>NC_080694.1:68525146-69151353 GCF_030445035.2 Dasypus novemcinctus | reverse complement strand
CACCTCCTTCCCCGGGAACCAGGTGGGTGCATGCTAACTAAATTACATCCAGTATGTGCAACCTAGATTAAACCCATCTTCCTCCACACGGGCACCTGGTCAGAGCATGTCTCCTAAACTACGTCCAGGAAGTGGAACCTGAAATCACCCCTCCACTTCCTCCTAAGGACACAAGGTGTGAGCGTGTTTCCTAAATTACCTCCAGGAAAGGGAAGCTGAAATCACTCCATCCTGATCCCATGACTCTCATCAGGTGGGAACAAGCATGTAATCACCTCAAGCTCCTCCCCCCAATGTCACCGGTAGGGAACATATTTCCTAGCTACATCTCAGAAGTGACACTGGAATCACCCCATCCTCCTCCCGCAAGGGCAACACGTGAGGTCGTGCTTCCTAAATTACACCTGGGATATGAAACCTGGAATCGCAACATCCTCTTCCTCCCAAGAGCACCAGGTGCAAGTTTGGTTCCTAAAGTACAACCACATGTGGAACCAGGAATCACCGCCTTCTCTTCCTCCTACGTGAACCAGAGGAAGTTCTAAACTACATGCAGGGAGTATATCCTGGAATCACCCAACACTACTCACTCCAGGGGAACCAGGTGAGATTGTGTTTCCTAAAATACACCCAGGAAGTGCCATCCTACTCCCACCACGGGCACCAGGTGGAAGCGAGTTTCCTAAACTTCAGCCAGGAATTGGAACCATTCAATTCCCCCATCCTCCACTCATCATGGGCACCAGGTGTATCGTGGTTCCTAAACTTCATCTACATTTCATAAGTGCAACCTGGAATCACGATATCCTCCCTCCCTCAAAGGCTACAATTGGGAGCGAGGTTCCTAAACTGCATCTCAGATGTGCAACCTGTAATCACCCAAACCACCTGCCTTCAAGGGCACCAGGTGGGAGCATGGTTCTTAAAGGGCTTCTCAGAAGGGAAAACTGGAGTCACCACCCTGCCTCTCCTCAAGGGCCCCAGTTGGGAACATGGTTCCTAAACTACATCTCAGAAGTGTGACCTGTAATCATTCCATCCTTCTACCTCAAGGGCACCAAGTGGGAGGATAGTTCCTAAACTACATCTCAGCAGTGCAACCTGGAATCACTCCATCCTTATCCCACCAGGTGGGAGCTTGATTCCTAACCTATTTCTCGGAACTGCAACCTGGAATCACTCTATTCACCTCTGCAACAGGGCACCAGATGGTAAGGTGCTTCCTAAACTACGTCTATGAAGTATAATCTGGAATCATTCCACTCTCCTCCACTTAAAGTAACAAGTGCGAGCATGGTTCCTAAACTACATCAGAAGTGCAACCTGGAATTACTACAAGCCTCCTGCCCTCTAGGGCACAGGGTGGGAGCGTTGTTCCTAAACTATAACTCTGAAGTGAAACCTGGAATCATTCCACCCTAGTGTCCCCAAGGGCACCAGTTGGGAATGTGATTCCTAAACTATATCCCAAAAGTGAAACCTGGGATCACCCCATACTCCTCCTCCCACAGAAATCAGTTTGTAGCATGTTTCTTAAACTACATCAGGAGATGGAACCTGGAATCACCCCATCCTCCTCCCCCCACTGGCAACAGGTGACAGTATGTTTCCTAAATTACATACAGAAATTGGAACGTGGAATCAACCTGACCCCCTCCCCATTTGCACCAAGCTGGAGCATGTCTCTTAAACTATATCCAGGCAATGGAACCTGGAATCACACATTCCTGTTCCCATGGGGCATGTTTCCTAAACTATGGCCAGAAACTGTAAGATGAATCACCCAATCCACCTCTCCCAAACATCACCAGGTGAGAGTCTGTTTCTTAAACTACATCCAGGAAGTTAAACCTGAAATCAAACTGTCCTCCCCACTGGCACAGGTGGGTGCATGTCTCTTGAACTACATTCAGGAAATGGAGCCTGGAATCACCTCATCCTACTTCCCCCATGGGCACCAACTAAGAGCATGTTTCCTAAACAACAGCCAGAAAGTGTAACCTAGAATCCTCCCTTCTGCCCCGCCATGGTCAGCAGGTGTGAGTGTGTTTCCTGAACTATATCAAGGAAGTGAAACCTGGAATCACTCCATCTTCCTGCCCCCATGAACACCAGGTTGCAGCATGTTCCTAAACTATATCTAGGTACTGGAACCTGGAATCATCCCATCCTCTTCCTCCCACTGGCACTAGGTAGGAGTATATTTCCTAAACTACATCCGGGGAGTGGATCCTGGATTCACTCCATCCTCCTGTCCCCACAGGCACCAGTTGGGAATATTCTTCCAGAACTACATCCAGGAGTTGAAACCTGAAATCACCCAATCCTCCTCCCCACAGGTACCAGTTAGGATCGTGTCTCCAAAACTATATCCAGGAAGTGAAACATGGAATAACACCATCCTTCCCTCCCCATGGTCACCAGGTGGGAGCCTGTTTCCTAAACTACATCCAGGAAAGGGGAGCAGGAATCATGCAATCCTGATCCAACCACTCACACCAGGTGGGTGCAAGGATCCTAAACTACACTCAGGAAGTGGAACATGAAATTATCCCAAACCCTTCCCCCAAGATCACAACTTGGGCACGTGTTTCCTAACTACATGTCAAAATTGGGCCCTGGAATAACCCCCCCAAGGGCTCCACGTGAGGTAAATTTCACCTGGGATGTGATATTTCTCCCAAGGGCACGAGGTGTTAGCGTTGTTCTGGAACTAGGAAGGGGAAGCTGGAATTACCCCATCCTCCACCCACCACGATCAACAGGTGGGAGCAGATTCCTAAACTACAACCAGGAAGTGGATTCTGGATTCACCCCATCCTCCTCTCCCCATTGGCCCCAGGTGAGATACTCTTCCCTAAATTACATCCATGAAGTGAAACCTGGAATCAACCTGTCCTTGTCCCCACGGGCACCAGGTGGGACCATGTCTCCTAAACTACATCTAGAAAGTGGGACCTGGAATCACACCATCCTACTTCGCCCATGAGTGAAGGAAAGAGAGCATCTTTCCTAAACAACAGCCAGGAAGAAGAAACTGGAATAACCCCTTCTTCAACCCCCATGGTTAGCAGGTGTGAGTGTGTTTCCTGAACTACATCAAAGAAGTGAAATCTGGATTCATTCCATCCTCCTCTTCCATGGACACCAGGCGGGAGCATGTTTCCTAAACTACATCCAGGAAGGTGAAGCTGGATCATGCCATCCTGTTCCTCCCATGGACACCAGGTGATAGCATGTTTCCTGAACTACATCCAGATACTGGAAACTGGAATCACCCCTTCCTTTTACCCCACTGGCACTAAGTGGGAACAAATTTCCTAAACTATATCCATGAAGTGGATCCTGGATTTACCCCAACCTCCTCCCCCCACTGACACCAGGTAGGAGCATCTTTCCAGGAATACATCCAGGAGATGGAGCCTGGAATCACCCAATCCTCCTCCCCACCCCACCCCCGGGAACCAGGTGGGAGCATGTCTCCTAAACTACATCCAGGAAGTGGACCTTGGAATCACCCCATCCTCCTCCCTCCAAGGGCACCAGGTGGAAGTGTCATTCCAAAATGATATCTAGGTGGTGGAACCCGGACTCACCCAATCCTCCTGCCCCCTGGGAAACATATGAGAACATATTTCCTTAATTACATCCAGGAATTGGAATGCAGAATCAACCAATCCTGTTCCCACAAGGACACCAGCTTGTAGCATGTCCCCTAAACTATATCCAGGAAGTGGAGCCTGGAATCACCCAATCCTCCTCACTCCAGGGGTACAAGGTGGGAGCGTGTTTCCAAAACTACATCCAGGAAGTACAACCTGGAATCAAGTCATCCTATTCCCACCATGGGCACCAGGTGGAAGTGTGTTTCCTAAACATCATCCAAGAATTGGTACCTTTCAATTCCCCCATCCTCCAACCACCTGGGGCACCATGTGGTACCATGGTCCTAAATTTCATCTACATCCCAGAAGACAACCTGGAATCACTCTCTCCTCCTTTCACTCAAGGGCTACAGGTGGGAGCAAGGTTCCTAAACTACATCTCAGATGTGTAACCTTTGCACCCAAACCACCTGCCCTCAAGGGCGCCAGGTGGGAGCATGTTTCCTAAACTACATCTTGGAATTGTAACCTGGAATCACTCCATCCTCCTACCGGGTGGTGTCTTAAATTACATCTCAGCTATGCTACCTGGAATCACTGCATCCTTATCCCTCCAGGTGGGAGCTTGGTTCCTAAACTAATTCTCAGAAGTGCAACTTGGAATCACTCCATCCACCTCCCTCATAGGGCACCAGGTGGTAAGGTGCTTCCTAAACTACATCTCCGAAGTGAAATATGGAATCATTCCATCCTCCGCCACTCAAAGGCAACAGGTGCGAGTGTGGTTCCTAAAGTACATGGGGAAGTGGAAACTGGATTCATTCTATCCTCCTCCTTTCAAAGGACCAGGTGGGAGCATGATTCCTAAACTACATCTCGAAATTGCAACCTGGAATCACTACAGCCTCCTGCCCTCTAGGGCACCGGGTGGGAGTATTGTTCCTAAACTACAATTCTGAAATGAAACCGGAATCATTTCATCCTCCTGTCCTCAAGTGCACCAGTTGGGAACGTGTTTCCTAAACTACATCCTAGAAGTGGAATCTGGAATCTCTCCATTCTTCTCCCCTCAAGGGCACCATCTCTAAGCGTGGTTCCTAAACTTCATCTCAGAAGTGCATCCTGGAATCACTCTATCCTCCTTCCCTTCAAGGGCTACAGGTGGTAGCAATGTTCCTAAACGACATCTCGGATGTGCAACCTGTAATCACCCCACCCTTGTTCACTCAAGGGCACCTGGGGTCACATGGTTCCAAAAGGGCCTCTCAGAAGAGGAACCTGGATACTGCCTTCCCTCCTCCCCTCAAAGGCACCAGTTCACAGTGTGGTTGCTAAATTATCTCAGGAGCAAAACCTGAAGTCACTCCGTTCTACTCTGCTCAAGGGCACCGGGTGAGTGCATGGTCCTGAAACTCCATTTCAAAAGTGCAAATTGGAATCACTCTATCCTCCCAGCATCAAAAGCACTGGGTATGAGTGTGGTTCCTAAACTTCATCTAGGATGTGAACCTGGATTCCGTCCATCCTCCTCCCCTCAAGTGCCAGCCAACCCTGGTCAATGAATTTTAAAAACAAAACTAAATAAAAGCAACCCCCCCCAAAAAAATAGGAAATTAAAAAACACACTAAAATGCTCCAGATTGTTGTCCACAAAGGAAACATGAAACAGCTTCAAAAATTCGATTTATTCTGTTACAAGTCATCACAAGCATGTTAGAGGCACATTGCATCCAACAATATAACATATCAAATATTACATTATAAAAATTTAGCTAAGTGCTTTTTGGCAAAAGTTTTCAAAGCAATAAAAGGTTAAATATTCTTTAAGCTTACAGATCTAAATATATACCCACATCACAACAATACAATGACCCATTACAAAACCTTTCAAGACCCCAGGTCATACAGGCTGCTGATTATTTTTGCCCACTTGCAACAGTCTGCTTACTAGATCTCTGTGTCTGTGGCAGAATTTCCACAGAGTCATTTTCATTATAAATTAGTCATCATAAGGTTTGGGGGAAATGCTTAACCATCTACCTACCCCAAGATTTTCAAGGACTATTCTTATCTTCCAAATATAATTTTAAAATGGGCATGGCCAAATTGGCTTCGGTCAGCTCAGAACACAGGTACATTCTTTTTCTCCCATTACACACTATTTAATCTCTTCCCTTTTTTTCCAATGTTTTTTCTCTTTATTTTTTTTAAATGTCACATTCAAAAAATATGAGGACCCCATATACCCCCATCCCCCTCACCCCACTCCTCCCATATCAACAACCTCTTTCATCATCATAGGATATTCATTGCATTTGGTGAATACATTTTGGAGCACTGCTGCACCTCATAGATAATGGTTTACATTATAGTTTACACTTTACTCAGCCCACCCAGTGGGCCATGGCAGGACATACAATGTCCAGCAACTGTCCCTGCAGTACCACCGAGGACAATTCTAAGTCCTGAAAATGCCACCACATCCTATCTCTTCTTCCCTCTCCCTATCCTCAGTGGCTACCATGGCCACTTTCTCCACATCAATGCTACATTTTCTTCCTTTAATAATCACAATAGTTCCATAGTAGAATATCAGTAAGTCCACTCAATCCACACTCTATTCCTCCACCCTGTGGACCCTGAGATGGTTATGCCCACTCCACCTCTTTTAATCTCTTCTTAATTCATTATGCCCCACTTTCTCCCTTCTGTAAATATGAGGATCTGAACTAAACTATGTAGGACAAAAGTTGAACATAGCTTTCTATGCTATTGTTTAACATTAGCTGGAAGATACATACACTACTGCCCCTCAAAAATAAGGTTAGAAATAAGAAGAAATTCAATCATTATTTAAAGAAAACATAATTCACTCCTTTTTAAACCAAAAATATTCATAGGAAATCTATAAGAAATCCCTATCAATTAAGCAAGAAGAAAATATATCAAAGAAATATTGAATATTAATAGATTTCTTCTCAATCAGCAATAAACAAAAAGCAATTAAGTAAAATATATGATATCAATAAAGATAAACTTAACAAGATACTGGAATAATTTCATGAGAAAGTATTATTTATCTTTACCACAAGAAAAAAGAAAACTTGAATAAATTGAGGCAAATAAAAATAAATAAAAATGATTATTTAAAATGTAAAGCTTAATGCAGATATTTCCATTCCCTACTTTATTTTTGAATTGTAAAAAATTTATTTCAAAATTTATTTGGAAAAATAGGTTAGAAGGGGCAAGACATTTTTAGAAACAGTAATAAGGAAGGATTTGTTCTGCCAGGTACTGAAATGCTTCATCAAGCACTAATTATTAAAAGAACTGACTTGAAGATGACTAAAATGAAATGGAAATCTCCAAAACAGTCTTGGTAGATTTTACCTGAGACTATTGACTATGAAAAGAGTGGCATTACAAATTAATGAGTATTGAAGGACTATTTGTTAAATAGCTTGGGAAAATTGATGAAATGTCTAGAAATATTTGCCAAGTTATATCTAATATCAAAAATATACATTTATATAAATTTAAATCAAATTTTTAAATGTATAAAATTTAATACACAAAAAGATATAAATGTGTATGTTCATATTTATTTGGCAAAATGGAAAATAGATTTCTAAGAATGGAGCAATGAAAAAATCACAATGGAAGTAATATATTACAACATAAAAATAATAGAAACACTTCAGTTGGTCAAAAGCCACCATAAACACTTTGTATTTTTTTCTCTCCCCTTCCCCTCCCCCAGTTGTCTGCTCTCTCTGCCCATTCACTGTGCATTCCTCTTTGACTGCTTCTATCCTTATCAGCAGCTCCAGGAATCTGTGTTTCTTTTTGTTTCATCATCTTGTTATGTCAGCTCTCCATGTGTGTGGTGACATTCTTGGGCAGGCTGCACTTTCTTTTGCACTGGGTGGCTCTCCTTACAGGGCACACTCCTTGCATGTGAGGCTCCCCTATACAGGGGACACCCCTGTGTAGCACAGCACTCCTTTCGCACATCAGCACTGCACATGGGCCAGCTCCACACGGGTCAAGGAGGCCCAGGGTTTGAGCCGCAGACCTCCCATGTGGTATGCGGATGCCCTATCCATTGGACCAAGTCCGCTTCCCCATAAACACTTTTTAAAATCCTAACTTGCAAAACTTGGCATCTTATAAAACAGACAAAACCATTTTATAAAAATCAAAAAGAAAAATCTAAAACATCCAATGGGTAAAATGAACAAACATATGAAATATATAATCCAGGGAATAAACAACAGCTAAATCAAGCTGATTTCAGCACCACTGGAATCAAAGGAATGAAAACTATGAGTAATAAGATAAGTTTTCAACTATCAAATTAACAAAGATTTTTTTATCAGTCACTTTTCATTTTTATTACTGGTCATTTAACAGTGAAATTTTAAACACTTTCTTAATAAGATGTTTCATCAAAGAAACATTTAAGAGGACAATTAGATTACAGAAAAAAGACTGACATTTTATTTTTTTAATTCTTTATTATCTTTTTTCAAGATACATAGATCACACAAAATGTTACATTAAAAAATGTAAGAAGTTCCCATTTACTCCACTCCCCACACCCCCTACTCCTCCCACATTGACAACTTCTTTCATTAGTGTGGTATTTTCATTGCATTCATTGAGTACACTTTGGAGCACTGCTACACAGCATGAATTATAGTTTATGTTGTACTTTACACTCCCTCCTAGTCCATTCAGTGGGTTATGGCAGGAGATATAAGGTCCAGCATCTGTCACTGAAATATCATTGAGGACAACTCCAAGTCCCAAAAATGTCCCAATATCACACCTTTTCCCCCTCTCCCTGCCTTCAGCAACTCCTGTGGCACTGTCTCCTATCAATGATATAATTTCTCCATTGCTACAGTCATAATAATTCTATAGTAGAATATCAGTAAGTCCACTCTAATTCATATTTTATTCCTCCATCCTGAGAACCCTAGAATGGCAATGTCCACTCCACCTCTAAATCATGAGGCTTGGATCCCACATGGCTGATGGATGGGATTCTTCTGCTTGTAGCTGTAGACTCTCTCTGTTCCCAGGTGCTCACCTCCCTTATGGATATTTTAAATATATTACTTTAACATGCTTCCTGTGGCTTGCTCACTCTTTGTCTGAAATTATTATAAAGAACTCTAGTAACAAGATTAAGACCATCCTGATTGAGGTGGGCCATACCTCAACTGAAGTAGCCTCATGCAAAGTCCTACACACAATGGGTTCACACACACAGGAATGTACTAGATTTAAGAAACATCTCTCTGGGGTACACACAGCTTCAAACCACCACATTATGTTACTTGGCAATGGGGAATTGAGGTTGCTAATCAGAAAACCTTAAGATATGGATACCATCCTGAGTTACCAGCATGGCCCAATGCAGTGTAAACACAAGGACCTTAAAAGATGGGATTGGGAGCCAGTGTCAGAGTAATGCCATGTGAGGAAGATTCACCCAGTCATTGCTGTGAAAATGGAAGGTGGAGCCTCGAGGAACTAGAAATGGCAAATGCAAACAGATTGTCATTTTGCTGATAGGATCTTTATGTGGATGCCAAGTGCAGCAAGGATGAGCCACACCAAAGTTCTATGGTGAGAAATATAACACTCACAGGACCTAGAACTAGAGAAGAAGGATGCCTCACAAGCCAGGGAGCTGCATGGTGGAGTTTAAAGCTCACAGGTCCCAGAACGAGAGGAGCAGCATGCCTTGCAGGCCACCGGTGTCCATAGAGGCATTGCTCACAATTGCTAAAATGGGGGAAATAGCTTGAATTTGAATGTGGGAACCTGGCTTGAAGTTGAAATGTTTCCATAATGCAGATAAGAAGTGTGGGCTTAGGAACACCAGTCTTGACTAGATGGAATGCTGTCTGGTCAGCAAGAAGATTATTTGCGTGTGAAGGTGTTTGCACCTTGTATGACCTGCTCCCTAGCATTGCAGGTGCTACAGCTTTAATAACAAGTGGGTTTGAAAGTAAACAAAGAGGGAAGCAGACTTGGCCCAGTGGATAGGGCATCCGTCTACTATATGGGAGGTCCATGGTTCAAACCGCAGGCCTCCTTGACCCATGTGGAGCTGGCCCATGTGCAGCACTGATGTGCGCAAGGAGTGCTGTGCCACGCAGGGATGCCCCCATGTAGGGGAGCCCCACATGCAAGGAGTGCACCCCATAAGGAGAGCTGCCCAGCATGAAAGAAAGTGCAGCCTGCCCAGGAATGGCACCACACACACTGAGAGTTGAGGCAGCAAGATGATGCCACACACACACACAAAAAAAAAAAACCACACACACACAGATTCCCATGCCACTGACAACAATAGAAGCAGACAAAAAAAAAGAACATGCAGCAAATGGACACAGAGAACAGACAACTGGGGAAGGAGAAGAGGAGATAAATAAATAAAATAAATCTTTTTTAAAAAAGAAACTAAACATAGATAACTACTGCTTTGTAATTTCTAATAAATACAATGTGGAAACTAGGGTCAAGGCTCTCAGTTCCAGAAGCCATTGAGTCCCCTGGTCCCATCTTTATTTTCTCTCTCATGTCTTTCTTTCTGTCCTTTTATTTCTTCAGTTCTGCATTGCCTTTCCTTCGTGCAGACCTATTGCTGAGCTGGTCTCAGCAACTGGCACCCAAACAGGGACTTGAGGGGGAGAAGAATCACTTTGAGGTTTTGTCATGGTGCAGAGCCCCAAGTGGTTTAGAATGTTAGTGAAATCAGGCTTGTAAGAAAATTCTCTGTTAAAGTGTTGACTGAGATGAGGAAAATATTCTGGCAGCAACTGTGCAAACCCCCTGTGTCCTACATGATAATGTGACTGTGGGCTAGTGGGGGCTAAGAGAAATAAGCTGCTGGAAGAGGAGGAAGCTATGGCAACATTGGTGTTCTGTTTTGTTTCCATGCTGATTTTGATTGGGTCTATTTAGCCAAATTAATAAAATTAGTATAAAATTTTTATCAAGGTATTAAAAGGAATTTTTGGTTTTGAATCAATAGCTTACTCCTGAACTTCAAGTATCAATGTAGTCTTAAAGGGTAGTAATCCAAAAGATGTGTGTTAACTGTCTGTCCAAATAATAAAAGCTTAACTGCATTTATGCTGCTGAAGTTATCCTAACTGGTTGCTGATTACTAATAAAAGTGTTTCCAAGAAAAAGCTTGCATATTACAGGCAGCATAGATTCCAAAAGAAATCTTAAAAGCAGTAAAATCTAAGATGTGAAATGATGGAGAACTTAAAAACAGCTATACCAGGAAAGTAAGAATTATGAATCAAAGAGTAAACTTTTTGTTTCTGTTGGTGTGTTGTAACTGTTTTGTGTTTGTCTATTTGTTCAATGTCAGTGTATATTTTGATACCTCTGGATGGTAATATGAATTAATAAATAAAAATTTCTTAAAAAGCTCTATTCAAATGGCCAAAATTAAATAAGTGCTCATATTAATATGCAAGTTTAAATATTAATAAGATCTCTACAATGATAAAAATTGTGAGCCTTGATTAACAAAATTACTATAAGTCTCTTCATAAAGAATAGTTCTTGCCTAAATTTAAATAAATAGTTTATTTTTCTTCACAGGATAAAATGAAGGATGTAAAACTTAAATGAATATTAAAGAAGGTAAAAAGTTTGTGGGAGTGCTGACTGAAATTTAATAAATTTGTTCAAAAAAGTTTATTTTGTCCTAAAATAAGATGGCTGGTTTTCATAAAATCAGAATAAACATATGCAGGACAGGATTTGAATGTATGTGGCAAGTTGTAGAAGGTATTGTGTTAACACTGAGTAAGGGAATGTGTTCTGTGAAGGTGAAATTTGTCTTAAAATAATTATAGTCTATATGATTATAAATAATTATAAAAAGTTTACAGAAGCATTGTTTGAATTAAAGTATTTACACAGCTAATTCCAAGAAGTCATTATTAAACAGAAACTGAATTGATAATAATAACAAAAAGTAATTTTATAACAGGAAAACTTGTTGCCAACTTGTTTTTAAAGACTGTTTCTAGTAGTACATGCTACTAGGTATTTGAAATTTTTTAAAAAGTTGTATTTGCATATAGCCATACTTAATTATTATTTTAACAAGTTTGTTTAGTGTTGATGGTAATTGTATGTTGTAAGAAGTTTGCTTGGAAACAGTTTCCAAACTCTTTTGGTAATTTATGTATGTAGGGTGTATAGAATGTGTTTTTATCATTAAAGAAACAGAAAATAATTTTGTCCTAAGATAAAATGATTGATTATTAAGAAAGAGTAAAATGTGGGACAAAACGTGAGTGGATACTGAAAATGCAGAAGGTTCATTGGAAAGGAATTTTTGTGGTTAAAGTTGAGTAACATTTGATGGGCCTATCTATAAAGTTTTAAAAGCTTTAGGATCAGCAGTGGACTTGGCCCAGTGGTTAGGGTGTCCGTCTACCACATGGGAGGTCTGCAGTTCAAACCCCAGACCTCCTTGACCCATGTGGAGCTGGCCCATGTGCAGTGCTGATGCACGCAAGGAGTGCCCTGACACTCAGGAGTGTCCCCCGCATAGGGGAGCCCCACGTGCAAGGAGTGCACCCCATAAGGAGAGCTGCCCAGCATGAAAGAAAGTGCAGCCTGCCCAGGAATGGTGCCACACACACGGAGAGCTGACACAACAAGATGACACAACAAGATGATGCAACAAAAAGAAACACAGATTCCCATGCCACTGACAACAACAGAAGCAGACAAAGAAGATGCAGCAAATAGACACAGAGAACAGACAACTGAGATGGGGGCAGAGGGAAGGGGAGAGAAATAAATAAATAAATAAAATCTTAAAAAATATAAAAAATAAAAGCTTTAGGATCAAATAGTATACTGATGCAAAGTTAAAATTTTGTTCTTTCTCTGTTAGTGTGACAAAGTTTCTCAAGTCATTAGTCTGTTTTAGTAAAAGTTTATAGAGTTTTGCTACTGAATAATCAGTATACAAAAAAAAAGTCTGTTTTATCAGAATAGCTTCTTGTAGTTTAACCTTATCATTTCCTTGGTTGTTTAAAAAGAAGCAAGTCTTATCACTTTTAAGGGAACATAATGTTCAAACCTGCTTTCTCAAAGTCAAATCCTGAAAAGTATGTTTTTATTTCAAACTCTTAAAAAAGATTTTTCCTTTTACCTTAAAAAAATTAAAATAATAAAATAGTTAAGGTCCTTTAATATGTTATAAGTTAAATGAAAAGTGTTTAAAAGTGTTATAACATTAAAAGGATTTTTTAACCCTCTGTTAATTAAAGTTGTATGAATAAAAAGTTCATATGAATACTTAAAGAGTGTATAAAATTCCTGGAAATTTACCAATGTTTCAGCATAATATTAGACGAAAATACAATATTATTAATCATGCTTGTAATTATTCAATAGTATGTGTCACAGAAACAACCTCTTATCATAAATTAAAGTAACACCATTGTAGTATGCCGCAGTCCCAAGAATTGCTAGTTTGTTGCAAAAAATTAACATCCAACTGCATCACTATCATTTTGTTTTAAAACTTGCTAAGACTTTCTTTAATATTCCCTTAGGCAAGTGAAGCCAGCCCGCATTCTCCTACCTGTAGGAAAGTCAACAATGGACTTTTATAGTGCTTCCCCAAGGCCATGTGCATAGCCCAACCACCTGTCCTGGCCTGGTGGCAAAGATTCTGGCTGAGAAGAAGAAATCTGTGGCTGAAACCCTACTGAAAACATTGCATTAACCAGTAATCCTTTTTTCAAAATTAAAAGAAACATCAGAGACAATAGTATCTTAAGAGCGTAAAATAGGCACACAATTGGGACAGGCTAAAAGGTCCCTGCTGCTCTATCAAATTTTTAAATGTTGTTTGGTTGGGTAAGACAAAACTATACCCTCTGCTGTAATTGATAGAGTATAATGTTCCTTCATATTAATGTAGTTTGTAATATTGTTGGAATACTAAAAACCTTACATCTCTCACTTAGCTCAAATATTAAAACCATTGTATGTGTTAATTAGGATAGGTCCTTCACGGGAGTAGAAGGACCTCCAGCAGGCTGCTTTAAGAAATTTTTTTAAAAAATTAAAAATTAAAAATAATAATAAAATTTAATTAAATTTAAATTTAAATTTAAAAAATTTAAAAAGAGGGAGAAGGTAGACATTGACTTAGGCTGTGAATTGCATATGGCCAGCACCCATATTGACTTTGGGTGGGGTTCATGGCAAAGGCAGCATTCTAACCAAGTACACCTTGGATTTTAGTCACAACTCTGGGAAGGGGCCAAAAGTACAATATTTAAAAAAGCAATTGTGTGCAGCATAAGAAGCCCTGCTGAAAGTAAAAGGCTTAACCCAATAGTGTCTGGTCACTCTGAAGACTGCCATCCCTATCTAGGCATGGATAGTCTGTTGTGGCTCACCCTCTGGGGAGAGATCTTTGGAAGAACATCTAGGATGCCTGCCAACAGTGACAGGTAACTGTCTATCATGTCCCTGCCTACTCCTCTAACATCTCTCCTAGGACTGTTGAGGCAGATGCCTTCATGAAGATCCAGACCCATACCATTGAGACCTGAGAAGAAGCAGAGTGGCTCCATCAGAAAGGAGAACATCATGAGTACCAAACCTTGGACTTCACCCATGAGTGTCCTTCATGCTCACTCCAATCACTGTGACATCAGACCCCTCCTGCTCTTGGGAGGGATGAGGTATGCTTTCACTGCTACAGACACTGCATTAGGTCTCTTATAACAAGACAGCTACTATTTTCTGATATAAAATGAATCCTCACAACAACGGACTAAGTTTAAATTCACCACTGAGTTGTAGCCCTGGGCCCAATAAAGATGCTAACAGCAAGACCAATGAAAGCCCTGAAATTAAGAGTTAAAGTTTCAGGTGACCCACAGCCTGAAATGGGGGAGTAACAATAATTTGTCACTGCCTATGCCTCAAACTATACAAACTGGGAGAAATGAGGTCATTTTTGGTTGAGTACTGGCCTAGATAGCCTTGCTGGTTGGGAATCTTAAGGCCATGAGAAATGGAAGTCTATTCATTAAATGTCTGCTAGTTGGAAGTTTTATTGTTTATTGTTGTATAATCTACTGCAGTTATAGATTATGTATAAAATGCAAGGTTTTTTGTTTTGTTTTTTAAGATTTTTTTTTTTTACTTATCTTCCCCTCCACCCCCCAGTTGTCTGTTCTCTGTGCCCATGTGCTGCATCTTTTTGTCCGCTTCTGTTGTCAGTGGAACAGGGAATCTGTGTCTCTTGCTGTGTCAGCTCTCTTGGTGTGCGGTGCCATTCCTGGGCAGGCTGAACTTTCTTTTGTGCTGGGCGGCTCTCCTTAAGGGGCACACTCCTTGCACATGGGGTTCCCCTATGTGGGGGCACCCCTGTGTGGCATGGCACTCCTTGCACACATCAGCACTGTGCATGGGCCTGCTCTACATGGGTCAAGGAGGCCTGGGGTTTGAACAGTGGACCTCCCATGTGGTAGATGGATGCCCTAACCACTGGGCCAAGCCCCCTTCCCTAAAATGCAGTTTTGAGCTTGGGAGAATTGCTAACTATAAATATGTGCTTATCCCTACAATGTGATTGGAATATATCTCGTTTTTGTGTGACACCTTATGTATATAATAGCAGTGATATTCCTTAAAAATCAGTGAAACATCATTTCCATGGTCTTAAAAACAATTTAAGCTTAGATATTTCTCAATTACAGGCCCAAATAACAAGCATTCAACATGCTCATTTGCAATTTCTTTCTGTCTCACAAACTTCGACAGGTATTGAGGATGGATTAAGATCCCTGAACCCTATGATATGGATTAAAAGTTGGGGAGGGGGTCTTCTAGGAAATATTGTTATAGGCCAGCGATATTGACTAGACTCAGATTTGAATAAAGTTCTAATTGAGAGCTTGATTAGTCCCGCGGTGACTGTCTCATCCTACACAGAGGAGAGAGCAGCCCCGAATCTCAGGGAAGAGGTGTTTTTATAGCCTTTCAGGAGGGAGGGCGTTACTAGCAAGCAAGCAGGCACAGAAGCAGAACACTGTGGTTAGCTGAAGATAGCGTATCTATTTTCTTTTCAAAAAAGCCCCTTCTTGTGAGCAGCCCCATGTTATTTATTGACACTCTCCTTGGAGGCTGCCCTAAGTTATTTATTGACACTCTCCTTGGAGGCCACCCTAAGTTATTTATTGGCACTCTCCTTGGAGGCTGCCCTAAATTATTTATTGGCACTCTCCTTGGAGGCTGCCCTAAGTTATTTACACTCTTTTTGGGTGCCACCTTAAGTTGTTTACACTCTTCTTATGAGCAGTCCTAAGTTATTTATTTATCTGAAGGCACACTTGCAATTCCTATTTCCTAATGTAGTTCTATTCTTATTTTCCCAATGTGGCCTTACCCTTACATTTCTCCCTTTCCTTTATGGTAATTCAAATCTTTGAATTTCTTCATGGGTAGGCACTAACTGGTAAAACCATAAATTTAACAGTTTGGAATTTCTTTGTACTAATTTTTTTTAAATTACTGATTATATATGGGCCACGGATAAGCAGTACAAGGAGGATACACAGGGGCCTTGCTAAAGCAGTGATGAGGGTTGTGAGCCAAGGGGACCAGTTAAAAAGGCTGTGATACCAGTTGGCAGGCATTTCCTGGGTTTTGTTATGCTCTTTCAATTGCCTGGGAACTAAGGCTAGGCTTTCTTTAATAACTCCCGAATGGTTAGTATAAAAACAGGTTTTTCCTAGGGCTACACACAGGCCTCTTTGCTGGAGGAACAGTAAATTTAATCTTTGCCTATTCTGAAGAACTACTTCAGCGAGGGAGTCTAAGGCTTGTTTCAGATGGCTTATTTGATATTCAAAGTTTTTAATGTTTTGGGTAACTAAGGAGGACAGGGTATTTAAGTTATTGTTTCTTTTCACTAGGGCTGCTAATTTTATTGTGACAGAGCTTGTTACTCTTAGACTTACTAGCAGTGGAACAAGAAAGGGGGCCCTCTTATATATCTGGTGACCTGGTTTTGGTACTTCTAGCAAGTTGAAGAGTGCCCTGCCCTTAAGCCCTGGATAGTAATAAACCTGGGGGACTATATTTATTAGGACACAGAAGTTGTTGGAGTTGGGGAGAATATAAGGGGTTAGACTTGAGATGCAGGCAAACTAAGTTCCCAGGAGGGGCGGGCAACCAGCACCCAGAATTTGTCCAAATTTGTCTGGTTTATAATTGCATGGTGTTTATAGGAGTTAGCAGAAGTTTAGAAGTTTTTATTCTGGACAGCAGAATCCCGGGGTGGGGGCTCTCCTGCAGTCATCCTGGGGCCACCGGCACTCACATGGATCTCCAGTCAGGCTCCAGATCCATCCATTAATTTTGTTTTACCTTTAAAGAGTTTACACCTTTAATTTTAAAGTGGTGCTGAAGAGCAATGATCTCTTTTCTGTAACTGCTTCCTGCTGGCCATGGGCTGTAGTTATTGCCTAATAAGGTATAAAACTCTTATTTTGACTAGAGAAAGTTGGATCTGGCATTCTGTATGAAGCTGGATGAAGTTTTTATATGGCTAATAAGATGTTCATTCTGAAAGAAACAAACTTAATTAAAATTTTGGAATACCCATTTTTAAAAGAGGACATTAGATTACAGAGGTAGACAAGGTTAGGTGCTTATAAAGATGGCACCCCTTTTTAAAAGCTGGTGGGAGCAGTATATATATACATATTTCCAAGTCATCTATTTTCAGAGAGAAATTGCAATAGATATACTTAGTTTTGTTTGAAGATACATTTTAAGCTGTTTAATGATTGGCACTCATGTGCTCTGTCAGATGCTCCTGGTGAAATGGCACCCTTTGGGCAATTGGTTTCATTCAGGATTAGTACACTAAATTGAAAATTTTTTTAGTTTTTAGCTGTGGAAGTGATAATTATTAGGCATATATTTAGTACAGGATAAAAGTACAGCACTTAATATTAACTAATGTATTACTTAATGCATGAGGATTCAGAGTTGCAATTCATGGGTTTAAGTTTCAGGTTTGTAATACTTTACATGTTCTCTCTCCATGGGAGCAGGCCATAATGCCAATTGTGCTTAAGTTTTACCTACAGTATCCTGATATTATGGCTCCACTTAGAATGTTCTTTATACAGTGAGCAAGTTGCAGCACTATGGATCCTCGAGAGAGTTTCCAGTATTTTACTAGCCTGGTGCATAGTGCTCTTTGGCACTATGGAACAGTGCCAGTCTGAAGGTGATATCCATTGTACACTTGGCTGTACTGAGTCATCATTGGCTGCTGCAGGAGCTTGAAACTGCAATGTAGTTTCCATCGACTTCAGGAGCAGAACCAGAGGCTGATATAGCAAATATTTCTAATTTAGGGGTCAGTGACCAGCCTAGCCAATAACTCACATGGAGAGGCAACCTGTAATGTATTCAAGGCCTGGTTTGAATGAACAAAAGAGTTTGGCAATGTTAAAGTTTATTCCTTGTTTTTATATATATTCTAAACAATTTAATGCAATACCTCATATATTAATTGACTGTTTACTTATACAATTTTACCATTAAGATAATATAGGTATTTTACTTTAGTAATAGAGGGGGAAAAACTATATTTTTCATTGTTAAAATGAAAACAGAAGATTTCCAACAGAACCAAGATAACTTTTTATTACCATTTACTTAAATATGCACCTTGTGGTGGCCTTCGGACAGGTTTTATTACCACGAAGTTATTTTTTGTAATTAATATTAATTCAAGTTTTTAGTTAACAATGACTTTTAGAACTAGAACTATTTAAACATTTTTAGCCCAGAAGATGCTCTACGAACTTTTTATAATTGACTATAACTACACTGACCAGTTACTTTGTCTTAATAAACTTATTAAGTTACAATTACTAACCAAAGAAATTTACTTTATTTATTTAAGAGAGCACATCCACAATCTTTTTTCTTTAGCTTAATTTTATCAACATAAACATAATTTTTATTACTTAAAAGACCCTGTACATACAATGTCAATTTATTTAATGGGCACTTTATAATCCGAGGGAGATTACACTCAAGCTAAACAAAATCGAAATTACTATAGTTTATGCAAAGAATGTTTTTTTTCTCTACAGGAAGCTAAAACTTCTTTTCTTTGTTTAAGCTATGAAAATGAACAATTTTGAAAAGCATACAGACTAGCAGGTTTTAAGACACATTATACTATTCCTTAATTTGTTTAATTATAATCCCAGAAAGATTTTTCCATAGTTTTTATGGATTTTTTTACTTGTTGGAAACTGAGGCATGGTGGTCTCACAAAGGGAGATGCACTGTTTTTATGGCTATGCTTTTAACATAGGAATGCAGCAATTAAGCTTTTCAAGTTAACAGGATA
Organism: Dasypus novemcinctus; assembly: GCF_030445035.2. Taxonomy (NCBI): domain Eukaryota; kingdom Metazoa; phylum Chordata; class Mammalia; order Cingulata; family Dasypodidae; genus Dasypus; species Dasypus novemcinctus. Next base: position 69,132,282 of record NC_080694.1, on the reverse strand, counting down.
GAGCTGTCTGGGGCAGGGAGAAATATGAGTAAACACACTTTGTAGTTTGAAAGGAATACTGAATCTTTGTACTTTGAGATAAGTTCTTTAATTTACAAGTCTTGTTAATGTGTAGTTACACAGCTTGTTATCTCTATAGTTTGAGTATATATAATGCCACATGTAGAAAATAAAGTTGTTTGAGGAGTCATTACTTGCAGACCCCTTGATCCCAGCTTGTGAGTTCTTCTCTTTTTTGTTGTCTGTTTCCTCCCCCCTTTTTCTTTTTCTTTCATTTCTCATACCCTTCAGGTTCAAATTTCCAACATTTACTTACTGAAATTTGTTAACAGAACTATTAATTACTCTTATTTTATGGCCATTAAAAAGTCTAAACTGGGAATTACAGGGCAAACTGATTTCTAATTCTCCAGCCTAGTAGATAGGTTCAATATGCCAAACCTAGTCCCACCCTTAAAACTCTTGCAGAGAGGAGGCTCTTTTTTAATAGTTCTTATAATTAGACTTTTATAAGACTCTTTTCATCCTGCTCAGTTTAATTTGGGCTCCAAGAATATATATTCACATATATAACAGCTATTTAATTTTTAACAATTTGAATAGAGCTTTTTTAAGAATTCTCACTTGTTAATTTGATACTATCATTCTGATGTATGAAGACATACACCGAGCAAATGGACAGACACAAATAGAGTTAGACACAGAAACACAATTCATTGATGTTACTTATAATTTGCATTATTTTATATACTGTTTAGCTTAATTTGGGTTCTAGAAATATATATCACTTATATAACTGCCTATTTAACCTCAACAATTTGAGCAAATAGGCAGACATGAATAGTTTGACACAAAAACATAAATTTAGTTACTTAAAACTTCCATTTTTTACAAAAAAAAAGTGTGACTGCAAAACATTTTAAAGATTCCTGAAAATTTTTTAATTTGCACTATGACTGTGCTATTTTTTATTAATGGCTTATAACTAAAAGGTGTTCAATGCTTTAGCACCATATTTTTGTTTCAGAATTTTATATTTTACTTTGAATTTAGCAGATTTTCAGGTAAGCAACAAGATGAATTTTATGTATATTTACTTAGGTTATTCGAAGTCTCAGGGAGACAGACTGATTTCTCTCATGAATCGCCAGTCTTAGGAACACTGATAGTTAAGGCAGGAGATTTCCTCTTTTTTTTTTCTCCAGTCCTTGGAGATAATAAAACTCCAGTGATCATTTAAACCCAAGGGCTAAGAATTTCACTAGGCAGCAATTTAGTTTATACTTGGATTCATGAGAGAAAGCAAGGTTACTAATACCAGGACAGGAGATAGGGATGTTCCAGCTTTTTTCTGGACTGTAGGGGCAGAAGCTATCATGAAATAACCATAGGCAAAGACAAGGGGAGAGGTCAGGCTTGAAGCAACTATAAACAAAGGAAAGGTTAGTTTAGAATTTACACTTACAACAACAGTTTCAGGCCAAATCTACTCAGCTACAATCTCAGTCACTATTCCTCCACTGTTTCACAATACAAATGCATTTATAAATGATCTCAACTTTTTTTTTAAAGATTTATTTATTTATTTAATTCCCCCCGCCCCTCCCCTGGTTGTCTGTTCTCTGTGTCTATTTGCTGCATCTTGTTTCTTTGTCTGCTTCTGTTGTCATCAGTGGCACGGGTGCACTCCTTGTGCGTGGGGCTCCCCTATGCAGGGGACACCCCTGCATGGCACGGCACTCTTTGCACGCATCAGCACTGAGCATGGGCCAGCTCCACACGGGTCAAGGAGGCCCAGGGTTTGAACCGTGGACCTCCCATTTGGTAGGTGGACACCCTATCCATTGGCCCAAATCCTCTTGTATCTTCCAACAGTGGGAAAATTTACAAAGATAAGCTTCACTGTGATAGCCCCATAGTCATAAATTAAAAGGAATTCACACAGTAGTTCTCATTAGTTCTATTTTTTGTTCTGTGGATTTGAATACATCCATATATTTTTAATTGCCTGCTCTGGCCTTTCTCCCCCAATTTCCCACCTCCCCGTTCCCTACAGTGAAACTGCACATTTCTTGGAATACTGAGGACACCCAGCTCTAGAGATTAGCAGGGACTTGGCTGTGAGAAACCCACACCATCCCTCAGTTTGTTTCTGAGGATGAGCTCAGCTACTTCAGGTATCTTCATCTTTGACCTCTCAGGCACAGATGATATAAACAATAGACTTGGAGTTGTACTCAATGTATTACAGGGACAGATGGGGGCATTATATATCCTGCCATAACCCACTGAATGGACTGGGATATAGTGTAAACTACAACACAAACTATAATCCATGTGGTACAGCAGGGTTACAAAAGGTATTCATCAAACGCAATGAATGCACCACATTAATGAAAGAAGTTGTCCATGTGGGAGGTGTGGAGATGTGGGGAGTGGAGATAATGGGAAGCTCTTACGTTTTCTTTTTGTCTTTTAATGTCATTTATTAGCATTTTCTAAGGTTTATGAAGAACTCATTTTGGGTTTTTACTTATAAAATATTTTAGACCTAAAACAAGTGCTCTAAGGAACCTAATGAATAACCATGTATCCAACACCCAAGCACATTCAATCCATATCTTTTGACTAATGGGATTTAGTTTTTCCCTAGGAGATAAAGCATTGCAGTTATGCCTTTCCAACCCATATCCGTCCTACCTTCCCTACCCAATGTAACTTCAATGGCTTGTTTTTATGCTATTAGTACCTAAATATTTCCCATGAATAATATGTAGCATTGTTTTGCATGTTTTCAAACTTTTACAGTAAGAGCTATCCATATGCCTAACTTGCATTTTTGGTTGTTCAATGCTGTGTTTTGAAATGTATCCATGCAGAGACATGTAGCTGTGGTTCATTCATTTAAACTACTGTATGTTGGTGTACTTTATGAATAGAATGTAATTTATTGTCCATTCCATAATTTAAACTGTGCTGTAGTACTGAACAATTTTGAATTTATCTCCTTATACACATGCATGAGTATTTCTCTAGTGGGAGAATTACTGTGTGATATGTGTACTGCTATGTATTGCCAAGTTTTCTATGGAGAATGTTTCAAAATCCTACTAAAAGTTATCAAACTAGATCTAATATATGGGGAGAAGCAACATGCTTATTAGATAAAATAATATCTATTTTCTCCAAATCTAATAAAATATGAACCTGTGTCGATATAACTTCAGTTATCTACAGCAGGATTTTTTTTTTAATTGACAAACTAATTCTAAAGTTTACATGGAAGCAAAAAGTGTATGACTACCTAAGATACATTTGAAAAAGAGAGCCAAGAGAGGTCTGTAACCTACTGGATGCTCAGCCATGAAACAGGATGCACTGGTCAGGAAAAGAAGGATGCAAAAGAATAGAAGGCTAAGAAACATTTTTTTTAAAAAGCAGCTTTAGATTACAACTGTTACATCAAAAACATGGGGAAGTAGGGAGCAGAGAAAAGGGGCCACTGCTTGCCCCCATTCCCACAGGCATTCTTCAGCAGGAGCTATTGGTTATCCTGCCCAGCCGCTGCCTCCATTCCTATGACCAGGTCAAGGCACTGAGAGGCCCTGCCATGGCCATGTGGTGGTGACAGGAGCTGCCCAGATGCACGGGCCCTCCCCCTCATCTCTTGCTCACTCCCCGTCTCTTCTCTTCATCTCCCCCAGGTCCCCACCCCCAGCCCCAGTGCTGCCTGGAGAGGGCTGCTCTCTGGAATCTTGGCCCAAGCAGCAGGGTCTCCCCTGCCTGTTGATGATGAGGAGTGTGGGGAGAGCAGGATGTGGTTCCTTCCTCACATCTGCTCTGGAGTCTGTGCGGCCAGCCTTGCAGAGGATGACACAGACATGTTTGTTGTTGGAACCAAGAAAGGATGTGTTACTGACAAAGCCAGGGTGGATTTTCAGAATGTGTCCATAAAAAACCTGTTGAAGGAGAAGAAAAGGCTGCAGGGATGCACAAAATGAAATGTACAACCCAGACAAATGGGATGAGTGTGGATAGTGCAGAAATCAAGGATCTCAGAACACTTGAGGACTGTTTCCACTTTTGCTGTGGAAAAACTTTAGGTAGATCAGCAGAGGTTCTACCCATTCCATACAGAAGATGTTAGGAGACCAGTTGGCTGTGGTCGTTCAGGTCTTCCTGAAGGAGCTGCCTTTAAATGCCCTGAGAATTTTGATTTTGCAACCCTGAAATGGATTCTGGAGAACTAAGCAGGGATTTCATTTATTAAGAGACTTTTCTTAGAACCAAAGTAGCATGTAAGTGTTCATGTGGTGGTAACACATGGTGAAAGGTCAATATGGTCTCCACATGGAAGTTGTGGCCCCATCAAAGTGAAGACTGAAGCCATGGAAGATTCTGAAATTTCCCTAGAAATAGCAGCTGTCGACCTAAAGAAGAATCTGGAGACCCTGATTGCTCTCACTCCAACATTCAAGGAAGCCACCACTCTTTAGAAGGCAATGATGGAACAGAAATGGAACAGAAACAGAACCAGCCAAAGGTTCTACCCAGCACATCCTTTCAGAAACAATTGAGGACCACGAGGTTGAAGATGATGCTCATTCTCCATCTACCAAGAGACAAAGCAAAGAACCACTACAGTCCCCCATTACTGAGCCTGCCAATGCCTGAAAATGGAGAGTGAGGGAGTTTATCTTTGAGAAATGGAATGTTCAAATTACTGATCTACATAAACAAGCTAAAGATTTGCTTGAAAGAAAATACACTCAAGCCATAAAAGCCGAAAGTCCTGTGATGATCCGATAACTCCTTTTCCAGTCACATGTTACAGATCTTTTTGTGGAAGGACTTCCTGAAGGCATTCCTTTTAGATAGCCACCTACTTATGGAACTCCTTGCCTTGAGATGATATTATTAATACTTGCAAAGGAAAGTATTCATTTTGTGATTAAGAAGCACGAACTTCTGAAGTCATCACATGTAGGTTTACAACTTAATAAACCAGCATCGAGATTAAAGGAAGAAGGGTAAGTCAGGATCATGAAATTAGGAAAGATGGTACATCAAATTTTCTGCAAAAAATTTTAAAAATTTTGAAAACTTCAGGAACACTGAAGCCAAGGCTGTACCTTACCAGAAATTTGAGGCACATTTTAATGATTTCTATGTGGAAGCTGTACCAGAAAACATGCCTTTTAGAAGTCCCTCATGGTATAGAATTCCAAGACAGAAAAAAATCATTCAAGTGGTCAACCAAGTTAAACTTGTCATTTAAAGAACAGAAGAAAGTGGATGTGGCCCAAGGGATTTGGCAACTCCCTCCCACATAAATGGTCCCAGGTTCAGTTCGCTGTGCCTCCTAAAAGGATGGCAAGCACTCAGCTAGCATAAACAATGGGGGGGGGGAACTAGAAATAAATAAATCTTTCAAAAAGATTTTAAATTATTATTTAATTTTCTTTTCTTTAAAAATACATAGTTTACAAAAAATGTTACATTAAAAAATATGAGGTTCCCTTATAACCCACACACACACCCCCACTCCTCCCACATCAACAACCTCTTTCATCATTGTGGCTCATTCATTGCATTTGGTAAATACATTTTGGAACACTGCTGCACCACATGGATTATAGTTTACATTGTAGCTTACACTCTCCCTCAGTATATTCAGTGAGTTATGGCAGGATATATAATGTCCTGCATCTGTCCCTACAATATCATTCAGGACAACTCCAATTTCTGAAAATGCCCCTACATCACACCACTTCTTTCCCACCCTGTCCTCAGCAACTCCCATGGCCACTGTCTCCACATCGATGATACAATTTCTTCCAGTGCTAGAGTCACAATATCTCTTTTTGAAAACCAGTAAGTACACTCTAATGCATATTTTATTCTTTCATCCTGTGGACCCAGAGATGATGATGTCTACTCCATCTTTAAATCAAGAGGGGCATAGATCCCACATGGCTGAAGGATGCAATTCTCCAGCTTGCAGCTGTAGACACTGTCAGTTCCCTGGTGTGGTGGTTGACCATCTTCACCTCCCTGTTAACTGACCTGGGTAAGTCCAATGGACCTGAGAGTGGTGTAGCAACTCTGCTGAGAGTCAGGGCCCAAGTGGCACATGGCCAGTCCAGAGATTCAAGTCCCCTGAATGTACACCAGCCCCAGCATCAACCCGGGTTCAGTAAACATGACAGAAGAGGCATGTGTAGAAAGGTCACATCTGAATCCAACTCTATCACACTCAAGAGTACAAATTCCCAAGGAGGGCCCACTTGCAAGGTTCTGAATTCCAGACTTATCTGCCATGACAATTAAAATCTGTGTGTCTCTGTAGCCCTCAGGAGCACCAGTACCTGGGGTTGTATCTACTTTGGCTGTCTCTGGGATTCTGCTTAGATGTGCATAAGTGTGACCCCTCTGATGACCTCCTGACTCATTTTGAAGACTCTTAGCCATATAAACTCATTTTTCTTTACCATTTCCTCCTTTTATTCAAAATCATTTTCTAGTTGCATCACCAGCTGGTCATTGGTATTAATCCCTCGGCACCAGGTAGGCTCATCCTTGGGAGTCATGTACCTCACTGGGGAAAATGTAATGCATTTACATGCTGAGTTTGGGTTAGAGAATGGCCACATTTGAGCAACATGGTGATTCTCAGGAAGTGACTCTTGGGCATCCTGCAGCTCTAGGCCTAGTTGGAACTTCAAACACCCTGGCTCATAAGCATAGTCACAGTATCAAAGGCCCATCACTGGACCATCCTTCTTCCCTGGTCTCTGCCCTTACACTTGGGGGATTGTTGCTGTTCCATCCTCTGGCTAGGAACTCCCACACTTGTCATGTGTAACTCTACTTACTATGACAATACCCAACAAATATCTGAACATTTTTATATACCCTCTATATATGCCCTGGAGAACTCCTTCCCAGACATGCATCCCCATCAATGACACCCTAAACCAGTGCCCCACCACTGCCATAGTTGAACCCATCTGTGGTCCAAAAATTGTTCAAAAATAAAGGCTAATATATTGCCAAAATACTATGAAATAGTAATCATAGATTTAAAGATTGTAAATAGAATACACTTTAATTTAGAAAAACTAAAATAAAGTAAAAACTAAATTGGGGTATTAAAAATGAAAAATATGTTAAAACTTGTTTTGGACATTTTTCCTTTCATCACCTTGATAGTCATTGCCCTGTATGTACCGTGGCAAGGCAATCTCTACCATTCCTTCATCTGTGTCTACTACATCCTTTTCTCTTAATTTTTAATTTTGTCTTCAAAAATGCTTTAGATCACAGTAAGTCACATATACAATATGGGGTCTCCCAGATGCCCAACATCCAACCATTTTACCCCTTTCCAGCAATGATCTTTTTACATGTGGATGGTAATTTTGCTAATGCTAATGTATAGATATTGAAACATAGTTATCATGTTTCCATTTTGGTTTCCATTATGGTTTATATTTCAGACTGCACACTTTTTAAAATTTTTAGTCACATTTTGGTTTACATTTTAGACTATACACTTTTATGAATTTTGGGTGAAGTTTAACGTGGCCTATATCCATCATTTCATGATCTTGTAGAGCACTTCCATTGCCCCCCCAGTTTCCCCCTCTTTCATCTATTCTGTGCCTTTCTCCCCCTCCCCTCAGGGCCCACAGAGACAACCAAGCTTCACTGCTTGAAGGACGAGATTCATAGATACTTGCAACAGTGCTGAGGGCTTGACACACTAAACTGTCCTCCACAATTGGAAGCCACCAATGCTCTCAAGAGACACTCTTCCCTCTATTTGAGAACATCAGGCCTCCCCAAGATGGGGGTACACCTTCCCACACATTGTATGGGTCTCCAGCCAATGGTGTAACACACTAAGACAAGATGAACACTCATACACTCCCTAGAAGCCTGGCCCAGATGCACCCTGTGCCGGATGCCCCACATCAAACACCTTCAACAAGTAACCCTTCCTTATTGTATTTTTTAAAGAGTTTTGTCAACATATTTTCAACCATTAAAAACCTCCAACTAAGAAGAGCCCCCAGCCAGATGGCTTCACAGGTGAATTCTACAAAACATTCCAGAAAGAACTAACACCAATCTTGCTTAAATTCTTCCAAAAAATTAAAATGGAAGGAACATTGGGTAACTCATTCTATGATGCCAACATTACCTTAATACCAAAGAAAAACAAAGACACACAAGAAAATAAAATTACAGATCAAACTCTCTAATCATCCTAGATGGTAAAATCCACAAGAAAATTGTATTCAACAACACGTCAAATGATATACACCATGATCAAGTGGGTTTCATCTTTGGTATGCAAGGATGGTTCACCATAAGAAAATCAATCCATGTAATACACCACATAAACAGATCAAAGGGAAAAATCACATGATCATGCCTATACATGCAGAAAAAGGATCTGACAGCACACTTTCTAGATAAAAACACTGCAAAATAAAGGAATAGAAGGAAACTTTCAGAAAAGGATAAAACCCACAGCTAACATCATTTTAAATGTGAAAGCCTAAAATCTTTCCCTCTAAGATTAGGAACAACACAAGGATGCCCACTACCATGCCTCCTATTTAACATCATGGGAGAAGTACTTGCTTGAGCACTGAGGCAAGAACCAGATATAAAATGCATCCGAACTGGAAAGGAAGAAGTCAAAATTTCACTATGTGCAGACGACATGATCCTATACATAGAAAGCCCTGAGAAATCTACAACAAAGTCTTTAGAACTTATAAATGAGTTCCATAAATTTATAGGTTGTAAGATCGATGGGCAAACATCAGTAGCATTTCTGTACACCAATTATGAGCAATCTGAGGGGAAAATCAGGAAACAAATACCACTTACAATAGTAAATTAAAAAATCAAGTACATAGGAATAAATTTAACTAAAGATGTAAAAGACTTATTCACAGAAAATTACACAATCCTGTTCAAGGAAATCAAAGAAGACTTAAATAAATGGAAGAATATTCCCTGTTCCTGGATAGGAAGACTGAATATCATTAAGATGTCTATCCTGCCAAAACTGATGTATAGATTTAATGCAACCCCAATTAAAAATTAACCCAGCATTTTTAACTGAACTAGAAAAAACTAACTATGAAATTTATTTGGAAAGTAACCAAGCCCAAATAGACAAATACATTTTGAAAAGGAAAAATTAAGTTGGAGGAGTCATACTACCTGACTTTAAAATATACTACGAAGCTACAGTGGTCAAAACAGCATAATATTGGCACAAGAATAGACATAATGAGCTACTGAACCAAATTGAGAGTTCTGAAATAGATTCTCACATATATAGTCATCTAATATTTGACAAGTCCACCAAGCCCACTCAACTGGGAAAGAATGACCTCTTTAACAAATGGTGCTTGGAGAACTGGATATCCATATGCAAGAGAATGAAAGAAGATTACCATCCCACACCTTATACAAAAATCAACTCAAGTTGGATCAAAGACCTAAATGTAAGAGCTAAGACCATAAAGACCTTGGAAAACAATGAAGGGAAGCATCTACAGGACCTTGTATAGGAAATGGCTTCATGCACTTCACACACAAAGCATGAGCAACAAAAGGACAAATAGATAAATGGGACCTCTTCTAAATTAAATCCTTTTGCACCTCAAAGCAGTTTGTCAAGAAAGCAAAAACAGGGAAGAGGACTTGGCCCAGTGATTAGGGCATCTGTCTACCACTTGAGAGGTCTTCGGTTCAAACTCCGGGCCTCCTTGACCCATGTGGAGCTGGTACATGAGCAGTGCTGATGCACACAAGGAATGCTGTGTCACTCAGGGGTGTCCCCATATAGGGGAGCCCCATGTGCAAGGAGTGCACCCCATAAGGAGAGTCACCCAGCATGAAAGGAAGTACACCTTGCCCAGGAATGGCACCACACACATGGAGAGCTGACACAGAAAGATGACACAACAAAGAGATTCCTGTGCTGCTGACAACAACAGAAGCAGGAGGAGGCAGGGAAAGATGGCATCTGAGTGAGTGCACCTTATAATCTCTCCTGCAAAGAAGTGGCTGAGTAGGGTTGGAATCCTGCTGGACCGGACTGTTTCAGGTGTTTGCAGGGCAGGAGGTGTCTGGACGTCTATTTAGTGGGACAGTGGCAGAGAAGATTCTTGTAAAAGGTAGAATTTTGGGTCTCTTTCACGGAGATCGGGATTGCATGCTGGACGCTTCCCCCTGGGTCTGGTGGCCTGGTGGCAGCAATTCCTGGAGGCTTTGCTGTACTGTGGAGCTCACAAGCCCTGAGCGGGCTACTTCAGGGGCTTGCAGGCTGGGAGGTGTCTGGAAGTCAATTTGGTGAGACAGTGACGGAGGAGATTCTTACGAGACGTGGAATTTTGGTTTTCTTGACATGGAGATCAGAGCTTCTGGCTAGAGCCCCTCCCCTTAGGGCTGGCGGCCCATCTGCGGTGGTCCCTGAACAGTTTGTAGTACAGCTGGCCCCAGCAGGTGTTTTGGGGGCTTGCAGGGTGGGAGATGTCTGGAAGTCGATTTGGTGAGACAGTGACGGAGGAGATTTTTGCAAGACGTGGAATTTTGGGTTTCTGACACAGAGGTCAGAGCTTCTCGCTAGAGCCCCTCCCCCAGGGCTGCAGCCCATCTGCAGCGATCCCTGAACTCTTTGTAGTAGAGCAGCGTCCCCAGCAGGTTGTTTCAGGGGCTTGCAGGGAGGTGTCTGGAAGTAGATTTGGTGAGACAGTAACAGAAGAGACTCTTGTGAGAGGCAGCATTTTGGGTTTCTGACACAGAGGTCAGAGTTTGCAGGTGTGACCCCTCCCCCTAGGGCTGGTGCCCAGCTGTGGGGATCCCTGAAGTCTGTGTTGCACTGTGGTGCTCCCAGGCTCCCTGTTAACCAGATGCACGGTTCCCAGGTCTTTGTCCCCTAAACCCTGGTGGCCCACACTCCAGAGACTCACACCTCTTGAGTCTGCAATATCACAGACTTTCCATCCCTGAATCTACCATGCCCTGAGGTCCATCTGAGGTCCTTGATTGTCCTAGCCCTCGGCGTTTGTGGGTTTTTTTCTTTTTCTCTTTTTTCTTTTTTTTTTTTTTTTATTGTCTTGGTTGCTAATATTGCATTATCTCTGGGTCTTTTCTCCCATTGTACCCGCCAAAGGCCTTTTTTGTTTTTTTAGGGTTTTTTTTTCTTTTCTTTTTCTTGCTTGTTTCCCTCCCTTTTCTTTGCCCACCCCCCTTTTTTTTCTTCTCTTTTTTTCTTTACTCTCTTTTTCTTCTTATTTTATTTTATTTTATTTATACAATAGGTGTTGCAGGGAGCGCCTCACATTTGCTGTGTTTCCTCATCCTCCATTTCCTCGTTTCTGTGTGAATTGATTTTGGCCACCTACACTATCCTCTTTCCCCCACATCTTGCTATCCCCCATCATCTACTGTCTTTCTTACATTCCACCTCCCTTACTTTGGTCCCCAAATTGTCTAACTTTTAATTTCTAATACCTTTGTTCTGTTTTCCATCTTTTATCCACTCGTGATATTATTGTCTTTCTTTTCTCTTTCCCTCTCTCATGAAAACACTGGCTTTTTAATTCACACTATATTCCTCCCCATATTCAGTTGACTATCTCATTATAGGTACTCTTCTTACTGCTATAACTCTACACAACTTACATGAGTCTAAAACCCATCCTCCCAGATCTCATATTGTTGCTCTGGTAACATTTATTACCAATACTACTTTACACATTTTCCTTTTTTACACAATTGCCTATCTCTGGCCCTAATATTTTCCTTCAAAGTGAACTTAGCCAGCAACAAGAAATTAGAGTATGAAGAACAAAGTGACAAAGAGAAGACATAACACTTAGGCAAGAACAACAACTAATTAATCCCCAAGACTAGACAAGCTAAGGAACTGATTAAACTCGTCAAGATAAAATGATGACGAGACAGCAACAAAAAACTACAAACCAAACCAAGAATCAGGAAAACATGGCTGAATCCAATGAACAAACTAAAAACCAGGAAGGGGAGCAGAACATTGAACAAGTAATTAAAGTTCTCAAAACATATATTAGAGACCAACTTAATGAAGTAAAGGAAGAGATTTACTATATGAAGAAAACACTTGGAGAGGAAATTGCAAACATACACAAACAGATAACAGATATGATGGGAATGAACACCACAGTTCAAGAAATCAAAAATACACTCTCAGAAAATAGCAGGAGATTAGAAGAGGCAGAGGAGAGAATTAGTGATGTGGAAGACAGTATATCTGGAATCAAACAGATAGTAGAATTGATCGATAAAAAGAAAAAATCCAGCTAGGACGTAGGGACCTGAATGACAATGCAAAATGCACAAACATATGTATTATAGGCATCCCAGAAAGAGAAGAGAAGGGAAAGGGGACAGAACGGGTGTTGCAGGAAATAATGGCTGAAAACTTCCCAAATCTACTGAAAGAAATGGATGCACATGTCCAGGAAGCACAACGCACACCAAACATCATAAACCACAACAGGCCCACCACAAGACATATACTTGTCTAATTATCCAGTGCTCAAGACAAAGAGAAAATTCTAAAAGCAGCAAAAGAAAAGATAACCATCACATACAAGGGAGGCTCCATAAGATTAAGTGCTGATTTCTCATCTGAAACCATGGAGGCAAGAAGGCAGTGGTATGATATAGTCAAGGTATTTAAGAAAAAATTTTCAAACCAAGAATACTCTACCCAGCTAAACTAGCATTCAAAAATGATGGAGAGTTCAAAATATTCATGGATAAACAGAAATTGAAAGAGGATGCCAAAAAGAAACCTCCCCTTCAAGAAATACTAAAGAGAGTTCTGCAGGAAGCAAGGAAAACACAGGAGAGGCAGAGTTGGAGGAGAGTGTAAGACCAACAAAAAAGACAAAAAGAGAAGGAAAAAAACAAACAAAATATTACAAACACAAGTCCAATCAAAATATGGCTAACATAAATAATTCCTTGAAAGTAATAATGCTCAGTGTCAATGGATTAAACTCACCAATCCAAAGATTCAGACTGGGCACTGTGGGCCCCAAGGGGAGGGGGAAATAGATATTGAATAGATGGAACCAAAGTAAATGTGAGGGCAAAAGAATTGTTTCACAAGAGTACACAAGGATGGATATAAAACACGTAATATTACACCAAAAGCATATAGGGGATGACAGACTAATAATGTAAACCATAATGTAAAACATAGGATAACTAAAAAATTTAGAAAACTGTATAGCCTAAAGTATAAACCACAATGTAAACACAGATGTCACCTTGTTTGAAAGCTATTGTCTCGGAGTCTGTACATCAGTTTCAGTAAATATGATATGAATAAGTTAAAAGATTATCGCTGTGGAAGGGAAAAGGTTTTATGGTGGATGTGTGGGAGTACTGTATATTGTATATATGAATTACTTGATCTAGGGCTCTTGTGAAGAGAAGCTCAATAATTAGGAAAAAAGAAAAGAAAAAGATAGGAAGTAGAATTTTTCCAAATCAATATGTATTCTATATCTAACCTTTAAACTCACTGCTATATTCCATTTTACTAGTAAGGGAACCTGACATTATATTGGGCTTCACTTTTCAGAAAGTTTTGGATCACAGAGTGGTTCAACAATGGCAGCAGAGGAATACTGGTATGGGATGTTATTCACAGGTGATATATGGTTGACAGGGAGTTATACAGGGCATGTGTCCAGGGTGCATGGAAATGTTTCAATATACTCATAGTGGAAACAATTAAAAACAACAGCTGGGGGGTGCTCTGTCGTGGTCCCTAGGGGAGCAGCGGCAGTCCCCCAGGTGCAACAGTAAGGACCAGGAAGGAATGAGGGCCCAACAGTGAGCCCCTGATACTAATGACTATGCTTGTGAGCCTCTACACCTGAAATAAGAACAAGGCCTAGAGCAATACTCTGCCTAAGCGTTCCCTCCTAACAGCCTCCATGTTACTCAAATGTGGCCAGTCTTGAAGCCAAACTCAGCATGTAAATGCAATGCCTTCCCCCCAGCATGGGACATGACACCCAGGGATGAGCCTCCCTGGCACCGAGGGATCACTATCAAGTACCAGCTGATGATGTAACTAGAAAATGAACTTGAATTAAAGGTTCAATGCAGACCAGCAGAATATCCCTGTCTACATACAATAACAGGAGTTAAAAATACTGTTTGACTGAAAGTAAGGGGGAAATGGAAAGGACAAATGAGTTTATATGGCTATGAGTCTCTAAAAAAGAGTCTGGAGGTTGTCAGAAGGATTGCCCTTATGCACACCTGAGCAGAGTCTCAGAGACAGATAAAGTAGATACAACCCCAGGTATTGGTTCTTTTGAGGGCTAAAGAGACCCACAGGTTCTATGGTCATGGCAGGTGGAGTTCACTGCCATGTCAGTTGGCCCTTCTTTGGAGCTGGTGTTTCTGTGTGATGGAGCTGGACTCAGATGGGGTCTCTTTTCACAAGACTTTCATGCTTCTTTTCTGGAATTGTAGTTGGTGCTGGGATTTAAGATATATCTAGGGGATTTGAATCTCTAGACTGACAATATGATAGCCAGGCCCTGAGCCTCAACAGACTTCAGCTCCTACACTCTGATTTATTGGACTTACCCCACTCAGCTAACATGGAGTTGAAGAATGTCAACCACCACACCATGGAGCCTAGAGTGTCTACAACTGAAAGCAGGAGGATTGCATCCAGTATCCATGTGGAATCTAAGCCCCCTCTTGACATAAATGTGGAATGGACACAACCAAGCCAAGGTCCACAGGAAGGAGAAATACAGTAAGGATTAGAGTGGACTTAATGATATCCTATTCATGACCTATTGTGGTTAATAATTGAGAAAATGTGGCATTGGTGTGGGAAAAGTGGCCATGGTGGCTGCTGGGTGTGGGGAATGGGAGGAAAAGATGAGATGTGGAGGCATTTTCAGGACTTGGAGATGTCCTGAGTGGTGCTGCAGGGACAATGCCGGACATTGTATGTCCTCCCATGGCTCACTGGATGGAACGTGGGAGAGTGTGGGCTATGGTGTGGACCACAGGCCATGGAGTGCAGTGATGCCCAGAGATGTACTCACGAGATGCAATGGATGTGTCATGATGATGGAGGAGAGTGTTACTGTGAAGGGAGTGGTGGGGTGGGGGCAGTGGGAGTGAATGGGGACCTCATATTTTTTAATGTAATATTTTTTTAAAAATGAATAAATAAAATAAAATTTTTTTAAAAAGTGAAAAGAAAAGGAAATACACATTACAGTGAAAAAGCCCTCAGTTGGTTCCCTGCTAGCCACTGGCTGGTGACCTTCTCAAGCACTTCATCCACTGGGGCTGTTTCCCCAGGAGGCCCAAGGCCTTTCCAGACTCCTGGATGAGCAGGTGAGAGGCGCCTCCTGACTCAGTGGTACCTGGTTCAGCCCCTCCACTCACGGAGGGCACACAGCACATGGCAAATATTCTCTTCCCCTCCCAAGGCAGACGGCTAATGCTTGAGCATGGAGAAAGGAAAACACCTGTATTCCAGAACCTGTCAAACCCTGAAAACTGCCCTTCCACCCAGCATTTGAAAGTTCTGGAGGAAAAAGGGGAGTTGGGTGGGAAAGAGGAATGGAAGGCATCTCTGGTCATCTCGGGTTCCATATTTATTATATTCTATAGAACACAGTTCCAGTTATAATTTTACATTTTAAATGGTGTTAGATACTGGCTTCAGTACTAATCATTTCATAGATTAAATAGATGTCCCAGGACGAGTTTAAAAACGTGATTATTATTTATAATTACTTCCAGCAGGGAAGTGTTCCCCCAATACCAAATAATCAATTTTTAATGATGTGAACCTTGAACAAAGCCCTTTAGTGGCTTAGGTGTTTGTGTGAGTGATTGAGATGGTATGTATATCAGAGGACCCATGCTTTTCTGTGGAGTCGTCCTCATGGGCAGGTGGAGAAAGCCCCCTTTTTTGGAAATGCCCCCTTCCCTGGAGGTGAGGCTGGGGAACAGGCCTCCCTGGTTGGGGTGACTTCGACGTCCTACAAAAGCAGACAAGAGCAGACCTTAGTTCCACGTGCCCTTCCCTGGTCCTGCACATCCTTTTCACCTTGAAGTTCCAGCTCAAAGGCTCCTCCTGAGAGAGCGCCACCTGCTGAATTGCCTGCTCCTGGAGCTCTTTCACCTTGACTTTCCTCACTAACTGGAGCTGCCCGTTCCTCTGTGCAGGTTCCTGTCTCCATCTCACCCTGGCAAGTGTTCTGCCTCCAGCAGTTAAGTGTGTGGAAATCAGGAACTGGACCTTGAGTTTTCAGTTGGGCCTTGGGATGTAAACTAGCTCTGCCAACTGTGTGGGATGATGCTGTTGATACCCAGCAGCCACCACCTCCTGCAGTCTTCCTGGGTGCTGGGACCACACTGAGCATTTACCTGGGTTAGTTCTTATAATTCTGCAACACGGTGAGCATTTACCTGGATTACTTTTTCTTCTTCTTTTATTTAAAGATTTATTTATTTATTTCTCCCCCCTTCCCCTGTTGTCTGCTTTCTGTGTCCGTTCACTGTGTGTTCCCCTGTGTCTGCTTGTATTCTCATTAGGCAGCTCTGGGAATCGATCCTGGAACTTTCCAGAGTGGGAGAGAGGTGACCCTTCTCTTATGCTACCTCAGCTCCATAGTTTGCTGTCTCTTATTGTCTCTTCTCTGTGTCTCTTATTGTTGCATCTCGGTGCATCAGCTCTCCATGTGGGTGGGACTCCTGGGAGGGCTGCACTACTGTGTGGGTGGCACTCCTTGCATGGGACAGCCCTCAGCATGTACCAGCTTGCCACACGGGCCAGGAGGCCCTGGGTATTGAATCCTAGACCTACAATATAGTAGATGGGAGCCCAATTTCTTGAGCCACATCTGCTTTCCTGAATTAGTTCTTATAATCTTAGCAACACACTGAGCATTTACCTGGATTAGCTCTCATAATCTCTGCAACACACTGAGCATTTACCTAGATTAGTTCTTATAATGAGCAATACGCTGAGCATATACCTGGATTAGTTCTCATAATCTTAGCAACAGCCCTGTGAGGAAGTGCTATTTGTACTCCCTTGTCCACAGAGACTAAGAAACTTGCCAGGACCACAGAGCTAGAAGGGCCATCTCAGTCCCAAGAGTCTCGCCAGTGCCCTAAGAGGACACAGTGTGACCAGGGCAGTCACTGCATCATCATCCTTGTCTCCTCTCTGGGCAGGAGTCAGATATCCTTCAATCTCCCATTAGAAATAATCTCCAGCCCCTCCTCCCTCTCTCCAGCATCCCCCCAAAGGGCTTTCTGTCTTCCTCTTCTATCCCATGTGGCAAGGAGTCCCTCACTTTTAGGGGTTCAAGTGCTGGTGAGTGCTGGTGGCCAACATTTCTCCAGCTCCTTGACCAAACCAGTGACTTCCTCAGGGACCTTCCAAATTTAGTCCTTGAACTCCTGCAGGACCTGCTCCAGCTCCCTCGGCTTGGCCGGCAGGAGGCGCTGCTGTCCCCAGCTCCAGCTGCAGCCTCTCCACAGCTGTTTCTACCTGTTGTTTCTTGAAATCCATCTGATCCTGTGAGGGGTAGAAAGACAGGCATGGTTGGAGGGGCTCAGAGAGCTGGGATCCAAGAGGATCACAATATATTTACTATCATTTAAGGTGATGGGTGATGGAAGAGTTTTAGTAAGAGGTGGAAGTTATGGCAGCACAACCTTGTGGTGTAATAAATGTCATGATTTGAGAGTGGTTAAAATAGAAAATTTTGTTCTGTACATATGTTGCCAGAATAATAACATAAAAAGCAAACAAAACTGTATTCTACAAAGACTGAACTCTAATGTAAACTGTGGAATATAATTAGTGATATAATTATAGAGACACTGGTTCATCAATGATACCGAACTACCACAGTATTGGAGAACATTAATATGGAAAGATGCATGAGGGGTGGGGCAGTGTATGGAAACTCTGCCTGGTCAAATAGAAATAAATTTAGTTGAGGACATAAAGATCTGTATTCAGAAACCCATAAAACAATGCTGAAAGAAACCAATGATAATAAATGGAAGGACATTTCCATGTTCATATGTTGGAAGACTAAATATCATTAAGATGTCAATTCTACCCAAACTGAGCTACAGATTTAATACAATCCTAATAAAAATTCCCAAACCCTTCTTGGTAGAGTTTGAAAAGCCAATTATCTGAAGGAGTCAGGGTCCCCAAATAGCCAAACATATTTTTAAAAAGAAGAACAAAGTTGGAGGACACTCACTTCCAGGCTTTAAGCATATTATCTAGCTACAGGGGAAAAAACAGCATGGTCCTGACATAAAGATAAAAGGATTGGCCAATGGAACCAAATCTAGAGTTCAGAACAGACCTTCCCATCTACGGTCAAGTGATCTTTGACAAGGCTGTCAACCCACTCAGCTGGGTCAGAACAGCCTGTTCAAAAATGGTGCTGGGAGAACTGGATATCCATATCCCAAAGAAAGAAAGAAAGAGGACCCTTATCTCACAGCTTATTCAAAATTAATTTAAAGTGAATCAAGGGCCTAAATGTAAAAAGTAGAACCATAAAACTCTTAGAAGAAAATGTAGGGAAACATCTTCAAGATCCTGTTCTTGGTGGTGGTTTCTTGGACCTTACTCCCAAAGCAGAAGGAACAAACGAAAAAATAGATTAATGGAACAGCCTCAAAATTGAATACTTTTGTTCTTCAAAAGACATTGTCAAGAAAGTAAAAAGGCAGC
The DNA here is from genome assembly GCF_030445035.2 of Dasypus novemcinctus. Classification (NCBI taxonomy): domain Eukaryota; kingdom Metazoa; phylum Chordata; class Mammalia; order Cingulata; family Dasypodidae; genus Dasypus; species Dasypus novemcinctus. The sequence goes on along the minus strand of NC_080694.1, from coordinate 69,113,438 downwards.
TAACTCAATGGGAAAAAGTCTTTGGATACCATATATCTGATAAGGGATTTCTCTCCATGTTATATAAAGAGATTGCACACCTTAAAGACAATATGACCAACCACCCTATTAAAAAATGGGCAATGAGGGGGGTGGGGGGTGTATGGGGACCTCATATTTTTTTAATGTAATATTAAAAAAATAAATAAAGACCAAAAAAATGGGCAAAATATTTGAACAGACATTTTTCCAAAGTGGAAATAGAAAAGGCCAAAAGATACATGAAAAGAAGTTCACATAATTAGCTATTAAGGAAATGTAGGTCAAAACCACCATGAGATATCATCTCTCACCATAGGGAATGGCCACTCTTAAAAGAATAGAAAACATCAAGCCCTGGAGAGGATGTGGAGAGATGGGAACACTCCTTCAGTGTTGGTTGGACTGTAAAATGGTGCAAACTCTGTGGAAGATGATCTGGCGGTTTCTCAGGAAGCTAAATATGGAACTTTCATATGATCCAGCAATCCCACCACTAGGAATATATTCAGAAAAACTGAAAGCAAGGACATGAACAGCTATTTGCACTCCGATATTCATAGCAGCTTTATTCACAATCGCTAAAGGATGGAAACAACCTAAGTGTCCTGAACTGATAAATGGATAAAAAACAAGTGGTGTATTCATACAATGGAATACTTCACAGCTGTAAGAAGAAATCAACTGGGGAAGCAATGAAAACATGGAGGAACCTTGAGGATATTATATTGATTGAAATAAGCCATTCACAAAAGACAAATATTGTATGGTCTCACTAATATTAGCTAAATATAATGACTAGAATTATGGATTTGCACTCTGAAGTATAGATTAGTGGGAAATGGAAAGTGGGGTGAGAAGGAGTGAAGATGTTGGATGTATGTAGATTGTTTAATAAAGTCCAGTATAAATATTGGAAATGGTTGGACTTGATGGTAACATATTTTTTTTCTGTATTCTTTTTTTTTTATTGATTTTGTAAAAATATTACATTAAAAAAATATGAGGTACCATTCGACCCCACCACCCCCACTGCACCCCTCCCCCCCCAGCAACACTCACTCCCATCATCATGACACATCCATTGCACTTGGTAAGTACATCTCTGGGTATCTCTGCACCTCATGGTCATTGGTCCACATCATGGCCCACACTCTCCCCCATTCCATCCAGTGAGCCCTGGGAGGATCTACAATGTCCGGTGATTGCCCCTGAAGCACCATCCAGGGCAACTCCAAGTCCCAAAGGCGCCCCCACATCTCATCTCCTCCTGCCATTCCCCATACCCATCAGCCACCATGTCCACTTTTCCCACTCCATTGCCACCTTTTCTCTGAGGTCCTTGGATTGGTTGTGTCCATTGCACCTCTATGTCAAGAGGAGGCTCAGATTCCACATGGTTACTGGATGCAATACTCTTGCTTTCAGTTGTAGGCACTCTAGGCTCCATGGTGTGGTGGTTGTCCTTCTTCAACTCCATCTTAGCTGAGTGAGGTGAGTCCAATAATTCAGATTGTAGGAGCTGGAGTCTGTTGAGGCTCAGGGCCTGGCTATCATATTGTCAGTAAAAAGATTCAATCCCCTAAATATATCTTAAACCCCAATACCAACTACAATCCCAGTAAAGTAGCATGATAGTCTTATGAAAAGAGATCCCCTCTGGATCCAGTTTCATCACGCAGAAACACCAGCTCCAAAGAAGGGCCATCTGACATGGCAGTGAACCCTATCTGCCATGACCGTAGAACCCGTTGGTCCCTTTAGCCCTCAAAGGAACCAATACCTGGGGATTGTATCTACTTTATCTGTCTCTTAGACTCTGCTCAGTTGTGCATAAGGGAAATCCTTCTGACAGCCTCCAGACTTTTTTTTTTAGAGACTCATAGCCATATAAACTCATTTCTCCTTTCTATTTCCCCCTTACATTAGATCAAACAGCATTTTAAAGTCATATTATTCTATGTAGACAGGGATATTCTACTGATCCGCATTGAACCTTCAATTCAAGGTCATTTTCCAGTTGCATTATCAGTTGTTAGTTGATAGTGATCCCTCGGTGCCAGGGAGGCTCATCCCCGGGTGTCATGACCCACGCTGGGGGGAAGGCATTGCATTTAGATGCTGAGTTAGGCTTCGAGACTGGCCACATTTGAGTAACATGAAGGCTGTCAGGAGGAAATTCCCAGGCACAGTGCTGCTCTAGGCCTTGTTCTTATTTCAGGCATATAGGCTCACAAGCATAGTCATTAGTATCAGGGGCTCACTGTTGGACCTTCATTCCTTCTCGGTCCTTGCCGCTGCACTTGGGGGACTGCTGCTGCTCCCCTAGGGACCACGGCACAGCACCCCCGGCCAGGGACCCAGTACACCCCCAGCTTTAGTTTTTAATTGTTGCCACTATGAGTATATCCAAACATTACCATGCACCCTGGACATATGCCCTGTATAGCTCCCTGTCAGCCATATATCCCCTGTCAATAGTATCCTATACCAGTATTCCTCTGCTGCCATTGTTGGACCAATCTGGGATCCAGAACTTCCTGAATATTGAAGCCCCAATATCATGTCAGGATCTCTTACTAGCAAAAGGGGATATAGCGATGGGTTTAAAGGTTAGATATAGAATACGTGTTGACTTGGAAAAATTCTACATCCTATCTTTTTCTTTTCCTTTTTTTTTTTCCCCCTAATTATTGAACTTCTCTTCACAAGAGCCCTAGACCACAGCAATTCATGTATGCAATATACAGCACTCCCACACATCCACCACAAAACCTTTTCCCTTCCACAGCGATACTCTTACAACCTATTCACAACATATTTACTTAAAGTGATGTGCAGAGTCTGAGACAATAGCTTTCAAACCAGGTGACATCTGTGCTTACATTGTGGTGCATACTTTAGGACATGCAGTTTTCTAACATTTTTAGTTATCCTATGTTTTACATTATGGTTTACATTATCATTCTGTCATCCCCTATATGTTTATGATGTAATATTACATATTTTATATCCATCCTTGTGTACTCTCACGAAACTCCTCTCTTACCCCACATTTACCTTGGTTTCACACATTTAACATCCATTTTCCACTCCCCTTGGGGCCCACAGTGACAGCCAACCTCCGTTTCCCGAGGAGCCATGTCCAGAGATACTTGGAACAGTGTTCAGGTCCTAAATTGCTCAGCTGCCCCAATGCCCTGGGAGCCACCCTTTCTCTCGAAAGATACAGTTCCCTCTATTTGATGGCATTGGGCCTCCCCAGGATGTGGGTCCACCCCCACTCTCACTACTTGGGTCTCTACCCAATGGTATCACCCACTCTGGCAAAATGAGCATTCAGACATTCCCCCGGAGCCCGTCCCGCATCGGACCATCCCTTCCGAGCATCCTAAACAGGTAACCCTCTTAATTATATTTTGATATGATTTTTTCAGCATTTTACTCTCAACCAACACCTGACACTCTCCTGTGTTCGTATGCTACCCCTCCCTCCCCCCACTTTTTGGGCAATATTACCCATCCGCCCATCCCCAGCCCCCCTCAAACCCGCAAAGCCCCACCCAAAGGCAACCCCTTGCCCCCATTTTATCTCTTCTTTGTGTTCATACTTACCGCCAGCTCATCATAAATTCCACCCCTGCAGACATCGGCTCACATCCTTCCTCCACCCTCCGATTTCCTGTAAGCCTATCGTTCAGTCTCTAGCTCTCTGAGGCAGCTTGTTTATTTCATATCATTGAGGTCATGTAGTATTTGTCCTTCAATGCCTGGGTTGCTTCACTCAACATAAGGTTCTCAAGATTCATCCATGTTATCACGTGTGTTTGTAGTGTATTTGTTCTTACAGCCGCGTAGTATTCCATTGTGTGTATATACCACATTTTATTGATCCACTCATCTGTTGATGGGCATTTGGGTTGACTCCAACTTTTGGCGATAGTGAACAATGCTGCTATGAACATTGGTGTACATATATCGGTTTGTGTCCTTGTTTTCAGTTCTGCTGGGTATATACCCAGCAGTGGTATTGCTGGATCATATGGCAAATCTATGGTTAGCTTTTTGAGAAACCGCCAAACTGTCCTCCAGAATGGTTGGATCCTTCTGCATTCCCACCAGCAGTGGATGAGTGTTCCCCTTTCTTCACATCCTCTCCAGCATTTGTATTCTTCTGTTTTTTTTATAGCTGCCAATCTTATGGGAGCAAGATGGTATCTCATTGTAGTTTTGATTTGCATTTCCCTGATAGCTAGAGATTTGGAGCATTTTTTCATGTGCTTTTTAGCCATTTGTATTTCTTCTTTGGAGAAGTGTCTGTTTAAATCTTTTTACCATTTTTTAAATGGGTTGTTTATCTTTTTATTTTCAAGATATATGAGTTCTTTATATATGCAAGTTATAAGTTTCTTATCAGATATATGGTTGCCAAATATTTTCTCCCACTGTGTAGGCTCCCTTTTTACTTTCTTAACAAACTCCTTTGAGGTGCAGAAGGCTTTAATTTTGAGGAAGTTCCATTTATCTATTAGTTCTTTTGCTGCTCGTGCTTTTGGTGTGATATTCATGAAGCCATTTCCTATTATAAGGTCCTGTAGATGTTTCCCTACACTGCTTTCCAAGGTTTTTATGGTCTTGGCTCTTATATTTAGGTCTTTGATCCATCTTGAGTTGCTCTTTGTATAAGGTGTGAGATGGTAATCCTCTTTCATTCTTCTACATATGGATATCCAGTTCTCCCAGCACCATTTGCTGAATAGGCCACTCTCTCCCAGTTGAGAGGGTTTGGTGGCTTTATCGAATATTATATGGCTATATATGTGAGGTTCTATATCAGAGTTTTCAATTCAATTCCATTGGTCTGTGTGTCTCTCCTTATGCCAATACCATGCTGTTTTCACTACTGTAGCTTTGTAGTATGTTTTGAAGTCAGGTAGTGTGATTCCTCCAATTTCGTTTTTCTTTTTCAGTATGTCTTTGGCTATTCGGGGTCTCTTTCCTTTCCAAATAAATTTCATATTTAGTTTTTCTAGTTCCTTAAAGAAGGCTGTGTTGATTTTTATTGGGATTGCATTGAATGTGTAGATCAGTTTTGGTAGGATAGAAATCTTGATAATATTCAGTCTTCCTATCCATGAACAAGGAATATTCTTCCATTTATTTAGGTCTTCTTTAATTTCCTTGAACAGTCTTGTATAGTTCTCGGTGTATAAGTTTTTTACCTCTTTTGTTAAATTTATTCCTAAGTATTTGATTTTTTTATTTTCTATTGTGAATGGTATTTGTTTCTTGATTTCCTCCTGATCTTGCTCATTATTGGTGTACAGAAATGCTACTAATTTTTGCGCATTGATCTTATAACCTGCAACTTTACTAAACTCATTTATGAATTCTAGAAGCTTTGTTGTAGATCTCTCAGGGTTTTCTATGTATAGGATCATGTCATCTGCAAATAATGAAATTTTGACTCCTTCCTTTCCAATTTGAATGCCTTTTATATCTGGTTCTTGCCTCAGTGCTCGAGCAAGTACTTCTAAGACAATGTTAAATAGGAGCGGAGACAATGGGCATGCTTGTCTTTTCCTGAGTTTAGAGGGAAGGATTTTAGGATTTCTCCATTGTAAACAATGTTGGCTGTAGGTTTTTCATATATACTCTTTATCATGTTCAAAAAATTTCGTTGTATTCCAATCTTTTGGAGTGTTTTTATCAAGAAAGGGTGCTGTATTTTGTCAAATGCTTTTTCTGCATCTATAGATATAATCATGTGATTTTTTTCCTTCAATCTGTTTATACGGTGTATTACGTTGATTGATTTTCTTATGTGGAACCATCCTTGCATACCTGGAATAAATCCCACTTGGTCGTGGTGTATAATTCATTTAATGTGTTGTTGAATACGATTAGCAAGTATTATGTTAAGTATTTTTGCATCTAGGTTCATTAGAGAAATTGGTCTGTAATTTTCCTTTTTTGTGGTGTCTTTGTTTGGCTTTGGTACTAGGGTAATTTTGGCGTCATAGAAGGAGTTCGGCAATGTTCCATCTGTTTTGAATTTTTGGAATAGTTTCAGCAGGATTGGTGTTAGTTCTTTCTGGAATGTTTTGTAGAATTCACCTCTGAAGCCGTCTGGCCCTGGGCTCTTCTTAGTTGGGAGATTTTTAATGACTGATTCTATCTCTCTGCTTGTAATTTGTTTGTTAAGATCATCAATTTCTTCTTTCGTCAATATGGGTTGCTTATGTGTTTCTAGGAATTTGTCCATTTCCTCTAAATTGTCATTTTTGTTGGAATATAGTTTTTCAACGTATCCTCTTATGATAGTCTTTATTTCTGTGGGGTCAGTGGTGATATCGCCTTTCTCATTTCTTATTTTGTGTATTTGCATCTTCTCTCTTTTTTTCTTTGTTAGTCTTGCTAAACGTTTGTCAATTTTGTTGATCTTCTCAAAAAACCAGCTCTTGGTCTTCTTTATCTTTTCAAGTGCTTTCTTATTTTCTATTTCATTTAGTTCTGCTCTTATCTTTGTTATTTCCTTCCTTCTTCTTCCTGTTGGGTCACTTTGTTGTTGTTTTTCTAATTCCTTCAAATGTGCAGTTAATTCTTCAATTTTTGCTCTTTCTTCTTTTTTGATATATGAATTTATGGCTATAAATTTCCCTCTCAGTACTGCTTTTGCTGTATCCCATAAATTTTGGTATGTTGTGTTATCATTATCATTTGTTTCAAGGTAGTCATTGATTTCTTTTGAGATTTCCTCTTTGACCCACTGTTTTTCTAAGAGTGTGCTGTTTAATTTCCAAATCGTGGTGTGAAACCTGGGCCTCTGTCCCTTGCAAATTTCCAGCTTGACTCCACTGTGGTCAGAGATATTGTTTTGTATGATTTCAATCTTTCTGAATTCATTCAGCCTTTCTTTGTGGCCTAGCATATGGTCTATCTTGGAGAATGATCCATGTGCACTTGAGAAGAATGTATATCCTGCTGTGTTTGGGTGTAATGATCTATATATGTCTATTAGTTCCAACTCCTCTAATATACTGTTCAAATGTTTTGTTTCTTTAGTGATTCTCTTTTGAGATGTTCTGTCCAAGGTAGATAGTGGTGTATTAAAATCCCCCACTATAATTGTAGATGCATCTATTGTTTCACTTAGTTTTTCCAGCGTTTGTCTCATGTACTTAGAGGCACCCTTGTTAGGAGCATAAATATTTATGATTGTTCGATCTTCTTGACAGATTTTCCCTTTCACTAAAATGTAGTATCCTTCTCTGTCTCTCACAATTGTTTCACATTTAAAGTCTATTTTGTCTGATATTAATATAGTTACTCCTGCCTGTTTTTGGTTATTGTTTGCTTGTATGATTGTTTTCCAGCCATTCACTTTCAATCTTCATGCGTCTCTGGGTCTAAGATGTGTCTCTTGTAGACAGCATACAGATGGGTCATATTTCCTTATCCAATGTCCCAGTCTGAATCTTTTGATAGGTGAGTTTAATCCATTGACATTCAGTGTTATTACTTTCAAGGAATTATTTGTGTTAGCCATATTTTTATTGGATTTGTGTTTGTCATATTTTGTTTGTATTTTTTCCCCGTCTAGTTTGTCTTTTTTTGTTGCTCTTATACTCTCCTCCAACTCTACCTGTCCTGTTTTTTCCTTTCTTCCTGCAAAACTCCCTTTAGAACTTCTTGAAGGGAAGGATTCTTGTTGGTATACTCTTTCAGTTTCTGTTTATCTGTTAATATTTTGAACTCTCCATCATGTTTGAATGTTAGTTTAGCTGGATATAGTATTCTTGGTTGGAAATTTTTTTCCTTTAGTACCTTTACTATATCATACCACTGCCTCCTTGCCTCCATGGTTTCAGATGAGAAATCAGCACTTAATCTTATGGAGCTTCCCTTGTATGTGATGGTTTTCTTTTCTCTTGCTGCTTTTAGGATTTTCTCTTTGTGTTGAGCATTGGATAATTTGATGAGTATATGTCTTGGGGTGGGCCTGTTGGGGTTTATGACCAGTGGAGTGCACTGTGCTTCTTGGATATGTACGTCTGTCTCTTTCAGTAGATTTGGGAAGTTTTCAACCATTATTTCCTGCAACACTCCTTCTGACCCCTTTCCCTTCTCTTCTCCTTCTGGAATACCTATAATATGTATATTTGAGCATTTTGCATTCTCATTCAGGTCCCTAAATCCTAGCTGGATTTTTTCTATCTTTTTATTGACCCCTTCTACTATCTGTTTGATTTCTGATGTACTGTCTTCCACATCACTAATTCTCTGCTCTGCCTCTTCTAGTCTGTTGATATTTGCTGCAAGTGTATTTTTGATTTCTTGAACTGTGGTGTTCATTCCCATCATGTCTGTTATGTTTTTGCGTATGTCTGCAATTTCCCCTCCCAGTGTTGTCTTCATGTTGTTAACCTCTTTCATTACTTCATCAAATATGTTGGTGATAAATGTTCTGAGGTCTTTCATTGCTTGTGCGAAGTTCTGCTCCCCTTCCTGATTTTTAGTTTGTTGATTGGATTCAGCCATGTTTTCCTGATTACTGATTTGGTTTGTCAATTTTTGTTGCTTTCTGGTCATCCTTTTATCTTGACGGGTTTAATCAGTTCCTTAGCTTCTTTGTCTAGTCTTGGAGATTAATTAGCTGTTATTTTTGCATAAGTGTTATATCTTCTTTTTGTCACTTTGTTCTTCTTATTCTAATTTCTTGTTGCTGGTTAAGTTCACTTTAAAGGAAAGTATTAGTGCCAGGGAAAGGCAATTGTGTAAGCAAGGAAAAAGTGTAGAATAGTATTGGTGATATACGTTAACAAAGCAAGAATATGAGATCTGGGAGGATGGAGGTTAGATTCATGTAGATTGTGTAGAGTTATAGCTGTAGGTAGAGTACCTATTATGAGGTAGATGACTGAATATGGGAGGAATATGGTATGAGCTACAAAGCTATTGTTTTCATGAGAGAGGGAAAAAGAAAAGAAAGGTAATAGTTTCAAGAGTGGATACCAGACAGAAAACAAAACAAAGGTATTAGAAATTAAGAGTTAGACACTTTGTGGATCAAAGAACGGGAGGTGGGGGGTGGAATATAGGAGAGACAGTAGATGATAGCGGATATCCAGATGCAGGGGAAGGGGGATAGTGTAGGTAGCCTAAATCAGTTCACACAGAAATGAGGCAGTGGAGGATGGGAAAATTCAGCAAAAGTGAGGTGTTCCCTGTAGCACCTATTGTATACTTGAATTAAAATAAAATAAGTGGAAAATGAGGGACAAGAGGGAGAGAGAAAACCGAAAAAGAAAAACTAATAATAATAAAGAAAAAAAGAAAGATGAGAAGAAAGGAAGAAAGAAAAAGAGGGTGGGCAAACTGTGGGGAACAGGTAGGGGGAAGAGAAATACAGGTATACACGAGCCACAATTGCAACACTATCTAAAACAACAATGAAAAAACCCCTAAATAACTGTATAAAAAAAGGACTTTGGGAGACACGCTAGGAGAAAAGACTAGGGGATAATGCAATATTAGCAATCAGGGCGTCAAATAGAGTAAAAAATAAGATAAAATGAAAATAAAAACAAAACAATATGAACCAATAAAGATAAAATGCAAACGTTAAGGTCCAGGGCACTCAAGGACCCCAGGTAGACCCCAGGGCGTAATGGATTCAGGGGTGGAATGTCTGAGACACTGAAGACTCAAGAGGTGTGAGTCTGGGGTGTGGACCACCAGAGTCCAGGGGACCCAGACCTGGCAACCTCAAATCTGGTCAACAGGAAGCTTAGGAGCCCCGCAGTGCAACACAGCCCTCAGGGATCCCCGTAGCTGGGTGCCAGCCCCGTGGGGGAAGCCAGATCCGCAAACTCTATATTTAATGTCTGAACCCTGAAATTCACCTACTCCTCAGGGTTTCAGCCTTTGGACAGCTCCCACCCTGTGCTCCCACGCAATGGCCACTTGAGGGCGCCTCTACACCACGGCCAGTTCAATGACCCAGATCCCAAACCCGCCGGGTGGGCTGGGCTTCAGCTGGAAACGCCGAAAACAGACTCCAAGACCGGAAGTCCCAAACTTCGCAAAATATTCCCCAATCGGCTTCCAGACGTGTCCCCCTCCCTCACTGCACCCTACAACAATCTCCCAATTGTGTCCCCTTATTGCCAAAAATCCAATTCCGTTGCAGATCGGCAGCCGGACCTGTGGGAATGGGGCTCCAGGCGGAAGCACTACCACCCCTGTCATCAACCAAAACGTCCCCCGCTTCACAACAAAACACCGTCTGTCTCCCCAAATCGATCTGCAAAGGAGTCCTGTCCCATCAACCCCTCACCAGCCAGCCCAGTACCCGCGAATTCCTCAGCACCGCAGAGCCTCCAAAAAAAGGAAAAAAAAAAACCCTGGCCGGGCGGCTCCCCAAGCTGCAGCAGCGCCCGATACCACGGCTCCACCCACCCAAGGAGGGAACTTTCCGCGCCCAGCTGGGACCTCCGTTTATATATTATAGATGTATCCTCTCTGTTACCTTCCCACCAAATTGACGTCCAGACACCTTCCAACCAGCAAAAATCCCCAAAACAGCGCGGTCCCAAAGAGCCTTCAACGCTGCCCAGCCTCCCCCTGCAGAGACATTACCAGGCAAGCTCACTCAGCCACCATCTTGCCCCAACTCCGACGGTAACATATTATAGTGAATGTTACACTGTTGATTTATGGATGCATTTGTGGCTGAAACTAGTAGTCTAGGAAGATTCATGTTAATTGGAGGACAGATAGAAGACAATATTGGGAATTTATAACAATGATTTTGGAAGTAGATGAGGATTGTAGTTAATAATATAAATACAGGAATGCTATAGAACAGGGTGTTAATGGGAAAATATAACTAATGTAATTTATGGGCTATAGTTAACAATATTGTAATGTTTTGGAACAAAACCAAAGTTGGTACCATTATTAATTCTATTAAAGGTAAAAAAAAAGGAATATGGGTTTGGTTTTGTGAGATATGCCTATGATTAAATACTTTTATTCTTTTTTTTAATAATAAGGAGACCTTAACTATGTCACTTAACTAATCTGTGTTCATCTGTGTGTCTGTCTGAACACTAGAAGAACACCTGAGTGAGTCGTCGTAATTAGGTGAGATAAAGTGCCTGAAAAAGAACTTTTTAGGAATTATTTTTCTGTGATTTGTTGAGCTGCCTTTTTCTGTTCTTTTATTTTGTGAATTTGAAATAAAATTGTTAATAAATTTTTAAAAGATGCTGCAAACATTATTGAAATGACACAAAAGATTTAGAATATTACACAGACTTAGTAGACAAAGCAGTGGCAAGTATGAGAAAATTAGTCCAACTTTGAAAGAAGTTCTACTCTGTGTAAAGTGCTATCAAACAGCATCACATGCTACAGAGATACATTTAGTGAATGGAAGAGTCAATTGATGCGGCCAACTTCCTTATTTTAAGAAATCACCACAGTCACCTCACCCTTCAGCAGCCACCACCTATCAGTCAGCAGCTGTCAACATCAAGGCAAGACCCCCCCAGCTGCAAAAGATTATGACTCACTGAAGGCTCAGGGGAGGGTTAGTATTTTTTAGCAATAAAGCATTTTAAATTAAGGTATGAACATTGTTTTTTAGACATAGAGCTATTTATTTTACCCTTAATAAACTACAGTATAGGGTAAGCATAAGTTTCATATGCAGTCAAAAACAAAAAGTTCAGGTGACTCATTTTATTGCGACATTTGCTTTAGAGCTGTGGTCTGGAATTGAACCCACCTCTTCTCTGAGGTAGGCCTGTACTGTTGTACCTGTGGAAGGGATAACATTGAGGAGACATTTCAGTACAACCATGAGGTTCTCTTGGTGACCTCCAGGAAAGAACCCTCTCTCCAGTGTCAGTAAGGCTTTACCAGGTTTCTTGTGAAAACTGTCTAACATGTATGCTTTGGGTCCTGTCACTAACTCTCCTCTTTGAATTGGCTCCCAGGAAACTCAGAACCCATTTCAGGGACCCCCTGGACTAAGAGGGTGGAAGCTTAAGGCCATACAAGGGCGGTAAATATATTCCTGGTTTCACTTTGTGCTTTTCTGCCTTTATTTTCACTTCAGCACAATTAAGCCCCTGATTTAATTTTGAAAATCTACTTCTGTGTGGTTTTTGCTGTTGTTCTTACTTAGACTCCCTCTGGAATGAGATAGGGTAAAAATAAATAATAACCCCCTCACCCTGCCAGTCCTGTCTTGGGTGGAATCAGGCCAGGGCCTTGGGAAGAGGCTGGAGTGAGAGTGGGGTGACAGGCCTTAGGGGGGTGGGGCAGAGAAAGGCATCAAAAGAAAACTGGTGGTTAAGTTCACGGGTCAACCGAGCCAGGCAGTTGTGTCCACTTGTTTGGTCAAGCAAGCACTGGCCTGATTGTTACTGTGAGGACATTTCGTGGATTTAAGTCATCAATTCGTTGATGGCATCTACGGCTGATGACATCTACAATAAACTGAGGAGATTGTCTTCAACAATGAGAGATGTCTCATCAAACCAGTTGAAGGCCTTAAAAGGAGAAGTGATGGTTTCAGCAGTAAAAGAGAGAATTTCCATCTCCACTTCAGCCAGCTTCTCCTGGGGAATTCATGGAAAACCGTCATTGGAGTTCCCAGCTTGCAGCCTGCCCTTCTGAATTTGGAATTTGGACTTGCCCATCCCTAGAGTCACATAAGACAACTTTACAAATATCTGTTTCCTTGGAGAACGCTTAGTAATACAAAAACGTTATACCAATGTCTCTCAGGAACCCTTTTCAAATGACCAGCAAATTGAATCCAAAATAATTTAAAAATGATAATACATCATGACCAAGAAAGATTTATCCTTGATGCAAGTTGGGATGAATATATGAAAATTAATCTAATTTATTATTTAACAGAATAAAGTAGAATAACAATAAGATCAACGCCATCTAGAAAAAGCATTTAAAAGCCCAACATCCTTTGATAATAAAATTTCTCAATAAACTAGGAATAGAAGGCAACTTCTGCAAGGTGAGAAAGGGCACATATGAAAAATCTACAGATATCAGCATATTTTATGATGAAAGACTAAATACATTCTAAGATCAAGAACAGGGAAGGGATTTGCAATCTTGCCACTATTATTATACAATATACTGTCAAGCAAAGGAAAGAACAGACATACAGTTCATAAAACAGAAGAGAATGTATCTCCTTTGCAGGTGACAGGATTGTGTACATAGCAAATCCTACAGTAAAAATGTTCCTAGACTAGTGAGTATAGCAAGATTGCAGGGTTCAAGGATGATATACAAAAGTGATTTTTATTTCTATACACATTGTAAAATTAGGGAAACCAAAATTAGAAATTCAACTTATAATAGCATTGCAATTATAAAGGAGGTATCAATGTAAAGAATGTGTGCAAGAGCTCTATATTGAAATCTACAAGTGCTGCTGAGGGAAAGTAACAAAAACCTAAATAAATGTGGAGAAATACCACGTCAAGGATCGGAATATTCATTATTAAGGTATTAGTTCTCCCGAAATTGGGTTATTGTTTAAATAGAATTCCAATAAAAATCATGGCAGGTTTTTAAAAGAAATTGACAAGCTGATAGTAAAATTTGTATGGAAACACAAAGGACTTTGAATAGCCAAAAAGTTTTTTAAAATGCTTTTTTCAAATTCAAAACAAAATGAAATAACAGCAGCGGGCTGCTCAACCAGTTATGGAAGCATTACCCCTAGAAAGTTCTGTGCAGGCACCTTTATCTCATCAGATTCCAGCTTCTAACTCAGTTGTTCCTCTGGTGTTCAGAAAAATACACAGATGAAATAGATTAGTTAAATGCCTTAAAACGTTTTTAAGAAGAAGAAATGTGGAGGGTCCACGGAGGAGATCTGAAAACTGACTATGAGCTCCAGTAGCAGCCTCAGGGCAGCGGTAGGTCAATGAACATAATAAAGAGTATAAATAGAACCACACGTGCACGTGCTCATGAAAACGGCTTCCCCTAATCCAGTGGGGAAGGACAGTCTTGTCAACAAATGATTGAAAATTTCAAATACGGTTTTGACCCAAGGAGCTGGCGGGGGCGAGGCCGAGGGGACCTGGACAGCTAAGGCCCCCGAAGGAGAAATGACCCGGGACGCCCGGCTCCTGCGCTCAGCCTGGGGAAGGTCCACCTTGGTGTGGGGATGGTGGGCAGGTGCCTGGTCCCGGGGTCTGGGGAGGCGGAAGGGTCAGCCCTCGGGTTCGTGGGGTGCGTGGGCAGAGCCTGGGCGGGTCCTATCGCCCACCTCCCCGCCGTCCACGAGGGTCTCCAGCCCCCAGGCCGCGTCCTGCCCTCCGCCCTCCAGGACCCGCATCTCCGGGGCCTCCAGCTGCGAGGCCGCCTCCCCGCACCCAGCCCGGGTCGCACCAGCTCAGCTGATCAGGAGCTGAAGACGACCCCGGGGAGGGCTCCCCTGAGAGCAAAGGGGGGCGCGGGTCTCTGTCCTCCGCCCGGTGGCCACGCGGGGGCGCCACTGCGCTTTCTAGGATTCTGACGTGAGGAGGGGTCGGGCTTGAGTGGGGCAGAGCTGGGGGACCTGGGATTCAGCTCTGATGGGAAAGGGGGTGAACTTCTCTTCTGAGCATCCCTGGAACCCACTGGTGTCAGACTCCGGGTGGAGCAGGGAGTGGGAGAGGAGGGGCGCTCAGCAGCCCTTGTGCCTCCTTGAGGTTTCCATCTCTTCCCAGAGCCCCCACCCAGCCCACTTGAAGGCTGTACCTGGGAAACCCGAAAAGTAGGTTTTTTTCATTTTCTCCCTATTGCTTTTCAGAGGGCTGTTTTTTTTTCTAATAAACTTTAATCTTAGAATAGTTTTATATTTACAGAAAAATGGTGAATGTGTTCAGAGAGCTCACAGACAGCCCTGCTTCCCACATTGTTTTCATCTTACATTCCTGGCACTTTGCTCCTGCTAATGAGGCAGTACTGATGCATTATTAGTAACTAACCTGAAATTCGTGTGGATTTCATTAGCTTTCCCTATGCCATCTCTCTGTCCCGTGCTGTGGCAGTTTCTCAGACTTTCCTGTTTTTGATGACATTGACAGTTTTGAGGAGTCTTGGTCAGGATGGGTAGATTTCCTCTCAATTCAAGTTAGATTGATGTTTTTCTCATGGTTAGACCGAGGCTGTCAGTTTTTAGGGAAAAGGTCACAGAGATGCCGTATCTCAATATCATAAGAAGAGGTTGCGGCGTGACCCTGAGTCATCACTGGTGATGTGAGCTGGTTCCCTGGCTAAGGCAGAGTTTCCCAGGATCCTCCAACCTTCACATCCCCCTTCCCTTGTCCTCTTTGGAAGGACATCTTCTGTGCAGTCCACATTTAAGGGGTGGGGAGACATGCTCAACTCAGTGAGGAGGAAGCATCTACCTAAATCATTGGGAATTCTTGTTTTTGAGCGATTTTTCTATTCTTGCCATCTTTAATTATTTATCCAGTCATTTAAAGATTTGTGGATATTAATTTTGTACTTTTGGCTATAATCCAATTCTGTGCTATTTATTTTGTTGCTCAAATTGTTCCAGTTTTTGTCATAGAGAGTCCTTCTGTTGGCTGATGAGTCCTTCCGACATGGCCCCATGGTTTTATGTATTGGGCAATACTCACTTTCTCACACTCCAGAATCATCTCATGTATATCCTACCCCTGTCCTAGATTCAGCCTTTTCTGCAAGGAAAGTTGCAAAAAAGGCTTGGTTCAGTTTTGAGATAATGGTATTAGAAATTGAGGTCTAGGCACTGGGTTTACTCATTGCTATGGGGGCTTCTAGGCCTTCTCAGTAGAGACAATTAGAAAATAAGTGTGTATATCAATGTATGTGTTACACATCTATAATACATATACATACACACATATCAATATTTATGCTAAACCACATTAAGCTAAACATGAGGCATTCCATGTCTTCAACTCTAATCCCATATCGTATATTTCAATCTGGCTTTCCCCTTTGCAAATCTGTAACCTCCCAGAAATTTGGCTCTCTCCACCTATGATATTTTAATATTTACTTATTGTTCAGTCCTCATACACATGGACAGTGATTTCACGATTGTTAGCCCCTACCTCATGAGAAAGAACTTTGCCAACTACAGTCAGTGCTTTTGCACAGCTCCTTTTGTCTTCACTCTTGCAATTTCCAGCCAGCTCCAAAGGTCCTCAGTCCAGCAGCTCCTCCCCCTCCTTCAGTGAGGTCCTGCCCTGCACCTGTAGTACAGCTGGATCCTTCTGCCACAGTCTGCAGCCATCCTGGGACTCCACGCCTGCTGGGAAGGTTTTTTAAAGTTTGAGCACTTAAGATTTACCCTTTGTGCTGTAAGGTTTATGGGTTTAGACACATGACAGTGTCATATATCTACTCTACAGTACCTTATGGAGTAGGGTCAGGGCCCTAAAATGCCTTGTGTTTCACCTGAAAACCTTTCCCCTTCCCCAAGGTCAAGGCAACCAGGGATCTGCTTTCGGTATCTAGTCTTTCCTTTCCAGAATTTCATGCAGATGGAACCAGACAACGTGGAGCCTTCCCAGAGTGTCTTACTTCACTAGCAACATGCATTTGGGAATCATCCTTCTTGTTGCGTGAATTAACAGCTCATTCCTTCTGATGGCTGAGTAGTATTGTGTACTATGGATCGATGGATTACCACCCATTTTTTTTTGAGTTACTGAAAAAAATTGAACCCAGAACCTCATACATGGGAAGCAGGTGCTTGAAGCACTGAACAATACCGGTTTCCCAACCACCCACTGTTTTATCCACTCATGTAGAAAGACAAGATGGTTGATTCAAGTTTGGGGGAAATATTAATTAAGCTGCTTTGAACATTTCTACAGGTTTTTACCTAAATATAAGTTTTTAAATTAGATGAGCAAATACCTGGGAGTGGCATTGCTGGGTTGTACGTTAAGTCCATGCTTAGCTTTTCAGAACCTGCCAAATGCCTTCCATGGTGGCTGCACCCTTTGGCCTTCCTACCAGCAGGGAGTGTGGGTTCCTGGGCTCCATGTCCTTGCCAGTGCAGGTGTCACCACTCGTGACAGACTGAAAAACACCTCCCAGCCCACCAATGACCTCTACATCCTAATCCCTGGAAACTGTGAATATTACCTTATATGGCAAAGGGGGCCTTTGCTTATGTAATTGATCTAGAGATGGGGGATTAGTCAGGATTATCCCCATGGGCCCTAGGAGTGACCACATGGATCTATAACAGGGAAGTGGGAGATTTTACTACACCCAGAGGAGTAGGTGATGAGAAGATGGAGCAGAGATCTGATGATGTTGTACTTGAGGTTAAAGTCATGCAGCCAAAAGCACAGAAGAGCTGGCAGCCACCAGAACTGGAAGAGGTAAGACACAGGTTCTCTCTGCCCGAGCCTCCAGAAGGAGCCACACCTAGCCCACACCTGTTCCAGTCAGGAACAATGATTTTGGATTTCTGGCCTCCAGAATTGTGAGAACATAAATTTCTGTTGTTTAAAGCCACCAAATGGGGAGCAGAGGTGGCTCAAGCCATTGGGCACTTCCCTCCCATATGGGAAGTCCCGGGTTCAGTTCCTGGTGCCTCCTTGTAGCAATTTGATATTATTGATGAATTCCACTGTACATGGGCCCGTTCCACATGGGTCAGGGAGGGCCGGGGTTTGACCCACTGACCTTCCATGTGGTAGGCGGACGCCCTATCCATTAGGCTGAGTCCGCTTCCCTGCTCCTGCTGTTTTGCTGTCTGTGGTCACTCGCTGTGTAACCTTCTGTATCCATTTCTCTTTTTGTCTTCTCTTCTTGGTTTTCTCCTCCAGGATTCACCTGTGCCACCTCAGTTCCTGGTCTGCTATGTCTCGCCTTGTCTCTCCGCTTCGTCTCTCTTTTGTCGCATCATCATCTTCCTGCGTGGCTCACCTGGTTTACCACATGGGCCCACCTTGACCAGGAGTTCCCAGGGACCGAACCGCATCCTCCCATATGGTAGACGGAAGCCCAATCACTTGAGCCACATCATTTCCCTCGGTTTCCATCTAATTCATTTGTGTTTACATTTTGTATAGATGGAGTCAAACAAAAACAGAAACCAAAATGATGGAAACTAACCTTGGACCCAGGCTTTCTGGTGGCAAAGATGAAATTGCTTCAGTGTCTTGGCTGAATCACAGCCCTTTGCACATACAGCACTGGCTGTGTGAGTCCCTATGGGAATACCATGGGGTACTTGAGATGGGTGCTGAGATAATTTAAAGAACTTCTTAGAGGAAGCAGATGTGGCTCAAGTAACTGATCTCTCGCCTACCACATGGGAGGACTGTTGAGTTTTAAGGGTTCTTTATGCATGCTGTGCAGAAATCCTCTATCAGAAATAAAATTTGAAATATTTTATCCCTGTGGCTTGATCCAATGATAAAATGTAAGATCTCAAGAGAAAATTACAATTTTGGAAAACTGGTATCCGTCACCCTAAGCTTCACAGCTTTCCAATACACACATTTTCCAGTGGGATTTGTGTTCATTTTAGAAGTATGACTTTTGGAAATATGTAAAGAAATGTGTCAACACTGGAAGTTCTACATAACTCAGTGGGCCAATGTGCTATTAAAATCTTTATGCATTAGTACAAAATCCATTTAATGTGCAAAGACAGACCTGAGGATTTCCATGTCACAAGATGAAATATTCAACATTTAGATTTCAGACTGACTGCAACTCACCTTTAGAAACTACACTCATGTGCTTTCAGTGTAGTATGGAAGATGAATGTCAATGCTCACCTAAAAAGGTTATTAAAAATACTCATTTCCAACATCTACATACAAAGCTGAATTTTGGTTCAACCCCAAATAACAGACTAAATGTGAAATGAAAGTCCAGGGGTGCTCTATTGAGACTGAGAAAGATTTACCAAATAGCAAATTTATCCACTCTTATTATTACGTCTTTAAAATTTTTGAATTAGTTATCAACGTGTAGTGAGTTTTGGTATTAATATTCATCTGCAGGAATCTATATTTTATATTCTGTTTTAATTTCTAGTAAGTTCGGTACCAGTAGAGGTCACCCACATCCCCTCGGGGTCCTCACTAACTTGTAAGCTGTGAAGTCAGCACCAGCCCTCACTGACAGGGTGACAGAGTGCTCGGTGCAGGGGAGGGGTCGGGCCAGTCCAGGACCCGGTCTCGGCTCTCAGGGTCCCCCCGAGGCTGGCGTGTGGGGCGGGGAGGCTGTGCTGGGGGTCCCGGTCCCCGCAGTTTCACTTCTTCTCCCAACCTGAATCAGGTCCTTCTGCCCCGACTCTCGTGACGCGGGCCCAGGGCTGCCTCCCTTTACGGGCCGGGTTACGGAGAAGCCAATCGCCGACCCCGCGGCCCATATAGAGCCCGCCCCGCCCCGCCCGGACTCAGGTTCCGCCAGACCCGGGGATCCGGCCATGGCGCCGGGGACCCTCCTCCTGCTGCTCTCGGGGGCCCTGGCCCTGACCCGGACCCGGGCGGGTGAGTGCGGGATCGGGGGGCGCTGCCCCGGAGGGGGCGAGGGGACCTGGGGGGGCAGGACCCCGGAAGCCGCGTTCCCCCCCACTCCGAGCTCCCCCTTTCCTGTCCCCCGCAGGCCCCCACTCCCTCAGTTATTTCGGCACCATCGTGTCCCGGCCCGAGCGCGGGGACACCCACTTCATCGCCGTGGGCTACGTGGACGACACGCAGTTCGTGCGGTTCGACAGCGACGCGGCGAGTCCGAGGTTGGAGCCGCGGGCGCCGTGGGCGGAGCAGGAGGGGCCCGAGTACTGGGAGCGGGAGACGCGGAGGGCCAGGGACAACGCGCTGACTTCCCGGGCGAACCTGCGCAACCTGCGCGGCTACTACAACCAGAGCGCGGCGGGTGAGCCACGGGGCCCGGGGTCCGCGCACGACCGGGATCCCCAGGACGGGCCGGGGTCGCCCGAGTCTCGGTCCCCACTGCACCCCGAGACCCCGAGACCCGGGATCCTCACCCGGGAGCGCAGGAGGGATTTTTCTTGGGTTTCATTTTCAGTTTAGACCCTACGGGCCCCGAGCAGTCAGCCCGGGGGCGGGGCGGGAGGTGGGCGAGCAGGTAGGCCGGCAGGAGTGCGGGACCTAGAGGGCGGGCAGGTGGGGGACAGGTGGGCGGGCAGGTGAGCGGATTGGTGGCGAGGCCTACCTGGCGAGACTGACGGCGGGGCGCGGTAAAACTGGGCAGGGCCGGTGGGCTGAGCAAAACACGGAGCCCACCTTGGTGGACACTCGTGGGCGGGGCCAGGGTCTCACACCCTCCAGAGGATGTATGCCTGTTACCTGGGCCCCGACGGGCGCCTCCTCCGCAGCTACTTTCAACACGCCTACGACGACGCCGACTACCTCGCCCTCAACGAGGACCTGCGCTACTGGACGGCGGCGGACACGGCGGCGCAGATCACCCGGCGAGAGTGGGAGGAGGCGGGGGATGCAGAGCACAAAAGAGCCTACCTGGAGGGCAGGTGCGTGGAGGACCTGCAGAGACACCTGGAGAGCGGGAAGGAGACGCTGCTGCGCACAGGTACAGGGGGGCGGGGCGCCCCCAACCCCAAATGTCCTGTCCATTCCTGGTGGCCCCATGAGCACTGCTAGAATGACCAGGAGAGAAATGGAAAGTTCCTGACGTTTCTGACCTTCCCGCAGATCCCCCAAGGACACACGTGACCCGCCACCCCATCCCTTACCATGGGGTCACCCTGAGGTGCTGGGCCCTGGGCTTCTACCCCGCGGAGATCACGCTGACCTGGCAGCGGGACGGGGAGGACCAGACCCAGGACATGGAGTCTGTGGAGACCAGGCCTGCGGGGGACGGAACCTTCCAGAAGTGGGCGGCTGTGGAGGTGCCTTCTGGGGAGGAAGAGAGATACACATGCCACGTGCAGCACGAGGGGCTGCCCGAGCCCCTCACCCTGAGATGGGGTAAGTGGGACGAGGTGGGGGCCTTTTCTAGGGAAGCAGGAGCCCTTCTGAGCTCCAGCAGGGTCAGGGCTGAGCCTGGGGTCAGGACCCCTGACCTTCCCCCCTTCTCAGAGCCGCCTTCCCAGCCCCCCATCCTCACCGTGGGAATCGTGGCTGCCCTGGTCATCCTTGGAGTGTCCGTGGTGGCTGCAGTTCTGATCTGGAGGAGGAAGAGCTCAGGTAGGGGACGGGCGGGTCTGAGGTTTCTTGTCCCAGGGGGGTTTCCAGCCCAGGTAGCAGTGTGCCCTGCCGCTTCCTGGTGCCGTGAAGCCCCTCCTCACACACGTGCCATCCAGTCTGGGCCTGTTACTACACTTACTTTATAAACCTGTGAGAGAAGTTGGCCAATGTCCCCAGTAATGACGTGGAGGCCCCTGTTCCCAGCAGTCAAAGGGAAGGGGCTGCTGAGGACAGACCTCCAGGAGGGCAGAAGGTCCAGCCCACACATCCCACACCTTGTGTTTCCTGATCCTGCCCCGGGTCTGCAGTCACGGTTCTAGAATCTTCCCTGGGTCCAGGATTAGTTCTCAGGACCTCATGTCCTGGACTCACTAGTTGTTCTTCCACAGGTGGAAAAGGAGGGAGCTACACTCAGGGTGCTTGTAAGTGGGGGACGGAGGGGGAGGTGGTGTGGAGGGTCAGGGCTGACCTGAGGCTTTAGGGAGTGTAGACGGAGCCCACAGGGCAGCTCACCCCATCACTCCTTGACTCACATCTCCCTGTGGCTCTGACCAGACCCTGTGTTTGTTCCTCTCCAGCCAGCAACAGTGCCCAGGGCTCTGATGGGTCTCTCACGGCTTCTAGAGATGAGACCTGGGGGGCCTGAAATGGGAGAGGGGTTGGGCCAAGAGGACACGCCTGGGTCCTGGGGATTCCTTGGACGTGGACATGAGGACTGTGGAGGGCTGGTCATGACATCAGCATTTACAGAGACGACCTGAACGTGCTCTTGATTATTTTCTTTTCTTCTGTAGCATGACAAAGCTGCCTCCTGGGGGATGGAGAGATTCCAGAGCTGTTCACGCCCCTCGTGTGACTTCAAGACCCCCTTCCTTTGCAATGTGAAAACTTTCCTTCCTCAGCTGGCATCTGTGTGTCTGCATTCTTCTTGTATCCTGGAGGATGGGGAAGTAGCTCGCCCCTGCCCCCACGTCCCCTACACTGACCTGTGTTCCCTGCCCTGACCGACCGTCCTGCTCAGGAGAGCTGGGTGTGGAGCGTCCACAGCCCTGTCTTACTTCATGGTGCCCTGAGCTGCCCCTTCCTGCTTCCCTTGAAAATGTGAACCTGGTATGATTTTGCTTTTACATATTCTTGCTATTAGATGGGATTAAGGAATCAATTGAGGGAGAGGAAGATTCTTAAACAAGAGGAAATAAAATGCCCTGAGAACCTTCCAGAACCCGTGTGTCTGCTGTGCTGAATGTTGTTGAGAGGAGCCAAGGGTGAACAGGCCTGTGTCCATTTGGGGCTCCGTCCACATTGGCTTCACACTGAAGATAGACTTTTCACTTTATTTAACTCTTGGTGGTTTGGTCCTTCTCTGCCATCTGCCCTCCCTCTCTGCTTTTACCCAGCTCCACTGACCCCAATGCTGGCTGCAGCCCAAGCCCATGGATTTGGAGAGCAGACCCTAGTGTAGACCCACAGGTGGGCAGTGGGGTCTTAGCCTGGATTGCTCTTGTCTTGGGGGAGTTGAAATTGTGCTGTAGTTATGGGGGGGGGAGGGGAGGAGGGGAGAGCAGCACTTCTGAGGACAGTCCTGGTGGCCTCAGTGTCAAGTGAGTGGAGGTTGTGCCGTCGCTGCCAGGAGACCACAGCTGTGTTAGGAAAGGCCCTGGGGGTCCTCACTGACCACTCCTGCACCTGCTGTTGGTGGAGGACTGAGCAGGACACCCCTTTTTAGCTTCTGGGAAACATTTGTGAACTAAAAACGGCTCAAATCTCTGGCCTTGGTGAGAGGAAAGGTGCTGTGTGAACTCAGGTGGTCAGTGCAGACCTCACTGAGGCTGTGACCTTTGAGGACAGCTTGAAGGTCATCAGGGTGTGTACCTGAGGAAGCCTCAGAAAGTCTTCCCAGTCAGGGAACCGGGCAATGCATCGCAGTGGCCAGGGGCAGCCTGTCATTCTGGAAAGGGCAGGAGGCCAGAGTTGAGCTCAGTGATCCCTGAACCACACTCGAGTGACCACACAGCTCTGGCACCACATCAGAAAGTCACGTAGACCAGGGAGCCCCAACTTCTCTCTGCACAGGAACCTCCTGGACATCCCACAAGGATCTAGAAGGTCTGGTGGAGCACGAGGTTCTGTGTCCATAACAAGGGGGTGCTGAGCTACTGGATTTCAGGTGCATCTTTAGAGCAAGAACCCAGACCAGGGAGGCCCCGTGTCTGTGCTCCAGCTCCCCTGGGGTGGTGGAATGTGCCTTCTGGGCTCTGGCCCCATGTCCTGAGATAGGGGTTTGGGGGGAGAAGCCGGAGTGTTTTGTCACAAACCCTTCAGGCCGTCCTGGCTCAGCTAGATAGTGAAGCTTTTTCTGCCAGTGATGATCATAGCACCCCACGGGGTCTTAAACCATGTAAAAAAGTCCTTTCTGGAAAATAAAAGGAGGACACCTACCATGAGTTATGCGAGTGATGTTGGTATATGCATGCGCTTTCTCATGATGGGGTATAGCCAGGTGGGGGGTTATAAAGTGGATCAGTGTTCTCCATAAATTAAAGCTCTGACTTCTTACGATGGGACTCCATTTCTTAATGGATTTCATGCTCAGTTCTTGGTGCAAACAAAAAGATTTTTCTAAATTCAATATAAAGAGTTTACACATGTGATCCTGGGTCTCATTTTATTTGGGGAAAGTGACAGCACCAGGAACTTGAGGCCATACACCCAGAAACAGAATCCATGACCTGCCCTAGGTTGAGTTCTTTTGGAGCCAAGGCCACTGCTGCTGGGCAAGAGTCTTGGCCACCCCCTGGCCTGACACTGGACACTAGGTCTCAGGTAAGACCCACTGCTCCTGCCTGGAAGACCCCATGCCAGTTACAAGCCCCTGCCCACTGGACTCTGCACAGTCCAGCATCACTGGGTCAGCCTGTCCTGAGCCAGAGTCTGTTGTGGTCATCTGCGGCAGCTTGCTCGGTCGGTAGAGGTGGGGTCTGGCTGCGGACGAGGGGTCGGTCCCGCTTGGGACGAGGGGTCGGTCCGGCAGCAGACGAGGGGTCGGTCCGGCAGCAGACGAGGGGTCGGTCTCACAGGGGTTGCGCGGTTCGGCTGATGGGGTCGCCCGGTGAAGCCGGCGACGAGGGGGTCGCCCGGAGAAGCAGGCGACGAACTGGGGACAAGGGAGGCCAGGCCCTTGTCGGGGGCTCTCAGGACTGGAGGGCGCACGGCAGAAGAACTACCGCGGAGACAAGGTAAACACGCAGGTCCAACTTTATTGAGGGAGAAGCAACAGTTTTATAGGGGCTGGGGAAGGCTGATTGGTCGAAGCCACACCGTGTTCTGATTGGTTGCCGGCGAAAGGTCAGTGGGCGGTACTGGACGGGGGAGGGGTGGTGGTTAGGGATTGGCTGTCGCTGTTGCTGGGGGAAGGGGCAGGGTTTAGGGATTGGTGGCTGCTGTTGCTGGGGTGGAGGGCAGACTGGAGTTTCCCGCCCACGCCTGGCTGTTGCTGCTGTCGGGGGAGGGGAAAAGGGCAGACCGGAATTTTCCGCCCTGCGCCTGCGCAGGGAGAAAGAAGAAGAAGGGTGCCACCCCACAAGGCATCGTGTGGCGCCATCCGGGAGGAGGGGCGGCCGCGGAAGCATGGCTGCCGAGAAGGGGAGACCCGAGGGCACTCTGCGCCCATGCCGAGCTCCCTTCGGGGGTGGCGGTGAGTCCGACCAGCCACCCTATTATGGGGGCAGCAGCTTGGCCTGCCGCGGCTGCTCCCCCGCCAGGCCAGCAAACCACACTTCAGCCCGAGGGGTGACCGCAGTCATCAGACGGGGAGGCCAAGGCACCTCCGTGTCCAGCTCAAGCATGTTGGGAAGGTGAGCTTCCCTCTTCATGGCGGGCAGTGACTCTGCCTCTACCAAGGCTCCTTGAGTGTGGAATTCCCTGATGTGGGAAGAGGTCCAGGTGCTGCAGGATGGGCATGGAGGATGGAACGTGGGGACAGATGTTGATTCCTGGAGCCAGGACCAGCCTGGAAGTTTATCTGGTGTATCATTTGCACTCAGGTTTGTTTGGATAAGTGGGTGACTAATAAATGGCATTTTTCAACTCATTCCCTTATAGTCTGTTATGGTTTCAACTTTTATCTATGTCAGTTTATCTTCACAAATAATAAGAGGGGCATTGCTGGATGGATAAGTGATTTCTGAAAAGAACTCTGTCTTTTTCTCTTAGTAGGATTTTAAAAACCCAGATCTCTAAGACTTCAGAGGATCATGTGAGCACTGGCATTTCACATAACTTTTATATTTCTGTGTCCATCCAAATATTTCTGTGGGGAGGATCCTTAGCCTTTATAGTTTTTTTGTGATTCCATAAGAGTCTAATACACCCCCCAGGTTTAGACACTGTGCTACTCCAAGTTGGTCATGAGCAGCTGGCCAACAAGTTTTTTTTTTTTAAAGATTTATTTATTTATTTATTTCTCTCCCCTCCCTCGCCCACCCCAGTTGTCTGTTCTCTGTGTCTATTTGCTGCATCTTCTTTGTCCGCTTCTGTTGTTGTCAGCGGCATGGGAATCTGTGTTTCTTTTTGTTGCATCATCTTGTTGTGTCAGCTCTCCGTGTGTGTGGCACCATTCCTGGGCAGGCTGCACTTTCTTTTGCGCTGGGTGGCTCTCCTTACGGGGCGCACTCCTTGCACGTGGGACTCTCCTGAGCGGGGGACACCCCTGCATGGCAGGGCACTCCTTGCACACATCAGCACTGCACATGGGCCAGCTCCACACGGGTCAAGGAGGCCTGGGGTTTGAACCACAGACCTCCCATGTGGTAGACGGATGCCCTAACCACTGGGCCAAGTCCGCCACCCACAAGTTTTTTAGTATACCCAGGAACACAATGTAAACATTCCTCCATTGCCTGCATGTCTCCAGCCTGGGACACGATAAGGTAGAGACTCCTTGTTGCTCTCAGGCTCAGTTTCCATCTGGATCTCACTGTGACTGGTAAACAGTCCACAGAGCAGCGCTAGCCCCTGACCACACTAAATACTGTTGGTGGAGATGGACCGTGCCCCAGTACCTACCCTGGTATCCAGTACCAGGCAGGAATTAATGGGTAGTTAAGGGGATTCCATTTTCAGTAATAAGGTAAGCACATTTTTAAGGCTTTCTCTTCTAAAGAGAACTAAAAATAATGGGAAAATACAAGAGCATAAATTAGTATTAAAGAAAAAGAGAATAATCATTTAGGTTAAAATATCCATTTGGAAAGGCATATATAGAGAAATTGTCTTCATCCCTTGATCATGTGTCAAATCTGAAACTTGTTTCTTTAGTTTTTTGGGCTCACATGCTGAAGTAGACAGGACCTGACACCAAACCTTGTTCATGTGGGGAGTGAAGCAGGAGTCAGTCCACCACCCTGAAATCTAGGAATCCAAAGGTTCATAGCCTCAGAGTAAGGAAGGAACAAAAGAAATCTGTCTCATCCTCAAAGAATAGAGTTCTGAGGAAATGTTCCTTTTAGCCAAGGGTGGGGGCTGAGTGGTGGGAAGGAGAAAGCAACTGTTTCTGAGGATTGTGACCACCAGCCAGCCCTCCTGTGGTTTGTTGCCCAGATGTGCCTTACCTGTGGAACAAAGTAACTTCAACCCATGGATTTTGTGTATAATATCCTAGATTGGTGGTGATCTGAAAATTGGAAAAAGGAACCATGAGCCTTTAGAGAATTCCATATTTAACCTGTGTGTCAAAGATTTTACATGATTTCACAAGGAAGAAGTGCAGCTCATAGCATGAAATATATAAATGAAATAGAAAAAAATCAACGTGGCCAAGAATCAGAAAGAATAGATCAAAAAGAGAGACTCAGAAAACTTCAATATTGGAATTATGAGATGTAGAGCATAACATAACCAAAATTACTTTGTGTAAAAAGAAAATGCTTAGCTTGAAAATTCCTGCAGAACATAGGGATTTAAAAATGACCTAGGTGATTTGTGAAAGAACCAAATATACTTCTCAAAAGGTAAAAATATCACAAATTGAATTAGAAACTCAGTTTGGAATTGTGCTTTGGATTATGATGTAGAAAGAGCAACCTGGCATACACAACTTCAAACTGAGATAAATATAAGAAACATCATTTTTTAGGCACTGGAGTACAGATGTGATGAGGATTTTATGGTGACTGAGAAGAGGATAACAAAAGAGGTGAGTTCTACAGTTGTCCAGAGCAAACAGCAGAAGGGAAATGATAAAAATAAGATCAAAAATCAGTAAGATAGAACACAGAGAAAAGGAATGAAACACAAAGCTCATTTGATGGGGAAATATCAACAATTTTATACAACTGTGGCTAAACTGATCAAGATAAAAAAGACACAAATTACCAATATCAGGAATGAAAGAAAGGTGATCTATATAGACTCTTTGGAAAGTAAAAGGACAAGGGAAGCTGCCAGTAAATTTCTCAACCTAGATGAAATGAACAGTTAACCTGAAAAACACAAATTACAAAAGAAGAAACCAAGTTTTGTTCATGCCTTTATCAGCTGTAGAAATTGACTTAGTAATTGAAAACTTTCCCATAGAAAAAACTCCAGGCCCAGAAGGTCTCATGGCTGAATTGTATCAAACACATTTTGAAGAAATAATATCATTTCTACCCAAACCCTGTCACAGATTAAAGGAAGAACAATTCCCAATTAGTGTCTGAGCCCAGGGTTACCCTCATTCAAAACGAGGCAAAGACATCACAAGGAAAGAGAAGTACAGAACACTGTCCCTCATGATCCTGGGCTTAAAAATCCAAACAAAACATGAGGGAGCAAACCAAATGCAAGAATACATAAAAAGTATTATAGATGATGCCAAATTAGACCAGCTGGGAATGCAAAGGTGGTTTAATACTTGCAACTCATCTCTGTTCACCAAATTAAATAGAATAAAGCACAAACACCGTGTCACCATTATTGCAGATGCAGAAGAAGCACTTGCCAAAATGCAACACCTTTTAAGACAAAATCTCTCAACAAACTAGGAATAGAAAGCAGATTGCTCTGTGTGGTTCCAGGCATTCAGTGAAAGTCTATGCTAGCATCATCCTAAATGATGAAAGGCTAAACCCTTTCTTCCTAAAATCAACTAGTTAGAGAGGTCCACTCACATCATTTTTATTTAACCTCATTCTGGACATCCTAAGGGTATTAGTCAGCCAAAGGGGTGCTGATGCAAACTACCAGAAATTTGTTGGTTTTTAGAAAAAGTATTTATTTGGGGTAGGAGCATACAGATACCAGGTCATAAAGCATACAGCATAAGTTTCCCTCACCAAAGTCTATTTGGAGCAAGATGGCTGCCGACATCTGTGATGGTTCAGGCTTCCTGTGTTCCTACATTCCTGGGGCTTGCTTTTTTCTGGGTTCAAGGTTCCTTTCTTTCTGGGGCTGGCTTCTCTTTCCGCTGTGAGCTTACTTCCTGGAGCTCCAGCTTCAGTCTTCAACATCAAACTCCAACATCAAATTACATCAGAAATCCTCAACTCTGTCCTTTGCCATGCCTTTTGTCTGTGAGACTCCACCCACCAAGGGGTGGGGACTCAACACCCTAATCATAACTCAATCATGCTTAGGTACAGATCAGATTACAAACATAATCCAATATCTATTTTTAGAATTTATAACCATATCAAACTGTTACACTCCACCCTCTGAATTCCAAAAAGATATTATACTATTTGAAAAAATCTTAAATTGCTACAAATGCAAGTACTAAATCATATCACAATCAGTTTAAAGAAATACAGTCTGTCTTTGGGCAAAGTTTTGTTTGCTATAGACCTCTGAAACTTACAAAACAAGTTATCTGTTTCCAATACACAACAGACATAGGGGAAACATTTTCATTACAATAAGGAGATTTGGGGTTCCTCGGTCCCCCGGCAAGATGGTGGCTGAGTGAACTTGCCTGATAATATCTCCTGCAGGGAAGCAGCTGGGCAGTGTTGGAGGCTCTTCGCGACCAGGCTGTTTCATGATTTTTGCAGGTCGGGCAGTATCTGGCATCGATTTAGTGGGAAGGTAACAGAGAAAATACATCTATGAAATATATGCGGAGGTCCGAGCTGCGCGCTGAAAGTTCCCTCCTTGGGTGGGTTGAGCCGCGGCCTCAGGCGCTGCCGTGGCACAGGACACTGCCACGGCGGTTTTGTTTTGTTTTTTCTTTTTTGGAGGCTCTGCAGTACTGGGGAATTCATAAGCCCTGAGCGGCCTATTGGGGGGTTAATAGGACAGGAGGCGCTTGCAGACCGTTTGGGGAGACAAATAGGAGTTTTAAGGCAAAGCGGGGGGGGGGGGGGGGGGGGGAGATTTTTGATTGCGGACACAAACAATAGTGCTTCCGCCTAGAGCCACGCCCCCCCAAACCCGGCTGCCCATCTAAAGTGAACTTAAAGTGAAAGCAATAAAGAGACGCCACCAGGGTCTGGTAGGGTAGGAGACGTTTGGAAGTGATTAGGGGAATATTTTGCGAAGCGTGGGAATTTCAGGTTTGGACTCTGTTATCAGCATTTCCAGCTGGAGTCCCTCCCCCGGACCTGGCTATTGATCTGAGTCATTAAATTGGCTGCAACCTAGAGGCGCCCCCAGGTGACCATTCCGGGGGATCACAGGGTGGGAGGGGTCCTGAAGTCAATTGGTGTTATATCCACAGAACAGACCCCAGTAAGTGAGTGAATTGTGGGGTAAAAAACACAGGATAGAGCTTGTGAATTTGACCTCACCCATAGGGCTGGCACCCAGCTGCGGGGATCCCTGAAGGCTGTGATGCACTGTGGTGCTCCCAGGCTCCCTGTTAACCAGACTTGAGGTTGCCAGGTCTGAGTCCCCTAAAATCTGGTGGCCCACACCCCAGAGACTCACACCTCTTGAGTCCTCAATATCTCAGGTTTTCCATCCCTGAATCCATCACGCCCTGAGGTCCATCTGAGGTCTTTGAATGTCCTAGCCCTCAACGTTTGCATTTTTTCTTTTCTGTTTTGTTATGTTTTGTTTTTATTTTTATTCTATTTTTATTTTTTATTTTTTTTAATGTTCTGATTGCTAACATTGCATTATCCCGTAGTCTTTTCTCCCAGCGTATCCCCCAAAGTCTTTTTTTTCTCTCTCTCTCTCATCCCCCATCTTCTTCTTCTTCTATTTTATCTTAACTATACAATAGGTGCTGCAGGAAACACCTCACATTTGCTGGGTTTCCTCATCCTCCACTGCCTCATTTCTGTGTGAATAGATTTTGGCTATCTACACTATCCCCTTTGCCCTACATCTTGATATCTACCATCATCTACTATCTCTCCTATATTCCACCTCACTT
This sequence comes from Dasypus novemcinctus, assembly GCF_030445035.2. Classification (NCBI taxonomy): domain Eukaryota; kingdom Metazoa; phylum Chordata; class Mammalia; order Cingulata; family Dasypodidae; genus Dasypus; species Dasypus novemcinctus. The sequence continues at coordinate 69,082,832 of NC_080694.1, read as the reverse complement.
TCTTTGATCCACAAAGTGTCTAACTCTTAATTTCTAATACCTTTGCTTTGTTTTCTGTCTGTTATCCACTCTTGAAACTATTACCTTTCTTTTCTCTTTCATTCTCTTATGAAAACAATAGCTTTTTAGTTCATACCATATTCCTCCCATATTCATTCATCTAGCTCATAATAGGTACTCTACCTACTGCTATAACTCTACACAATTTACATGCATCTAACCTCCATCCTCCCAGATCTCATATTGTTGCTTTGTTAACATATATCACCAATACTACTTTACACTTTTTCCTTGCTTACACAATTGCCTTTCCCCGGCACTAATACTTTCCTTTAAAGTGAACTTAACCAGCAATAAGAAATTAGAATAAGAAGAACAAAGTGAAAAAGAGAAGATATAACACTTATGCAAAAACAACAGCTAATTAATCTCCAAGACTAGACAAAGAAGCTAAGGAACGGATTAAACCCGTCAAGAAAAAATGATGACCAGACAGCAACAAAAATCTACAAACCAAACCAGTAATCAGGAAAACATGGCTGAATCCAATAAACAAACTAAAAATCAGGAAGGGGAGCAGAACTTCACACAAGCAATGAAAGATCTCAGAACATTTATCATTGACAAATTTGATGAAGTAAAGAAAGAGGTTAACAACATGAAGACAACACTTGGAGAGGAAATGGCACACATACACAAAAAGATAACAGATATGATGGAAATGAATGCCACAGTTCAAGAAATCAAAAATACACTTGCAGCATAATATCAGCAGACTAGAAGAGGCAGAGCAGAGAATTAGTGATGTGGAAGACAGTACATCAGAAATCAAACAGATAGTAGAAGTGGTCGATAAAAAGATAGAAAAAATCCAGATAGGACTTAGGGACCTGAATGATAATGCAAAATGCTCAAACATATGTATTATAGGCATTCCAGAAGGAGAAGAGAAGGGAAAGGGGTCAGAAGGAGTGTTGAAGGAAATAATGGCTGAAAACTTCCCAAATCTACTGAAAGAGACAGATGTACATATCCAAGAAGCACAGCGCACTCCACTGGTCATAAACCCCAACAGGTCCACCCCAAGACATATATTTGTCAAATTATCCAATGCTCAAGACAAAGAGAAAATTCTAAAAGCAGCAAGAGAAAAGAAAACCATCACATACAAGGGAAGCTCCATAAGATTAAGTGCTGATTTCTCATCTGAAACCATGGAGGCAAGAAGGCAGTGGTATGATATAGTCAAGGTACTAAAGGAAAAAAAATTCCAACCAAGAATACTCTATCCAGCTAAACTAGCATTCAAAAATGATGGAGAGTTCAAAGTATTCACAGATAAACAGAAACTGAAAGAGTATACCAACAAGAAACCTCCCCTTCAAGAAATTCTAAAGGGAGTGCTGCAGAAAGAAAGGGAAAAACAGGACAGGCAGAGTTGGAGGAGAGTATAAGAGCAACAAAAAAGGACAAAAATAGAAGGAAAAAAATACAAACAAAATATGACAAACACAAATCCAATCAAAATGTGGCTAACACAAATAATTCCTTGAAAGTAATAACACTGAATGTCAATGGATTGAACTTGCCTATAAAAAGATTCAGACTGGGATATTGGATAAGGAATTATGACCCATCCATATGCTGTCTACAAGAGACACATCTTAGACCCAGAGACTCATGGAGATTGAAAGTGAATGGCTGGAAAACAATCATACAAGCAAACAATAACCAAAACAAGGCAGGAGTAGCTTTATTAATATCAGACAAAATAGACTTTAAATGTGAAACAATTGTGAGAGACAAAGAAGAATACTACATTTTAGTGAAAGGGACAATCTGTCAAGAAGATCGAACAATCATAAATATGTATACTCCTAACAAGGGTACCTGTAAATATGTGAGGCAAATGCTGGAAAAACTAAGTGAAAAAAATAGATGCATCTACAATTATAGTGGGGGATTTTAATACACACTATCTACTCTGGACAGAACATCTCAAAAGAGAATCACTAAAGAAACAAAATATTTGAACAGTATATTAGAGGAGCTGGATCTAATAGGCATATATAGATCATTACACCCAAACACAGCAGGATATACATTTTTCTCAAGTGCACATGGATCATTCTCCAAGATAGACCATATGCCAGGTCACAAAGAAAGGCTTAATGAATTCAGAAACATTGAAATCATACAAAACCATATCGCTGACCACAGTGGAGTGAAGCTAGAAATTTGCAAGGGACAGAGGCCCAGATTTCATACCATGATTTGGAAATTAAACAGCACACTCTTAGAAAAACAGTGGGTCAAAGAGGAAATCTCAAAAGAAATCAATGACTACCTTGAAACAAATGATAATGATAACACAACATACCAAAATTTATGGGATGCAGCAAAAGCAGTACTCAGAGGGAAATTTATAGCCATAAATTCATATATCAAAAAAGAAGAAAGAGCAAAAATTGAAGAACTAACTGCACATTTGAAGGAATTAGAAAAACAACAACAAAGTAACCAAAAAGGAAGAAGAAGGAAGGAAATAACAAAGATAAGAGCAGAACTAAATGAAATAGAAAATAAGAAAGCACTTGAAAAGATAAACAAGACCAAGAGCTGGTTTTTTGAGAACATCAACAAAATTGACAAACCTTTAGTGAGACTAACAAAGAAAAAAAGAGAGAAGATGCAAATACACAAAATATGAAATGAGAAAGGGGATATCACCACTGACCCCACAGAAATAAAGACTATCATAAGAGGATACTTTGAAAAATTATATTCCAACAAAAATGAAAATTAATTTAGAGGAAATGAACAAATTCCTAGAAACACATAAGCAGCCCACATTGATGAAAGAAAAAATTGATGATCTTAACAAAGCAATCACAAGCAAAGAGATAGAATCAGTCATTAAAAATCTCCCAACTAAGAAGAGCCCAGGGCCAGACGGCTTCACAGGTGAATTCTACAAAACATTCCGGAAAGAACTAACACCAATCCTGCTGAAACTATTCCAAAAAATCGAAGCAGAAGGAACATTGCCGAACTCCTTCTATGATGCCAACATTGCCCTAGTACCAAAGCCAAACAAAGACACCACAAGAAAGGAAAATTACAGACCAATTTCTCTAATGAACCTAGACACAAAAATACTTAACAAAATACTTGCTAATCGTATTCAACAACACGTAAATGAATTATACACCACGACCAAGTGGGATTCATTCCAGGTATGCAAAGATGTTTCAACATAAGAAAATCAATCAATGTAATACACCATATAAACAGATTGAAGGGGAAAAAATCACATGATTATATCTATAGATGCAGAAAAAGCATTTGACAAAATACAGCACCCTTTCTTGATAAAAACACTCCAAAAGATCAGAATACAAGGAAGTTTTTTGAACATGATAAAGAGTATATATGAAAAACCTACAGCCAACATTGCTTACAATGGAGAAATCCTAAAATCCTTCCCTCTAAAGTCAGGAACAAAACAAGGATGCCCACTGTCTCCCCTTCTATTTAACATTGTCTTAGAAGTACTTGCTCGAGCACTGAGGCAAGAACCAGATATACAAGGCATTCAGATTGGAAAGGAAGAAGTCAAAATTTCATTATTTGCAGATGACATGATCCTATACATAGAAAACCCTGAGAGGTCTACAACAAAGCTTCTAGAACTCATAAATGAGTTTAGTATAGTCACAGGTTATAAGATCAAAGCGCAAAAATCAGTAGCATTTCTGTACACCAATAATGAGCAAGATCAGGAGGAAATCAAGAATCAAGTACCATTTACAATAGTCAATAAAAAAGTCAAGTATTTAGGAATAAATTTAACTAAAGATGAAAAAACTTATACACTGAGAACTATACAAGACTGTGCAAGGAATTCAAAGAAGACCTAAATAAATGGAAGAATATTCCCTGTTCATGGATAGGAAGACTAACTATTATTAAGATGTCTATCCTACCAAAACTGATCTACACATTCAATGCAATCCCAATAAAAATCAACACAGCCTTCTTTAAGGAACTAGAAAAACTATGAAATTTATTTGGTAAGGAAAGAGGCCCTGAATAGCCAAAGACATATTGAAAAAGAAAAACAAAATTGAAGGAATCACACTACCTGACTTCAAAACATACTACAAAGCTACAGTAGTGAAAACAGCATGGTACTGGCATAAGGAGAGACACACAGACCAATGGAATAGAACTGAAAGTTCTGATATAGAACCTCATATACATAGCCATATAATATTTGATAAAGCCACCAAACCCTCTCAACTGGGAGAGAATGGCCTATTCAGCAAATGGTGCCTGGAGAACTGGATATCCATATATAGAAGAATGAAAGAGGATTATCATCTCACACTTTATACAAAGACCAACTCAAGATGGATCTAAGACCTAAATATAAGAGCCAAGACCGTAAAGACCTTGGAAAGCAGTATAGGGAACCATTTACAAGACCTTGTAATAGGAAATGGCTTCATGAACATCACACCAAAAGCATGAGCAGCAAAAGAACAAATAGATAACTGGGACTTCCTCAAAATTAAAGCCTTCTGCACCTCAAAGGAGTTTGTCAAGAAAGTGAAAAGTTAACCTACACAAAGGGAGAAAATATTTGGCAACCATATATCCGATAAGAGACTTATAACTTGCATATATAAAGAACTCCTATACCTTGAAAATAAAAAGATAAATAACTCCTTTAAAAAATGGGAAAAGATTTAAAGAGACACTTCTCCAAAGAAGAAATACAAATGGCTAAAAAGCACATGAAAAAATGCTCCAAATCTTTAGCTATCAGGGAAATGCAAATCAAAACTACAATGAGATACCATCTTACTCCCATAAGATTGGCAGCTATGAAAAAAACAGAAGAATACAAATGCTAGAGAGGATGTGAAGAAATGGGAACACTCATCCACTGCTGGTGGGAATGCAGAAGGATCCAACCATTCTGGAGGACAGTTTGGCGGTTTCTCTAAAAACTAACCATAGATTTGTCATATGACCCAGCAATACCACTGCTGGGTATATACCCAGCAGAATTGAAAGCAAGGACACAAACTGATATATGCACACCAATGTTCATAGCAGCATTGTTCACTATCGCCAAAAGTTGGAATCGACCCAAATGCCCATCAACAGATGAGTGGATCAATAAAATGTGGTATATACATACAATGTAATACTACTCAGCTGTAAGAACAAATACACTACAAACACACGTGATAACATGACTGAACCTTAAGAACCTTATGTTGAGTGAAGCAACCCAGGCATTAAAGGACAAATACTACATGACCTCAATGATATGAAATAAGCAAGCTTCCTCAGAGAGTTAGAGACTGAAAGATAGGCTTACAGGAAATCGGGGGGTAGAGGAAGGATGTAAGCTGACATCTACATGGGTGAAATCTATGATAAGCTGGCAGTAAGAATGTGCACAAAGAAGAGATAAAATGGGGGCATAGGGTTACTTTTGGGTGGGGCTTTGCGGGTTTGAGGGGGGCTAGGGATGGGCGGATGGGTAATATTGCCCAAAAAATTGGGGGGAGGGAGGGGCAACATACAAACATAGGAGATTGTCAGGTGTTAGTTGAAAGTAAAATGCTGAGAAAACCGTATCAAAATATAATTAGGACAGTTACCTGTTTAAGATACTCAAAGGGGATAATCTGACACAGGACAGACTCCTAGGGAATATCTGAATGTTCATTTTGCCAGAGTGGGTTATACCATTGGGTAGAGACCCATATAATGAGAGTGAAGGTAGACCCACATCCTGGGGAGGACTAATACCATCAAATAGAGGGAACTGTTTCTCTCAAGAGAAAGGGTGGCTCCTAGGGCATCAGGGCAGTTGAGCAAGTCAAGCCCTCAACACTCTTGCAAGTATCTCTGAACACGGCTCCTAAAGAAATGAAGATTGACTGTCACGGTGGGCCCCAAGGGGAGGGGGAAATAGATATTGAATAGATGGAACCAAAGTAAATGTGAGGGCAAAAGAAGTGTTTCACAAGAGTACACAAGGATGGATATAAAACATGTACTATTACACCAAAAACATATAGGGGACGACAGACTAATAATGTAAACTATAATGTAAAACATAGGATAACTAAAAAATTTAGAAAACTGAATAGCCTAAAGTATAAACCACAATATAAACACAAATGTCACCTTGTTTGAAACCTATTGTCTCAATATCTGTACATCAGTTTCAGTAAATATGATATGAATAAGCTAAAAGAGTATCACTGGGGAAGGGAAAAGGTTTTATAATGGATATGTGGGAGTACTGTATATTGTATATATGAATTACTGTGATCTAAGGCTCTTGTGAAGAGAAGCTCAATAATTAGGAAAAAAGAAAAGAAAAAGACAGGATGTGGAATTTTTCCAAATCAATATGTATTCTATATCTAACTTTTAAACTCATCCCTATATTCCATTTTACTAGTAAGGGAACCTGACATTATATTGGGCTCCACTTTTAAGGAAGTTTTGGATCACAGAGTGGTTCAACAATGGCAGTAGAGGAATACTGGTATGGGATGTTATTGACAGGCGATATATGGTTGACAGGGAGTTATACAGGGCATGTGTCCAGGGTGCATGAAAATGTTTGGACATACTCATAGTGGAAACAATTAAAAACAACAGCTGGGGAGGTACTGGGTTCCTGGCCGGGGGGGGGCTCTGTTGTGGTCCCTAGGGGAGCAGCAGCAATCCCCCAGGAGCAAGGGTAAGAACCAGGAAGGAATGAGGATCCAACAGTGAGTCCCTGATACTAATGACTAGGCTTGTGAGCCTATACACCTGAAATAAGAACATGGCCTAGAGCAGCACTGTGCCTGGGAGTTCCCTCTTGACCGCCTCCGTGTTACTCAAATGTGGCCAGTCTCAAAGCCAAACTCAGCATGTAAATGCAATGCCTTCCCCCCAGCATGGGACATGACACCCGGGGATGAGCCTCCCTGGCACCAAGCGATCACTACCAAGTACCAGCTGATGACGTAACTAGAAAATGACCTTGAATTAAAGGTTCAACGCGGACCAGCAGAATATCCCTGTCTACATATAATAACAGGAGTTTAAAATACTGTTTGACTGAAAGTAAGGGGGAAATGGAAAGGACAAATGAGTTTATATGGCTATGAGTCTCTAAAAAAGAGTCTGGAGTTTGTCAGAAGGATTGCCCTTATGCACACCTGAGCAGAGTCTCAGAGACAGATAAAGTAGATACAACCCTAGATATTGGTCCTTTTGAGGGCTAAAGAGACCCACAGTTTCTATGGTCAAGGCAGATGGGGTTCACTGCCATGTAAGTTGGCCCTTCTTTGGAGCTGGTGTTTCTGCGTGATGGAGCTGGACTCAGATGGGGTCTCTTTTCACAAGCTTTTCATGCTACTTTACTGGAATTGTAGTTGGTGCTGGGGCTTAAGATATATCTAGGGGATTTGAATCTCTAGACTGACAATAGGATAGCCAGGCCCTGAGCCTCAACAGACTTCAGTTTCTACACTCTGATTTACTGGGCTTACCACACTCAGCTAACATAGAGTTGAAGAATGTCAACCACCACACCATGGAGCCTAGAGTGCCTACAACTGAAAGCAGGAGGATTGCATCCAATATCCATGTGGAATCTAAACCCCCTCCTGACATAGATGTGGAATGGACAAAACCAAGCCAAGGTCCACAGGCAGGAGGAATACAGTAAGGATTAGAGTGGACTTAATGATATCCTACTCATGAACTATTGTGCTTAATAATTGAGAAAATGTGGCATTGGTGTGGAAAAAGTGGCCATGGTGGCTGCTGGGTGTGGGGATTGGGAGGAAGAGATGAGATGTGGAGGCATTCTCGGGACTTGGAGTTGTCCTGGGTGGTGCTCCAGGGACAATTGCTGGATGTTGTATGTTCTCCCATGGCCCACTGGATGGAACGTGGAAGATTGTGGGCTATGGTGTGGAACACAGGACATGGGGTGCAGCGATGCCCAGAGATGTACTCACCAGACGCAATGGATGTGTCATGATGATGGGGGAGAGTGTTACTGTGGGGGGAGTGGTGGGGTGGGGGCGGTGGGGGTGAATGGGGAACTCATATTTTTTTAATGTAATATTTTTTTAAAAATGAATAAATTGAGTAGAATTTGAAAAAAAATACATTTAGATTATATAAATGTTACATGAAAAATGTAGGGGTTTCCCATTCCCTATCCCTCCAACATTTTCCCACATTAACAACATCCTTCATTAGTGTGGTACATTTTTTACAATTGATGAACACATTTTGGATTATTGCCACTAAGCATGGATTATAGTTTATATTGTAGGTTACACTCTCTCCTACACAATTTTGTAAGTTATGACAAGGTATGTAATGGCCTGTATCTGTTATTACAATGTCAGTCAAGACAATTAAAAAGCCCCCCAAAATGCCCCCTATTTCCCCCTCTCCCTCCCTTCAGAGCATCCAGTGGCCACTGCCTCCACATCAATGATAAAAGTTCTTCCATTGCTAGAATAACAAGTCTATAGTAGAATATCTGTAAGGCTACTCTAGTCCATCGCTCCTTCCCAGTCCTGAGGATTTAAAAGGATTAAACCCTCCAATCAAATGGGAGAAATTGGCCAAACGGATAAAAAGTCATAGCTCAACTATAGGCTTGTTACATGAGACTCACCATAGATCCAAAGACAAAAATAGGCTGAAAGTAAAATGATGAAAAATACTTGATTCAAATTGGAACCAAAGAGAGCTGGGATGGCTATGCTAATATCAGAATAAAATAGACTTTAAGTCAAAACCTAGTACAAGAGACAAACAAGGATATATTATATAAAATATATAGCACTATATATTAATAAAATTTTCAATCTAATTAGGAAATATGACAACTATAAACATATAAGCAGAAATAACATCAGTTTTATGCAGAAAATCCCAAAGAATCTTCAAGAAAACAAGTAGATCTAGTTAACAAATTCAGCAAAATTATATGGAACCAGAGGAGCACAAAAAAATCAGTTGTTTCTACATACCAGTAATGAAAAACCAAAACCTGAAATCAAGAAAACAATTCCATTTATAATAAAATCTAGAAGAATAAAGTATCTTGGAATAAATTTAACAAGTAAGTGAAAGACTTGTACACTGAAAACTACAAAACACAGCTAAAAGTAATAAACAACTAAATAAATGTCAATACATGCCTTGTACATGGATTGGAGATGTAATATTAAGATTACAATACTATTTAAAGTGATCAACGTTCTACATAATCTATATAAAAATATCCACCAGAGTTTTTTAAAAAGTAGAAATGGAAAGTCAACTCTGTGATTTCTCCTTTTTTAGAAAGTCTGGTGTATATTTCTGTATACAGATTACGTAGAATTGTAGATCACTAGTTGTCCTGAATGATATTTCATGGATAGATGCAGGACATTGTATATCCTGCCATAACCCATTGAATGGACTGGGAGAGAGTATAAACTACAACATAAACTATAATTCATGCTGTGTAGCAATGTTCCAAAGTATACTCATCAAATACAATGAATGTACCACACTAATGAAAGAAGTTGTCCATGTGGGAGGACTGGGGTTGGGGTGGGGAGTGGGGTATATGGAAACCTCTTATATTTTTTAGTGTAACATTTTTTGTGATCTATGTATCTTTTTTTAAAAAGATAATAAAAAGAAACAAAAAATAAGGGAAAAAATTATATGGAATCAGAATGGGTCCCATATATCCAAAATTATCTTGATAAAGAAGAATGATATTAGGGTCTCTTGCCTCCCAATTTCAAAACTTACAGCTATTAAGACATTGTGATTCTGGAATAAGGAAAGACAGATAGATCCTCTGGTCTACCCCATACCAAATCATACAAAAGTCACCAGCAGATAGAGCAGTGGAATGACCTCTTGATGATGACACCATGCTAGAATGGGGAACCATGCAGCAGAATGAGGTCAACACCAATTTTAGACCAGCAGCCACTATGTGATCCCATGCTTCCAGTTAGGCAGAATAAGTTGGTGTGCCAACCAGGGGTCGAAGGAGGATGGCCTTCCTGACCATCACTCCTGCAGCCCCGTGGGGTGTTTGTGCTTCCCTCCACTCAACAGTGGCTGCTGTACAACGCGTCTTTGCTCCCAGAGGGAGGAGGCTTCCAGCAGGGGCACAGAAATGAGTCCCTGAAACCTAGAGCTCTGGCATCACTATTGCCTTTGGGGTCCTCCTTCCAGGAGACCAGCAGGCAGAGGAAGGAGTAGAGGTGATTGTGCCCAATCACCCTGGTCAGTAAGATGGGAACAGGGAGGACAACCTGTGGCCCCCAGGTGATGCATGGGGCATCTCTAGGAACTCCCATGCCCATTGTAGAATGTAAAGGGACAAATAGCTTAGGTAGCTGTGAAGGAGTAATAGCTTCAGGGTGGATAGAGTGAGACCTGAAAAGAGAACAGCTGGGATTTGGAAACTGGACTCTCATTAATTTTATTTGTAGAAAACAAAGGAATATGCTGCCTTAGACTTATCTTGAGTCCTGGGATTCAAGGAACTGGGATATTTGTTATGATGCTGGTCCTGGATCTTCCTTAGAAGTCCCAGAGAAGCTTTATTTCCCACATACTCGCCTGAAATATGGTTTACAGTTAAATATATCTTATATAATTTTCTCCATTTTGCAGAAATCATTTACATTTGATCTCATTTGCACCACATCTGTCATTGTGCCCCATTGTATGGTATGGAAAGGGAGGTCCTACTCTCATAATATCAACCTATGTACATACTCACACATTCACTTAGTGGTTTCTCCTACATCAGGCCTTACATTAGATGCCAAAGAAATGTGCCAAATGAATAATGTCATTATTAACATCTACTCAGGTTTGTCATAAATCATTTCAGACGAGGCTCAACATAGACATTCAGTGAATATTTTTTTCAGTTGAAAAAATCTCAGAGAAAACAGCCACTCCCTGGAAATGTTGCATGAATTTCTTTTTCAGTTCAGGATTCTCATAAAAGAGTCACCACCAACACCAGTGCAGTGAAGTACAAGTTTCTAACACCTGTTCAGCATGAAATAGCAGGATCAAAAGAAAAGGAAGGACCACGCGGTGCGCAACAGTACAAGCTTGTTTGCAATCCTAAGGACAAGTGGAAATGGGCAGGATGAAAGGGTAAAATTCCTGCTTCTTGCTTGAAAGATCCAACTTTGAACCTTTGATTCTTGGATAGCATATAACCAATAAAACCTGTGAAAAATTCACTAATATTTAAGAAGAACAAGTATTTATTTTTCATTGAGATCATGAATTCTGAGGCCTTTGGAAGTGTCATGATTCTGTGATAGGACAATATTCATCTAATTCAACAAAATGTTAGCTTGAGATATAGAAGAAAAAAGGAGTTAAAAAGTCTTCAAATTACGTGGTCAGACCAGGGATGACAGGGAGAAGATCAATTTAAACTCTTTAGTTAGTTTATTAAGTTTTCCTTTCCTGTACAGGACACGAATGACTAATTGAAGTAGAAACAAGAGTTTCTTTCCTCAAAAGACATTGATGTATTTGTGCTGGTTTTTGCTACAGCAACATGGTTAAACTAGGAACTGTATTTTCCAAAATCCCCTTACCTGAATGTTTATGGTAAGAGCTGACCAAGTGAAGAGATCAATGAATGTGGAAGACAGAATAGAGTTAGGAGACATTACTCTCATTGTTTGTCATGTTCAGACACAGGTGTAGGGTGTCCAGAGGGTTTCAGCTTGTCCTTGGCTCCATTCCAGCCAGTCTTACCAATGGTTAGTTGAGAATGAAGGTCAACAGTAGCCTTAGACTCACAGTCAGGTGCTTGGTTGTGACCACACCGATGTGATAGCTAAAGAGAAGCTGCAGATTCCCATAGACTTCTCCACATGCTCTTCCTGTTTGATCTCATTCTGCTGACTGGCATCCTTGCCTTCTCACCCTTCCCTCCAAGCCTCAACCAGCCCACATGCACCAGCTCTTCAGTGGAAGAGTTAAGGGCTCCCTCTCTACCCAATACCCACTACGAGATCTTCACTTCCCCTGGCATCGGCTTATTTAGGTCCACTTCAATTTTTATGAGCAATGTTTCATATTTTTCAGGGTAAAGATGTACAATACCACCATTTTCCCACTATCATGGTCATGACTATTCCAGCTAGATTTATCAATCCTAAAACTAGAAATAAGTGTTTTATGAGGAATATAATATTTGTAATGCTTCAAATATTTCCCCTCAGGTTACCTACTAATTAAATGGCAAGAAATGATACTGTTACATTTAATTAATATTACTGATGAAGGGAAAAATTTCATTTGCTTCCTCTGCAATGCACTAAAAACATGACATCACTAATATACTTACCAAGAGTGTGTAACCTGAATCTTAAAATGAGGAAACATTACATAAAATCAAACGCAAAGGACTTTTTACCCAAAAACTGGCTTGAACTCTTAAAAATCTTTTAATTTTTTGAAAGACAAAGAGAAGTTCAGAAACCATACCTGATTAAAGAAGAGTACAGGAACAAAACAGTAACTACAGTATGTGGTCCTAGAGTGGGTCTGGGTTGGAGAAAAGTTGCTACAAAGGACATTTTTGTGATAATTGATGATATTTGCATATGGATTGTACAGTAGGTAATAGCATTGTATTAATAGTATACATGAATTAGATAACTGAACTGTAGTTTGCAAGAGAATAACCTTTTCCTTAGGAAATACATGCTGAACTATTAGAAGTAAAAAGAGATGACACCTGCAAATCATTCTGAAAATGGTTAACAGAACTAAGAATTTACATATGTATATGCAGTTCTCCACCCTCCCAGAGAGGTTTGGGATCCACTACCCCCACCTCCATTTTGAGGGATCTTTTTTTTCAATGTTTTTTATTTATCTTTAAAAGATACATAGATCACAGGATTCTTTTAATTGTTGGTGGAGAATCAAGTTAAAACTTCTGTGAAAATAAATTATAATAAACAGGTTTTCCAACAGGGGGAGCTCTTACCTGCATTTACAGAGCAAACAACATCTCTGACTCAGAAGGTGCGGAGTTACAAACTTCTGGCCTTCCCTCTACGTGTGCTGTCACCTCCAGCCCTTCCTTGCAGACTTTAGTTCCTGGATCATATTTTTTCATCCATACTTGCACTCCTTATTAGTGAATTAAATGAGAATACCCGTATCTTATATTTAGTGAATGTGGACTATTGTTAGTAGTAACACTTTGATGAAGCCCTTTCATAAATTGTAATAAATGTTTCACAACAATGCAAGGCATCTATGGTGGGATGATGAATGGAGGTCCTGTATGATGTTATGTACTTTTACTATACATTAATTGTTTGTGTATTTCATGTATGAATTATATACTTCAATATATTGTTTTTAAAATGAAAAAAAAACCGAGAGCACAATGAAGAATCAAGTCATTTCTGCTCATCTAGTCATTTGTTAATTTAAAATAATTGCTTTAGAGGCTTCAGATGTCATTGTATTCCTTTTTTTTTTTTTTTTTGAATATTGTTAAATCTTACTTGCTTTGCAAAAGTACAAATTTGCAAATGGAAAGATTCATCAACCTTAAAAGTGATGAGGGCTATGGGTGGGAAGCTCTTTGTCTCTTCAGAGATAACCTTAACCTAAGCTGTCTGTCCTGACCTGTGGGTGTGGGATGGTGAGAGGCTGCAGTCCCACCCTTGGTAACCATGGCAATGACTCCAGTCCCAGGAAACAGTTTAGCAATGCAAACTCTATAAACTTTAAATATTCAGGGAAAATGCAAATCAAATGTGCTAAAAGCTTATCTAGAATGTCTGAAGTCCATGCTAAAAGCTTACCTAGGATGTGGAAGATATATGCTAATTCAAACATATTGAGCACTGAAACAAAGAACGATTTAGCCCTTCCTCTGTATAAAAGGAATTCAAAATTCTTATTCAGGGCTCAGGGTTGCAACAGAAAGCTCCCGAGTCTGGCCGGCCATCAACAAACCATTTTTTCTTCTCAAAATCATTCCTGAGTCCTGGCCTTTCTATACGCAAATAATTAAACCTCTCTCAAATTCTACAACAAAAGTAGTGTTCAGTTGTGTGGCCTAGTGGATAAGGCGTTTGATTCTGGATCAGAAGATTGAGGGTTGAGTCCCTTTGTGGTTGTGATGTGGGCTATGGGTGGGAGGCTCTTCATCTCTTTGTAGATAACCTAAGCTGTCTGACTTGTGGGTGTGGGACAGTAAGAGGCTGCAGTCCTGCCCTTGGTGGCCATGGCAATGACTCCAGTCCCAGGAAACAGTTTAGCAATGCAAACTGTATAAACTTTAAATATTCAGGGAAAATGCAAACCAAATGTGCTAAAAGCTTATCTAGAATGTATAAGGTCCATGCTAAAAGCTTACCTAGGATGTGGACAATATATGCTAATTCAAACCTGTTGAGCACTGAAACAAAGAACAATTTGACCCTTCATCTCTGTATAAAAGGAACTCAAAATTCTTGTTCAAGGCTCCAATTTGAAACAGAAAGTTCCCGAGTCCAGCCAGCCATCAATAAATCATTTTTCCTTCTCAAAATCATTCCTGAGTCCTGGCCTTTCTATACGCAAATAATTGAACCTCGCTCAACTTCTACAACAGTTGTTTATCTCTTGGTCGAGAATGTGATAACCACAGACTGCACACAGTTTTCCAAAAAACTGTATTATTGAAAATGGTCTGTGAACCTTAAATGACTCAATATTTTGCCCTGCATAAATAGTTGTAATTCTTACTGACATTATAAAGGATAATGTTTTAGTGGTTTACTGGTTCACAGTCCTACCCTAAGGACTAAGGCCAAGCCTTGGACCAATCTCTGAAGAAAGCTGGGCTTCAGAAACCTGTTGTGGTTGTGATGGCAGAGGGTAGTGTGAGAGCGGGGACCCTAACCCTGAACAGGATTGAAATGCAAACCCTCACATGGAGTGTCTGAGGCTTACCCAGCCCCAGGGAAGCATTTCCCTGAGAACTCACTTAAAGCTGACACAGATGATATTCTCCAACCTGGCTTCCTTTCATTTGCCTTGCTGCATGAGCATTATGCACCATTATTTGAGAAGCTCAAGGCCAAAGTCTACAGGGGCTCCCCTTCTACATCTCAGCCAATAGCAATTGGGTAACCTGGCTCCACTTCAGCTCTCTCTCAAGTCTCCAATACCAGTGGCTTCAGCTCTGGGAGTAAAAACTCAACCTCAAGCATACCCTTCTGTCTATCCTGTGACTTAAAGACAGCAAGAGGCATGCAATCATACATGTCATGGGTGTCCCAGAAGGAGAAGAGAAGGGAAAAGGAACAGAAGGAATATTTGAAGAAATAATGGTAGAAAATTTCCCAACTCTATTGAAGGACACAGATATCCATGTTCAAGAAGCACAACATACTCCTATCTGAAAAAATCCAAATAGACCCAACTCTGAGACACGTACTAAGCAGAATGTCAAATGCCAAAGAGAACAGCAAGAAAAAATCAATGTATAACATATAAGGGATACCCAATAAGATCAAGTGCTGATTTCTAAGCAGAAACCATGGAGGGAAGAAGACAATGGTTTGATATATTTAAGATACTACAAGAGAAAAACTTCCAGCCAAGAATTTTATGGAGCAAGATTTTCTTTCAAAAATGAGGGCGAGATTAGAATATTCACAGATAAACAGAGACTGAGAGAATTTCTAACCAAGAGACCAGATTTTTGGAAAATGCTAAAGGGTGTGCTAGAGCCTAAAAAGAAAAGATAGGAGAGAAAGGCCTGGAAGAGAGTCTAGAAATGAAGATTATATCAATAAAAGTAAACAAAAGTGTCAAAAGAGTGGTGAAAATAAAATATGACCAATAAAACTCAATTAGGAATGAACTTAACCAACAACGTAGGACACTTGTGTTCAGAGAACAGCAACTCAATGTTAGAAGAAGTCAAAAAGGGCCTAGATAGCTAGAGGAACATTCAATGCTCATGGATTGGAAGACGAGTTGTCATGGATATGTCAATTTTACTCAAATTAATGTACGTTTTTGGTGTGGTCCCAAAGAGAATTCCACCAGCCTTTTTTTTTTTAAAGCTGAAAACACAGTTGTCAAGTTTATTTGAATGGGTAGGAGGTCCTGAATAGTCAGAAACATCTTAAAAAGGAAAAGCAAACTCTCAGCTCCAGGCTTTAAATTATATTACCTAGTTATAGTGGTAAAAACAGCATGGTACTGACATAAAGACAGACACATAGACCAACGGAACCAAATTTGTGGTTTGGAAG
This sequence comes from Dasypus novemcinctus, assembly GCF_030445035.2. Classification (NCBI taxonomy): domain Eukaryota; kingdom Metazoa; phylum Chordata; class Mammalia; order Cingulata; family Dasypodidae; genus Dasypus; species Dasypus novemcinctus. Next base: position 69,066,456 of record NC_080694.1, on the reverse strand, counting down.
CAGACCTCACATGAATGAGCAAGTGAGTTTTGACTAGCTTGTCAAACCCACACAGCTCAGGCAGAACAGTCCATTCAACAAATAGTGCTGAAAGAACTGGATGTCCATATCCAAAATAAGGAAAGAGGGCCCTTATCTCACACCTTATCCAAAAATTGGCACAGGATGGATCAAAAACCTAAATATTAAACCAAGAACCATAAAGCTTCTAGAAGAAATTGTAGGAAAATATCTTCAAGACCTGGTGGTAGGTGGTGGATTCTTAAAGGAGATAAGAGGAGGACTGAGATGGACTGCTGATGTTTAATGTATGTAGAAGTTTTAACTAGCTTTACTGTAAAATTGTGGAAATGTATAGAGTGAATGGTAACAAATAGTATTTATAGCTAGTTTATAAATGGGGATGTGACTGAAAATGGTAGTCTAGGGACGTAAATGTCAATTGACAGAATGCTAGAGAATAATCTAGGAACTGAATAACACAGTAAACCAATAGGCGAGTGAGAATTGTGGTTGATGGTACAGATGCAAGAGTGTCTTGTGAGCTAGAGCAAATGTACATCATTACTGCAGGGTGGTAGGAATGTGAAAAAGCATGGGAAAAATACAACTGGAATGACCTATAGACTGTGGTTAGCAGTAATAATGTAATATGCTTGCATCTATGCCAAAGATGTACTGTGTTGATAATGGGGTGGTATGGAGAATGTGTGCCAAATGTTCACTATGGATGTGGTAACAATCAGGTGATATTATCTTATCTGTAACAAATGTTTCCACCACAGTGTGGTGGGTTGATAGATGGATGTTGTTTGGGAATTCTGTAAATGTGCATGATTGTTTTATAAGTTTACAACTTGTCATAAAAAATATATTTAAAAATAAATATAGGGTGGGTTGGGTGGAAAATACACCAAATGTAAGATAAGGACTATAATTAGTAGTAAGATTTTGACAATATTCTTTCGAAATCTGTAACAAATGTCTCACAGCAATGTAAGGTATTGGTGGAGGGTTGACGTATGGGACCCCTGTATAATGTTACACATATTTGCTTTGTAAGTCCACAACTTTTACTATACACTTACTGTTTATATATATTCATATATAAATGATGTAAAAAATAATAATAATAGGGTGGATTGGGGAAAATACTTTGGTTAGTAGTAGTATTTTGACAATGCTCTTTAATCATTAGTTTAAAATGTTTGGCGGCGGACTTGGCCCAGTGGTGAGGGCATCCGCCTACCACATGGGAGGTCCTCGGTTCAAACCCTGGGCCTCCTTGACCCGTGTGCAGCTGGCCCATGTGCAGTGCTGATGTGTGCAAGGAGTGCCCTACCAAGCAGGGGTGTCCCCCACATAGGGGAGCTCCACGCACAAGGAGTGCACCCTGTAAGGAGAGCCAGCCAGCGTGAAAGAAAGTGCAGCCTGCCTGGGAATGGCACCGCTGACACAACAAGGTGACGCAACAAAAAGAAACACAGATTCCCGTGCCACTGACACCAACAGACGCCGACAAAGAAGATGCAGCAAATAGACACAGAGAACAGACAACTGGGGGGGGGGGATTTATAAATAAATAAAAATCTTTTTAAAAAATAAATAAATAAATAAAATGTTTAACAACAATGCAAGTGATTGGTGGTAGGGTGAGTTATGAGAGTCCTGTATGATGCTATGTATGTTTGTTTTGCAAGTTCACAACTATCATTATACCCTTATTGTTTATGTATGTTTATTTGTCAGTGATATACTTCAATAATTTTTTTAAATAAAAAAAAAACAGAAACAAACAAAAACACAAAGAAACAGCCCACAAGAAGCAAGAGAGGCAGACTCACACCTTGCCTGGAGATGTGCTCCATCCCGCCTCGGTCCTCCTGGGCCAACTCGCAGCCCAGGGATGCCCCAGGTCGGTGGTCAACTTTGGGCCACTAAGCTGCCACTCTTGGTGTTGTTGGAGATGCAGGAAGAATTGGTAGACCACATAGGATTTGGGATTGGAGTTCTTGAGATGAGCTACAGGACAGATTTCACTAAGATTATTAACACCACAGAGAAACTTGAGCGGCAATTGTTTACCATTCCAGACACCTGCAAGGTGGTTTTTGTGCAAGGAGGTGGGTCTGGCCAGTCCAGCGCTGACCCCTTAACGCTGTTCCTCCTGAAAGCAGGGAGGTGTGCAGACTACGTGGGGACAGGAGCTTGGTCAGGTTGAATTGTCAAGCAGCCACGTATTCAGTCACCCCAAGATGATGGGCTCCTCTTCTTCTCCTTCCCCTCCATGAGATCCTAAATGAATCTCAGTTTGCATGGCCATTCCTGGCCGCAGGCTTCTCGCTTGGAGCAGGTGCTGGCAGGCTCCTCTTCTCCTTCCTTCCAGTCTTCCTTCTGCTGATGGTGCTGGAAGAGGAGGAAGCATCAGGGCATAGAAACAGAATAATGCAAAAAGCACCCACTGGATGCCTTTATGTGTTAGCAGGAAAGAGGAAAGAAAAGGAGTGAGGGCAGGGCTAGTAAAAGACAAAAAGAAAAGGAAGCCCAAGACCTCTCACACACGAAGCACTCTGTGAAGTTATTTTTCTTCACAGAATCAGCCTGAGAAACTCCACTGGGTTAAGTGGGACATACCCAGAGGCTTCCGAGGAGGAGGTGACGACTGTGACCCGAATGACACGTTTCTGCTCCTGGGACCTTCCGAGTCCTGCTGACCTGCATGTTGTGTGTGATCGTTTCTTGCCTCCACCCATAGAGACCCAGAAAATCACCTGCCTCCATCTCTTATCTCAGCACTAATGCCTGGGAGTGCAGAGCTCCTCAGTCCAGAAGCAGAGCCCAGCCTTGGAGGAACTGGCACATAGAGCTTCCCTGTAGGGTGGGCCTGAGGCCGTGGCAGATGCACTTTGTAGGTGATCCTGTTTGCTCACCTGTCACACATGCTGAGTGTGTTCTCAGTTCCTGTTCCTCACTTCAGTACTATGTCTACAAAAGGTGTCAGGAGAAAAGAGACCCGCAAAACTTCAAAGTTCCAGACCCTTTAAATGAAATCATTCTTCTATGCATAGTGCAGGGAGGGGTAGATCTCAACAGTAGAGCTAGTGCATGCACGAGGTCCTGGGTGCGATCCCCAGTGCCTCCAGCTTTGTTTGCTCGCCTACTCCTGGTATCCTCTGATTAACCTGTCTGGGTCTTGGCATTTCATTGAACCTCTGGGGAATCAGGGAGGTAGGGTTCATTTTTTTCTGTTATCCACTCATTCTTTCCAAACTCTCTTACCATCACTGGCCCCTGGCCACCGTCTTGACCCACGTGGGTAGGCAGGTTTAGGGTGCAGTGAGCAGGACTCCAAGGTACACAAGATTAATCCACATTTAATTGCAAGGACAATAAGCATTCAGCCATCTCTCAGTCACCTCTTTCACATACCTCAAACAAGTTTCATGAATTGATTCAAGAGGGATTGGGGGAAACTTTAAGGTTAAGAGGCCAGAGAATCTGAAAAAAAGGAAAACCTGTTCCTTTGCCAGCCTGTTCTAGTGCTTGGTAAAAATCAGTGTTCCTCCTCTGGGCGGCATGGGGTTCCCAGGTCACGTCAGGTACAAGAGAAGTCACTTGTGTCACAAGAACCACCTCCTGGTTTCCTCTCCTCTTTGGGCATGTTCTAAAAGGTTGGAATGAGGATGATCAAGACAAGTGTGGGCTGAGGAGGCTCACTGCACAGACAAGCGGTGCCCTTGTCTACCGCTCACTCACTGACACGGATATGGAACAAACAACTTCTTTATCCATCTGACCTTCACTCTGACTCGGTGTGATGGTGAAACCCCCCCCTCTTGAAGAGGCCACCAAAGAAGAAATGGAGCAGGAGCCCTGAGCCTCATGGAAGGAGCAGAAGAGGAGATTGCAGGCATTAGCTTGGAGGCCTTGGGAAGGGCTGCGCTGTTTAAGGATGGCTGCCTGATTCTGCAGGAACGATTCTATGAGTCCCTGTAAGTATTTTAAATTCTTGATCCTGAGATATTAGTAACCTCAATAAATCAATGGGAAATCGCTGATACAATCTGCGATAAGAAATAAAAGGTTTTTAAGCTGTGCGTATGTGTGTGTGTCACACACTATTTGTCCTTCTGTGTCTGTCTTGCTTCACTCAACATGTTTTCCTCCAGGTTCATCCACGTTGTCATATGCTTCATGACTTCATTTCTTCTTGCAGCTGCATAATATTGCATCATGGGTATGTACATTATTTTATACATTTGTCAATGGAGAGACACCTGGGTCATTTCCACCTTATGGCAATTGTGAATAATGTTGATATGAACTCTGGTGTGTAGATATTTGTTCGTGTCACTACTCTCAGTTCTTGTGGTTATTATCTAGGAGCAGTATTGCCATTTCACATGGTACATCTATATCTAACTTCCTTAGGAATGGCCAAAGATTTCCACAGTGGCTGTACCATCCTACATTCCCACCAGCAGGGAATGATGGTTCCTATCTCTCCACATCCTTTTCAACACATGTAGTTTTCTATTTGGTTAATAGTGGCCATTCTAGTAGGTGTGAAGTGATATCTCATTGTAGCTTTGATTTCCCTAATGGCCGGTGATGCTGAGCATTTTTTTTCTCATGTGCTTTTTTTCACCGTTTTTATTTCTTCTGTAGAAAAATGGCTATTCAGGTCTTTTGCCCATTAAATAAAAGGGCCATTTTTCTTTTTATTGTTGAATTGTAGTATCTCTTTTTATATCATGAATATTAGACCACTATCAGATGTGTGATTTCCAAATATTTTCTCCCATTGTGTAGACTGCCTGTTTACCCTTTTCACAAAGTCCTTTGAGGTGCAGAATTGTTTCATTCTGAGGAGGTCCCATTTATCTATTTTTTTTTTTCTTTTGTTGTTCAGGCTTTGGGTGTAAAGTTTAAGAGAAGCCACGTATTAAAAGGTTGTGTAGATGTTTCCTACATTATCTTCTAGTTTTATGGTCCTGGCTTTTATGTTTAGCTCTTTGATCCATTTTGAGTTGATTCTTGTATAAGTAGTGAGATAGGGGTCCTCTCTCCTTATTTTAGCTATGAATATCCAGTTCTCCCAGCATGATTTGTTGAAGAGACTATTCTGTAGGCTTGCTAGGCTTATCAAAAAGCAGTGACCATAAAGGTAAGGGTCTATCTGAACTTTCAATTCTATTTCATTGATCATTGTGTCTATCTTTATGCCAATGCCATGTTATTTTGACCACTGAAGCTTTATAAAACACTTCAAAGTCAGGAATCATGAGTTCCCTGATTTCACTTTTTTTGTTGTTTTATAGATTTTTGCTGTTGTTGCTATTCAGGATCCTTTTCCCTTCAAAATAAATTTGGTAACTGTCTTTTCTATTCATATAAAGTAAGCTGTTAGAATTTTGATTGCTATTGCATTGAATCTATAAATCAATTTGGGTAGAATTGACATCTTCATGATGTTTAGTCTTCCAATCCATGAAAGTGGAATGTCCTTACATTTATTTAGGTCTTCTTTGATTTCTTTTAACAGTGTTTTATAGTTTTCTGGATACAGATCTTTTATATTCCTAATTAAATTAATTCCTAGATATTTGAGGTTTTTTTGTTGCTATTGTAAATGAATTTTTTCTTTATTTCCTCCTTATCTTGCTCATTACTAATGTATGGATATGCTGCTGATTTTTGTACGTTGATCTTGTATGCTATCACTTTGCTGAACTCATTTACTAGCTCAATTAGCTTTGTTGTAGATACTTCAGGATTTTGTAAACATAGGTTCATGTCATCTGTGAATAGTGAGAGTTTTACTATCTCTTTTCTAATTTGGATGCCTTTTATTTATTTTTCTTCTCTAATTGCTCTAGCTAGTATTTCTAGCACAATGTTGAATAACAGTTGTGACAGTGGGCATTCTTGTGGTAATACTGATCTAAGACAGAAAACTTTCAACCTCTCCCCACTGAGTACAATGTTGGCTGTTGGATTTTCATATATGCCCTTTATTATGTTGAGGAATTTTCTTTGCATACCTGTTGCCACCCAACTCCTGAAGAGCATGGGTCAGGGCAGAGGCAAGATCAAAGAATGCAGCTGGCACAGTATTAGATATAAACTCTATTTATTGAATGAGAATGAAGTTAGCAGTCCCCAGAGGTAGGAAAAATAAGGGCCAATATATAGGGTCTCCAAACAAAGACATTTCATAACAGAGTTATATTATAGGGGTCTGGTGATGTTACTGTAAGAAGGAATTTTACAGCCTGGACAAAATCACACTCTATGATAACATCTGTACATTGTCCCTTTGTGAGGATGTTTGTTATGTTTTAACTTGTGTCCTGGGGCATGCAGGTGACTGTGTGCTACAGGCAGAGTTTCACTTGTGGGGGCAGCCAGGCCCTGGGCCCCACTGGGCCCCATAATACCTATCTTTTGAAGCATTTTCATCAAGTAAGGATGCTAGATTTTGTCAAGAGCTTTTTCTGCATCAACTGAGATGATCATGTGGCTTTTTCCCTTTGATTTGTTAATGTGGTTGTGGCAGTTTTATAATCTATATGAATTCCAAAAAGAGATATTGATTTACATTTGCAAACTAATCTCTTCCTCTGGATGTGATACCCTTTGATTGTATTAGATTCAGCTGAGATGTCTTTGATTAAATTTTGTTAAAATTAGGGCTTTGATTCAACTTCATCATTAGGGTGATGCAGTTGAGTCCCTGTCCCCATGGTGGGCTATATAAATGGACACTCAATCAAGAAGACAGAAGCAGATACACAGAGGAATAGAGAGGGCTTCATAGATACAGAAGAGGAGAGAACTTGATGCTGGGACACCAGAGAAAAAAGAGCCATTCGCCTAATAGTTTGCAGCTGAAGAGAACAGAGCAGCTGAGCCCTACGTCAGCCTACAGCTGAGATCAGAAGAAGCTGAGCCCACAGAGCCTTAAGAGGAAAGAGGAAGGCTGAACCCTCACAGACATTGCCCACCATCTTGCATCAATGCAGGGCAACAGACTTTGGGTGAGAAAGTACCTCTTACAGTACCTAGTGTTGGACTCTTTAGTGCCTTGTAACTGTAAACTTTTACCCCAAATATTTACCCTTTATAAAAGCCAACAAATTTCCGGTACTTTGTACCAGCACCCCTTTGGCTGTCTAATACAGCAGTGTATTACATTAATTGATTTTCTAATGTTGAATCACCCTTGCAAATGGAATAAATCCCACTTGCTCATGATGGAAAATTGTTTTTAAGTGCTGTTGGATTTGATTTGCAAAGATTTTGTTAAGAATTTTTCAACTCTGTTCAATGGAGAGATTGATCTTTAAGTTTTCTTTCTTGTAGAATCTTTATCTGGTTTTGGTATTAGTCTGATTTTGGCTTCATAAAATGTGTAGTGTAATTTTCCTGCCTTTTCAAATTTTTTAGAAGAGTTTAGACAGGTTTGGTGTTAATTCTTCTTGAAATGTTTGGTGGAATTCACCTATGAAGCCATCTGGATCTGAGCTTTTCTTTCTTAGAAGATTTTTGATGACTGCTTCAATCTCTTTGCTTGTTAATGGTTTGTTGAGTTCTTTATTTCCTACAGAGTCAATGGAGGATTTGTGCATGTCTAGGAATTTTTCCATTTTATCTAGGGCGCCCAATCTTTTGGTATACCATTTCTCATAATATCCTCCTATGATCCTTTTTATTTCTGTGGGGTCAGTCATAATGTCCCTACTTTCATTCCCAACTTTATTTTAAATTTTATTTAAAATTCCTACACAATGTAAAAATTACAAATGTTGTTACCACTCAGTTTTGCAGAACAATATTAATGTGAAATAACAGTGATACTAAAAAAAAAATAGCATGCAAAAAATAACATTGATACAAAATTGACAGATTCTTGAGGAATTTTTCATTCATTCTGATATCCAGACCTCACTCGGGTAATAAAAATATCAGAAAGAAAGTTGAAAATAAAAAAGAAGGCACAATGATTTAGGATTACTTTCTAAAACTTATACAGGGGTTGACTGACACCTCAAGTATTGGTCACAGTAGGGGAGACTGTCTTTTGTAAGGAGAGATCTGGGATTGAACCTGGGACCTGGTAAGTGGGAAGCAGGCTCTCAACCACTGAGCTGCACCCACTCCCCAAGAAGCCTCCATTATTTGGTCTCCTGTGAGGACTGAGGTTTGAGAAGCTGTCCAGTAGCATGGGTGGGGGTGGGGGCTGATTAAAACTATAATCCATGTTCAGTGGCAATGCCCCAAAATGTGATTATCAATTGCAATGAGTATACCACACTAAAGAAGGATGTTGTTTATGTGGGAAAATGTGGGAGGTAAGGGGAGCGGGGCATATAGGAACCCCTATATTTTAAATATAACATTTATGTAATGTAAATATCTTTTTTTTTTAAAGATTTATTTATTTTTTATTTATTTAATTCCCCTCCCCTCCTCTGGGGGTCTGTTTTCTGTGTCTTTTTGCTGCATCTTGTTTCTTTTTCCGCTTCTGTTGTCGTCAGCGGCAATGGCAGGGAAGTGTGGGCGGCGCCATTCCTCGGCAGGCTGCTCCCTCCTTCGCACTGGGAGGCTCTCCCTATGGGTGCACTCCTTGCGCGTGGGGCTCCCCTACGCGGGGGACACCCCTGTGTGGCACGGCACTCCTTGCGCGCATCAGCACTGCGCATGGGCCAGCTCCACATGGGTCAAGGAGGCCTGGGGCTTGAACTGCGGACCTCCCATGTGGTAGACGGACGCCCTAACCACTGGGCCAAAGTCCGTTTCCCTAAATATCTTTTTAAAAATAAAAATATATATTAAAAATTTTTTAACTTAGCTCGCTGGTGTAGCTCAGCGGTTGAGCACCTGCTTGGCATGTACTAGGTCTAGGGCTCAATCTCTGGAACCTTCTTAAAAAGTTAACTCTTTGCAGCCCAGAATCTTCTCCTCGTGCCTTTTTGTGGATCTCGGAACTAGACCTGAGGCGTCCTAGACCTGAGGGGTCCTAGACATAAGGCGTCCTAGGCCTGAGCCGTCCTAGACCTTAGCCGACCCAGGCAAAACCCCTGCCGGGTGTCCCAGGCCTGGCGCTGGGCTCAGCTGTTCTAGAGCAGGGACCGTCGCGACTTCCCACACTTACCGTTTCCCATTTGGGACCTGTTTTCTCTCTCTGTGGATCTAGATCTCCTGAGCCAACTTTTCCAGGTCTGCTCTTTTGTTCCCGCCGCGCGTTTCCCGGGGCGGCTTTGAGCTGGAAGTGGGAGCTGCAGGAGCCCGAGGGGGAGGCGGGGCCCGGCCGCGGCGCCGCGGGGACTTCGCGGAGGAGCCGCACAGTTGGAGCCCGAGCCGCAGCCGCCCGAGGGACCTCAGCCGCGCACGCCCGGGCGAAGCTGCAGGGCCCAGGCTTGCTCTCCCTTCCCTGTGAGAGGTCCGTGGCCTGGATTCCCTCCGCGGCCGCGGGGCAGAGCTCCGTGCTCCGTGGGGTTTCTCCTCCCTCGGGGCAGAGCTCCGTGTTCCGTGGGGTTTCTCCTCCCTCGGCGCAGAGCTCCGTGTTCCGTGGGGTTTCTCCTCCCTCGGGGCAGAGCTCCTGTTCCGTGGGGTTTCTCCTCCCTCGGGGCGGAGCTCCGTGCTCCGTGGGGTTTCTCCTCCCTCGGGGCGGAGCTCCGTGTTCCGTGGGGTTTCTCCTCCCTCGGGGCGGAGCTCCGTGTTCCGTGGGGTTTCTCCTCCCTCGGGGCAGAGCTCCTGTTCCGTGGGGTTTCTCCTCCCGCGGGGCAGAGCTCCGTGTTCCGTGGGGCTTCTCCTCCCGCGGGGCAGAGCTCCGTGTTCCGTGGGGTTTCTCCTCCCTCCGGCTTCGCCAGGTGCCGGGGAGATTCCCGCGGTAGTGAATGGAGGGGGTGACGCAGGGCGGGAGGGGAAGAGCCCGCGTGGGAGGGGGCCAGGGCCTGTCCCTGCCGAGGGGCTCGGCGTCAGGAGTCACGCGTGGGCGTCAGCCTCAGGAAAGCTCGGCTCAGTCCCCGTGGAATAATTCCCACGTCAGCACAAGGGGCACCTGGGGACCACCCAGCGGGAGCCCGGGGGGCGGGGGGCGGCTCGGAGGCCTGGCTGGTTCAAGTCACAAGTGAGAGGTCTGGGGACAGGAAAATGAAGCCATTTTAAGTTTCGGCTTCACATTTTAAAATCTCTTTTCTAATACAAATCTAGCATGCACAGGTTTTGGGAAAACTCGAACTGATTTTGGTCCATCCAGCCTCCACACGCTAGCACAGAAAGCAAAGGAAGAACAGTGGTCAGCAGAGCGCTTACTAACTCTCCAGCAGCGCTTCCTCTCGCAAGTACAAGCAACTTGGGAAACTCCCGTAGTTCCCGCCCAAACTCCGTGGGCTCCGTCTTCCTCGGGGGCCGCGATGTGGGGTCCCCTGAGGTGTCATGAATTCATTAAAGGATTTAAGAACAAAAAGCTGAAATTCAGGAGGAAAGGGGGAAGACGAGGCACTTTAATCCGCTGTCCGCCGTGCCCTGTGGATTTCTTCACTTAGGGGTCCCGGCTGGAGCGAGGAGTTGGGGCGAGGCTCCTCTCGAACACTGGAAAGTGGCCCTTCGTGAACGCCTGTTTCGTGTGGACCCAAAAGGTCTGCTCGCGGCAGCCGGGCTCGGTCCTCGAGCACGTGTCTGTGGAAGTCGCGCTCAGCTGCGCTGGGCAGGAACCTGAGAGCTGCTCCCTTGAGTTTTCCAAATGAGGTTCCCCACGTGCTCATGGCAGAGGCCGCGCCCAGGGCCTGGTGCTTGTCCAGGGCCCACCACCACTGGCCTGGAGAAACGTGGGACGATGCCCAGCAGCTCTGCGCTGACTCGGCTCTCGGTGGCGGCGGCGGCTGTGGGGGCGAGAGACGCCACGAACACCCGTGGGAAGCTTTTCTGCTCCTCCGCCTTGGACCACCCAGTGCTCAGAAAACCAAGGAAACGCAGGGAAGTCCTTCGTGGAGCTGCCCACCCCCACTGACGTTCTTTCCTGTCCTGCTCTTTAGCGATGCCCCCAAGTGGAACTCAGCGAAGGGAGGAGACCCCAGGGCCGTGGTCCTTTCCTTCCTTGCTTCCCTCTTCCTTCTGAGGATGCCCGCGCCCTGAGTGGCACTAAGGCCCGTGGAAGGGAAATGATGTACTAAATGCTCTTCGTTGGACTTCTTTTCAAAATGTGAGAGCAGAAATCGTGATAATATACATGAAAAGAGTGGGAGGGTCATTCCATTACCTGGTTGCAGAAACAGACACCCTAACTGGACGTACTGGGGACTGAACCCCAGGCCTCATACATGAGTAGCACGTGCTCTACCACTGAGCTACACCCACCCGGTAAACACTTGTGAATATCAGAATATATGAACTACAGGAAGCCATTAAGCCTGCCTGTATGTAAGGAGCTGAAACTATTAGCATGAAAATCTAGAATACACTCCTATTTCTGAAAGCCTAGATTGCTTTATACTTCACACTGCAAAAGGAGAAAATAACAATTGTGGACAGAAGGCCATAGTCTCTACCCACTCCTGTCAGCTCCCCCCAAGATGACTAATGGACACTGACATTCTCCATTGGGAGAGTCCAAAATACAAGGTTCTCTTGCAACTTCAAAATCTCTTTTCAGTGACACTTCCTTTGGAATCACGTTGATGGTTTCTATAGTCAAATGTAAAAACCAGATTAACAAGTATAGAAGAAAATACCTTAAACTTGAATATAAATAGAAAAAAAAGAAACTAACTCCTTTTAAATGAATAATAAACTACACTGAAAAGAAAAAAGAATTAGTCCAAGCAAATGTTTTTCACAGTACTTTGACCTTATATTCACATTATAGAAACAAATGAAATGCACACAAATCTTGCATTCTATTTGTATTTTTTATAGTGCTATGAGTATAGCAATGATGATATTATTTTTGTGTTTTTAAGGATTGAGCAAATGAGTAAATACATGGCTTTGTTGGAAGCCACTATTGTCACTATGAGAATAGAGATACACAAACCTGAATAGGAGGGCAGAGAAGAGTTCTGTCTTAGCCCTGTCTGCTGAAAGGACCTAGAAACAACACACTCTATAGCAATGACCAGCACAAGTCCCATTTCCATGCCTGGGTTTTTTAATACTAATTCCCCTCTAAAAGGAACCAAGGCTCCTGGGAGAATTTGCTGTTATCAGAAGGGCTGGGGCAGGCATCATACAAAATGAGCCTAGGTCATCTTTCTGAGGTAGAAAGTAAGTAAGTGTTCAAAAGTGGTAGCATATTTAAAAGAATGCAGAAACTACTAGGGAAATCTTGAAAATTTTGAGCACTGAATTGAATAATCAACAACAAAGGAATATTATCCTTGGAATCAGAGACCACTTGAGTTCATACTCACAAAAAAAAAAGAAGGAAAAAAGATGGAGGAAAGGAAGGAAGGAAGGAAAGAAGGAAGGAAGGATGGAAGCACTGAACCCTCAGTTTAAAAGAAAGTTATGTTTAGACCAAAAAAATAAGTGGAGATTATTTTTCTGTTTCCATATATTGAAGATAATGTAATACAGTAATTGTTTCCCTCCAAGAAGATTAAAAACCCCAGCGATGCACATCATCATCTATTCATTTGATTAAAGTTATGAATCAGCTATTTGTTATGGGTCAGTCATTGGTTTAATTCCTGACTAAAAGATGTGGATGGATTGGTCTCTGAGCTCAAAGAATAGGGACTGATGAAGATCCAAAGGAAATCTATCAAAACCCAAAAGGTGACCAATCTTCTCTATTCAGACCAGTTATAGCCATAAAGTCCTTTCTGAGGATGTGAAATTGAGGGAAACAAGACAGGTAGAAAAAGGAGATAGTTTTCATTATGCCCAAGTTCCTTTTTAGGCGATTCTTCATTGCACAAAGTGATATTTCCTGGGCCTTATTCATTGCTTGCTGGTGGGGAAGACAGGGAAAGTCATTGAGGAATATATCTACCTAAAAATAATACTTGAGGACACGGGTGTGGACAAGAAAGTCAAGGAAGACTGGGGCAAGTGATCTATAGCATAGGAAAAAGAACATATAGAAAAGGGAAGACACACAAGAATATTCCATCCTGGGACATCCATAGAAATGGCAAAAAATAAATAAATAAATAAAGGCATTCCACAGGTGAGAGGATCTGGGAGAGGACTGGTCTGGTCAGGCAGGTGACAGTCCAGGAGCAGGAACAGCTTCATATGGTCTAGAATTTAGTTGCCCTTCCTTCAATATAGGTGCAAACACAGATCTAGGTGGGGGGTTATGGAAAAGGGGATTTAACAGAACAGATTTTCTGCCTTATTAGGCTTTCAAAGAGCCACTGAAAACTTTTGGTAACTTCGCTGGGGGCAGTAGCTCAATGGTAGAGTGCATGCTTTGCTTGTTTGAGGCCTGGGTACAATTCCCTGCACCTCCACACACATTATTTTTCTTAGCCCCAATACATCTACTGCTCAGAACTCTGGTAACAGGTAAACAAGAGCTTCTTTCACTCATTTCCTGACTGTTTCCTTCTGCCTTGAAAAGTGAACACAAGACCCAGTGGGTTGCCACCATCTAGTGTGGTTGTAAAAACATAAGGAAAAAATGAGTGCGAAGCAATAAGCAACCAGATTATTCAGGATTTTCACCTGGGCTACCCCATTTTCACTATGACTGAAGAGAAAGGAAAACAGAAATGAGGAGTGAAATCAAGAAGCCCATGGGAAAAAAAAAACATACCACCCTCTTCAGATTTCCTTCTTTCTTCCTTGCTGTCTTTTCTCCATTTTCATCTATAGAAATTATATTGTAGAATTTCCCTCCTGGATCAGGCATCTCCACACCATGTCTAGTCATCATTTTCAGTTCCATAGGTGGGTGTCACATGGCTGAAACTTGCCGTTTCTTTTTATTTTAGAGTGTATTACTTCTAAGTAATGATTCCCAGAGGTTCAGCTGAGGTGCTCATGAGACTCTAGAGACATCTAGACAAGATTGGAAGGGCAGACAATTCCAGGAATGCTGTCAGTGGGCCTTATCTTGGAATGAGTGAAAACCTACCCCTAAAAGTATCAGATTGACACTCATTTATAATTTTCCTACACATGGTTCTTATGCCCCCTTTATTTGAACCTATAATTAGCACTGTACCTATTGAATGTGTTTCCCAGAGACTTACATCTTCCAGTTGTTCTTAAGCTGGTTGAGCCCTGAATCTCAGCAGATTGCAGCCATCACCTACCCTCCAGTTCATCAGACTCACCCAGTACAACTAACAAAAAGATGATGGCAACGTCCATCCCCAAAAACTGAGAGTATCTACAACAACAAGCAAGGCAGTTCCATTCATCTGTCCCAGGACATCTAAACTCCTTCTCAATTGGAGGCAAAGTGGGCATCACCATCCCCAAATCCTTAAGACTGAGGAATGAACAAACAAAGGTGGAATGCAACTATGGGCTAAAATAGACTTATTATTATTCTAGTAATATACCAGGTATAAACATAGTGGTTCCTTGGCAAGGGAGAGGGAAGAAAAAGGTGTAACATGGGGCATTTTTGGGACATTGGAATTGTTTTTTCATGACATTTCAAAGATGGATATTGATACAGGACATTATACATTTTGTCAAAACCTATAAAATGGTGCAATGCAAAGTCTAAACCGTAATGTAAACTATAGACCATAGTAGCAATGCTTCAATATGTGTTCAGCAATTGTAACAAATGTACCACATGAATGAAAGATGTTGGTAATGGGGAAATGTGTGGGAGGGGTATATGGAAATCCCAATCACCTATATATATAGATAGATATAGATAGATAGATAGATAGATAGATAGATAGATAGATAGATTTTAAGGAGGTACCAGGAACGAACCCAGGACCTCGTACATGGGAAGCTGGAGCTCAACCATTTGAGCTACATGTGCTCCACTGCTCTATATTTTTGATGTGGCATTTATGTAATCTAAAGCTTCTTAAAAATAAAAGAAAGTAATGGCAAAATGGAAAAAAAATGAAAAATTAAAAAAATGTTGGAGAGGATGCAGAGAAACAGGAACAGCCATTCTTTGTTGATGGCAATGTAAAATGGTGCAGCCACTGTGGAAGTAGTTTGGCAGTTCCTCAGAAAGCTAAGTATTGAATCAGCACATGACCCAGCAATACCACTATTAGACCTATACCCAGAAGAACTGAAAGTCGGGATTCAAACAGATAGTGGCACACTGTGTTCGTAGTGCCATTATTCTCAATTGCAAAAGATAAAAGCAACCCAAGTGCCCTCAACCAATGAACGTATAAAGAAAATGTGGTATACATACAGTTGAATGTTACTCAGCCTTAAAATGTTATAAAGTCCTGATCCATGTGACAATGTAGATAAACCTTGAGGACGTGATGCTGAGTGAAGAAAGCCAGACACAAAAGGATGAATATTATATGACCTCATTGACATGAAATAATTAGAATAAGGAAACTCAGAGTCAGAATCTAGAATATAGGTTACCAGGTGACAGGGTGAGAATAGGGGATGGGAAGTTAGGCATCATATAAACAGGATTCTCATTTCTATGATGGAAATGTTTTGGAAATTGATGGTAGTGATGTTAGCAAACATTGTGAATGCAATTTACAGCACTGAAATACACATCTGAAGATGGTTATAACAGGAAATATTAAGTTGTATATATAGTAACAGAATAAAAATTCTAAAAAATTCACACACTTGTACTACACAGTGAACCGTAAGTTAAACCATTCACTATAATTAATAGAGCAATTATAAAAATGTGTTGTTATTCATTGTAACAAATGCTTCACACCAATGTGAGCTGTTAATAATAGGGTCAAATACAGAAATCCTGTATTTCACCCACGACTCTTCTGTAAATTCTCATCTTCTCTTATGAAAAAACGGCAGGAGGAAATTTTGGGGGCGATAGCTGTGTTCAGTACCTGTCCTGTGCCCACAGTTTCACGAGTGTAAACTTGCCAACTTACCCATACGCTTAAACACGTGCAGCTTACTGCGTGCCAGCTGTGGCTCGATAAAGCTGCTGAAATGTACATTATCTGACAAGCTCATGGCATTCTGCTGTTTTAAAAATTTAGTCCTGGGCCTTCCCCTGTTTTCTATCCTGTGGAAGAGTTTGTGTCTGTTTTATTTGTTCTCTGAACGTTTTGGAGAGGTATCCAGGAAGCGATGGGAAACAGCATTTCCTGGTAGGAAGGTTCTTGACAGCGAATTCCATCTATTTCCGGTTGAAGACGCTCACATGTGCTCTTCCTCCTTGAATCTGACGTGGTAAGGGGCAGTGCTCTAACATCCTGTCCATTCATCTCACTGTTCACGCGTTTGTCCGGATTCCTTCCCTTCTGCAGAAGCCGCCCCGCCGTCGTCCAGGCTTTCTGGGCTCGCCCTTCGGGGGCTCAGGTCCCAGTTTAACCTCGTTCCTCAAAGTCAGTTCCTGACGCTGCGTCTCCGCGACGTGCGGGAGAACCCCGCAGCCTTGTCCGCGAAGGGCCTAGAGAGACGGCGCCGCGCCCGGGGCGCCCCTAAGCTGGGGCGGGTTTTGTGGGGTTCTCGCTCTCCAGCGCCTCTAACCCCGGGGGGGACTTTTCCTCTAGAAAGGGGACGACGTTTAAACTGACTTCAAAAGGCAGGTACTTCCCATACAGTCCCTTTTGAGTGCGCGTATGAGGCGCACATATTTAATTTGGCCACCGAGCCACGGAGCGCACGCTCTGCGCCAGTGGTGGAGGCCTCAGGCACCCCACGACCTGAACTTGACTTTTCCTGCCGCTCCCCCGCTCCCTGGCCGGGAGCCTCCTTTCCAACCTGCCAGATGTCGTCTTTTCCCAGAGGCTATGACCTGGGTTTAGGAGTTTGGAGGGTGGGGATGGGGTTCGGGCAGGAGGCTGGAGCCGGGGAAAGCAGTGTGTGGAAAATAGCAGCTCAACCACGGAGGGATTCGAACCCGCAATCTTCTGATCCGAAGTCAGACGCCTTATCCATTAGGCCACGTGGTCTCATAACGGCCACTATAAGCCTCTCGCCATAACTTTTTTTTTTTCATAATTGAGATTTTATTGTTTGTTTTTAACATCAGCACAGACTTTATGCAGAATTCGTACACAGCTTAATGTATGTAATGAAAACCTAAAGAACCACGTAGTCGTTTTTCTAACATTATTCCAGGACTTTCCCACTTGAAAATTGAAGGCAAATTTTCCTTAAGAGGACATCAAGCACTAATATCTTCAAATGTTGATAAACTGTTACTTCTTTTAAGTCCCACAGATTCACAATTTAATGCCATACACAATACATACTCACATTTCCAATCTTTTACAGCACGTAAGAAAGTTATTACGAAAACCACGACCAGGATGTTACAGAGTTGACAGGGAGAGCCAAGACCAGGGTCTGTTCTACCAGACACGTCTACTAAGAACGGTGGGAGCAGGAGTAATTTAAAATGCTCAACACATATTAAATGCCTGACTGAGATTCCAAGTCACCAGGGCATGAACCAGACTCGGCTTCTTCCTCTGCTGCTTCAGGAGAGGCTGGACTGTCCTCAGGTTTAGTTTCTCCATTTTCTGCAGGTACATGTTCTTTAGTTTCTTGATTAGACACTTCAGCTTGTTTTCCCTTTGCTCCCCTTTTTCCTTTTGGTTGCACTTTTTTGTGTGAAGTTTTATCCTTTTCCGCTGCCTTTTTTGGCTTGGCGTCCACTTTGACAGCAGCGGGTTTGCGGGATCGCCTCGCCCACCCTCTCTTGGGCTCCTCCTTCCACGCCGCTTGTCCGAGCTCCTCTGAGCCGGGCTCACCTCCTCTGAGCAGAGCCTCACCTCCTCTGTTACTTTTAACTTCATCACAAAGATGGTGTAATTAATAGTTAGACGAACGAGGCATACCCTGCTCTCCATAAACACCTGAAGACCCAAAGCTAAACTGAGACCTAAAAGAGAAAAGGTTAGACAGAAAAAGAGCAGAAAGAAAAGTACTTCCAGAAGATGGATCAGAACATGCAATGCTGTGAAGGATTTTGCTCAAATTATTCAAAAATTTAAATGAAGTAGCAAATTCTGCAAAATATTACGTATGCAATTTAAGTCAAGAAGAAATAGCAAATGTGGATGTTTTTGGCCTCCAGCAGGGTCCAAGTCTCCCTCACTGGTTCCTACTGGAAGCCACGGTGCCCAGAGGGTCTCTTCTCCTTCACCTCAGGTGATTCCCTGTACGCCAGAGGCTCTCATTTCTGACTTTATCTTCATTTTGGGGCAAACCGAGTTTGAAGCCCTGATTAAAGAGGAATGTGCGATCCTTTTCTTCCATCCCTTCATGGGCTAAAGCTGCCAGCTTAGAGCAGCACAGGTGTAAATGTTGTTCAAACAGGAAATGTGGGATTCAGTGTAGGGTAGGAGAATTGGAGAAAATAAAACGGTCAAATAAATTGAATAAATAGTAAAAAAAAAAATGTCCCATAGAAAAAAACCCTACAACCAAATATGTTCACTTGGAAATTCGACAAAACACCCCAACAAGTTTAATTTCTTCCGCGACCCATCCAGCGCGGTAGCAGCGGAACGGCTTTCCGCGCAGTTCCGGGGAGGGAGGGCGAGAGGGTGAAGAAATGACAGACAAGATAGCGGGGCCAGGTGGACCTGAGGAGCCTGCAGGAGCTTGCACTACCTCAGGCCCCTAGCGCGATCACGCACTTTATTTTTATTTATTTTTCCTTTATTTTTTAAAATGTTAACATTTAAAAAAATGATGTCCCCATATACCATGCTTTATTTTATACAACAAGTGAAATTAGCACATTCAGCAGTTCTCTCGGGAAACTCTTGTTTCTAGGTCACTACAAATGCAATAGTTCTTCTTCTTTTTAATAGCCCTCTGATAACACAGTTTTCCTGGAATTCTTCTCCATACTTAGCCTATTTTGCTCAGCACATAACCTTGCCCAGGGGCACCTCCTTCTTTATCTACATTCTTGCTACCAACCTTGGAGCCTGCTTTGCAGGGCTCCCCACAGATTTCAATAACACAAACATTTCCAAATGTAGTACTAGAGGGAAGACGCTCCATCTCATTCTATAAGCCTGGATTCCCCGTATTACCAAAACCAGAGGAAACAGTGTAAGAAAAGAAACAATAGGCCAATCTTACGTGCAAACACAAATAGCCACCTGCGTCCAGTACCATAATTGGTGGTCGATTTGACGTTGCACTAAGAGTTGTGAGTCAGCACATGAAGAAATTAAGAAAAATTATCTTCACCTCAGTAGACAAAGAAAAAGTATTTCATGAAATTGAGTGTCCATTCATGATACAACTCTTAATGTAGACATCGAAGAAAATTTCTTTAACCTCATTTCAAAAATACAAAAATAATCTACAGAAGACATAACACTTTGATATAAAAACTTAAAAACATTAAGTCTGAGATTGGGAAGCCGTGGCCTGCACCAGGAATCATCCCTTCTACTCACTAACGTCCTAATGTCCTGGAGGTCCTAAGTATCTGCAATAAAACCAGACAGAATGAAGGTGAAAGAGGTTTTAAAATTATTTATTTTTTATTTATTTATTTATTCCCACCCCTTTGTTGTTTGCACTCACTGTGTCTGTTCATTTTCCTTGTTTCTTTAGGAGGCACAGGAGAACTGAGCCAGAGACCTCCCATATGGTAGGTGGGAGCTCAATTGCTCGACCTGATATGGGCTGTGTGTGGGGGGGGCTGTATATTTCTTTATAAATAACATGGGCTGTGCTGTAAGGTAAATATGTTAATTGAAGCTTACCTGGAATGTGGAAGATAAGTGTGGGGTGTATGTGTTAATTCAGACTTACCTAGAGAGTATGTGTTAATTCAAGACCAATCTGATACTTACCTAGAGAGTATGTGTTAATTCTAGATCTATCTGATAGTCAGATAAAACACTTAAAACTCTAAGAAACTAACAAAAAGTCCTTTTGCATATAGAGACCACCATTTTACTCGCGACTCCTACATCCTCTGTATAAAAGAAACCCAAAGATCCTCTTCGGGGGCTCGGTTTTTATTAGGACAGGAGTCTGCCGAGCCTGACTGCTCGCAAATAAATGTTCCTTTCTAAAATTATTACTGCGTCCTGGCCTTCCACATGCGATCATTGAATCTCTCTGCTTCCACAACAGACCCACATCCACTTCCCTAAAATAGTTTTGATATTTAAAACAGAAGAAACAGAATTGTGAATTTGTTTTACAGATTGTAAGATTGTACAATGATCAGCTTAAGAAATCTAAAATTAATTTGGTATAAGTAGTAAAAGACAACACATTTCCCAGCAGCTATAAAATTAGATTCAATAAAGAAAAATCTAGAAAGCACAGAAAATTAAATATTCACCTATTTCCCTAACAAGAAAGTACCACAAAACAAATATGGCACGATTTAATATATGAAAACTGCAAACTCAACAATTTAATGGCTATAGTCTTGTAGTGGATATACCGTTATCTTGTGCAGCTAATAAATAAAAGCAAGTGAATGATTACCACAGGCATTATTAGGATGGTATTCTTCCAAGGAGTTTTGATGTTGGAGAAGTGTAAAATGTTTTCAGGGCTGTTGATGAAAAATAGACACTTTATACCGTAAACAGTTTTTGAAAAGAAGGAAAAATAGTTCAAAAAGATAAAAACAAAGGATTATTATCTCTAACAAATAACTTCAAGAAAGATGTTGAAGTCAGAGGGGAACAAAATCGGATGTGTGCACCTGAGTCCTGATGCCTCTACTGCCCACCTGCTTTCATTTCTCAGGATTCTGGGCCCTTGTGATTCAGAACATGGTTCACATAGAAATGCTTATTTTTATCCTCTCCTGGATCCAAAACCAGGAGTAACTTAAAATGTGGATATTCCAGACAGACATGCAAGGCTTCAGAGATATCTTGAAGCAAGAAACTTGGGGCTATTCTTGTAATCATTTAAAAGCTAATGTTCAAAAATTTTCCTTACTCCCACAGTTTAATAATGGAATGGACTCAGAAATGTAGAATTTTGATTTGCAAAATTTCCCTTCTATATAGTGCATCAAATAGATACACACAGGGTAGAGTGGTTCTGTTATTACATTTCTTCTCCACATTTCTCGTGGTTATAAACACCCCTTGCCCACCACACACGTAGATATTCTCAGAGTAGAAATGTGTAAGTGCAATGGCATTGGGGTGTTGGAAATTCTCACCTCCCTAATTTCCTAGGTTTTCTAATTTTGAATAAAATATCTACAATGTTAGATAACACTTCATGGGAGACCAGAGTGGAATAAACAACCAAATGAGAAAGTGATTTAAAGAGAGAGCGAGAGAGGTGTGGAGCTGTTCTTTGTGGAGTTATGAAATTATTCTAAAATGTTATGTTGTGATTACACTAAAAGCCATTGAGTATACACTTTGGATAGAGCGTATGATATAGGAACATATCTCAATAAAACTGCTTTAAAAATAAAAAAAGTAACTGTGAAAAAATAGCCAGATTTAGCACCTATGTACAGCAGGGGAAGGACAGAAAGATTGATGAGTGAAGAAAATTTTTGTTAGTTCGTTTTTCATTATTATAATTATTATTGAATTAATGAAAATGCTGTAATGATGATTGAGGTGATGTATGCTCAATTAAGTGGGTATACCAAATACAATGGATTGTACACTTCGGATGAGTTTTATGCATTATTACTATGTATCAATAAAATTGATTTCCTTAAAGAAAAAGAACAAATCTGTATGTATACGCCTTTATTGGATTAGCAAAAAGGAATTAAACCTTCTAGTGATAGATCCACTCTTGGGGATTGGATGCAAGTGTTAAGGGAGGGCAAGGAAGTACACCCCAAAACAGAAGAGAGCACGCCGGGACCCGGGATTGAACCAGGGACCTTTAGATCTTCAGTCTAACGCGCTCCCAACTGAGCTACCCCGGCCCTTTGAAATGAAGCCTTAGACCTTCTTTCAAGAAAGATTATAAAGGCTTCATTAGTGATGTTTCAGTGTTCTTTCATAGTTAATCTAATCTTTTGAACTTCACCTACTCACTCACCTGGGAACACACGGGCTCCAGGGCCGCCCAGGTATGAAAACACGATCCAGTTTTCAAATGGACGAGCTGACAGAGGGAGAGGGAGGAAAAGGGGCGCATCACGCCAAACAGGAGGAAGCTTTCCTGCGCGGTCGCCCCCGGAGCTGCATGACCCTAACATTGCTCAGGAAACTAAAGGAAATGAAAATGAACTAGCGAGCTGCTTCTCTTTGTCTTCTTCTGGTCCTTCTTTTTCTGTCTTGCACTTTTTTTTTTGTCTTTATTCATTTTTTAATATTACATTAAAAAAATATGAGGTCCCCACATACCCCCCTCCCTCCCCACCCCACTACTCCCCCCACAGCAACATTCTCCTCCATCATCATGAGACATTCATTTCATTTGGTGAATACATCTCTGAGCATCCCTGCATTTCATGTTCAGTGGTCCACATCATAGCTCACACTCTCCCACGTTCCATTCAGTGGGCCATGGGAGGACCTACAATGTCTGGTGATTGTCCCTGCAGCACCACCTAGGACAACTCCAAGTCTGGAAAACGCCTCCACATCTCATCTCTTCCTCCCATTCCCCACATCCAGCAGCCACCATGGCCACTTTCTCCACACCAATGCCACATTTTCTTGGATTACTAATCATGATAGTTCATGGCTAGAATATCAGTAAGTCCACTCTAATCCATATTCTATTCCTCCATCCTGTGGAACTTGGATTGGTTGTGTCCATTCCTCATCTATGTCAAGAGGGGGCTTAGTTTCCACATGGATGCTGGATGCAATCCCCCTGCTTTCATTTGTAGGCACTCTTGGGCCATGGTGTGGTGGTTGACCTTCTTCAACTCCATGTTAGCTGAGTGGGGTAAGTCCAATACACCATAGTGTAGGAGTTGAAGTCTGTTGAGGCTCGGGGCCTGGCTATCATATGGTCAGTCCAGAGATACAGATCCACTGGGTATATATTAAACCCCAGCACCAACTACAATTCTGGTAAAGTAACAGGAAAGGCTTGTGAAAAGAGATCACATCTGAGTCCAGCTCCATCACACAGAAACACCAACTCCAATGAAGGGCCAACTGACATGGCACTGAACTCTATCTACCATCTCTCTTGCTCTTTAGTGACACTGCAAAGGGGGAAAAAAGGTTAAGAAAAGAATCCATTTCCCCAACAAGGTTCAGACTCTTTAGCACTTCACGCTAAGACCACAATACAAGAGGCGCAAGAAATAGCTAATCCTTAAACTGAGAAAGCCTTCCCAAGGGTGAAGACGAGTTGGGGTGTAGCTCAGCGGTAGAGCGCTGTGCTTTGTGCACGAGGCCCCGGGTTTGAGGCCCCGGGTTCGTCCCTGGCACCTCCACAACTGTCTTCTACCTCCTTCAAAAGGACACCTTGGAATTTAATTTCCAAATACAATCTCTTTTCCGCACACATGAAGGTGGTTACTTTAAAGATTATCTGATTTCTGTTCTGTAACCTTAGAAGAGGGCAGAAAGAATATCTTTCAACAGAAAAGTCGTGCCTTTAGGGCGCAGTCCACCTGGGCCCCCATTTTACACTGTTATGAAAGAGAAGCAAGGCAGAGAGAGGAGGAAAAAGATCAGCGCCCTCTGACAGTTTCCCTTCGTTCTTATTTTCTTCCGGGCAGAGGAGACACAGGGTCCACCACGGGTCTCCCCAACCGACCGCGCAGAGACCACTGCCAGGAGTCCTGTCCGCTGAGGAGACACTGGGGGCTGCGAATCCGGAGTCTTTCTAGGCGAGTGAGTGTCAGGATCTGGAAAACGAAATAAAGCCTGGTAGGATTCAAGGCCCTCCACACCCGACAGTGAGGAATAAACCTGAATCCTACATTCCCAACTGATATTCGTAATATTCACTTCACTGCGCTTTCTCACTCTTACTCTTCCATTTTTCCCTTTGCTTTAACTCTAAACAGCACCAGGGGCTCTCAGTTAACATTCAACAGAGGCCCCACGTGAAGCACGAAATATTTCTCCATCATACACATTCGACTGAATGATGAAAAGTATAACGTGAATACCAAGGAGATTTGGCGGCTTACACTGGTAAGGAACAGACGCCTTTTCTGTTTGTTTTCTTTTCAGGGTGAACTCACTCACATCTGCTTTATATGACGGAAAACACCCAGGACTTTCTCGTCCTCTGATGCACCTTTTCAGGATTTCCAAAGCTTTGTGATTTCTGCACTGGAGCTACGTGTGAACCTGTTGCCTGCTGAATCAATGCCTCTTTGAGATGAAAGAGAATGGGGTTTGCTCCCCGTTGGCCTGTCTGACACCCCTTACCAGGCGGGGTGTCCTTACTTCTTGATGCCCTTGTCCAGTGAAAATGCCCACAGCAGGCGCTCAGGAGGGAGAATGTGTGGCCTTCAAAGCTGCTGGGCTGAGCATTGGCAGTGGGCCCTGGGCCAGTTGTTTATTTTAGGAGGTATTTTATCTAGGGGGCTAGTGCATTCTTCCCATGTACTTATTATTTTTCTATTATTATTATTATCATTATTTATTTATTTATTATGATTGTTGTTGTTGCTCTCCAGTCACTGTAAAACAGCGGCATGGGTGGGAGTGCTGATTAGAGGGCCAGAACAGAATTCCAGAAATGAGGTTTAGAGTTTCTCTGCTTCGCTCTTACTCTCTTTTCAATACCTGGAGGAGATGGTTGGTTGGTTGAGCATTTTCTAGTAATGCCTTCAAACTTAAATTGTTGGTTAAACTCCCTTATCCTTCTTTAAGTCTGCTGATGTCTTTAGTCTGTTGGACCAGAGTGATACTTTGATTTCCAGGAGATTTTGCTGAAGAGTCTTTCTCCCTCTTGTCTATCCATTATCAGTAGTCTATGTTGAATACAAGAAGGACATTAAAGTCCTAAAAATCTACAAAACAAGGAAAGGGAGCTGGAAAAGCCTTTTCTTCGTGTGCTGTGTAAAATGCATCTCCTTCTTTGCAAGCTGGGATCCCTCCCCTTTCCTGCCTCTCAAAGGTCCCTTGTCAAAGTTCTAAAGCTGTGAACTCTTTGCTTCCTTTTCATTCCTATCCACACATCTGCCCTGACCCCATGCCACACAGAAAAGTGAGATGAACGTCCATCTTTTCTTGCATTTAAGGGTATATTGGGGAGGGAAAAAGTGTGCTACTGCCCAGAACAGGGGCTTGAGCCCTGAACCCGCAGATTAAAAGTCTGATGCCCTATTGGCAGAATGTCTGCTTTCACAGAGTTTTTAATAAAGGTCATTAAGCCCATTTATTGTTTTTACTCCATCTTGAATTCCAAGACAACCTGTTAAAATCAGTCACTTTCAAATTTATTTCACATACTTAAGTAAAAAAAAAAAAAAAGCAGCTAGTGAATTCCCCCACACTCACCAACCTGCTCCCAACACAGACACCCCGTGGGTTGGGTGAATCTGCCTTCCCTGTAGCTCTTCCAAAAACCATCCGTACTAGCTGCTCCTGCTCCTCAAAGAAAAACTGAATTACACACATTCTAAAACGCTCTCCAATCCAGCAGTGTGTGTAAAAGGAATAGGTCTTTCTACAAACAAATTTTTTAGCCAGCTTACCTTAAAACACATGTGACTACTATATTTCTTATACCTGGAGGACCCAGAAAAAAGATGCAGATCTGGAACAGGTCCTACCTCCTTGTCCTTCCAAATCTTATCCGTACCTAAAGAGCCATATTTAAGCCTCTTCTCTCCACTTTCCTATCCCGACCCCTCCTCATCCCTCTTCACACCACCCAGCAGCCTCAGACCCACTTCTTCCCATCATCCCTCCAACACCTCTACCTCTCTCTGGGTGTGGTCTTTCCCAAAACTCAGCTCACACCATCCAGGTTGGTGTTTTCTAGCCAGTGTTTCCTAAACCTGTCAGATTTTCAGTTACTGCTGACCCCCACTCCATTCCCATCCCCCAATATGCTTTAAGTTACTCGCCACCTCCTTCTACAATATGCTTTCTGACTTAATCCAAAACAGCTGCTTTCCTGGAAAAGCCTGGGAACCAAGAGAAACATTGAATCAGCAGACAAATTCAGTCTAAGGTCAAGCCATCTTTTGTTTTCCAGAAATGCATATCAAAGAACTCCTAATTCCCCAGTTCCAAGGGACCCTTTACAGTCCTCACCTCACTCTTCCTTGGCCACGTGAAAACCCAGGCCTCCAGATGCAACCTTCTGCGGAATTCCACACAGGTATGGCAGTGCTTAGCACACACCTGCATGGAGGTTTTCATGGACATTTTGAGTCCGTCATGTTCAAACAATGTCACAAGAAAGACTGTCTGTGTCACACCTGTACCTTTCATTTGGGGTCTGGAGATTTTCTGATGTCTCATTTCATGAGGACCTCGATTTCCAAAGACATTTTTTTCTTGTACTTTCTTTGAACCCAGCCCCCTGAATTTCCGCTAAGACTGGCATCAGGGTCAGTGAAAGTCCTGGGGTGGTTGTGTGGGACACCTGGGTACAGCAGAGGATGTCCTGAGCAGGACAAACAAGTCTGGAGGAAGAAGCTGGGGCTGCTGAGGGATGTCGACCATGCGGGGGCGCAGGTGAGACTCGAAGCTGGAGGTGTGGCTGCCTCCATCCCTGGAGGAGTCCAGCGTGGTATTTCCTCACCAGGGGACTTGTGAGGAGGAAACTTAATTCCTCAGTCCTGGGTTGTCTGAAGCACATCAAATTTGTCCTGATTTCAGTGGATAATAAACCACAGTTTAGCAAGGTCTTCATGACTGCTTTCTCAGCTAGCTGCTCAAAGATAGAAAGCTTTTTTTTTCTTAAAAAAGTTAGATTTATGGTCATAAACCATTCTGTCTGTTTTTTTATTGTCTTTTCTTTAAAAAGATAAATAGATCACATAAGACATTACATTTAAAAAACACATGAGGCAAGCGGACTTGGCCCAGTGGTTAGGGCATCCATCTACCACATGGAAGGTCCGTGGTTCAAACCCTGGACCTCCTTGACCCGTGTGGAGCTGGCCCATGTGCGGTGTTGACGTGGGCAAGGAGTGCCCATGCGCAAGGAGTGCGCCCCGTAAGGAGAGCCGCCCAGCGCGAAAGAAAGTGCAGCCTGCCCGGGAATGGCACGGCCCACACGGAAAGCTGACACAACAAGATGATGGCAACAAAAAGAAACAGATTCCCGTGCCGCTGACAACAACAGGAGGGGACAAAGAACATGCAGCAAATAGACACAGTGAACAGACAACTGGGGCGGGCAGGCGGGGGAGTCGGGGGGGTCGGGGGGGAGAAGGGGAGAGAAATAAATAAATAAATCTTAAAAAAAAATAAAACTAAGAGGTTCCCGTATACTCCATTCTCCACCCCAGCCCTGCTCCTCCCACATCAGCATTCCCTTTCATCAGTAAGGCACATTCATTGCATTTGGTGAATGCACCCTGGAGCACTGCCACACTGCATGGACCATAGTTTACATTGTAGTTCACACTCTCCCCCATTCCATCCAGTGGGTTATGGCAGGATATACAATGTCCTGCATCTGTCCCTGCAATTTCATTCGGGACAACTCCAAGCCCTGAAAATGCCCCATATCACACCTCTTCCTCCCTCAACAACTCCCGTGGCCACCATCTCCACATCAATGATACAATTACTTCCATTGCTAGAGTCACAACAGTTCGATAATAGAATACCAGAAAATCCACTCCAGTCCATATTATTGCCCTGGGATGGCACTGTCCACTCCACCTCTAAATTGAGAAGGGACTTAGATCCCACATGACTGATAGATGCATTCTCCTACTTGCAGTTGTAGACACTCTCGGTTCCCTGATGTGGTGGTTGACCATTCTCACTTCCCGATTAGCTGACCTGGGTAGGTCCAACGAACTAGAGAGTAGGTGTTGCAACTCTGCTGAGGCTCAGAACCCAGCTGGCACATGGACAGTCCACATATTCAAGTTCTGAGCATACACAAACCTCAGTGCCAATCACAAGTTCAGTAAAAATGACAGAAGAGGCATGTATAGAGAGGTCATATCTAAGTCCAACTCCATCACAATCAGGAGCACAAATTCCAAAGTAGAGCCCACTGACAAGGCAACGAACTCCAGAGCCGTCTGTCATGACCACAGAGCCTGTGTGTCTCCATAGCCCTCAGGAACACAAGTATCTGGGGTTTTATCTACTTTGGCTGTCTCTTGGATCCTGCTGAGACATGTGTTAGTGTGACCCTCTGATGACCTGCTGACTCACTTTGAAGTGTCTTAGTCATATGAACTCATTTCTCTTTACCACTTTCCCCTTTTATTCAAGGTCTTTTTCTAGTTGCATCACGAGCTGTTGATGGTAGTAATCCCTCCGAGCCAGGGAGGTTCATCCCTGAGATTCATGTCCCATGCTGGGGGGAAGGTAATGCATTTACATGCTGAGTTGGGCTTAGAGAGTGGTCACCTTTGAACAAGATGGAGGCTCTCATGAGGTAACTCTCAGCACCCTGCAGCTCTAGGCCTAGTTGAAATTTCAAGCACACGGGCTCATAAGCTTAGTCATCAGTATCAAGGGCCCCTCATTGGGCCATCCTTCTTCACTGGTCTTTGCCCTTGCACTTGGGGGATTGTTGCTGTTCCATTGGGGAATGTGATAGAGCTCCCCTGCCTTGGGATCCGATCATCGCAGCGCAGCTACTTGGGTCAGACAGTAAAGTGGCTGGACTGGCAAGTGGAGAAGGTTGTAGAAAACTAGGCGCAGAGAAATGGACTGGAAACTTTTTTCTTTTCTGTTGAATCTCCCAACCTGACTGCAGATCTGACCGTTCAACTAACCAAGAGAAGTGGGAAGAAAATGTCCGTAGGGCCATTATTTTTCTGTTTCTCTCCGTGTTTCTGTCGTCCTTCCCCTCCATGAGATCCTAAATGAATCTTAGTTTGCACGGCCGCTCCTGGCCCCAGGTTTCTCGCTTGGAGCAGGTGCTGACGGGCTCCTCTTCTCCTTCCCTCCAGGCTTCCTCCTGCTGATGCCAGGGCTTGGAGAGAAGAAAGTCTCAGGAAGTAGAAACGAATAACGCAAAAAGCATCCACTGGACCCGTTTACGAGTGAGCAGGAAAGAGGAGAGAAATGGAGCAAGGGCAGGGCTAGTAAAAGCCAGAAAGAGAAGGAAGCGCCGGGCCTGACCCCGGGACCTCTTACACACGAAGCACCCTGTGCAGTTATTTTTCTTCCCAGAATCGGCCTGAGAAACTCCAGTGGGTTAAGTGAGACATACCCAGAGCATCCCGAGGAGAAGGTGACGACTGTGACCCGAATGACACGTTTCTGCTCCTGGGACCTTCCTAGTCCTGCTGACCTGCAGGCTGTGCGTGAAGGTTTCTTGCCTCCACCCGGAGAAACCCCGAAAATCACCTGCCTCCATCCCTTACCTCAGCGCTAACGCCTGGGAGTGCAGAGCTCCGCAGTCCAGAAGCAGCGCGCGGCTGTGGGAACCTGCGCGTGGAGCGTCCCTCAGGCGGGGCCCGAGGCTCCGCCAGATGCGCTTTCTAGGTGGTTCTGCTGGTTCACGCATCACACATGCTGCGCTTGTTCCTTACTTCAGAACTATGTCCAAAAAAGTGCCAGGAAGAGATAGACACGCGGAACTTGAACGTTTCAGACCCTTTAAGGAAATCCTTCTTCCAGTGGCACACAGCGAGGGGGCATAGCTCAGTGGCGGGGCGCGTGCTTAGCATGCACGAGGCCCTGGGTTCGATCCCCAGTACCTCCACCTTCGCTTTAACTCTGAGTTGCCTGGGTCTGGGCTTCTCCTTCAATTCTACGGGGAACTGGAGAGGTAACATGTTCTCGCTCGTTTTTGCACAGGCCGTCACCTGCAGCAGCATCCTGAACCCTTGGCGTAGCAACTGCGAACACCTCTTCTTAGAAACCATGAACGTTCGTCTGCTTCCCGCAATCCCCAACAATTCTCCAATTCTCCCTTTTACCTGCGTGTAAGGAGCTAAACGCATTATCTGGTGCTTCCCTAGTCCTGCTTCCTGGGTTCCCGCACCGCGCAGTGCGACCGGGTCAACCCAAGGAAGACAAGGAAAAGGAAGGAATTAGGGAAAAGCGTTGGCTCGCCCAGGAGTCCTGCAATCAGATGCACGGAGCCCGGCACCACATTAACGTGCCCAGTGATGCTCTTTTCTGTTTTGCAATGTCATTGAAGAGCAAAACAAGGGGGAAAATGGACCGAAAGGAGATAGATGGGGGGAGGGAAGAGATATAGGAGAGGAGAGGAGGGGAGGGGCGGAGAGGGGACAGAAGGGGAGGAGAGGACAAGAGAAGAGGAGGAGAGGTTCAATAACTTATTTCCCCCTGGTTTTCTGAGCAGCGTTGCTGGAGGTGGGACCACGTGGAAAAGGCTCTTCCTGCTTTGCCTTTTCCACCTATTCACTCCGCCATCGCCTGACAACTCATTTACAGTCTGGAAAATGGGATCCTATTTTCAAGCTAGGATGGCACTAGGGCCCAGATGGTTTGGGTGAGTCATTAGGTGATGTTAGACAAAACAGAATCAAATATGAAAGAATCCAAGAACTTTGCTAAGGAAAACCTTAAGTAATGTTTTGAAAGATCATCAGTAGCATCTATGAAGTTTGTTGAAAAGCTCATTTGGGAGCTGCTAGACAAGCCCTGAAGGTCCTTTGTTCAATCCTGGGTTTCAGCAGCACTATCTCCTTATTTGTATAATTACCACTACCTATACAGTTGCATTCCAACCCCAAAAAGTGTATATACCAATATAGATTTTACCTATTTTACAAATCCAGTCAAGATGTGTATGTGTGTCTACACATAAATCACATTCTCTCTGATTGTTTATTCCACTGAGGTCTTCCTGGGTGTTAACTGACATAGTGTCTATTTTACCCAAAATTTCAAAACCTAAGAAATGTGAGGGCCAGAAATTCCAGTACACTACTGCAGTTGCACGTATTCATACCTGCTTTGATGAAATGGATGTGCCTGCTGGTTTGTTTTTGATCACAGGAAATGTGGAAAGAATGTAGTAAAAGAGCCATTTGATTATCCCAGGGCTTTCACCTCCTGTGGAAATTGACAACTGTCCACACAGCCAGCAGGCAGTCTGGGTATGAGTTTCAACCACTTTGGTTGCCCATTTCAGTCTCTTTTTTTTCTTCCAGAAATGCCTTTTAACCTAACTGAGTGGGGTTTGGGGAGAAAATTTACTAATTTTCCTCTTGATATTTGCAGGCATAGGTATTAGTGTATGTATTTTATGTCATTGTTGTGGACTCTGCCTCCAGGTATGCCTGCCCCTCAATTACTACTCAGAGATATTCGCAGAAGAGGGGCATGTAGAATGTAAGGGGGCTGTTTCTTGAGGGATGGAGAGTCCATGAACCAGAGACCTTACCTTCCTAGATAAGTGCAAGGGGCCAACGCACCGTGGCCTTCACATCTTACTTGCGTCAATTTTCCTGTTAGGAAGGTGAAACCTTTCCCGTTTCACACGAGGCCTCTTTTGGATGTTAATTGAGAGCCCCTGGCATTGTTTATTTAGAGTTAAAGCCTCGGGGAGAACAGGATAAGTGAGAAGCCACAGGGAAGCCGATACTATGAATTCCAATTGCAATGCTTCCGCTGGTGAAGAGCCACTTGCTCTGTTCTCCAGGGCCAACCGGCTCGCGTCTGATTTGTATGCCCAGAAACCCCCAGGAGTTTCCCGTCCCCCGGCGCACCTTTTCAGGATTCCCAGAGCTTAGTGATTTCTAAACTGGAGCTCCCTGTGCACCGAGTTCCTGTTGAATCAACGGCGTCTTTGAGAGGGAAGGGAATGCGGTGTGCTCCCGTCGGCCTGTCGACACCCTTCACCAGGCTGGGGTTTGGAATTCCTCTAATTCCCGATGCGTCTTGTTCCGTTTTCAGCTCCTGCCACTCACTCACCTAAGAGCTCCAGATTCTCAGCCATCAATATCTCCTCAGTGCTCAGAACTAGTGCGCTCTCTGCGCAGGTCAGTAGGCGAGACCCGTGGTGGAGGCTGTGTCTCTTCTGGCCGGGAAAACAGTAAGAACGAAGGGAAACTCCGTCCTTTACTAGTTGCATAAACGGCGTCCGAGATCCGCGGCGCACTGAGGTGTACGCTTCATTTCGGGTTGGAGAGACCTGGCATTAGCGAGCTTGTCTCCCCTCCACCCTCCGCTTCACCAGGTCGAGGATCACGGCACTCAGTGCACCTTAGGAACTGAGCTACGACGTCTTGAAGGCGGAGGATCAGCCAGGGGCCTTGTGCCCGCAAAGCCCGCGCCCTGGTCCTGAGCGACACCGCGTTGCGAATGCCTCCGGAAAACGCTGGTTTTGGGAATAAGGTTTATGTACTTCTTCAGGATAGTGCACTGTGGTATTAGTGCTTAGTGCTAAGGATAGATTGCACTTCCTTGAAAATAAACTCTTTTACGCATCGAAAGACATCACCAACAAAGGAATATGGCAACACATGGGAGGAAACACTTGCCAATCATGTATCTGGTAAGGGATTGTATCAAGAATGTGTAAGGAAAGAGTGAGGCGCTCAACAGCGCGGTGCCGGGGCCTCCCCAACTGCCCGGGCAAACCGCCGTCCAGGTGCGCCCGATTACCTGGTGGGGCCGGGGAGCGGCCCAAGGGCGCACCCGGCAGCGCACGCACCGGTATACCCTGACGTCCAGCCGCGACTGGAGCAGGTGTTGGAAGGGACAGGAGTGCAGGAGAACGTGGGCCGCGCGCGAGGACATCGAGGCGCACAGGCCCTGCGGTAGCCTGCGGGCTTCGACCGGCACCACGGGTCCGGCGGATCTGGCCCGCGCAGCCCCTGGAGCAAGCCCACCTCCAGCTTCACGCCCACCCCTACCGCAAGCTCTTCTCCAGGTACCGCAACCACAGCTCCAGTTCGCTGGGCAGCGCCTCCACAGATTCTACTTCGGCGGGGACACAGCCTCAGCGCAGCCGCCACCCCGCGCCTGGCGGACTGCATTCACCCAGCTCCGCGCTCAGCTCTGCGCACGGAAACAACACGGGCAGTGGGTACATAAACGCAGCTGGGGAAGCGTCCGCTGTCGGGAACTGCAGCGCAACTTCCACCCGGCTCCTGCTCCGCCCCTTGGGGCGCCACTCCAGTGGGCCAGTTGGAGCGCTCCTCGGGAGGCGGCCGCGCAGCCCCGGTGTCCTCCTCTTGCTCCTCCTCGGCATCTTCGTCCGCATCGTCCTCCTCTGAGGTCTTTCCCGGGGGTGGCGCCAGCGCGCCCTCCAATGCCAACCTGTGGCTGCAGGGAAACTGCCGGATGCACCCTGGCACCAGCTGCCCGCGCCTGTCCCCGCCCTTGCACATGGCCTTGGGGACGGTCGAGCAGCGCCTGGCTCGCCAGGGGCTCAGCGACCCGGGCGGAGAGGGCCTGGCCTTCGCCGTCCATGCCAACGGGTGGGGGTGCAGCTGCCCGGCCTGCAGCCATCGGACACGTCGGGCTCCTGCTGCTCCAGCTCTTCCCCCATGTCTTCCTCCTCCTCCTTCGGGCTGCTGCGTAAGGGCAGCCGCTATGGCTCTGTGCGCTCGGAGCTCGAAGGGACCTCCGCACTGGCGCCCTGCGGATGCAGCCTGTTTTGCACTCAACTGGGAGAAGAGAGAGCCCGAGCGCAGGGTCTGCCACCTGAGGTCACTCGTACCATCCGAGGCATTTCTTGGAGGCAGAGACCCCCCCCCCCCCCCTTTTCATCGGCCCCTGCCCGCACGAGCTTCCCGGGTGACCCACTTTTAAATTCCCATCCTGCTCACACTCGGATTCGAGAGGAGGTGTAATGTTCCTCATTTTTAACATTTAATTTCCAAACAAAGGAAATTACTAGGATATTTGCATCAAGAGTACTGGAAACCTCTGGACCGCCTGAAATGCGTGCTTTACGGCGTGTAAAGAGTTTCTACACTGTGCTGAGTAGGAAGCGTGCCAAAGAAGAAAACCCCACGAGTTTTCCTTTTCTCTTAAAGCAGAGGGAAAAAATGAACAGTAATTATTATGACGAAAGTGATACTAGAGCTTATGGGATGTGGGGACTCTTAGCGACCCCCTTTGTCGGTGGCGGAGAACCCAGTGCAAACTTTCAGGATGCTGGTGGGAGGGCAGGCGTTCCTGTGGAACCAGGATACTGCAGCTTTATGAAAGTTAAAGAAACGGTAATGTGTCTCACATATTAAAAACGTTTAAAATTTTACAGAAAAATTACGTTACTATACATTCAAGTATTTTATTCTTCTCTGACTTGAAAAACTATATTTCATATTGCAAAGATGTTTACAAGTTTTTTAAAAATTTACCTTCAGTGAACCTTTGTGTAACTGGGGTTACATAATTTTACCTATGGCCTTGTGGCAAAGAACTCTGTATTGTTCCAATAATCACACAACTGTGATGGAATTACAAACCATAAATTGTGTAATGTTTTTTTAAAAAGATTTAATTTTTATTTATGTATCTCTCTACCCCGGTCCATTGTCTGCTCTCTGTGTCCACTTGCATTCTTGTCAGCTGCACTGGGAATCTGTGTCTGTATTTGTTGGGTCAACTTGCTGTGTCAGTTCTCCGTGTGTGCAGAGCCACTCCTGGGCAGGCTGTGCTTTTTTTGCAGGGGTTGACTCTCCTTGAGGGGTGCACCCCTTGTGTGTGGGGCTCCTCTATGCCAGGAACACCCCTCCATGGCAGGGCACTCCTTGCACTGGGCTCTGTGACCCGGCCAGCTCACTGTACAAGTCAGGAGGCCCTGTGTTTGAACCCTGAACCTCCCACGTGGTAGGCAGATGCTCTATCAGTTGAGCCAATTCCACTTCTCTGTGTAAAGTTTTGAACAGCATTCTGTTGTGATTTTGTAGTTTCAGACAAATCTAGATCTGCTTCACCTACATATTTTCTTTTCCGTGTTATAAAGCATATTTTATTCTATATTTTTACAAAAAAATGGAAATGTATAAGCATGTCAAAAGGAACTGATGGTGCTTTTTAATATTTGTATAAAATGGAATTCAGTGCAAGTTTAAAGAATTCTGTTGCACCACTATAGTTTTAGAATTTCTATTTTAGGACATTTGTTTACCACTTGTTTATGTATATGTAGGTGACGTTACTTGAGCTTAAATGTACTTTACTGAGCAAAGTTTAAAACAAAATATATTTTATTTTGTGATAAAGGGCTTTTAACCTCATGGTCAAATACTAATATTATATTTGATAAGACAAGATTTGAAATTGTATCAAGAGTTTTATTTTTCTGACATTTAAACATCTACATTGCGGCGGCTTGCTCGGTCAGTAGAGGTGGGGTCTGGCTGCGGACGAGGGGTCGGTCCAGCTTTGGACGAGGGGTCGGTCCCGCTTGGGATGAGGGGTCGGTCCGGCAGCAGACGAGGGGTCGGTCTCACAGGGGTTGTGCGGTTTGGCTGACGGGGTCGCCAGCGAAGCAGGCGACGAAGGGGTCGCCCAGAGAAGCAGGCAACGAAGGGGTCGCCCGGAGAAGCAGGCGACGAACTGGGGACAAGGGAGGCCAGGCCCTTGTCAGGGGCTCTCAGGACTGGAGGGCGCACGAGGTAAACACGCAAGTCCAACTTTATTGAGGGAGAGGCAACAGTTTTATGGGGGCTGGGGAAGGCTGATTGGTCGAAGCCACGCCCTGTTCTGATTGGTTGCCGGAGAAAGGTCAGTGGGAGGTACTGGACGGGGGAGGTGTGGTGATTAGGGATTGGCTGTTGCTGTTGCTGGGGGAAGTGGCAGGGTTTAGTGATTGGTGGCTGCTGTTGCTGGGGTAGAGGGCAGACTGGAGTTTCCCGCCCACGCCTGGCTGTTGCTGCTGTGGGGGGGGGGAGGGAAAAGGGCAGACTGGATTTTTCGGCCCTGCGCCTGCGCAGGGAGAAAGAAGAAGAAGGGTGCCGCCCCACAAGGCATCGTGTGGCGCCATCCGGGAGGAGGGGCGGCCGCGGAAGCATGGCTGCCGAGAAGGGGAGACCCGAGGGCACTCTGCGCCCATGCCGAGCTTCCTTCAGGGGTGGCGGTGGGCCCAACCAACCACCCTATTATGGGGGCAGCGGTTTGGAATAGGCCTACCGCGGCTGCCGCCCCTTGCCAGGCCAGCAAACCACACTTCAGCCCGAGGGGTGACTGCACTACATAATAAAGGTAAAACTTTAGTTAAGTATGTTTGCTTAGAAAATCTTTCCAAAAAAGGTATAAAGAACTCTTATAACTCAATAGTAAAAAGCCAAGTGGCTTTTGAGCCTATACACCTGCAATAAGAATAAGGCCTAGAGTAGCACTGTGCCTGGGAGTTTCCTCCTGACAGCCTTCATGTTACGCAAATGTGGCCACTCTCACAGCCAAACTCAGCATGTAGATGCAGTGCATTCCCCCCAGCGTGGGACATGACACCCGGGGATGAGCCTCCCTGGTACCGAGGGATCACTACCACATACCAGCTGAAGATGCAACTAGAAAAGGACCTTGAATTAAAGGTTCAACACGGATCAGCAGAATATCCCTGTCTACATATAATAACATGACTTCAAAATGCTGTTTGACCTAATGTAAGGGGGAAATGGAAAGGAGAAATGAGAATATAAGGCTATGAGTCTCTAAAAAAGAGTCTGGAGGTTGTCAGAAGGAATCCCCTTATGCACAACTGAGCAGAGTCTGAGAGACAGATAAAGTAGATACAACCCCAGGTATTGGTTCTTTTGAGGAATAAAGAGACCCACGGGTTCTATGGTCAGGGCAGATGGGGTTCACTGCCATGGCAGATGGCCCTTCTTTGGAGCTGGTGTTTCTGCGTGATGGAATTGGACTCAGAGGGGATCTCTTTTCACAAGACTTGCATGCTACTTTAATGGAATTGTAGTTGGTGCTGGGGTTTTAGATATATTTAGGGGATTTGAATGTCTGGACTGATAATATGACACCCAGGCCCAGAGCCTCAACAGACTTCAGCTCCTACAGTTTGATTTATTGGACTTACCCCACTCAGCTAACATCGAGTTGAAGAAGGTCAACCACCACACCATGGAGCATAGAGTGTCTACAACTGAAAGCAGGAGGAGTGCATCCAGTATCCATGTGGAATCTAAGCCCCCACTTGACATAGATGTGCAATGGACACAACCAATCCAATGTCCACAGAGAAAATGTGGAATGGGTGTGGGAAGGGTAGCCATGGTGGCTGCTGGGTTTGGGGAATGGGAGGAAGAGATGAGATGTGGAGGCGTTTTCAGGACGAGGAGATGTCCTGGGTGGTGCTTCACGGACAATTACGGGACATTGTAGATCCCCCCAGGGCCCACTGGATGGAACGTGGGAGAGTGTGGGCTATGATGTGGACTATTGACTATGGGGTGCAGTGATGCTCAGAGATGTACTTACCAGGTGCAATGGATGCGTCACGATGATGGGAGAGAGTGTTGCTGTGGGGGGAGTGGGGGGTGGGGGCGGTGGGGTTGAATGGGACCTCATATTTTTTTAATGTAATTTTTAAAAATAAATAAATAATTTTTAAAAAAAAAAGCCAAGTGGTTTTAACTTGCAATTCCATAATGACTAATGATATTAAGCATCTCTTCATGTGCTTAATGGCCATTTATCTGTTTTCTTTGGGGAAATGTCTATTCAATTTCTTTGCCCATTTTTAAATTGGGTTACTTGGCTGGGTGTATACCCAGAGGAATTGAAAACTGGGGCAAGAACAGATATATGCACACCAATGTTCATAGTGGTATCATTCACTATTGCCAAAAGAAGAAGCAACCCAAATGTTCATTAACAGATGAATGGAAGAGCAAACTGTGGTATATACATACAAGGCAATATTAATCAGTTGTAAGAAGGAATGCAGGATTACCACATGGGATAGCATGGATGAATCTTGAAGACCTATGGTGAATGAAGTAAGTCAAGCACTGAAGGATAAGTTCCATGACTTCATTGATATGACTCAAGTAAATTGAGCAGACTCACAGAGGCAGAGTCTGGAATACAGGTTTACAGGAGATAGAAAGGGAGTAGAGTATGGTGAGCCAATGCCCATATGGATAAAATCTATGATAAGGTGGAAGGGTGTGTTTGAGCAGTGGATTGACTTGAGAATGGTGAAGTCATGTGATTGGGTTTGGCAGTGCTGGTCTGTGAGGGGGAGTAGGGTGGGTGGTTGGATTGCATTATCCATGGAACTGGGGGGATGGTTGGAGGAAGGAGCATGTGAACTCTGGGGATTTGCAAGTCTGTGGTTAAAACATCAATGTTCAGAATGCTCTTTTGTAAAATATTGGAAGGGGGCTTATCAGTTGTATTAGTCAGGGTTCCCTAGGGAAACAGAATCAACAGGAGATATCTGTAAATAATATGAGATTTTATAAGAGTCCCTCACATGACTATGGGGATGCACAAGTCCAGGTTCTGCAGGGAGGCTGCAAACAAGGGGCTCCAACAAAATTCCAATGAAAGCCTTTAATGAGTTTCCAGGAAACACTTGCTGTCCAAAGGTGAGATGGGAAATTCTCTCTGAATACTAAAATCACTTTCCCTTTTAAGATATTCAACTGATTGAATAAAGCATCACTCATTGCTGATGACAATCTCCCTGGTTGATGTAGATGTAATCAGCCATCTCTGCAGTAAACTCACTGATGGCTAAAGCCCATGAATGTCCTTGTATTACAGTTAGACCATGCTTGCTTAATCAGATGACTGGACATGATTACCTGGCCAAGTTGACAAATTAACCTAACTATCATAGTTACCTAGAGTTACCTCCTGAGAGCTTCCTTGTTGCTCAAATATGGCCTCTCTCTAAGCCAAACTAAGCATGTAAATTACCTTCCCCCCAGCCTGGGACATGACTCCTGGGATGAGACTCCCTGGCACCGAAGGATTGTTACCAAGTGCCAATTGCAATGCACCTGGAAAAAGACCTTGACCAAAAGGGGGAAAGAGTAAATACAAATGAATTTTTATGGCTAAGAGATTTCAGAATGAGTTGGGAGGTCATTCTAGAGGTTACCTCAATAAATAGGGCTTATGAGGACTCTAGGGACATCCAGACACTACAGGCAGGACAGACAGCTCAAGAGTTTGGCACCCTGCCATTGGGCCCTGCTTTGGAATCTATGCTCCTGATTGTGACAAAGTTGGATTAGTCTGTGATTTCCCTACACAGAGCTCTTCTGCATCTTCTATTTGAATTTACAGGTAGTACAAGACTTGATAGTTCTATGTCCAAGAGACTTAAATCTTTGGGCTATCTATGTGCCACCTGGGTCCTGAGCC
The DNA here is from genome assembly GCF_030445035.2 of Dasypus novemcinctus. Lineage (NCBI taxonomy): Eukaryota > Metazoa > Chordata > Mammalia > Cingulata > Dasypodidae > Dasypus > Dasypus novemcinctus. Next base: position 69,027,022 of record NC_080694.1, on the reverse strand, counting down.
TCAACAGAGTTGCAACACCCACTTTCCAGTTCAATGGCCTCACCCAGGACAAGTTACAAGAAGATAATGATGGACAATACCCATCCCAAGGAACAGAGAGAGTCTGCAACTGCAGGCAAGATAGTCCCATTCATCTGCCCCATGGGATCTAAGCCCCTAAATTGGAGGCAGAGTTGGCATCACCATCCCACAGTCCTCAGGATTGGGGAATGAATGATGGACTAGAGTAGACTCACTGTTATTCTCACTGTTATTCTATAGACTTACTGTTATTCTAGCAGTGGAAGAATTTTATCATTGATGTGGATGCAGTGACCACTGAATTTTCTGAGAGGAGTGAGAGGGAAAAAGATGTGTAATATGGGGGCATCTTCGGGATATTGGATTTGTCCTGAATAATGTTACAAAGACATATACAGGCCATTATATATTTTTTCATAACTTACAAAATTGTGTGGGAAAGAATGTAAAATGTATTGTAAACTATAATCCATGCTTAGTGGCAATGCTCCAATATGTGTTCATCAATTGTAGCAAATGTACTAATGAAGCTTGCTATTAATGTGTGAAAATATGGGAGGAGTAGGGACTGGGGCATATGGGAATCCCCTGTATTTTTTAATGCAATATTTATGTAATCTAAAGTATGTTTAAAAAAATAAAAAAGCATTTTGAAGAAAGATGTAACCTGAGACAATAATAAAATAAAGAGGAGGGATGGAGATATATATGAGTAGACAGTTTGTATATTACTGACGCTTGGTTAGAAACAGCTCAACTTGGTTGTTACTAGTTTAAGATGTTCATTGCAATTACAAAAATAACCAATAAGGAAATATCTTTTAAAAATATGGAAAAGGAAACAAGGGAATGAAAATGGAACACTGCCAAAAATCCCAACTAATTTCTTTAAAAAAGGATATAATGAAGTAATTGAGTAATAAAAAAGCATACAAGACATACAAAAATCAAATAAGTACATGGCAGAAGTAAATTCTTTCTTCTTAGTTATTACCCAAAATGTGAATGGATTAAACTCTCCATTAAATGGCAGAGATTTACAGATTAGATGAAAAAGCATGATCCCTGTAAACGCTGTTTACAAGAGATTCACTTTAGCTAAAAAGACAAAGAGGTTGAAAATAAAAGGGTGGGAAAAGCTATTCCATGTGATATTGTCATATAAATATCATCAGACAAAATAGACTTTAAGTCAAAAGATTATGAGACAAGAAAGCATATTATATATTAATAAAAGATTCAATCCAGCAAGAAGATATGACCACCATAAACATATATGCACCTCACAACAGAGCTCAAAAATATAGGGAGAAAAATTGACAGACATGAACGGAGAAATAGATTCCTCTACAATAATAGTTGGAGACTTCCAAAGAAGACATACAAATGGCTAAAAAGTACATGAAAAAATGCTCCAAATCTCTAGCTATCAGGGAAATGCAAATCAAACTACAATGAGATACCATCTTACTCCCATAAGATTGGCAGCTATGAAAAAAACAGAAGAATACAAATGCTGGAGAGGATGTGAAGAAAGGGGAACACTCATCCACTGCTGGTGGGAATGCAGAAGGATACAACCATTCTGGAGGACAGTTTGGCGATTCCTCAAAAACTAACCATAGATTTGCCATATGACCCAGCAATACCACTGCTGGGTATATACCCAGCAGAACTGAAAACAAGGACACAAACCAGTGTATGCACACCAATGTTCATAGCAGCATTGTTCACTATCGCCAAAAGTTGGAATCAACCCAAATGCCCATCAACAGATGAGTGGATCAATAAAATGTGGTATATACACGCAATGGAATACTACTCGGCTGTAAGAACAAATACACTACAAACACACGTGATAACATGGATGAATCTTGAGAACCTTATGTTGAGTGAAGCAACCCAGGCACTGAAGGACAAACACTACATGACCTCAATGATATGAAATAAGCAAGCTGCCTCAGAAAGCTAGAGACTGGAAAATAGGCTTACAGGAAATCGGGGGGGTGGAGGAAGGATGTGAGCTGACGTCTGCAGGGGTGGAATCTATGATGAGCTGGTGCTAAGTATGAGCACAAAGAAGAGATAAAATGGGGGCAAGGGGTTGCCTTTGGGTGGGGCTTTGCGGGTTTGAGGGGGGCTGGGGATGGGCGGATGGGTAATATTGCCCAAAAAATTGGGGGGAGGGAGGGGCAACATACGAAAATAGGAGAGTGTCAGGTGTTGGTTGAGAGTAAAATGCTGATAAAATCATATCAAAATATAATTAGGAGGGTTACCTGTTTAGGATGCTCTGAGGGGATGGTCTGATGTGGGACGGACTCCTGGGGAATGTCTAAATGCTCATTTTGCCAGGGTCGATTGTACCATTGGGTAGAGACCCAAGAAGTGAGAGTGGGGGTGGACCCACATCCTGGGGAGGACTAATGCCATCAAATAGAGGGAACTGTATCTCTCGAGAGAAAGGGTGGCTCCCAGGGCATTAGGGCAGTTGAGCAAGTCAGGCCCTGAACACTGTTGCAAGTACCTCTGGACGTGGCTCCTCAGGAAATGGAGATTGGCTGTCGCTGTGGGTGCCACAGGGAGGGGAAAATGGATGTTGAATGGATGGAACCAAGGTAAATGTGGGGGCAAGAGAGGAGTTTTGCGAGAGTACACGAGGATGAATATAAAACATGTAATATTACACCAAAAACATATAGGGGACAACAGACTAATAATGTAAACCATAATGTAAAACATAGGATAACTAAAAAATTTAGAAAATTGTATATCCTAAAGTATGGACCACAATGTAAGCACAGATGTCACCTTGTTTGAAAGCTATTGTTTCGGAGTCTGTACATCAGTTTCAGTAAATATGATATGAATAAGTTAAAAGATTATCGCTGTGGAAGGGAAAAGGTTTTATGGTGGATGTGTGGGAGTACTGTATATTGTATATATGAATTACTGTGATCTAAGACTCTTGTGAAGAGAAGCTCAATAATTAGGAAAAAAGAAAAGAAAAAGATAGGATGTAGAATTTTTACAAATCAATATGTACTCTAGATCTAACCTTTAAACTCATCGCTATATTCCACTTTACTAGTAAGGGAACCTGACATTATATTGGGCTTCGCTTTACAGGAAGTTTTGGATCACAGAGTGGTTCAACAATGACAGCGGAGGAATACTGGTATGGAATGTTATTCACAGGCTATATATGGTTGACAGGGAGTTATACAGGGCATATGTCCAGGGTGCATGGTAATGTTTGGATATACTTATAGTGGAAACAATTAAAAACAACAGCTGGGGGGGGTACTGGGTTCCTGGCCGGGGGGGCTCTGTCATGGTCCCTAGGGGAGCAGTGGCAGTCCCCCAGGTGCAACGGTAAGAACCAGGAAGGAATGAGGGTCCAACAGTGAGCCCCTGATACTAATGACTATGCTTGTGAGCCTATACGCCTGAAATAAGAACAAGGCCTAGAGCAGCATTGTGCCTGGGAGTTTCCTCCTGACAGCCTTCATGTTACTCAAATGTGGCCAGTCTCGAAGCCAAACTCAGCGTGTAGATGCAGTGCATTCCCCCCCAGCATGGGACATGACACCCAGGGATGAGCCCCCCTGGCACCAAGGGATCACTACCAAATACCAGCTGAAGATGAAACTAGAAAATGACCTTGAATTAAAGGTTCAACGCAGATCAGCAGAATATCCCTGTCTACAAATAATAACATGACTTTAAAATGCTGTTTGACCTAATGTAAGGGGGAAATGGAAAGGAGAAATGAGTTTATATGGCTATGAGTCTCTAAAAAAGAGTCTGGAGGTTGTCAGAAGGATGGCCCTTATGCACACCCGAGAAGAGTCTCAGACACAGATAAAGTAGATACAACCCCAGGTATTGGTTCTTTTGAGGGCTTAAGAGACCCACGGGTTCTATGGTCAGGGCAGATGGGGTTCACTGCCATGTCAGTTGGCCCTTCTTTGGAGTCGGTGTTTCTGCATGATGGAACTGGACTCAGATGGGATCTCTTTTCACAAGACTTTCATGCTACTTTACTGGAATTGTAGTTGGTGCTGGGGTTTAAGATATATTTAGGGGATTTGAATCTCTGGACTGATAATATGATAGCCACACCCTGAACCTCAACAGACTTCAACTCCTACACTCTCATTTATTGGACTTACCCCACTCAGCTAACATGGAGTTGAAGAATGTCAACCACCACACCATGGAGCCTAGAGTGCCCACAACTGAAAGCAGGAGGAGTGCATCCAGTATCCATGTGGAATCTAAGCCCCCTCTTGACACAGATGTGCAATGGACACAACCAATCCAATGTCCACAGAGAAAATGTGGCATTGGTGTGGGAAGGGTGGCCATGGTGGCTGCTGGGTGTGGGGAATGGGAGGAAGAGATGAGATGTGGATGCATTTTCGGGACTTGGAGTTGTCCTGGGTAGTGCTTCACGGACAATTACAGGACATTGTAGATCCCCCCAGGTCCCACTGGATGGAACGTGGGAGAGTGTGGGCTATGATGTGGACCATTAACTATGAGGTGCAGCAATGACCAGAAATGTACTTACCAAATGCAATGAATGTGTCATGATAATGGGAGAGAGTGTTGCTGTGGGGGGAGTGGGGGGTGGGGGCGGTGGGGTTGAATGGGACTTCATATTTTTTGAATGTAATATTTTTTTAAATGAATAAAAAAAATAGTTGGAGCTTGATCACACTACTTTCAGTAATTGAAAGATCAATAGGAAATAGAGGAATTAATAACACTCTTAACCAATTATATCTAATGGGCACATATTGAACAACCCACAAAACAGCAGTAGAATACACGTTCTTTTCAAATGCAATGAAATATTTACTAGGCTAGATCATATATTAGGCTACAAATAAAATCTTAATAAAATTGAAAATATTGAAATCATACAAAGTATATTTCAGACCACAGTGGAAGAAAACTAGATATCAAGAAAAGAAGGAAAACTGGAAAATTTACAAACACAGGGAAATTAAGCAATGTACTTTTAAATAACCAATGGGTCAAAGAAGAAATCATGAGGGAAATGAGGAAATACCTTGAGATGAACAAAAACTAAAACAGAGCATACTCAAATTTATGGGATGCAGTGAAGTCTATGCTCAGAGTGAAATCTATAGGCTCAAATGCCTACATTAAAAAAGAAGAATGTTAAAAATAACTTGAATTCACAACTAAAGAAACTAGAAAAAGAAGAGCAAACTAAGACCCCCAAAAGGAAAGAATAATTATTAGAGCAGAGATAAATGAAATAGAGAGTAGAAAAATAATAAAGACAAAACTAAAAGATGTTTTTAAAAAAGATCAATAAAATCAACATTTAGCAAGACTGACAAAGCAAAAGAAGAGAGAACAGAAGTAATTAAAATAAAAAATGAAAGTGGGGATATTAACAACTGACCTTAAAGAAATAAAAAGGATGTGAAGGAACTATGAACACTTATATGTCAACAAGTTTGAAAACCTAGATGAAATGTACAAATTTGTGGAAGCATACAAATTATCTAATCTAATGCAAGGAGAAATAGAAAATCTCAACAGATTGCAACAAGTAAAGAGCTTGAATCAGTAATAATAATAATAATAAACAACTTCCCAACAAAGAAAGATCAGGAGCAGATGGTTTCACTGCTGAATTCTAGCAAACATTTAAAGACAATTTAACAACAATCCTTCTCAAAGTCTTCTAAAAAGTTGAAGAGAAGGGATTATATCCTAACTCCTTCTATGAGGCCAGCCTTTCCCTATCAAAACCAGAAAAAGACAGCAAAAGAAAAGAAAATTACAGACCAATACCCTTATGAATATAGGAGCAAAAATCCTTAACAAAATAATGGCAAACCAAATGCAACAATAAATTAAAAGGAGTATATATCATGGCCAAGTGGGATTTATTCCAGGTATGCAAGGGTGGTTCAACAAAAGAAAATCAATCAATGTAACAAACCACAGTAATAGAATGCAGGGGGAAAAACCACGATCATCTCAAAAATGCATTCGACAAAATCCAACATTTTTTTTTTTCAGGATAAAAGCCATTCTTCAGCAAATTAAACATAGAAATTACCATGTCTGGGCAATTCCACCCCTAGAATTAAAAGTAGACATTTGTACACTAATGTTCTTCATAGCATTATTCACAATAGCCAAAAGGAGGAATCAACCCAAGTGTCCATCAGCAGATGAATAGATGCGCAAAATACAGTTAAGCCATACAGTGAAATATTATTCAGTCATAAGATGTGAAGTCTGGTACATGCTACAATATGGATGAACCTTAATATATCATGTTGAGTGAAATAAGTCAGACACAAATTGACAAACATTGCATAAAATTACTAGAATAAACAAATTCATAGAGATAGAAAGTAGAAGAGTCTTTACCAGGGGAGTGAAGGCAGGATTGGGGAGTTACTGCTAAATGACTGAGTTTTGGTACAGGATGATAAAGAGTCTGGAAATACAGTGTAAGTTACACAGTACAGTCTATGTATTTTATTTCAAAGAAATACTTTAAAATGTTAAATAATTCTTTGTGTATATTTCTTTGTGTATATTTTAACACAATTATTAGCAAACAAATTAAAATAAAAAAGAAAGGACTTAGGCCCAAGCAGTAGTATGGAGATCCAATCATTAATCTAGAGCCAGCATGAAAACTCCATCACGGTCACAAGTATGTAGCATGGCAGGTGAGGCCACAGTCACTAAATCAAGTCTCTTTAAAGCTCTTTTTGAGATTGTTCTGAGAAGCACATGGCATGGTTGGCCCTTCTAGAATTTCCTTAATTGAATTGATGTGTGGGAATTGGGAACCTTCAGTAAGGCATTCTGTAGGATAGAGTTACAACAGATGCACAGGCATACCTTGTTTTATTGTGCTTCTCATATATTGTGTTACAAAATTGAATAAGAGAACTAGAATTATAAGTGTGACCCTGAAGATGTAACTGAATTATTGTTGTGATAGTTATGCTAATGTGTCAACTTGGCCAGGTAATGGTGCCCAGTTATTTGGTCAAGCACACACTGGGATAATTGTAATACAAGTGCATTTCATGGACTTTAATCATCAGTGAGTTGGTTGCAGCTATGACTGCTTACATTTACAATCAACTGAGAGGATTGCCTTCAGCAATGAGTGGCATCTCATCCAATCAGTTGAAGGACTTAAAAGAAGTGCTTTCAACATCCAGGTAGAGAATTCCCACATCCACCTCAAGCAGCCAGTGTCTCCTGGGGAACTCATCAAGGCACTTCACTGGAGTCTCTGGCTTGCAGCCTGCCTATGGAATTTGGACTTATGTATCCCATGCTCACATGAGACAATTTTATAAAATCTCCTATTATTTACAGATATCTCCTGTCAGTTCTTTTTCCCTAGAGAACCCTTAATAATACAGCTTGGTATCAAGAGTGTTTCTTGAGAAATAGAATCTTAAAAATGGGATTTCTGCATTGATTCTGGGATTTTTATTGCAATTGGCTCTCTACATTGATTAGATTAAAGATCACTAATGACTCTGTTTCCAGTAATCAAGATGACTCTGGCAGTCATGGCATGATTTGGCAAGAGATATACACAAAATACCACCACTGGATATGACTACTTTCATGCTTATAAGAGGCAAGGCTCTGTGTGAGGGTATTTTCTTCACCTTAACAGTGTTTTGTGGAGTTTAAATGTACATTATGTTGGCTGGCTGTTCCTAAACACACTGGATACAGTTACAAAAGGAAGGGGGTGAGCTGACAGTTTCAAATTTGCAACTTAAGCTCTGCTTGAATGAGGTTAAGTTTTTAAGTACGTCCTGAAAGGAAATCTTGTTTCATGTAGCTACAAACTTGAAATCTCTGAAGACCAGACCCAGAGTCTCATTGTGTGAGTAGCAGAGTTACAACAGTTACTAAAACTTCAACCTTGCAGGGTGTCTGCTGTTTAAGTTGGACATTGATTGGCAAGGAGTGGAATACTGAAGATTGGGATGGAGACATGTCAGTTGATGATGATAGCAGTGGGGACACTGAAACCCTAAATTCTTCTGGGACTTTGCCAGATAAACCTGTAATGGTCCAGCCATAGGGGACAGCCACCCCACCTCCTTCCTGCCCTAAGGAGATGACCACCCAACCTCAAACCTGCCTTAAGGAGACAACCACTGAAGCTCCAGCCTGCCCCCAAGGGGCCAGTTACCTGAAGAGATTAATCCTGTCCCACCAGATGAAACTACAAGAGAATGCCCTGAGGTAATTGGCTTGCAAGACACTTCTAATGCTTTTCCTTGCCTACTGTCCATCACACCTCTTTACTTACAGACATGTACCTAAAGTCACAATAAACCCCCCAAAATGAAGTAGAAAGTGTGACCCATGAGGAAATATGCTATATTCCAAAAGAACTGCAAGAGTTTTCCAGTTTATATAGAGAGAAATAAGGGAATATGTATGGGAATGGATATTAAGGGTGTGGGATTATGACAAAAGGAATATAAAGTTGGGGAAACGGACTTTGGCCCAGTGGTTAGGGCGTCCGTCTACCACATGGGAGGTCCGCGGTTCAAACCCCGGGCCTCCTTGACCCGTGTGGAGCTGGCCATGCGCAGTGCTGATGCGCGCAAGGAGTGCCGTGCCACGCAAGGGTGTCCCCCGCGTGGGGGAGCCCCACGCGCAAGGAGTGCGCCCGTGAGGAAAGCCGCCCAGCGTGAAAAGAAAGAGCAGCCTGCCCAGGAATGGCGCCGCCCACACTTCCTGTGCCGCTGACGACAACAGAAGCGGACAAAGAAACAAGACACAGCAAATAGACACCAAGAACAGACAACCAGGGGAGGGGGGGAAATTAAATAAATAAATAAATCTTTAAAAAAAAAAAAAAAGGAATATAAAGTTGAATTAGGGTGAATTTATTGGTATGGGCCCCTGAGTAGAGATACCGGATTCAGTGTTGTAACTTGAGGGGTTAAAACGTGTTCTAACAGTTTGTTCAGGTAGCTGGCTGAAACATGAACCAAAAGATAGCCGACACTGCCTAAGGTGGATTCCAGAATTGCCCCAGTACACTGTAGATGAGGGGATCCAAAGGCTTAGAAAGATTGGAATGTTAGGATGGATTTATAATGTAAGACCTTCCCACCCACCCTGGGAATATCCAAAGGCACACCTCTTCACCAGGACTGTGAGGAATAAATTTGTGAGACTAACTCTAACATCACTGAAGAGCTCTGTGGTTGCTCTTCCCTGTAAGCCAGATATTACTGTGATAACTGCTGCCATGGAACTGAATTTTCAAAGCACTAATGGGATGATCTGATTCTGGGCTGGCAAAACCAGTAGCAGCACTGAATCACCAAAGATAATTGGGCATGGCTACCACAATGAACAGGAGACTCAAAGCAATAATCAAAATAGTCGGAGTCACAGAGATCTATGGCACTGACTAATAGGTCATGGGGCACCTAGGAGTGAAATAGATGAGCAGTCTACCAAATTCTAACTTGATCTTTCTAAGCAGAAGACTTCTAGGTCGATTTCATCTATGGCTGATGACATCGACAATCACCTGAGGAGATCGCCTTCGACAATGAGAGAAGTCTTATCCAATCAGTTGAAGGCTTAAAAAGAGAAGTGATTGTTTCAGTAGTCAGAGGTAGCCCAGCTTCTTCTGGGCAATTCATGAAAAGCCTTCACTGGATTTCCCAGCTTGTAGGCTGCCCTTCAGAATTCAGAATTTGGACTTGCCCATCCCTACAGTTATGTGAAACAAATCCTATAAAATGAGTTTCTCTGGAGAACCCTGACTAACATAAAAGCTTTAGACCAAAGTTTCTCAGGAATCATTTTCAAAACACCAGCAAATCAAGTCCAAAACAATTTTGATTTTATTTTTTTGGTTGCTGTAGCAGTTTCATATAGTTATGAATTCCAAAAATAGATATAGGGTTATGCTTGTATTCTGGTCTGTACCCTGGCATGATTAGATTATGATTAGGGCTTTGATTGGGCCACATCAGTAGGCAAAGGACATGGCAAAGGACAGAGTTAAGGTTTTTTTTTTAAAGATTTATTTATTTGTTTCTCCCCTCCCCCCCACCCATTGTCTGCTCTCTGTGTCCATTCGCTGTGTGCGCTTCTGAGTCTGCCTGTATTCTCATTAGGTGGCTTTTTTTTTTTAAGTTATTTATTTATTATTTTTTTTAAATTACATTATGAAAAATATGAGGTCCCATTCAACCCCACCGCCCCCGCCCCCCACTCCCCCCACAGCAACACTCTCTCCCATCATCATGACACATCCATTGCACCTGGTAAGTTCATCTCTGGGCATCACTGCACCCCATAGTCAATGGTCCACATCATAGCCCAGACTCTCACATTCCATCCAGTGGGCCCTGGGGGGATCTATAATGTCCCATAATTGTCCGTGAAGCACTATCCAGGACAACTCCACGTCCCGAAAACGCCTCCACATCTCATCTCTTCCTCCCGTTCCCCACACCCAGCAGCCACCATGGCTACCGTTCCCACTCATTAGGTGGCTTTGGGAACTTATCCTTGGACCTTCTGGAGTGGGAGAGAAGTGATCATTCTCTTGCACCACCTCAGCTCCCTGGTCTAAGTCTCTTATGGTCTCTCTTCTGTGTCTCTTTTTGTTGTGTCATCTTGCTGTGTCAGCTCTCTGCATTGGTTGGCACTCCTGCATTGGCCAGGACTTCTGCATGGGCCAGCTTTCCACATGGGCCAGGACTCCATGTGGGACAGCTCACCGCTCTTCACCAGGAAGCCCTGGGTAATGAAGGCTGGACCTCTGCCAGCTTATGATAGACTTCACCCATGTAGGCGTCAGGTTGCAACCTTCCTCTCCCTCCCAAGTTCCTTTAAGCCTACCTTCCAGTCTCTAGCTCTCTGAGACAGCTTGGTTTGCTTGTTTCATATCAGAGAGGGCATGTAGCATTTGTCCTTCAATGCCTGCCTTGCTTCACTCAACATAAGGTCCTCAAGATTCATCCATGTTATCACATGTGTTTGTACTGTATTACTTTTTATAGCTGAGTAGTATTCCAATGTATGCCTATATCACATTTTATTTATCCATTCCTCTGTTGATGGGCATTTGGGTTGATTCCAACTTCTGGCAATAGTGAATAATGCTGCTATGAACATTGGTGTGCATATATCTTTTTGTGTCCTTATTAGAGTTAAAAGTGTTTTTTTTTAAAGATTTATTTATTTATTTAATTCTCCCCTCTCCCCCGGTTGTCTGTTCTCTGTATCTATTTGCTGTGTCTTGTTTCTTTGTCCGCTTCTGTTGTCATCAGCGGCATGGGAAGTGTGGGCAGCACCATTCCTGGGCAGGCTGCACTTTCTTTCGCGCTGGGCGGCTCTCCTTATAGGGCGCACTCCTTGCACGTGGGGCTCCCGTACGTGGCAGGGCACTCCTTGCACACATCAGCACTGCACATGGGCCAGCTCCACACGGGTCAAGGAGGCCTGGGGTTTGAACCGCGGACCTCCCATGTGGTAGACAGATGCCCTAACCACTGGGCCAAGTCCATTTCCCGAGTTAAAGGTTTTTGATGTTAGAATTTTGAAGTTGGAGTTTGATGCTGAAGCCTTAGCCTGGAGCCCCAGGAAGTAAGGTCACAGAGGAAACAGAAGCAAGCCCCAGGAAGATAGGACGCTTGAGCTCAGGAAGAAGCAAGCTCTGGGAAGAGAGGAATCCTGAACCCAGAGATAAGCAAGACCCTGGAAGAGAGGAACACAGGCAGAGAGAACCCTCACAGACATCGACAGCCACCTTGCTCCAACACTTGAAAACAGACTTTGATGAGGGAAGTAACTTATGCTTTATGGCCTGGAATCTGTAAGCTCCTATCCCAAATAAATACCCTTTATGAAAACCAACCAATTTCTGGTATTTTGCATCAGCTCCCATTTGGCTGACTAATACAGTTATTTAAGGTTTTAATTTCATATTCATAAATTTAACTCTGCAATCCAGCTACACTTGGAATGAAGGGGAGGATGATGTGGAACCCAAAGACCTGCAGTGGAACCCAAAGAACTGCAGAAACAACACAAAGATTATAGAATACTGAGAGCAGACCAGGGCGGTGGGCGCTCTCCTGAGCCACAGAAAGAACAGTCTGGAGGTTAAGACTAGAGACAAATCCAGTTTATTAGACTTGTCCTCGGTCAGCAAAGGTGAACCTCTTGAAGGTCTTGCCATGCCTAGATCCAAGCCGCTCCACGACTTCCACAATCTTCTGCCCACTTTCACCTTGCCAAAGACCACATGCTGCCATCCCACCAAGCAGTCTCAGTGGTGCAGATGAAAAGCTGGGAGCCATTTGTGCTGGGTCCAGCACTGGCCATGGACAAGATGACAGGCCCTTGTACTTCAGGATGAAGTTCTCACCGTCAAACTTCTCCCCATAGATGAACTTGCCACCAGCATCACTGTGGCGTGAGGCGTCACCACCTTGGCACATAAGCCCAGGAACAATTCTGTGAAAGCAGGAACCCTTATAACCTAGTCCTTTCACCCCAGGGCTCAGGGCACGAATATTTTCTACAATCTTTGGAACTTTATCTGCAAACAGCTCAAGAGACGCGGCCCAAGGGCTCGCAATCCACCGCAATGTCGGGAAAGCAATGGTGGGGTGATCTTGGCTGCCGGTGAGGCACTGCATTGGCCGACAGTGGAGTCTGCAAGGCACCAAAATCATTTTAAAAGGATAATACATCACAACCAAGAACGTTTATCCCTGATGCAAGTTGGGATGAATATATGAAAATTAATCTAATTTATCATTTATCAGAATATAGAATAACAATAACATAAACTCAATGCAGAAAAAGCATTTTAAAATTAAACATCTTTGGTAATAAAATTTCTCAGTAAACTAGGAACAAAAGGCAACTTCTTCAAGGTGATAAAGGGCACTTATGAAAATTCTACAGATACCATCAAATTTTATGGTGAAAGCTAATAATTTAAAATTTTGTTTTAATTTCTAATACGGTAAATACGAACAGCTATAAGGCACATAAAATCTCTTTGGGGTCCTCACTAATTTATAAGCAATGAAGAGTCAGGACCAGGCCTCACTGACAAGCGGTGACAGAGTGCTCGGTGCAGGGGAGGGGGTCGGAGCTAGTACAGGACCCGGGTCTCAGCTCCCAGAGTCTCGCCCGAGGCTGGCGTGTGGGGCGGGGAGGTTGTGCTGGAGGTTCCTGGTCCCCGCAGTTTCACTTCTCCCGCCCGAGTCAGGTCCTTCAGCCCCGACCCTCGTGACGCGCGCCCAGGGCTCCCTCCCACTGCGGGCCCGGTTCTGGAGAAGCCAATCGCCGGCCCCGCGGCCCATCCAGAGCCCCGCCCCGACCCGCCCGGACTCAGGTTCCTCCAGACCCGGGGATGCGGCCATGGCGCCGGGGGCCCTCCTCCTGCTGGCTCTCGGGGGCCCTGGCCCTGACCCAGACCCGGGCGGGTGAGTGCGGGGTCGGGGGGCGCTGCCCAGGAGGTGGGCGAGGGGACCTCAGAGGGGAAGGAGCCCGGAAGCCGCGTCCCCCCCACGCTGACGGCCGTCCCTCTTCTGCCCCCGAAGATACCACTCCGTGAGGTATTTTCGAACCGCCGTCCTGGCCCGAGCGCGGGGACACCCACTACGTCTCCCTGGCTACGTGGACGACACGCAGTTCGTGCGGTTCGACAGCGACGCGGCGAGTCCGAGGTTGGAGCCGCGGGCGCCGTGGGTGGAGCAGGAGGGGCCCGAGTACTGGGGGGAGCAGACGCGGAGGGCCAAGCACCAAGCGCAGACCTCCAGGGTGAACCTGCGGACCCTGCGCGGCTACTACAACCAGAGCGAGGCCGGTGAGCCACGCGGGGCCCGGGGGTCCGCGCACGACCGGGATCCCCAGAACCGGCCGGGGTCGCCCCGAGTCTCGGGTCCCCACTGCACCCCGAGGCCGCGGGACCCGGGACCCCCACCCGGGAGGGACTTCTCTGTTTCGTTTTCAGTTTAGACCAGACCGGACCGAGGAGTCAGCGCCGGGGGTGGAGTGAGCAGGTGGACGGAGGAAAATACGGGAAGGAGCCAACGGTGGTGGCCCGTGGTGGGCGGGACCTGGTGGGCAGGGCTGACCATGGGGGCGGGGCCAGGGTCTCACACCCTCCAGGTGATGTCTGGCTGCGACGTGGGCCCCGACGGGCGTCTCCTCCGCGGGTACCTTCAATTTGCCTACTACGGCGCCGACTACATCGCCAACGAGGACCTGCGCTCCTGGACGGCGGCGGACACGGCGGCGCAGATCACCCGGCGCAAGTGGGAGGCGGCCGGCTATGCAGAGCGCTACAGAGCCTACCTGGAGGGCACCTGCGTGGAGTGGCTGCAGAGACACCTGGAGAGGGGGATGGAGACGCTGCTGCGCACAGGCATGGGGGGCGGGGCCCCGCAACCCCAAATGTCCTGTCCATTCCTGGAGGGCCCGTGAGCGCTGCTAGAAAGTCCAGGAGAGAAATGGAAAGTCCTTAAGTTTCTGACCTTCCTGCAGACCCCCCAAAAACACACATGACCCTCCACCCCTTCTCTGACCGTGGGGTCACCCTAAGGTGCTGGGCCCTGGGCTTCTACCCCGCGGAGATCACGCTGACCTGGCAGCGGGACGGGGAGGACCAGACCCAGGACATGGAGTTTGTGGAGACCAGGCCTGCAGGGGACGGAACCTTCCAGAAGTGGGCGGCTGTGGTGGTGCCTTCTGGGGAGGAAGAGAGATACACCTGCCATGTGCAGCACCAGGGACTGCCTGAGCCCCTCACCCTGAGATGGGGTAAGTGGGACGAGGTGGGGGCCTCTTCTAGGGAAGCAGGAGCCCTTCTGAGCTCCTCCAGAGGGTCAGGGCTGAGCCTGGGGTCAGGGCCCCTGACCTTCCCCCCTTCTCAGAGCGGCCTTCCCAGCCCCCCATCCTCATGGTGGGAATGGTGGCTGCCCTGGTCATCCTTGGAGTGTCCGTGGTGGCTGCAGTTCTGATCTGGAGGAGGAAGAGCTCAGGTAGGGAAGGGGCGGGTCTGAGGTTTCTTGTCCAGGGGGGTTTTCCAGCCCGGGTAGCCATGTGCCCTGCCCCTTCCTGGTGCCGTGAAGCCCCTCCTCACACACGTGCCATCCAGTCTGGGCCTGTTACTACACTTACTTTATAAACCTGTGAGAGAAGTAGGACAATGTCCCCAGTGATGACATGGAGGCCCCTGTTCCCAGCAGTCAGAGGGAAGGGGCTGCTGAGGACAGATCTCCAGGAGGGCAGAGGGTTCAGCCCCAGACATCTCCTACCTCGTGTTTCCTGATCCTGCCCCAGGTTTGCAGTCACAGTTCTGGAAACTTCCCTGGATCTAGGACTAGTTCTCAGGACCTCATGTCCTGCTCTCACCAGTTGTTTTTCCACAGGTGGAAAAGGAGGAAGCTACACTCAGGCTGCTTGTAAGTGGGGGACGGACGGGGAGGTAGTGTGGAGGGTCAAGGCTGACCTGAGGCTTTGGGGAGTGTAGACGGAGCCCATGGGGCAGCTCACCCCATCACTCCTTGACTCACATCTCCCTGTGGCTCTGACCAGACCCTGTGTTTGTTCCTCTCCAGCCAGTGACAGTGCCCAGGGCTCTGTGTCTCTCGAGGCTTCTAAAGGTGAGACCCTGGAGAGGGCCTGAAAGGGGAGAGGGGTTGGGCCAAGAGGACACACCTGGGTGCTGGGGATTCCTTGGACATAGACATGAGGACTGTGGAGGGCTGGTCATGACGTCAGCATTTACAGAGACGACCTGAAGGTGCTCTTGATTGTTTTCTTCTGTAGCGTGACAAAGCTGCCTCGTGGGGGACGGAGAGATTCCAGAGCTGTTCACGCCCCTCGTGTGACTTCAAGACCCCCTTCCTTTGGGATGTAAAGATTTTTCTTCCTCAGCTGGCATCCTGTGTCTGCATTCCTGCTGTATACTGGAGGATGGGGAGGTAGCTTGCCCCCTGCCCCTCACATCCCCCACACTGACCTGTGATCCCTGCCCTGTTCTGCTCAGGAGAGTTGGGTGTGGAGTGTCCGCAGCTCTGTCTTACTTCATGGTGTGCTGAGCTGCCCCCTCCTGCTTCCCTTGAAAATGTGAACCTGGTATGATTTTGCTTTTTCAAACTCTTGATACTAGAAGGAATTGATGAATCCATTGAGGGAGAGGAAGATTCTTAAATGAGAGAGAGAAAATAAATTGTCCTGAGAATCTTCCAGAACCCATGTGTCTGCTGTGCTGAGAGCTGCTGTGAGGAGCCAATGGTGGACAGACCTGTGTCCAGTCAGTGCTCTGTCCGTGTGGGCTTCACACTGAGGAGGATCGACGTTTTGACTTTACCTCTTGGTGGTTTGGTCCTTCTCTGCTGCCTGCTCTCCCTCTCTGCCCTTACCCAGCTCCACTGGCCCCAATGCTGGCTGCAGCCCAAGCCCATAGATCTGTAGAGCAGACCCTAGAGTAGATCCACAGGTGGGCAGTGGGGTCTTAGCTTGGATTGCTCTTTCTTGGAGGGAGTTGAAACTGTGCTGTAGTCACAGGGCAGGTGGAGGGGAGGCGGGGAGAGCAGCACTTCTGAGGACAGTCCTGGTGGTCTCAGTGTCAAGTGAGTGGAGGTTGTGCCATCGCTGCCAGGAGACCACAGCTCTGTTAGGAAAGGCACTGGGGGGGAGGGTCCTCACTGACCACTCCTGCACCTGGTATTTGTGGAGGACTGTATAGGACACTCCTTCTTAGCTTCTGGGAGACATTTGTGAACTAAAAACAGCTAAAAATCTGGCCTCAGTGCAAGGGAAGTTGCAGTGTGAACTCGGGGGGTCAGTGTGGATCTCACTGTAGCTGTGACCTTTGAGGAAACCTTGAAGGTCATGAGGGGTATGTCCATGAGGATGTCTGGGAACCCAGCAGTGTGTCACAGTGGGCAGGGGTGGCCTGGGGTTCTAAGAAGAGCAGGACGCCAGAGTGGCTGCAGCAGCGTCATGGAGATGGACAGAAGTCGGCCAGATCTTGGGGGCTTTGTGGATGTTGGAAGATGTAATTTTTCTGATTGAGATGGGCCTTAAAAGACATTTTGAAAAGGAGACCCATGTTATGATTTCACCTAAATGATTTGGGCTGCTGTGCTGAGAATAGCATTGAGAGATGAGGGGCAAGGGAGGGAGTAGGGAAAGGGGGATGAAATCAATGCCATTTTCCAACTAGAGATGTGAGTTGATCTGCCTGGATAGGATCAGGGAAAATAGTGGGAAGTAGAAGTGTATTTATAAATATTATAGGGATTCCTAGTGGATTAAATTTGGACTGTGAAAGAATAAGCATCAGGAGGACACAAGAAAGTTCATCTATAAAAAGGAAAGAAGGAATCACAAATTGAAAGGTAGAGCTGTCAGCGGAGGGGTAACATTATGGAAGGAGGATACTTGAAGGGTCATTTCAGGCATTCTGTTTAGGAAAACTTGAATCTGAGATGTCCATCAGAAAAGTAAGTGAAGTTGTCAGTTGCCATTGGATATATGATCCCAGTGAGATGAGAAGTGTCTGGACTGGAGACAGATTTGGGGGTGAGGCCATAAAGGTAGTATTTTGAACTTAAGGAGAGAATGAGGTCACCAAGAGTGTGACTAGCTACAGAAAGGAGAGGAACACGGGCTGGCCCCTGGGCCTCCCAGAGCTCAGCGATCCACGGACCACACCTGAGGGACCGCACAGCTCTGGCACCATGTCTGGAAGGCATGTAGACCAGGGAGCCCCAAACTTCTCTGTGCACAGGAACCTACTGGACATCCCATAAAGATCCAGAAGGTCTGGGTGGAGCACGAGGTTCTGTGTTCATAACAAGGGGGTGCTGAGCTGCTGGATTTCAGGTCCAAGAACCCAGACCAGGAAGGCCATGTGTCTGTGCTCCAGCTCCCCTGGGGTGGTGGAATGTGTGCCTTCTGGGCTCTTGCCCCATGTCCTGAGACGGGGGTCTGTGGAGAAGCCTAAGTGCTTCATCACAAGCCCCTCAGGCCATCCTGGCTCAGCTGGATGGTGAAGCTTGTTCTGCCAGTGATGAGTGTAGTGCCCCATGAGGCGCTTAAACCATAAAAAAGTCCTTTCTGGAAAAGAAGAGAAGGAAATCTATCATCAGTTATGAGAGTAATGTTGGGAATTGGATGTGCTTTCTCTAAGATGCAGTATAGCCAAGAGGGGATTTATAAAGTGGTTCAAAATTCCCCATAAATTAAATCTCTGAATTCTTGCTATGTGTCTCTGTATCTTAATGGATCTCATGCTCACTTCTTGGTGCAAACAATGGATCTAATTTCAACATAAGGAATCCATAAATGTGATCCTGGGGCTCATTTTATTTGGGGAAATCCATAGCACCAGGAACCTGAGGCCACACAGCCAGGATCAGAATCCATGACCCACCCTAGGTTGGGTCCTCTGTGGGAACCAAGGCCGCTGCTGCTGGGCAAGGGGCTTGGCCACCCACTGGCCTGATGCTGGACATGGAACCCTCAGGTAAGACCTGCTGCTCCTGCCTGGGTAACCCCGTGCCACTTACTCACCTCTGCCTGCTGAACTCTGCACAGTGCCAGTGTCACTGAGTCAGCATGCCCTGAGCCACTCTGCTGTGGTCATCTGACAGGGGAGACCAAGGCTCCTCTGTGTCCAGCTCAAGCATGTTGGGATGGTGAGCTTCCCTCTTCATGGCGGGTGGTGGCTCTGCCTCCACCAAGGCTCCTTAAGTGTGGAATTCTCTGATATGGGAAGAGGTCCAGGTGCTGCAGGATGGGTATGGAGGATGGAAAGTGAGGATAGATGTCGATTCCTGGAGCTGGGATCAGCCTGGAACTATATTTGGTACACTGAAGGCACTCAGGTTTCACTGGGTAATTGAGTGACTAATAAATGACATCTTTCAACTCATTCCCTTATAGTCTGTTACGGTTTCACCTTTTGTCTCTGTCAGTTTATCCTCAAAAATAAGTAGAGGGGCATTGCTGGATGGATAAGTGATTTCTGAAAACATCTCTCCCTGTCTTTTTACCATATTTCTAAGACTTCAGAGGATCACATATGCACTGGCATTTCATGTAACTTTTATTTTATTTGTCTGCTTCTGTTGTTGTCAGCGGCAAGGGAATCTGTGTTTCTTTTTGTTGTGTCATCTTGTTGTGTCAGCTCTCTGTGTGTGTGGCACCATTCCTGGGCAGGCTGAACTTTCTTTCACGCTGGGCAGCTCTCCTTACGGGGCACTCTCCTTGTGCGTGGGGCTCCCCTACGCGGGGGACACCCCAGCATGGCAGGGCACTCCTTGCGCGCATCAGCACTGTGCATGGGCCAGCTCCACACGAGTCAAGGAGGCCTGGGGTTTGAACCACGGACCTCCCATGTGATAGATGGACGCCCTATCCACTGGGCCAAGTCCACTTCCCTCATATAACTTTTATATTTCCTTGCCCATGCACATATTTCTGTGGAGAGGATCCATAACCATTATAGTTTTTATGCAACCCCCGTAAGAGTTTAATACACCCCTCAGGTTTAGACACTTTGCTACTCCAAGTTGGTCATGAGCAGCTGGTCAACACACTTTTTAGCAGGCCCAAGGACATGATGTAAACACTCCTCCGTTGCTTGTGTGTCTCCAGTCCGGGACATGATAAGGTAGAGGTTCACTTGTTGCTCTCAGTATCGGTTCCCATCTGTATCTCACTGTGGCTCATAAAGGATTCACAGAGCAGCACTAGCCCCTGACCACCCTGAGGAGCGTTGGTGGAGATGGACCGTGTTCCAGCACCTGCCCTGGTGTCCAATACCAGGCAGGATTTAAGGAGTAGCTAAGGAGATTCCATTTTCAGTAATATGTTAGATGCACATTTAAGGCTTTCTTTCTACCGAAGAGAAATAAAAACAATAAGTAAAATATAAAAGAATCTAATTTGTAGTAAAGAAGAAGAGAATAGTCATTTAGGCTAAAATATCCATAAGGAAAGGTATCTAGAGAGAAACTGCATTCATCCCATGATCATGTGTCAAATTTGAAAATCATATCTTTAATTCTTGGGCTCACACACTGAAGTAGACAGGAGCTGATACCAAACCTTGTTCTTGTGGGGAGTGAAATATGAGTCAGTCCACTGTAGCTGAGCGTGAGGGTCTCCTCCTCGCTCAGGCCCAAGAGTCGGGGGGGCTTGCTCCTGCCGATCAGCCAGCGGGGGGTGCCCTGAGAGGGAGCACCGGTTCTCCAGGCGTGGGGGACGTGCAGTTGGGGAAAAACCACGGAGACCGCTTGAGCGCAAGAACAGGTCTGCTTTATTACGGAAGTACACTTAGCTATATAGGGTTGGGTAGAGGGAGGGGCGTGATGAAGGGAGGGTTGGCTAAGGGGCGGCTGTGGACAGGCTGAAGCTGATGGATAGACCTGAGGTAAGCAGTTACTGGGGAAGAGGGCAGATTGTGGGTTGGCAATATGGGCAGGACTGGCGGGAAGGACGGCGGGAGCTGGAAGGGGAGGAGGGGTGGAGAAAGGCGGCAACAGTCCACCACTCTGTAAATCTAGGAAGCCAAAGGTTCATAGCCTCAGAGTAAGGGAGGAACAAAAGAAATCTCTCTCATCCCCCAAAGGAGAGTGTTCTGAGGAAATGTGCCTTTTAGCCAAGGGTGGGGGCTGAGTGGTGGGAAGGAGAAAGCAACTGTTTCTGAGGAATTGTAACCACCAGCCAGCCCTCCTGTGTTTTGTTGTCCAAATGTGCCTCCCCTGTGGAACAAAATAACTTCAAGCCACGGATTTAGTGTATAATATCTTAGGTTGATGGTAATCTGAAAACTGCAAGAATGAAAGAAAACCCTCTAGAGAATTCCATGTTTAACCTATGTGTCAAAGATTTTACATGATTCACAAGAAGAAGTGCAGCTCATAGCAAGAAATACATAAATGAAATAGGTAAAAGTCAACATGATCAAGAATCAGAAAGAGTAGTTCATAAAGAGAGCCTCATAAAACTTCAATATTGGAATTATGAGATGTACAATATAACATAACCCAAATTATTTTGTGTAAAGAAAATGCTGAGCTCGAAAATTCCTGCAGAACATGGGGAACTAAAACTTATCTAGCTGTTTTGTGAAAGAACCAAATATACTTATCAGAAATTAAATATATAAGAAATTGAATTAGAAACTCAGTTGGGAATTATGCTTTGGATCGTGATGTAGAAACAACAACCTGCCCTAAACAATATCAAATTCAAATAAATATTAAAAAAACAACAATTTTCAGGCAATGGAAAACAGATACAACGAGGATTTATGGTAGGCTGGATTGAGGATGAAAAAAGAGGTGTGTTCTATGGTTGTCCAAAGCAAGTAGTAGGAGGGAAATAATAAAGATAAGACCAAAAGTCAATACAACAGAAAATAGAGAAAAACAATGAAACTAGATGCTTGTTTGAAGGGGAAATACCAATACAACACTTTATAAACCTGTGGCTAGACTGATGAGATAAAAAAGACGTAAATTACCAATAGCAGGAATAAAAGAAAGACTATCTATACAGACTCTTTAGAAAGTAAAAGGACAAGGGAACATGCCAATAAATTTCTCAATCTAGATGAAATGAACAGTTTTCTTGAAAAACACAAATCAGAAAAAAGAAACAGAAAATTCTGTTCATGACTTTATCAATTGTAGAAATTAAATTAGTAATTTGAAACCTTCCCATAGAAAAAACTCCAGGTCCAGGGGTCTCATTAATGAATTATATCAAACACATAATGGAGAAGTAGTATCAATTCTATCCAAACCCTCTTACATATTAAAGGAGGAACAATTACCAATTCATGTACATGTCCAGCATTACCCTCATTCAAAACCAGACAAAGACATCACAAGGAAAGAGAAGAACACAACATTACCCCTCATGATCCTGGACTTCAAAATCCATACAAAATGTGAGCAAATCAAATGCAAAAATACATAAAGAGTATTATAGATCATGTCTTATTGGCCTAGCTGGGAATGCAAAGGTGGTTTAATATCTGCAACTTGGGAAGCAGACTTGGCCCAATGGATAGGGAGTCTGCCTACCACATGGGAGGTCCATGTTTCAAACCCCTGGGCCTCCTTGACCCATGTGGCGCTGGGCCATGTGCAGTGCTGATGCACACAAGGAGTGCCCTGCCACGCAGGGGTGTCCCCCAAGTAGGGGAGCCCCACGCGCAAGGAGTGCACCCCATAAGGAAAGCCGCCCAGTGCAAAAAAAAGTGCAACCTGCCCAGGAATGGTGCTGCCCACATGGAGAGCTGACACAACAAGATGAAGCAACCAAAAGAAACACAGATTCCTGTGCCGCTGACAACAACAGAGGCAGACAAAGAAGACACAGCAAATAGACACAGAGAACAGACAACCGGGGGGGGAGGGGGAGATATATAAATAAATAAATAAATCTTTAAAAAAAAACAGAAGTCATTGTTTTCAGTACTGAATTACATGTCATTTTAAAGAAAGCCTTTCAAATGGACAGGAAGTGTGTTTGTGTGTGTGTACATCTATCTATCTATCTGTATACAATTTCTGTTAATTGTTCTTTCTGGAATTCTGAGTTACCACCTAATGTTACTTGCTGTACAAGGTTGGTTCAAAATAAGAATCAGGGAAACGGACTTGGCCCAGTGGTTAGGGCATCCGTCTACCACATGGGAGGTCCGCGGTTCAAACCCCGGGCCTCCTTGACCCGTATGGAGCTGGCCCATGCGCAGTGCTGATGCGCGCAAGGAGTGCCGTGCCACGTAGGGGTGTCCCCCGTGTAGGGGAGCCCCACGCGCAAGGAGTGTGCCAGTAAGGAGAGCCGCCCAGAGCGAAAAAAGTGCAGCCTGCCCAGGAATGGCGCCACCCACACTTCCTGTGCTGCTGACGACAACAGAAGCGGACAAAGAAACAAGACGCAGCAAATAGACACAGAGAACAGACAACCGGGGGAGGGGGGAATTAAATAAATAAATAAATCTTTAAAAAAAAACAAAATAAGAATCAATTGATGAATGAATTTTATCACATTAATAGAACAATTATCATCACAAATAATGCAGAAAAGACATGTGAAAAAAATCCAGCATCCCTTCTTAATAAAAGCACCCAGAACTAGAAACAGAAGGAAACTTCTTCAACATGCTTAAGGGTACAATATGAAAAACCCACAGCCAGCATCAAATTCAATGTCAGAAGATAGAAAACTTTCCCCTAAGATTACGCACAAGACAGGGATGCCCTCTGTGGGAGTTTGAAATCATTTTAAGAAAACCAAAAAGAGAAATATTATGTTTTAAACTAACCAATTCCTATGGGTATGAGACCCATTTGACTGGATTATGTCAGTGGGGCATGATTCCTGTTGAGTCTCTGCCCTCCTGCTGGGTCAGACACAAAGGGAGACATGGAGGATAAAGGGAGCAGGCATTTGATTCTGCAACAGGAGAGCAAGGATTTCTCTAAGCACAAAGGCCCCAATAGCCTGGACCAGGGAGCAGCTCAGGAGGAGAGGAGCTGCTGGGTGCCTGAGAGCACAGCTGAACTTGGGAAGAGAACAGAACAGCAGAGACTGATACAGGAGGCCTGGAAGGAGGCCTGGTGGCTCACAGCTGAGCTCCAGGAGATGGGAGATTCTGTAGGGGAAGGCTGTGACCTCTGCAGAGATGGGTGCCATCTTGCTCTTCCACATGGCAACGCACCAGGACTGACAGTAGCTGACTTGGGTGAGACAGCAAAGTGCCTTGAGTTGGACTTTTCACCACCTTGGAACTGTGAGCTTTAACCCCAAATAAATACCCTTAATAAAAGTCAACATGTTTCTGGTACTTTGCATCAGCAGCTCATTGGGAAATTAAAACACCCACTGCCACCATTCTTACTCAGTATTGTGCTGGAAGGTCTACCTGGAGCTATTAGGCAAGAAGAAGCAGTAAAAGCCTCCAAATTATAAAGGAAAATGCAAAAAATTCCCTATTTGCAGATGACATGATCCTATATAGAGAAAATACTGGAAAATCTACAACACAATCAATAGATCTAATAAATGAATTCAACAAAGTGGCAGGGTAAAAGGTCAACACACAAAATACCTGTAGTCTCTATACACTAGTATGGAGCAATCTAAAGAGAAAATCAAGAAAAAAATTCCATTTATAATAACAAGGAAAAGAATCAAATATCTATAAATGAATTTAACCAATAATGAAATCATTGGTTACAAAATACAAAAAAAATCTACAAAACATTATTGAAAGAAACAAAAGAAGACATAAATAAATGGAAGCTTATTCCCTATTAGCAGACTGGAAGACCAAATGTTGTTAAGATGAGAATTCTATCCAAAACAATTTACACTTTCAACACAATCCCAATAAAAGTTCCAATGGCCTTATTTGCAGAAATGGAAAAGCCAATCAAGTTTATATGGAAGGATAAGAGGACCCAAATAGCCAAAACATCTTGAAAAAGAATGAAGTTGGAGGACTCATATTTCCTGATTTTAAACTTAATACAAAGCTACAGTTATCACATCAGTGCAGTCCTGACATAATGGCAGAAACATAGACCAATGGAACAGAATTGAGAGTTCAGAAATAAATCTTCCTATCTATGCCAATTAATTTTTTAGCAAGGCTGCCAAGTCCATTCAATTGGGAGAGAATAGTCTCTTCATCAAATTGTTCTGGGAAAACTGGATATTTCTATGTCAAAGAATGAAAGGTGACTCCTACATCACACTTTACATAAATATTAACTCAAAATCTACTAAAGATCTAAATATAAGAAGAAGGAAAACCTATAAAGCTCCTAGAAGAAAACAGGGAAGCATCTTCAGGACCTTGAGTTAAGCAATGGTTTCTTAGACTTTATACTCAAAGCACAAGCAAAAATGAAAAAAATAGACAAATTTAAAGTTTTGTGCATGAAAGGGCCTTAGCATCAGTTAAAAGACAATCTACAGAATAGAAGGAAATATTTGGAGATCCACATCTCTAAGGGCTAATATCATGAATAAATAAAGAAATTCTAAACTCAAAAAAAAAGATGGACGAGCTGCCTCAGGGGCCCAAGGTCCAGGCTGGGAGCTACAGTGGGAGGGTCTTTGAAGAGGAGGAGGAGGGAAAAGGGGCTGTGCCTGGGGGCTGTGGCCCAGAAGGAAGGTGGCTGCACCAAAGCACACAACCTCTGTTCCCCTGCCCTATCCCAGCCAGGTCACAGAGGCAAAGGAAGGACCAAGCCTGGCCAAGACCCTCAACACCACTGTGGGCGTGGAGAGTTGAAAAGAGCTACAGAGGGTGGTGGAAAGCAGCATCCTGATTCCCTGATGGCTACTGAATGCATCCACCTGACCAAAGGACCAAGCTGGGCAGCAAGGGCTCGGCTGAGCTAGCCCAGGACCTGGGGAGGGTCTGGATCTGACCACACTCCTCTCCAGCAGTTCTTCCTGGTGACAGAGCGCCATCTGGAACATGGCTTGAAAACCAAGAAAACTTTTCTGGACAAAATAAACCCTTCTGGGCTCTAGAACAAGAAAGTTTGTTCCAGAAACTGCAGAGCAAACAGCAGGTGTTAAGGATCTCCCAGGACTGAAGATGCCAGGAGGCAGAGGAAGAGCCTGGCTTCATTCAGATCAATGGAAAATAAACTCCCAGAGTGTACAAAAATTGTGATCAAAAAAAAGGAACTTTTCATGAATCCTAAGAGCCCAGTGACCTCATGGTGGAAGAAGAAGTAGTTTGAATTGCCGGTCTGTCTGTGAGTCTTAACATCATTGATGCTGATTTCTGTGTGAAAGGAGGTGTGGGGAGGTGAGGCAATATGACGTTTAAGTGAGTCCACCTCATAATCTCTCCCGCAAAGAAATGGCTGAGTAGGGTCAGAGTCCTGCTGGATCGGGCTGTTTCAGGGGCTTGTAGGGCAGGAGGTATCTGGATGTCGATTTGGTGAGACAGTGACAGAGGAGATTCTTGCAAGAGGTGGAATTTTGGTTTTCTGACATAGAGGTCAGAAGTTGTAGATGGAACCCCTCCCCCTAGGGCTGGCAGCCCAGCCACAGCGATCCTTGAAAACTTTGTTGCACTGCGGTGTTCCCAAACCCACTGTTAACCAGATGCATGGTTCCCAGGCCTGTGTCCCCTAAACCCTGATAGCCCACGCTCCAGATACTCACACACCTTGAGTCTGCAATATCACGGACTTCCCATTCTTGAATCCACCATGCCCTGAAGTCCGTCTGAGGTCCGTGATTGTCCTAGCCCTCCACGTTTTGTGTTGTTTTTTGTTTTTCTTCTTGAACTTGGAGGAGTGTACCAGCTGACCTGGGGAGAGTCTGGGAAGAAAGGAGAGGCAAATCTTCTGAGAAATCCCAATTTATCTAAACATCCTGGGATAGGAAACTTGGTCTGAGAGAAGGTGGAGTCAGCAAATGAATTAGACCTCCCCTAGCACACCTAAGGGGGAGGGACTGTAGGAGGTGCTATCCAAGCTTCCAATTGCATATTTGGGGCCTCTGGTGAGATGTAGGTGCTCTCATGCTGGAAATAAAGAGTCATAGTCAGGGGCGGACTTGGCCCAGTGGTTAGGGCATACGCCTACCACATGGGGGGTCTGCAGTTCAAACCCCAGGCCTCCTTGATGCATGTGGAGCTGGCCCAGGTGCAGTGCTATGCACACAAGGAGTGCCCTGCCACGCCAGAGTGTCCCCTGCATAGAGGAGCCCCATGCGCAAGGAGTGCACGCCATAAGGAGAGCCGCCCAGCGTGAAAGAAAGTGCAGCCTGCATAGGAATGGTGTTGCCCACATGGAGAGCTGAACCAACAAGATGACACAACAAAAAAGAAACACAGATTCCCGTACCACTAACAACAACAGAAGCAGACAAAGAAGATGCAGCAAATAGACACAGAGAACAGACAACCAGGGTGGGGGTGGGGGGAGATAAATAAATAAATAAATCTTTAAAAAAAAAGAGTCATAGTCTTCTGTGTTGAGTTGTTTCAACAAGGACACACTTGAATCTCCTATCGGACCTCTCAGGCAGCTTTCCTGCTCCCCTGGGAAAGAGAGAAGAGAGGAAGGGAGAAAGGGGGAAGTCAGATCCCTAAGCATTTTATTTAACTGCAAAGAGGATTCCTAGCTTGAAACGTTGGTTCTATTTTTTTTTTTTTTTTTTTGTCATGGTTACTAATATTGCATTGTCTCCTGGTATTTTCTCCCACTTTATCCCCCAAGGTCCTTTTTCATTTATTTAGTTTTTTTCTTTTTCTTTCTCTTGCTTGTTTCCCCCCCCCCCCTTTTTTTTGTCCCCCTTCTCTTCTCTTTTTTTTCTTTTCTCTCTTTTTCTTCTTTTTTATTATATTTTCTTTATATAATAGGTGCTGCAGGGAATGCTTCATATTTGCTGTGTTTCCTCATCCTCCATTTCCTCTTTTTGTGTGTATTGATTTTGGCCACCTACACTATCCCCTTGATCCTACATCTTTCTATACACCATCTTCTACTGTTTCTCTTACATTCCACCTCCCTTTCTTTGGCCCCCAAAATGTCTGATTTTATTTCTAATACCTTTGTTCTCTTTTCTGTCTTTTATCCACTCTTGATATTATTGTCTTTCTTTTCTCTTTCCCTCTCTCATGAAAACACTGGCCTTTTAATTCATACTATATTCCTCCCCATATTCAGTTGACTCTCTCATTATAGGTACTCTACTTACTGCTATAACTCTACACAACTTACATGAGCCTAATATCCATTCTCCTAGATCTCACATTGTTTCTCTATTAACATTTATTACCAATACTACTTTATATCTTTTCATTTCTTACTCATTTTGCTTTCCCTGGCCCTAATATTTTCCTCCAATGTGAACTTAACCAGCAACAAGAAAATAGAGTAAGAAGAACAAAGTGACAAAGAGAAAACATAACACTTATGCGTGAACAACAACTAATTAATCCCCAAGACTAGACAAAGAAGCTAAGGAACTGGTTAAATCCGTCAAGATAAAATGATGACCAGACAGCAAAAAAAACTACAAACCAAACCAATAATCAAGAAAACATGGCCGAATCCAATGAACAAAGTAAAAACCAGGAAGAGGAGCAGAACATTGGACAAGTAATTAAAGATCTCAAAACATATATTAGAGACCAACTTAATGAAGTAAAGGAAGAGACTAACAATATGAAGAAAACGCTGGAGAGAAAACAGAAGAAATTGCAAACATACACAAAAAAATAACAGATATGATGGTGATGAACACCACAGTTCAAGAAATCAATAATACACTCTCAGTAAACAGCAGCAAATTAGAAGAGGCAGAGGAGAGAATTAGTGATGTGGAAGACAGTACATCTGAAATCAAACAGATAGTAGAACTGACCATAAAAAGATAGAAAAAATCCAGCAGGGATTTAAGGGTCTGAATGACAATGCAAAACACACAAACATACATATTATAAGCATCCCAGAAGGAGAAGAGAAGCGAAAGGGGACAGAAGGGGTGTTGAAGGAAATAATGGCTGAAAAATTCCCAAATCCACTGCAGGCGATGGAAGTACATGTCCAGGAAGCCCAATTACCCCAAACACCATAAATCCCAAAAGACCAACCCCAAGACATATACTTGTCAAATTATCCAATGTTCAAGACAAAGAGAAAATTCTAAAAGCAGCAAGAGAAAAGTGAACCATCACATACAAGGGAGGCTCCATAAGATTAAGTGCTGATTTCTCATCTGAAACCATGGAGGCAAGAAGGCAGGGGTATGATATAGTCAAGGTACTAAAAGAAAAAAATTTCCTAGCAAGAATACTCTACCCAGCTAAGCTAGCATTAAAAAATGATGGAGAGTTCAAAATATTCAGAGATAAACAGAAATTAAAAGAGTATGCCAACAAGAACCCTGCCCTTCAAGAAACACTAAAGGATGTTCTGCAGGAAGAAAGAAAAAAACAGGAGAGGGAGAGATGGAGGAGAGTGTAAGAGCAACAAAAAAGACAAAAAGAGAAGGAAAAAAACACAAACACAATATGACAAACAGAAGTCCAAACAAAATATCGCTAACATAAATAATTCCTTTAAAGTAATAACACTGAATGTCAATGGATTAAAATCACCTGTCAAAAGATTCAGACTGGGAGATTGGATAAGGAAATATCACCCATCTATATGCTGTCTACAAGAAACATATCTTAAACCCAGGAATTCAAGGAAGATGAAAGTGAATAGCTGGAAAGCATTGTTACAAGCAAACAATAACCAAAAAAAGGCAGGAGTAGCTATATTAATAACAGACAAAACACATTTTAAATGCAAAACAATTGTGAGAGACAATGATGGATACTACGTATTAGTGAAAGGGATAATCTTTCAAGAAGAATGAACAATCATAAATATTTATGCTCCTAACAAGTGCACCTCCAAATACATGAGGCAAACACTGGAAAATATAAGTGAAAGAATAGACGCCTCTACAATTCTACTGGGGGACTTTAATACACCACTATCAACTTTGGACAGAACATCTCACAACTGAATCAATAAAGAAACAAAAACTTTGAACGGCATATTAGAGGAGCTGGACCTAATAGACATATACAGATCATTACATCTGAATACAGCAGGATATACATTTTTCTCAAGTGCACATGGATCAGTCTCCAAGATAGACCATATGCGAGGCCACAAAGAAAGGCTCAATGAATTCAGAAATATGGAAATCATACAAAATAAAATCTCTGACCACAGTGGAGTGAAACTGGAAATCTGCAAGGGCCAGAGGCCCAGATTTCTCACCAACATATGGAAATTAAACAGCACACTCTTAGAAAAACAGTGGGTCAAAGAGGAAATCTCAAAAGAAATTAATATCTACATTGAAACTAATGAAAATGATAACACAACATACCAAAACTTATGGGATGCAGCAAAAGCAGTATTGAGAGGGAAATTTATAGCCAGAAATTCATACATCAAAAAAGAAGAAAGAACAAAAATTGAAGAACTAAATGCACATTTGGAGGAATTAGTAAAAAAAACAACAAAGTGACTGCACAGGAAGAAGAAAGACAGAAATAACAAGGATAAGAGGAGAACTAAATGAAATAGAAAATAAGAAAGCACTTGAAAAAATAAACAAAACCAAGAGCTGGTTCTTTGAGAAGATCCATAAAATTGACAAACCCTTAGCGAGACTAACAAAGAAAAAGAGAGAGAAGATGCAAATACACAAAATAAGAAATGAGAAAGGAGATATCACCACTGACCCCATAGAAATAAAGACTATTATAACAGGATACTTTGAAAAACTATATTCCAACAAAAATGACAATTCAGAGGAAATGGACAAATTCCTAGAAACACATAAGCAGCCTATATTGACGAAAGAAGAAATTGATGATCTCAACAAACCAATCACAAGTAAAGAGATAGAATCAGTCATTAAAAACCTCCCAACTAAGAAGAGCCCAGGGCCAGACAGCTTCACTGGTGAATTCTACAAAACATTCCAGAAAGAACTAACATCAATCCCTCTGAAACTCTTCCAAAAAATCTAAACAGAAGGAACATTACCTAACTCGTTCTATGATGCCAATATTACCCTACTACCAAAGCCAAACAAAGACACCACAAGAAAGGAAAACTACAGAGCAATTTCTCTAATGAACCTAGACACAAAAATCCTCAACAAAATACTTGCTGACCATATTCAACAACACATTAAATGAATTATGCACCATGACCAAGTGGGATTCATTCCGGGTATGCAAGGATGGTTCAACACAAGAAAATCAATCAATGTAATACACCATATAAACACACTGAAAGAAAATCATCACATGATGATATCTATAGATGCAGAAAAAGCATTTGACAAAATACAGCACACTTTCTTGATAAAAACACTCCAAAAGATTGTAATATAAGGAAATTTTTTGAACATGATGAAGAGTATATATGAAAAACCCACCGCCAACATCATTTACAATGGTGAGATCCTAAAATCCTTCCCTCTAAGATCAGGAACAAGGCAAGGATGCCCACTCTCACCCCTTCTATTTAACATTGCCTTAGAAGTACTTGCTCGAGCACTGAGGCAAGAACCAGATATAAAAGGCATTCAGATTGGAAAGGAAGAAGTCAAAATTTCAATATTTGGAGATGACAACATCCTATACATAGAAAACCCTGAGAGGTCTACAACAAAGCTTCTAGAACTCATAAATGAGTTTAGTAAAGTCACAGGGTATAAGATCAATGCGCAAAAATCAGTAGCATTTCTGTACACAAATAATGAGCAAGTTCAGGAGGAAATCAGGAAACAAATACCATTTACAATAGTAAATAAAAAAATCAAATACCTAGGAATAAATTTAACTAAAGATGTAAAAAACTTATACACAGAGAATTACACAACACTGTTCAAGGAAATCAAAGAAGACCTAATTAAATGGAAGAATATTCCCTGTTCATGGACAGTAAGATTAAATATAATTAAGATGTCTGTCCTAGCAAAATTGATCTACACATCCAACACAATCCCAATAAAAATCAACATAGCATTCAAGGAACTAGAAAAACTTGCTATGAAATTTATTTGGAAGGGAAAGAGGCCCCAAATAGCCAAAAACATATTGAAAAAGAAAAACGAAATTGGAGGAATCACACTACCTGACTTCAAAACATACTACAAATCTACAGTAGTAAAAACACCATGGTATTGGCACAAGGAGAGACACATATACCAATGGAACCAAACTGAGAGTTCTGATATAGATCCTCATATATATAGTCATATCATATTCAATAAAGCCACCAAACCCTCTCAACTGGGAGAGAATGGCCTATTCAACAAATGGTGCCTGGAGAACTGGATATCTACATGTAAAAGAATGAAAGAGGATTACCATCTCACACCTCATACAAAAATCAACTCAAGATGGATCAAAGACCTAAATATAAGAGCCAAGTCCATAAAGACTTTGGAAAGCAGTGTAGGGAAGCATCTACAAGACCTTGTAATAGGAAATGGCTTCATGAATTTCACACCAAAAACACAAGCAGCAAAAGAACAAATAGATAAATGGGACCTCCTCAAAATTAAAGCCTTCTGCACCTCAAAGGAGTTTGTCAAGAAAGTGAAAAGAGAGCCTACACAGTGGGAGAAAATATTAGGTAACCATATATCAGATAGGAGACTTATATCCTGTGTATATAAAGAACTCCTATATCTTGAAAATAAAAAGGCAAACAACCCATTTAAAAAATGGGAAAAAGATTTAAACAGACACTTCTCCAAAGAAGAAATACAAATGGCTAAAAAGCACATGAAAAAATGCTCCAAATCTCTAGCTATCAGGGAAATGCAAATCAAAACTACAATGAGATACCGTCTTACTCCCATAAGATTGGCAGCTATGAAAAAAACAGAAGACTACAAATGCTGGAGAGGATGTGGAGGAATGGGAACACTCATCCACTGCTGGTGGGAATGCAGAAGGATCCAGCCATTCTGGAGGACAGTTTGGTGGTTTCTCAAAAAACTAGCCGTAGACTTGCCATATGACCCAGCAATTCCACTGCTGGGTACATACCCAGTAGAACTGAAAACAAGGACACAAAACAATTTATGCACACCAATGTTCATAGCAGCATTGTTCACTATTGCCAAAAGTTGGAATCAACCCAAATGCCCATCAACAGATGAACGGATCAATAGAATGTGGTATATACATACAATGGAATACTACTCGGCGTTAAGAACAAATACACTACAAACACACGTGATAACATGGATGAATCTTGAGAACCTTATGTTGAGCGAAGCAACCCAGACATTGAAGGACAAATACTACATGACCTCAATGATATGAAATAAGTAAACCAAGCTGCCTCAGAGAGCTAGAGACCAGATGATAGTATTACAGGAAATTGGGGGGTAGAGAAAGGATGTAAGCTCACACCTACATGGGTGAAATCTATGATAAGCTGGAGGTAAGTGTGTGTACAAGGAAGGGATAAAATGGGGGCATAGGGTTACCTTTGGGTGGGGCTTTGCAGGCTTGAGGGGGGCTAGGGATGGGAGGATAGGTAATATTGCCCAAGAAATTGGGGGGAGGGTGGAGCAACATACGAATATAGGAAATTGTCAGGTATTTCATTGAGAGTATAATGCTGAGAAAACCTTTTCAAAAATATAATAAGGAAAGTTACCTGTTTAAGATACTTAAAAGGGATAATCTGACACAGGACAGGCTCCTAGGGAATATGTGAATGCTCATTTTGCCAGAGTGGGTTATATCATTGGGTAGAGACCCATATAATGAGAGTGAAGGTATACCCACATCCTGGGGAAGACTGATGCCATCAAATAGAGGGAACTGTATCTCTCAAGAGAAATGGTGGCTCCCAGTGCATTAGGGCAGTTGAGCATGTCAAGCCCTCAACACTGTTGCAAGTATCTCTGAACATGGCTCTTCAAGAAATGAAGATTCACTGCTATGTCAGATGGCCCTTCTATGGAGCTGGTGTTTCTGCGTGATGAAACTGGACCCAGAGGGGATCTCTTTTCATAAGACTATCATGCTACTTTACTGGAATTGTAGTTTGTATTGGGGTTTAAGATATATTTAGGGGATTGAATCTTTTTACTGACAATATAATAGCCAGGCCCTGAGCCTCAACAGACTCCAGCTCCTACAATCTGAATTACTGGACTCACCTCACTCAGCTAAGATGGAGTTGAAGAAGGGCAACCACCACACCATGGAGCCTAGAGGGCCTACAACTGAAAGCAGGAGGATTGCATCCAGTAACCATGTGGAATCTGAGCCTCCTCTTGACATAGAGGTGCAACGGACACAACCAATCCAAGGACCTCAGAGAAAAGGTGGAAATGGAGTGGGAAAAGTGGACTTGGTGGCTGATGGGTATGGGGAATGGCAGGAAGAGATGAGATGTGGAGGCGCCTTTGGGACTTGGAGTTGCCCTGGATGGTGCTTCAGGGGCAATCACCGGGCATTGTAAATCCTCCCAGGGCTCACTGGATGGAATGGGGGAGAGTGTGGGCCATGATGTGGACCAATGACCATGAGGTGCAGAGATACCCAGAGATGTACTTACCAAATGCAATGGATGTGTCATGATGATGGGAGTGAGTGTTGCTGGGGGGGGGGAGGGGTGCGGTGGGGGTGGTGGGGTCGAATGGGACCTCATATTTTTTTAATGTAATATTTTTACAAAATCAATTTAAAAAAATTATTAAAAAATTAAAAAAATAAAAAAAGAAATGAAGATTGACTGTTGCTGTGGGCCCTAAGGGGAGGGGAAAATAGGTATTGAATAGATGGAACCAATGTAAATGTATGGGCAATAGAAGTGTTTCACAAGAGTACGCAAGGATGGATATAAGACACGTAAAATTACACCAAAAATATATAGGGGCTGATAGGCTAAAATGTAAATCATAATATAAAACATAAGATAACTAAAAATTTAGAAAATTGTATAATCTAAAATATAAACCACAATGTAAACATGAATGTTACCTTGTTTGAAACCTATTGTCTCAATATCTGTACATCAGTTTCAGTAAATATGGTATGAACATATGAAAAGATTATTGCTTTGAAAGGGAAAAGGTTTTATTTTGGATATGTGGGAGTACCGTATATTGTATATATGAATTACTGTGATCTAAAAATCTTGTGAAGATAAGCTTAATAATTAGAAAAAAGAAAAGAAAAAGATAGGATGTAGAATTTTTCCAAATTAATATGTATTCTATATCTAACCTTTAAACTCATCGCTATATTCCATTTTACTATTAAAGGAACCTGGAAATATATTGGGCTTCACTTTTCAGGAAGTTTTGGATCACAGAGAGGTTCAAAAATGGCAGCGGAGGAATACTGGTGTGGGATGTTATTGGCAGGGGACACGTGGTCGGCAGGGAGTTCTATAGGGCATATATCCAGGGTACATAAAAATGTTTGGATATTTTCATAATGGAAGCAATTAAAAACAACAACTGAGGGAGTGCTGAATTCCTAGCCAGGGGAGCTCTACCACAGTCCCTAAAGGAACAGCAACAATCCCCCAAGTGCAACGGCAAAGACCAAAAAAGAATGAAGGTCCAACAATGAGCCCCTGATACTAATGACTATGCTTGTGAACCTGTGCACCTGAAATAAGAACAAGGCCTAGAGCAGCAGTGTGCCTAAGAGTTACCTCCTGAGAGCCTCCATGTTGCTCAAATGTGGCCAGTCTTGAAGCAAAACTCAGCATGTAAATTCACTGCCTTACCCCCAGCATGGGACATGACTCCTGGGGATGAACCTCCCTGGCACTGAGGGATTACTACCAAGTACCAGCTGATGTAATTAGAAAATGACCTTAATAAAAGGTTCAACTCGGACCAGCAGAATATCTCTGTCTACACATAATAACAGGAGTTAAAAATAAATCAAGGGGGAAATTGAAAGGACAAATGAGTTTATATGGCTATGAGTCTCTAAAAAAGAGCCAGGAGGTTATCAGAGGGGTCGCCCTTATGCACACCTCAGCAGAGTCCCAGAGACAGATAAAGTAGATACAACCCCAGGTATTCATTCTTCTGAGGGCTACAGAGACCCACAGGTTCTATGGTCATGGCAGATGGAGTTCAGTGCCATGTCAGTTGGCCCTTCTTAGGAGTTGGTGGTTCTGTATGATGGAGCTGGACTCAGATGTGATCTCTTTTCACAAGCCTTTCCTGTTACTTTACCAGAATTGTAGTTCATGCTGGGGTTTAATATATACCTAGGGGATCTGAATCTCTGGTCTGACCATATGATAGCCAGGCCCTGAGCCTCAACAGACTTCAGCTCCTACACTCTGGCTTATCAGACTTACCCCACTCAGTTAACATGGAGTTGAAGGTCAACCACCAGACCATGGAGCCAAGAGTACCTACAACTGAAAGCAGGAGGATTGCATCCAGCTTCCATGTGGAATCTAAGCCCCCTCTTGACATAGATGTGGAGTGGACACAACCAATCCAAGGTCCACAGGATGGAAGAATAGAATATGGTTTAGAGTGGACTTACTGATATTCTATTCATGAACTATTTTGATTAGTATCAAAGAAAATGTGGCATTGGTGTGGAGAAAGTGGCCATGGTGGCTACTGGGTGTGGGGAATAGGAGGAAGAGATGAGATGTGGAGGCATTTTCGGGACTTGGAGTTGTCCTGGGTGGTGCTGCAAGGACAGTTACCGGACATTGTAGGTCCTCCCATGGCCCACTGGATGGAACATGGGAGAGTGTGGGCTATGATGTGGACCACTGACCATGAGGTGCAGTGATGCTCAGAGATATATTCACCAAATGCAATGAATGTCTCATGATGACGGAGAAGAATGTTGCTATGAGGGGACTAGTGGGGTGAGGGGGGTGTGGGATATTCGGGGACCTCATATTTTTTTAATGTAATATTTAAAAAATGAATTTAAAAATTTTTTAAATACACACTAGGAGGCTGTCCAGTGATCATAAGACTTTAAAGTTGTAAAACAAGCCAAGGGGAGTTACAAATGGGGGCCAGTCATAGCGTTTCTACAGTCACAAGATAAATGTTACATAGTTTTACCATCATTATCCAAGATTAAGGCATCTGGGCTCCAGTTCAGCAAGTTTCAGTAATTTCAGATGTTTACCTTTGGCTATTCCACAATACATTGGAAAATACAAAGCCATCTATATGTAACAACTCAGTGATCCTAACCGTTTGTTACTGTTTAACTCTCACTTACAAACCCATCACTACTGCAATGTAATTGACCAACATTCAAAATAGGGGAAGAAAAAAAAGCCCTCTGAGTTTTTCACTCTGAAGCAAGGAAACAGAACCCATGAAATGCTTGGTGCTTCCAGGAGACTGTCTATAACAATGAGGTCAGTGAAGTAGAGAAACCTGGTCCAGAGTGTACACAGCTGCAAAGAAGGGAGAGATGAAAGAAGGAAGGAGAGAGAACCAGAGAGATGTACATACAAGAGATCAGAGTTTAGAGGAAAGATGGTGCTCACTCCAGGGAGTGGCCTCTAGGTCTGCAAGAGGCAAAGAAAATCCAGCTTAATACTGAAAAATATATATTAAAAAAATACAATTCTTCATTCATAATATAGGTTTAAAAAACGAGATCCTAGACTAAATTCTTGGTGAAATCATCAGATACTGGGAAAGAGTCAGGGTTTCAAATCACTCTGGGATATGGAAGGCACAGGAGGTGGGGGTGATGGAAGGGTGAGAACAGAGGCAGGGTGCTTCCCAAAAGGACCCCGAGTCTAGTGACTGCTGGTAAGGCCAGGCTATGAGGAAGGCAGAGTTAAATATCTGAGATTCTTTGGGGAATCCTCTTCAAGACCTGATGACCAGAGGACAAGATCTGAGAGACAGGTAGTGGGCAGTGCCTTCAGCCTCAGGGAACATTCCTGCAGTGCTGGGCTCCTGTGTCTTCCTTTCTCAAAAAGAAGGGGTGTGCCTGTGGGATGCCCTTCCCTTCTCTCCCTTCCCTGGGACCCCAGTTCAGGGCCCAGGTGGATCCTGGGGGCTAGGTGCATCTGCCTGCAGCCAACAGGGGGGTTCCTTCTCAGGTAGTGTTCTGCCAGCAGCGAGGCCAATTCTTCAACACGCTGTGAGGTCCATAAGGCTGCAATGGGGCTGGCTCCATGTGGAGAGTCCTCTGAGGCTGGAGCTTAAGACCCTGAAGAGAGAATTCCCACAGAGCAAGGTAGAGTCATGTCCTTGGGGTCTAGCATTGTACTTAATGATGAAAGATGAAAGCTTTCCCACTGAGATCAGGAACAAGACCATGATGCCCACTCTCCCCCTGCCCTGGTATTCAGTATTGTGATAGAAGCTCTAGCTAGGGCAATTAGGCAAGAAAAAGAAATAAAATTCACCCAAATAGGAAAGGAATAATTAAAAACTTCATTATTCAGTGATGATATGATCCCATACTTAGAAAATCTCCAAAAATCTACAACAAAACTAATAAAACTTGGACAGTCTAGAGAATCAAGTCTCCTGAGCATATATCAAACAACCACAGGCCTGTAAAGTAACAGAAGAGGCATGTGTAGAAAGGTCAAATCTCAGTCCAGCTCCATCACACTCAAGAGCACAAATTCCAAAGTAGAGCCCACTGGCAAGGCACTGAACTCCAGAGCCATCTGTCATGACCATAAGACCTGGGTGTCTCAGTAGCCCTCAGAAGCACCAGTAGCTGTGGTTGTATTTACTTTGGCTGTCTCTGGAATTCTGCTGAGATGTGCATAAGCATGACCCTCTGATGACCTCCTAACTCATTTTGAAGTCTAAGGTCAGCTAACAGGGAGGTGAGGATGGGCAACCACCACACCAGGGAACCAAGAGAGTCTACAGCTGTGAGCAGGAAATTTCCATCCATCAGCCATGTGGGATCTAAGCCCCCTTCAGTTTGGAGGTGGAGCAAACATCACCATCCCAGGGTCCTCAGGATGGAGGAATAATATATGGATTAGAGTGGGCTTACTGGTATTCTACTATAGAATTATTGTGACTCTAGCAATGGAAGGAATTATATCATTGATGTGGAGACAGTGGCCACAGGAGTAGCTGAGGGCAGGGAGAGGAAAGAAGAGGTGTGATATGGGGGCATTTTCAGGACTTGGAGTTGTGCTGAATGATATTGCAGGGACAGACGCAGGACATTATATATCCTGCATGGATGGAGGGCAGAGTGTAAATTACAGTGGTATAGCAGTGCTCCAAAATGTATTCATCAAAAGCAATGAATGTGCCACACCAGTGAAAGAGGTTGTTGATGA
Organism: Dasypus novemcinctus; assembly: GCF_030445035.2. NCBI lineage: Eukaryota > Metazoa > Chordata > Mammalia > Cingulata > Dasypodidae > Dasypus > Dasypus novemcinctus. The sequence continues at coordinate 68,988,056 of NC_080694.1, read as the reverse complement.
GGAAGGAGTGGGGATGTAGGGAGTGGGGTATATAGGGATCGTTTATATTTTTCAATATAATATTTTGTGCAATTTATGTATCTTTTAAAAAATAAAAAATGGGAAAAAAGCTAATAGAACTTATAGACATTTCAGCAATGTGATGGGACACAAAATTAATATGCAAAATTCAATAGCATTTCTACATATACTAAAGAGCAATCTTAGGAGGAATGCAGAAAAAAGGTTCCATTTACAATAGTGACTAAAAGAATCAAATATTTAGGAATAAATTTAGTCAGAGCATAAAGGACCTGTATTCAAAAACCCATAAGACATTGCTAAAAGAAACTAATGATAATTTAAATAAATGGAAGAATATTGTCATGTTCATTGGCTGGAAGATTAAATATCATTAATTTTCTGTGATTTATGTGTGTTTAAAAAAAGATAATAATAAAAAAATAAATTTCACTAAGATGTCAATTCTACCTAAACTGATCTATAACTTTAATAAAATCCTGATAAAAATTCCAGTATCCTTCTTGGTAGAATCTGAAAAGCCAATTATCAAATTTATCTGAGGGAGTCAGGGTCCACAAATAGCCAAAAATATTTTTAAAAAGAACAAAGTTGGAAGACACTCACTTCCAGACTTAAAAGCATATTATCTAGCTACAGGGGTAAAAACCGCATGGTTATGGCATAAACATAGAGAGATTGACCAGTGGAACCAAATCTAGAGTTCAGAACAGACCCTCACATCTATGATCAAGTGATCATTGACAAGGCTGTCAAACCCACTCAATTGGATCAGAATATCCTATTCAAAAATGGTACTAGGAGAACTGGATATCAATATCTCAAAGAAAAAAAGAGGACCCTTATCTCACAGCTTATTCAAAAATTAATTTAAAGTGGATCAAGGACCTAAATGTATAAACTAGAACCTAAAACTCTTAGAAAAAAACACAAGGAAACATTTTCAAGATCTTGTGCTTGGTGATGGTTTCATGGACCTTACACCCAAAGCACAAGCAACAAAAGTAAAGCCTTTTGCACCTGAAAGGAGTTTACTAAGAAATGAAAAGACAGCCTACCCAATGGGAGAAAATATTTGGTAACCATATATCTGATAGTAGCCTAATATCCAGCATCTATAAAGAAATCCTATATCTCAAAAATAAGAGACAAACAACCCATTTTAAAAATGGGCAAGAGATTTGAACAGATGCTTCTTCAAAGAAGCAATACAAATAGCTAAAAACCACATGAAAAGATGCTCAACATTACAAGCTATTAAGGAAATGCAAATCAAAACTACAATGACATAACACCTTACGCCCATTAGACTGGTGGCTATTAGAAAAACACAAGAATACAAGAGAGGATGTGGAGGAATGGGAACCTTCATCCACTGCTGGTGGGAATGTAGAAAGATCCAGCCATTGTGGAGGACAGTTTGGCAGTTCCTCAGAAAAACTAATTATATATTTGCCATATGGCCCAGCAAAATTCCACTGCTGGGTATATGCCCAGAAAAACGGAAAATAAGGACACTAACCCATTATATGCCCACCAGTGTTCACAGTGGCATTATTCACTATTGCCAAAAGCTGGAGTCAACCCAAATACCTATCAACAGATGAATGGATAAGCAAAATGTGATATATACATAACATTTTTTAATCCCATATTTTTGTACTGTGGACACAATACCTAGTATTTCTCCAGTTTCATTGATATCTGACATTTTGAATAAAAAATTTTTCAATTAAATGTTTTAAGATTCCATAGATTTGGTTTAAGTTTTATCTTCAACTTTCAGTAAGTTCAATATATGAGTTATAAAATTCATGTCTGAGATTAATTTTCAACAAAAATCTAATGAAGAAATCCAGAAGAAAAAGATGAATCCCAATGTCTTAAGGGAACATGTCATAAAATTGTGATTTGGGTGTACTCCTGACCAGCGTCATGGGTTGCTAATCACCTTTGAGGGACCAGTCCCCAGGGTCTAAGCCAACTCAACACAGGTAGCCTTTAGAGATGTACATAAATGCCTCCTGGGGACATGCTAATGATTCTTAGAGGGCTCAGTGACCAAAGTGATGCTCTCCACATTTAATTAGGGAACACAACCTATAGACTTGTCTAGTAAGAATTTACACTAAAGAGCTACAAATATCCATCAAAATACATTTAAAAAACCTAATCCATCAATTCCTCTACCAGTCCTGCGTCTAGTTTTTCTTCAACAACCACATTAAGAATTGATTTCTATTAAATCTTTGTTCAGGGGTTGCATTTAAATGTTAATCTAGCTATGGTATCAGTATAAGACACTGCTGGCTAATCCAATTTGTCAGACTTAGTAATGTGCCCAACAAGAATTTTTTCTGGATTATCAAAGAAACAAAGGACCATCATAATGGAAAAGGGTATACATTTGGACTACATGGGAGCATGACATCTGTGGTTTCTTCTCTCATGAAAATGTAAACATAACCTCATCTTTTTGGCTACTGGTAAGTATTCTATGCTATCACCAACAGAAGACAAGGAGTAGAAATCAGATCGTAGGTAGGCTAGACCTCACTCTAACATGAAGGGGGAAACCTAAAAGGTATGTGAGACATAAATAAATGTTAATATTGTAATACCCTCTCAGGAGTGAGGATTATATTAAATTTCAACCAGAACAGTCAATGAATTTTAAAGTTCCTGCATACATTCAATGTGCCAAAATCATAAAAAATATTTTATGTTAGACTTCACAATATTACTGTGAAGCAGATACTACTGGAATAAGGATTTTACAGATGAGGAAACTGAGAATTAAAGAAGCTGATTAGTTTGCCCATGTTCATACAATGAGGAAGTGGCTGTAATAAAACCACAGGTCATCTGAATCTAGAGTCTGGGGTCTTAACTATTTTTATATTGTCTTTTTCCTCTTGGACATTGTATAGCTAAAGCAGTGTACCTCTTGTTTATAATTAGTAAGAGATCCATTTTAGATATTTTTATATTTTACAAAATTCTATATAGTGGTGATATTTAATGGTTCCTAATTTTCTCTTATTACCCTTACATACATTCAAATTAGGTTTAACATGTTTAGGTTTATCTGTATTAAATTTTGCTGAGGAAAATAAAATGCAAAAATATGCTATATTATTGGGAACTGAAGTCCATGCCATGAAAGTGAATAAATGAGTTTCAATTTAAATGTAGCATGCCTCTTTTTTAACTTTCTGTGCCTTCAACTCTGGTGCTCTAAATTAGATTTTTACTCCACATTCATTTCATATTAAAATATTAATAACATCTAAAATTTAAGACCAAATCTCTATGGAAAAAAAATGTTTTAAAAGTATAAATTAAAAGTCCTATATTGGGATTTGCAATAGTAATTCACATAGAAAATAATTCCTTGGCAGCAGTTCTAATAAAAAATATCAGGGGCCTTTTGTGATGTAAAGCCTAAATTGAGCCAGTTATGTGTTTCACTTCTAAAAATGGCTAACTTATATATCAGTAAATGTGCACAGATTTTAGATGTTCACTGATTTTTTTCAGTAATGGAGCACACCAGGAATCTTGTGTTCATTTCTGATCTCACTGCAGGAGGCATTTGATAAAATGGTGTGTCCAACATATATCAACCAGAAAGCATGGAAATTAAAGCTCTTGAGTGTTGGAGACAGTTAACAACACTCTACATAGTCTGGGAAGGGATTCTAAGAGTATGTTTGTTAATAGATTATAATATTAAAAGAGACTTGAAAGACAAATCAAAATTTTTCATAAACCAAACTAAACAATGTGGTAGGGATCCACATGTAGGTAATTAAACTTAAAAACTGCAGGGAGGTGAGTACTAGAAAGTTCTGGTGCTGGAGACTTTGTGAGCAGGAAAGGTGGGACAGAGATGGAGCCCAGGAGGATGCAGACAAGGTACTTACAAAATATTCACCTAAAAACATTAAGCTGTACTTTCGTTTTGGGGGTCTTTTTTTCAGTCCATGTTTTATTTTATAATAAAACTTCTTAGTGAAGCCATGTAAAATAAATTTACTCTGTTATTTTAAGAGTAAAGAAAATGAAACTGTGCCTGGTGTCACAAGGACCATCCTTGAGCTCAATATAAAATGTAAGTAAAAGGCACTGATTAAAGGAAAGAGGTTACTTCACATGCGATGGATTTTCTGTCTCTGAAGTTATATAAATACGAGTTTTGTGGATATTCTGTGGAGTAATTTCTTATGCAAGATGGAAGGCTGGACTCATGACTTTTGAGGTCCATTTCAACCCTAAAATCGAATGACCTTTTAATTCCCAACATTATCCTAAAAATAATGCTCCAAAAAGCCAAGTACATTTTTTAATGAAGGCCTCTGGGGAGATAAAGGCATCTCCACCAGTGAGGTTTATCAATTCAATGAGTGCACTGTGTTAGGAGGGATTTGGGGTACATTCGCTTGTGCCTTTTTTTTATTTACTCAAATTATAGAAAATCCCTCCATTTTGGCTCTAAGCCATCATGGTAAAATCACTAGTGTGAAAAATGAAGGGAATAGGGTAGACAGACTATTAATGGTTTGCGGGTAGATGGATACAGTTTATAATTTTTAGAATTCTGTAGGAACCAAGAATGGGTGCCAAGTGCTTTCACAAATACTGCTCCTCATGACCTCCCTTGGAAGAAGGGACTATTAACACTTAACACATAAAGAGCCTGGATATGAGCAGGTCAATTAACTGCCCAAGGGCACAGAGCTTCTAAGAGTGACTCTGGGTGTGATCCTAGGCATTCTGAAGCATTTAAGAACAATATTTGATTTAAATGAAATCCTATTACATAAAATGTGGATGTAATTCAATTTGTATTTTTCTATTTGTAAAACCACATCTCTATCTCACTTTACTGACAGCAGACAATTCTTTACAATTACAATATTATAATATTTGCATTTAAATTTCATAAAACAATATAATACAGTTAATTTGTCTTCACTTTATTGTACTATAACTCCAGCAAATCAAGGTATTTTCCTTAGCACCAAAGAGACTATAAACACTATGTACTCTGGGTCAGGAATTACTTGAATTGAAAAAACTAAAAACTCATTCAGTCATTAACCATTCCATCTAGTGGATGGTATGCTACAATATCAGAAACGATAGTAAGATTGACTTTCTTTTTATCCCTTATCTGTACTATTTTATAATCTATATGAGGTGATGGTTTTACCTATACAGTTCCAAAGCTACCAGAAGATCCACGCATGTGCTTGTGTGCATTCCATGGGGAAAATCAACTCGCTGATTGTTTCATGAACTGCCTTTTGCTTTAACTAGCTGCCTTGCTAATCGTGCCAAGTGGCCAGGCAGGTGGAGCTGACAGCGATGTTGCTGTGTGAACAAATGGTTCTGGAATTAGTTTCAGGTGTAACTGCATCAAGTTGATGAGGCTGTTGAGGTGGTGAGGCAAAGAGTAGTTGCTAAAAGTATCCAAGCAACATATGACCTCTGTATATGTAAATAAAGGCTAATAATAAGAAAGCTTGTTAGTTTCTGGCATAAAACATACAGTGTCCCAGGAAGCACCAAGCCTGATGCAGGAAGAGCAGTGCCACCCAGGGAGGAGGAGGAGGAGGAAGGGGAGGGGAGGGGGCTGGTGAGCTTGACTGTGATTACAATTACCATGATGGAGGCAGACATGGGAAAGTGATCATGCAAAGTGGTTTTGCTACCAAATGATAGAGCTAATCCCAAGAATATATATGTTTTAAAATTTACCTCCAGCTCCCTCTCATAAGGGAAATGCTATCACTAATCTGGGTCTAGTGATGCTAATATCATAGTGTCTAGGAGGAACAACTCCTCCAAATACATCCCAATCTTAAAACTGGATCATTGGTCTCATGGCTTTATTACTTAAGCAAAATACATAGAACCATGCATATTAAGTCTTTTCACTATTTTACAATTTGTCTGATTGCATTTATCATGTTATTTTTAGAACCACTTTGGATATGATTAGATATGAAGGAGCTATGGACACCGAATACTTGAGAAAAAGAGTGATACCCCCAATGGGAGAAAGCACGCAAGTCACCGAGGTTTAGACACCCATGACAAACTTTAGAGATTTTACAGTTCTGCCTAAGGCTGACACCATTTCTGTTTACCATAGTATAATCTAGCCTTTCATGAGAAGCAATGGAAACAGGCAATGGAAGTTCTGAAACAGACTTCATCCTCCTGGGGTTTTCTGATCGACCCCAATTAGAGCTCGTCATCTCTGTGGTTGTTTTCTTCTTCTATATTGGGACTCTGATAGGAAACACAACCATCATTCTCGTATCTCACCTGGACACCCACCTGCGCACCCCCATGTATTTCTTCTTATCCAATCTCTCTTTTGTGGACCTCTGTTATACAACCAGCATTATCCCACAGATGCTGGTAAACCTCTGGGGTCCAAAAAAGTCTATTACCTATGGAGGGTGTGTGCTCCAGTTTTTCTTTGCCCTTGACCTGGGAGCCACAGAGTGTCTTCTCTTGGCGGTGATGGCCTATGACTGCTACGCAGCTGTCTGCCAGCCTCTTCAGTACACAGTAATAATGCATCCCCAGCTCTGCCAGAAGATGGTGCTGTCTGCCTGGTCGGGCGGTCTTGGCAGTGCCCTAATCCTTTGTTCCTTGACTTTGAAGTTGCCAAGGTGTGGACACAGGGAGGTAGATAATTTTTTCTGTGAGATGCCAGCCTTGGTCAAGATGGCTTGTGTCTATTCAAAAATGGTTGAGATTGTCGTCTCTGCACTTGGAGTCATTTTTCTCCTAGTACCTCTATCACTGATTCTTATCTCATATGCAGTTATCACTCAAGCTGTCATGCGGATCAGGTCACCAGCAAGGTGGCATAAGGTCCTGAATACATGTGGTTCTCACCTCACAATCGTAACTATGTTTTATGGAACAATCATTTACATGTACATGAAGCCACAGAATAGCACATCCCAAGATGAGGGCAAGTTCCTTTCTCTCTTTTACACAATTGTCACACCCAGCCTCAACCCTCTGATCTATACTTTAAGAAACAAAGATGTAAAGAGTGCAGTAAAGAGAATACTGAGGAGAGAAAAGTGTTCCACAAATTTATGAGTTAGATGGAAAAATAATCGGTGTCAAGAGGTAAAGAAATAATATCAGACTTTGTCAACAGAAGCTTCATCAATGCATTCATTCAACAAGCACTTCTTGAGTTTTCACCATGTATCAAGAATTGCACTAGGCGCTAAATTTGTAACTTAGTAGAAAAATAGAAATGACAAAATGAAAGAGCTATAGAAAAAGTTCCATAAATAAAATATACTCCATTAACTTAAAAGGCCCCAAGACTAATCAGGAACAAGGATAAATAAAGATATAATTATAAAATATAGTAAGTGCAGTAGTGGAGATCTGAGATAATCATTAAGGAAAGACTTCACACTGTTGTGTGTCCCTTCTCGATCACCCTCCTAAGGATGAAGCTGCTTGCTCCAACCTTCTTCACTATTCTTTGTTCACTAAAATGTGGAGGTGGAGGGTACCCAGCCTTGGCCAAGGAGATGAGAACAAATGCTTGGGGAAAATGGAGCAGTAGGAGAGAAGGAGAGCTCCTCAATGACTGAGCAGAGCCACCCACTAGCAGAGCATCATCCACTACCAGAGGAGAAAACCTTCTGCACATCTAGTGAAGTAAGGCACTGCATTGGGGTCTTTAGCTTTTACCATTTCCTGACATGATAAGTAGTTTGGGCTTTGTCCTACAGGACAGTTGGGTACCTGGACCAGCAGCTGCAGGGAGGTTGTTGGAAACATAGCTTCTTGGGCCCCATCTCAGACCTCCTGAGTCAACAATCCAAAAATGAGCCCAACCGTCTATGGTTTTCAAACAAGCACGCCAGGTTGTTCTGATAGGCTAATGTTTGAGAACCACGATTGTGGAGAATAGGGAAACAACAAGTATCTCTATCTAGAAAATTAACACAATTCTATAGAGCATGCTGGCAGATCATGGAAGGGGGGAAGATATTAATTTCCTAAAGCTTTTAAATTGTCCCAAATACCAGCCTCCAATTCAGTACCAGTTCACAAGACACTTTTTTCCTCACCAATGTGGAGAAATGAGAAGTTTCATATAATAGGCTTAGTGAAATCAATGTAAAAGGTCATTCTTTATTTAATACTAACCCTTCCTCCACTTGGGTTTTATAATATTCTTTATTTTATTGAATGATGGGAGTGGTTGAGGATAACTTTTGAAAAGAAATGTGATGCTCTTAATTGACAAAGCAGAAATTTGGCAATTTTTGTTCATCACCCTATTTTTTAATTTTGCTGGTAAATACATTCTCCATTTTTCTACCACCAGCCTTTGAGAGCTTGAAAATCCTCCCTACAAGTGACAGATTCCTCTCCTCTTGTTATGTCATATCAATGGCAAAGAAAGTCACCACCTACCTCAAGTGTGGATGAGGAGAGTAGCAGGGTGATGATTTTCTCTCTCCAATCCTTAAACTCAGTAACTCCCAATTTTCTACAGTGAAACCAGACTACCTTTTTTTAAGGTTTTGAGTCCTCTTTGCAAGTAACTTTAAAACTGTCAGTTGTGTAAATCTTGATAAAAATGAAGAATCTGAGAGAGAATAATGATATCAGAATAGGGAAAGCATGACAACTAAACATTATGGTGTTATAAGGACAATGGAAGAAAGAAAAGAGGATAGAAAGGTGAAATTGTGGCCACTGGAAAGGAGTATCAAGTTTTCTTATGATATTTGACATTTCTTGATGGACATTTCATTTATCACTTCAAACCCTCCTACTCAATATTCTAGACCCAGCTGAAATCTTACCTCATCTGAAAGGTGCTTCCAAATCTCATCAATCCATCCTCTTAATTCCCTCCAAAGTCTGATAATGTCAGTATTCTGACACTGCCCCATTTTGTTTATTGTTGGCATATGCATTTGGGAAAAAGACATTGGTGAGCTGCTCAACAACATGGAACCTATCTTATTCATATGTGATTTTCCAGTGTTTAAACTGGTTTCTGACATGAATTACATATTCAGTAAATGTCCATAGAAAGATTAATTACATGGGTGTTTATAATTAAATCTGCATGAAAATGTGATCAATTCTTCAGATTATGGCAAATGTTCATTGGATAATGAATACTAGTGCAATGTCTTCCATTTTTCTGTTTTTTTTAAATGTTTCAGACATATGAAACACCTGAGATTTGTGGGGAATGAAAAGATAATACAGTTTTCTTTTTATATGCATAATCTTATAGGATCTTCTCAACATCCCTTGGAAGTACATATAACATATGTTTGGAAACCATAAAAGCAGGAGAAATCAAAGAAAAAAAAAAAAAGCTAATGATCTCATAGTTCAGAGCTAATGGCCACTATTTTTAATTAATTTCCTTTTAATTTATCCATATCTGTATTAAAGTTTGGGTCATGCTCAGTTTAGTACCTGCTTTATTTCTCTCAATGCATGCATTCTCAAGAGAGGTGCCGTCACTCCCAAGGGAACAAAATTGGCTATTGGTGGGGAAAGGCAAAAAATCTTAGCTATTACAATGGCTGGTGCCCCTCCAGAGCTGCAGTACATGAAGAGATACTTTGTAACTGTGGTATTAAAATTTCATTGAGAGGCCAATGGTGATTAAAAAAAGGTGAAAAATTACTGTATTAATAAAAGAGAATGTGCTTCTCCCTATTTAAAAAGATAATTAAAAGAAAGACTCCTTTGGGCTAAATTGATGGACAAGGGCACACCCAGCCTCCAGGTCCTGGAAGAGGCATTCACAGCTTTCTAGGTTGGTATCTTTAAAAAAAAAAAAAAAAAGGTTGATAAAAAACATACATTTGGAAAGAAAAAAAAACATGGTTTCAATGATGCCTTCACATAATCAGGTTAAAATGCTGGAAATGCCCTGACATGCTACAAAGCAGTGTTTTTTCAAACTTCAATGTGTGTATGAATCACCTGTGGGTGTTATTGAAAATGGAGGTTCTGATTCAGTAGGTCTGAAGTGGGGCTTGGAATTCTACATTTCTAACAAGTTCCAAGAATGCTGCTGATGCTGCTGACCCAAAAGGTGAGGAAAATGAAAAGGCTGGAAGATGTCTATCAAATACAAACAGTTCAGGCAGGAGGACTCAGAAAACTCCTCCCCAGAGCACTCAGCAGAGCATTGGTGAGAAACGGTCCTCAGAGGTCGGAGAGGATGGTGGAGGAAAAGGGAATGGAACCAAATCCCAGTCGGAACTGACAGAAAGGCAGCTGTGCTTCACCATCAGAGATTAAATGATAGCAATTTCCACATGCCACAGAATCTAATGGCCATCAGAATTTTTGACCCACAGGCATCTATAATAATAACTTGTTGGGAAGCAGACTTGGCTCAATGCATAGAGCATCTGCCTACCACATGGGAGGTCCATGGTTCAAACCCAGGGCCTCCTTGACCCGTGTGGAGCTGGCCCATACGTATGTGCTGATGCGCACAAGGAGTGCCCTGCCATGCAGGGGTGTCCCGCGCATAGGGGAGCCCCACACGCAAGGGGTACACCCTGTAAGGAGAGCCACCCAGCGTGAAAGAAAGATCAGCCTGCCGAGGGTGGCGCGGCACACACGGAGAGCTAATGCAGCAAGATGATGCAACAAAAAGAGACACAGATTCTGGGTGCCGCTGATGAGAATAGAAGCAGACACAGAAGAACACAGAGCAAAAGGACACAGAGAGCAGACAACTGGGGCAGGGAGAGGGGAGAAAAATAAATAAAAAATAAATCTTTTAAAAAAATAAATAATAATGACTTGTTGATCACATTATGTTTAGCAAAATAAACATTTTGAGTCCTCAAATGAGAAAGGTCCCCAACGGGATGCGCACTGCCCAGCCATTGACACCTTATGACCCAGCAGACCAGATGGAACTTACACTCATTCTTCCTTCAGTAACACAGATAAAAACTCACCCTGGCTAAAAGGGAACTCATCCAAAATAGGATCTTCGAAGGTCCTATTCACAAATAGACCACCACAAATTAATAATCATGGCATCTTCAAAAGCCCCTAATTACAAATGGGTCCACACCCACAGGAAAATGGATTAAGATGGAAACCTGTCTTTTAGGGGGGATGGGACTCAATCCTCAACAATATGAGATCAAATCCCAAGCAGGGAAGTGGATGTGGTTCAAGTGGTTGAGCTCCCACCTTCCACCTAGGAGGTTCCATGGATGGCTCCTGGTGCCTGCTAAAGAAGATGAGCTAGCCTGACAGGATGGCTTGGTGCATTGATGCAACCAAGAAACACAGCAAGGAAACAAAATGGGAGACACAACAAACAGGCAATGGAGATGGCAGTGAGCACAAACAATGATGGGGAGAAATAAATCTTAAAAAAGGGGGGGGGGGCAAGCAGGTGTAGTGAACTACAAAAGCAGGTGGCCCAAAATATCCAGTACCTGCTTCTAAAACTTTGACACCTGTCCCACAGACTATACATTTGGCTTCTTGAATAACTGTTCTTTATGACCAGTTAGTGGAAAATAAAAACTCACAGGCCATATTCATGGATGGATCTTTATAATAGGTTGACACCACTCAAAAACAAATGACCACTGCAGGACAATTCTGCTCAGGAATATCCCTGAAACACAGTAGCTAGAAAGTCAGAGGTAGAGCCCTATACTAATTCATAGGTGGTGGCTAATGGGTGGTCAGAGAGGGAGAGATGTGGAAAGAACACCACTGGAAAATTGGTAAAAAGGAAGTCTGGAAGGAGGCAAAAAGATTGACTTTTCAAAATGAGCATATTGTAGGAAAATACTCATGTAAATTGTAAATACCCTTCAGAGCACAACTGCCATCAAACAGAATCTGTGGACATAAGTGGTCCGTAGGTGTTGGCCAGTCTTTCCTCAGAGACATGAGTCCTTTTCCAGTGGATGCTTGCACCAACTGGCCATGCATGAAAACTGGGATGAGTTGAACAGCACAGGCCTCTACTCACTAAAAGTGACTGGCTGTCACCACAGCCACTTGCCTATCCTACCAAGACAGAAATGGGCACTGAGCCTGTGATATGGTGATGAATTAGTATACTGGATCCTCCAAAGAGAATGGAAGGATAGAACTCTGCCTTTTATAACAAAGTAGATTAACACTCAAAGCATCTGAGAGCTATGAATCAATAAGAACACTATAAAATAAAAAAACTGTAATTCTATGTGGCAGCTTGAGATTACTTATAAATTCTAAAAAGAGAGATAATTTTTGTAAACTTGTCTATTCCTCTGGACATGATAACCCTTTGATTGAATCAGATTCAGCTGAGAAGTCTGAATAAATTATGTTAAGATTAGGGCTTTGATTCAATCACATCATTAGACTGAGACTCAATATTGAGCCCCTGTCCCCATGGTGGGCTGACAAAACAGACTCTCACATGGAAGTAAACATACAGAATAGAAGAACACAGAGAAAGAGAGACAACTCAATAGATACAGCAGAGGCCCTGGAAAGAGAGATGAGCTTGATAGTCTACGGCTGACCTCGTGAAGAAAACAAAGCAGCTGAGCCTGGAAAGAAATGAGCCTCAGGGAGAGAGCCTGGCCTTATGCCAGCCTAGAACTGAGATCAGAAGAAGCTGGGACCACAAAGCCTTAAGAAGCAGCAGGAGGCGGCAGACTTGGCCCAGTGGTTAGGACGTCCGTCTACCACATGGGAGGTCCGTGGTTCAAATCCCAGGCCTCTTTGACCTGTGTGGAACTGGCCCATGCACAGTGCTTATGTGCGCAAGGAGTGCCCTGCCATGCAGGGGTGTCCCCCGCATAGGGGAGCCCCACGCACAAGGAGTGCGCCCCATAAGGAGAGCCGCCCAGTGCGAAATAAATAAATAAATCTTTAAAAATAAAAAAAAAAGAAGCAGGAAAGCTGAACCCTCACAGACATCACCTGCCATCTTGCTCAAGATGTGGCAACAGACTTTGAGTGAGAAAGTACCTCTTAAGGAAATTTGAGTTGGACTCTTTAGGGCCTTTGATGGTACGCTTCTACCCCCAATATATAACCTTCATATAAGCCAACAGATCTCTGGTATTTTGCATCAGCACCCAATTTGACTGTCTAATACATTCTACAAAGGCAAAATTACATGAAAATATGTCCGCCATCAGTAATAACCAGAAAAATTCAAATCAAAACAAGATCATAGGACTTCCAGGAAGATAGTGAACTAGAAAGACATGGGACTCTCTTCTCCAGTAAAATAGCTAGAGGACAGGCTGAAACCACCTAGAAAAAGATCTGATAGGGTTTAGGACACCAGGTGAAGGCTGGACAACATCCAGAAAGGAACAAAGGAGGGAAAGCATGATGACAGAAGTCTGAGTTGAAACCACTGGGTGCTACTGCTGGCAATATCCCCTACACTAAAGACACTTTAGAATTCTCAGACCTCTGGGCCTGTGGCTATAGACAAAGGGGGTTCCAGAGCTCTACCACTGCAGGAAAGGGTAGAGAGAGGAACACAGCCTAAGGCTGACTCGGCTTCTGACTCACAGATTTGGTCTGCTGTGTCCCAGGAGCCCTTCCTGGATGGGTGGGACTGCACCACTGTTTACTTGGGAGCCAGCAAGGGGCTAAAGATATACCACCCTCCCAATCTCCTCTTATACTAATAGGAACTGATTGTTGAGGACTCAGAGGGGAGTTGAAATATTTCCAACCTGAGCAGAGGGAGGGGACTGCCAGAGAAGCCTGGAGAACTGTCTCAGAGAAAGTATGAATTACAAGGCTCCTAGCCTCCATACAAGAAGTTCTATCACATTGATCAGGTCTATGTTGCAACAAATACATTCCAACCAAACATTGAACTGAAAGCTGCCAAAGAGCACCATCTGCTGGCAGACAAAGGAAGTGCATGCAGGAAATTAAAACTAGGAGAGGATTTTCTGGTCTCTATAACCTCCTTCCCCAAGGCCTTAGAAAGCAACTCTACAAAAAATTACTGGGTCTAATGCCCAGTTTTGAGCAACCAGCGTGACAGTCCTAACAATCAGGTCGAGCCAAGAATCAAAGACCAGTGATAACACACAGCCTCCTGCTACTAAATCCCTACAAAAGAGAAAGAAATTGAGCATCTGAGTAAACTACATTCTAATCAGATGCCTAGATACCAGCAAAAAAAATTATGACCACACTAAGAAAACAGAAGACATGGCCCAAGAAAAGGAATTTATCAAACCTCCAGAAGAGATGAAGAATTTGAGAGAATGAATCAGTGAGATGTGCACAAATATCCAAAATCAAATTAATAAGTTGAAATACAATATGTTTAAGAGATAAATGTAATCAAGGAAACATTGAGTGAGCACAAAGAAGAATTTAAAATCCTGAACAGAAACGTAACAGAGTTCATGGGAATGAAAAACACAGTAGATGAGATCAAAAACACATTTGAGGCATACAACAGCAGACTTGAAATGATAGGGGAAAAAAACAGTAAGTGATACCAAAGACAGAATAACTAAAATTGAAGAGAGAAAAGAATGGGAAAAAATGAGCAGAGATTCAGAGAGGGGCTCATATATGTCACGGGAGTTCCAGAAGAAGAGAAGGGAAAAGGGACAGAAAGAGTATTTGAGAAAATCATAGATGAAAATTTCCCAGCTCTCATGAAAGAAAAGAACTTACATATCCAAGAAGCACACCCTAGCCCAATCAGAATAAATCTGGATAGACCTTCTCCAAGACACATACTATTCAGAATGCCAATGCCAACGATAAAGAGAAAATTCTCAGAGCAGCAAGGAAGAAGCAAACCATCATGTACAAGGGATGTCCAGTAAGAATTACTGCAGATTTCTCTTGAGAAACCATGGAGGCCAGAAGACAGTGGTATGATATAATTAAGATACTGAAATAGAAAAACTGCCAGCCAAGAATTCTTTATCCAGCAAAATTGTCCTTTAAATATGAAGGTGAGTATAAAATATTCACAAACAAACAGAAACTAAGAGAGCTTGCAAAAAAAATCCAACTTTGCAGGAAATATTAAAGGAAGCCTTAGAACCTGAACGTAAAAGACAGGAGAGGCAGGCTTAGAGGAGAGTATAGAAGTCAGAATAGAAAAAAGGATAACCAAAAGTGGAAAAAGATAGACAAAAATAAGATTGAATATATGAAAACCAAAGAATAAAATAGTGGCAGCACGTGGATCATGGTTCCTAAGCTAGATCTCAGAAGTGGAACAGGGAGTCACTCCCTCCTCCTCTCCTCAGGATCAGGACGTGGGTGCGTTTTTCATAAAGTGCATCTCAGAAGTTGAACCTGAAATCCCCCTGTTCTCCTCCCCCACAAGGCACCAGGTGGGAGCATGTTTCCTAAACTACATCTTATAAATGGAACCTGGAAGCACCCCATCTTCCTACCGTCAAGTGCTGGCCAACCCTAGTCAATGAATTTTTTTTTAAAAAGACTAAATAAAAGCAAACTTCCCAAAAAAAGGAAACAAAAAACATACTAAGATGCCTTAGATTGCTCTCCAGACTGGAACCATGGAGCAGCTTCAACAATTTAATTTGTTGTTACAAGTTATCACAAGCAGTTGGCATGTATTTTAGAGGCACGTTGCATCCAACAACACAGCATATCAAATATTACAATGCCATTATAAAAATTTAGCTAAGTGCTTTTTGGCACCTGTTTTCAAAGCAGTAGCAGGTTAAATATTCTTTGAGCTTACAGATCTAAATATGTACCCACATTACCACAATACAGTGACTCATTATAAAACCTTTCAAGACCCCAGTTCACCCAGGCTGCTGATTATTTTTTGCCCACTTGCTAGGGCCTGCTTAATAAGTTTCTTTGTGTGTGGCAGCATTTCTTCAGAGTCACTTTCATTATAAACTGATGATCAGATTTGGGGGAAATGCTTAACCATCTACCTACCCCAAGATTTTCAAGGACCATTCTTATCAACAAAAAATAATCTTAGAGTTGGGCATGACCAAATTCGTTTAGGTCAGCTCAAATCACAGGTATATTCTGCTTCTCCCATTCACATGCTATTTAATCTCTTCTTAATTCATTATGTCCTGCTTTCTCCCTTCTGTAAATATGAGGATCTCAACTAAAGTATGTAGCACAAAAGTTCAACAAAACTTTCTATGCTGTTGTTGTAACATTAGCTGGAAGATATATACACCTCTGCCCCTCAAAAATAAGGTAAGAAATGAGAAGAAAGTAAATCATTAAAGAAACATAAACCAAAAATATTATGAAATCTATTAGAAATCCCTATAGATTCAGTAAGAAGGAAACATATAAAGAATATATAAAATATATAACTTTCTTCTCAATCAACACTAAACAATAAGCAATTAAATAAAATATGAGATCAATAAAGATAAACTTAAGATATGTGGAACATTTTTATGAGAAAGTATTACTCGTCTTTACCAAAAGATAAAAGAAAAGGAATAAATTGGGATGAATAAAAATAAATAGAAAATCATTATTTAAACTGTAAAGTTTAATGCAGATATTTCAAACAATTTCCTACATTACATTTGAATTGTAACAAATGTATTTCAAAAATTTTTTGGAAAAATAGGTTAGAAGGGGCAAGACATTTTTAGAAAGAGTAATTAGGAAGGATTTGCTCTGCCAGGTACTGAAATGCTTTATCAAGCATTAATTATTAAAAGTACTGCTTTGAAGATGATTAAAATGAAATGGAAAGCTCCAAAACAGGCCCAGTTCATTTTACCTGAGAATATTGACTATGAAAAAGTGGCATTACAAATTAATGAGTAATGAAGGACTATTTGTTAAATAGCATGGGAAAATTAATGAAATGTCTAGAAATATTTGTCTATTTAAATCTAATTATCAAAAATATACATTTATATAAATTTCAAATCAAATATTTAAATGTATAAAATTTAATACACAAAAAGAACAGTAAATATGTATGTTCATATTTATTTTGCAAAATGGAAAATAAATGTCCAAGCAATGGAGCAATGAAAAAATCACAATGCAAGTGATGTATTACAGCATAAAATTAATAGAAACACTTCTGTTGGTCAAAAGCCACCATAAACACTTTTTTAAATCCTAACTTGCAAAACTTTGCACTGTATATAACAGACAAAAACATTTTATAAAAATCAAAAAGAAAAATCTAAAACATCCAATGGGAAAAATGAACAAACATATAATCCAGAGAATAAACAACAGCTAAATTGCACAAATGTTCAACACCACTGGAATCAAAGGAATGAAAACTATTACTAATAAGAAGTTTTCAACTATCAAATTAACAAAGATGTTTTTATAACTCACTTTTCATTTTTATTGCAGGGCATTTAACAATGAAATTTTAAACCCTTTCTTATTAAGAGATGTTTCATCAAAGAAACATTTAAGAAGAAGACAATTAGATTACAAAAAACAGAACTGACATTTTATTTTTTTTTCATTTTTTATTATGTTTTAAAGATACATAGATCACACAAAATGTTACATTAAAAATGTAAGAGGTTCCCATATATCCCACTCCCCACACTCCCCACTCCTCCCACATCGACATCTTCTTTCATTAATGTGGTACATTCATTGTATTTGATGAGTACATTTTGGAGCATTGCTACACAGCATGGATTATAGTTTATGTTGTACTTTACACTCTCTCCCAGTTAGTGGGTTATGGCGGGTTATATAATGTCCAGCATCTGGACAGCATCTGTCCCTGCAATATCATTGAGGACAACTCCAAGTCCTGAAAATGTCCCAACATCACACCTTTTTCCCTCTCCCTGCCCTCAGCAACTCTCGTAGCCTCTGTCTCCACATCAATGATATAATTGCTCCATTGCTACAGTCACAATAATTCTATAGTAGAATACCAGTAAGTCCACTCTGATCCATATTTTATTCCTCCATCCTGAGAACGCTGGGATGGCGATAACCACTCCACCTCTAAATCATGACACAGCTTAGATCCCACATGGCTGATGGATGGGATTCTCCTGCTTGCAGCTGTAGACTCTCTCGGTACCCTGGTGTGGTGGTTGACCATCCTCACCTCCCTATTAGGAGACGGACATTTTAAATATAGTACTTTGACATGCTTCCTGTGGCTTCTTCTCTCTTCATCTGAAATTATTATAAAGGACTCTAGTAATACGATTAAGACCATCCAGATTGAGGTGGGCCACACCTTAACTGAAGTAGCCTGATCCAAAGGTCCTACACACAATGGGTTCACAACCACAGGAATGGACCAGATTTAAGAACACATCTTTCTGGGGCGCACACATCTTCAAACCACCACATTATTTTACTTGGCAATGGAGAATTAAGGTTGCTAATCAGAAAACCTTAAGATAAGGATGCCATCCTGAGTTACCAGAGTGGCCCAATGCAATGTACACACAAGATGCTTAAAAGATGGGATTGGGGGATGGACTTGGCCCAGTGGTTAGGGCGACCGTCTACCACATGGGAGGTCCACAGTTCAAACCCCAGGCCTCCTTGACCCGTGTGGAGCTGGCCCATGCGCAGTGCTGATGCGCACAAGGAGTGCCGTGCCATGCTGGGGTGTGCCCCGCGTAGGGGAGCCCCATGCGCAAGGAGTGCGCCCCATAAGGAGAGCCGCCCAGCGTGAAAGAAAGTGCAGCCTGCCCAGGAATGGCGCCACACACACGGAGAGCTGACACAAGATGATGTAACAAGAAGAAACACAGATTCACATGCCGCTGACCAAAACAGAAGCAGACAAAGAAGACATAGCAAATAGACACAGAGAACAGACGGGTGGGGTGGGAGGGGAAGGTTAGAGAAATAAATAAATCTTTGAAAAACAAAAAAAGATGGGATTGGGACTCAGTGTCAGAGTGGTGCCATGGAGGAAGATTCACCCCGCCATTGCTGGGAAAATGCAATGTGGAGCCCCTAGGAAATGGAAAAGGAAAAAGAAAAAGGATTGTCCTTGTGCTGTTAGGATCTTTAAGCGGAGGCCAAGTGCGGCAAGGACGAGCCACACCAGAATTGTACGGTGAGAAGTATAATTCAGGTTCTAGAAGAGAGAAGTAGCACGCCTCGCAGGCCGTGGGGTTGCCTGGTGAAATTTAAAGCTCACAGGTCCTAGAACCAGAGGAGAAGAACGCCCCTCAGGCCACATGGGGAAGCACCGGGAACTTGGCTCAAGCAGGCAGGCAACATAAGGTTGCAAAGCAGGGCGGAGCGACGTCCTTATAACGCAGGGTGGATCTGTCAGTGTGGGCATTGGGGAGCTTGTGTTGACTTTTGTAGGGGCACAGCCCCAGGGGGATGGAGAAGGGAGGGGGAGTGGGCATTTACCCGCAAACAGGTGTCGTGGGTGGTCACCAAGGAGCCTGAGGACAGAACCTGGCGCCCAGAGACATCGAGCCAGGCGAAGGCCCTCCGTTATTTTAATCCACTGCACTCACCTAGAGCTTCCAGGAAGGAGTGCATCCCGGCTGACACCTCCAAAGTAGCCCAGAGACACGCATTCTGAACTTCTGAGCTCCAGGAATGGAAGTTAATAAATTTTGGCATTAGATTTGTGGTAATTTGTTACAGCAGCCATAGGAAATTAATGTACCAAAAATTTTTTTAAGAAACTACCAAGCTGATTCTAAAACTGATATGCAAGTGCAATACCTAGACTACTCAAAACAGCCTTGAAACAGAAGAATGGATTTGTGGGAATCGCATTATCTCATTCCCAGGTTTACCATAAATCTACAGTAGTCAAGACAGTGCATTATTGGGCTGTGCATGGACAAATGGGTCAGCAGAGAAGCTGAGAGTCCAGAGATAGACCCACACATATAAATCCAAGTGATTTTCAACAAAGAAGCCAAGATTACTGGAAAAGGAAGAGACAATACTTTCAATAAATGGTGCTAGAATAGTTGGATATCCAGATGGAAAAAAGTGAAGCTCAATTTCTACCTCACATAATACACAAAAACTAATTTGAAATACACCATAGACCTCAACGTAGACAGTAAACTATGACTGAGCAAAGACGCAGACCCTGCTGGGTACTTAACTTTCAGCACTAGCCCAGCCCTCCTACAGTCTGCTCTCAGCTTCTGGTTTCATCATCTAAAAGTTGGGTTTCTTGGAAGACGGCTTCCAGCTCGGTTCCATCCGTGAGGGTTGTAAAGGGGTATTCGACGACAGGAGAAGGCAAGACGGGACTTGCTTGTGTATCTTTGCTTATTGCCCCGTGAGCATTGATTGCCCAGTGTTGGCATTTACCCCAGAGCACTTCACTCTCCAACTTTCTGTGCTGATCTGGTGATCCTAAAGCCGACCTCATAAGCCTCTTCAGAGTCGCCGGCGTCACCTGGTAGGGCCCACTCCGCAGTGCTCCCGAGCCCCCAGCCCTCCCCGAGGAGAGCCCTGCTTAGGGGCCCACCCTGGGGACGTCAGCGGGTTCCTACAGCTACAGTGCCAACAACTGCAGGGTTTCCTTTGCTTTTCAAGTCTCCCATATCTGTTTAAAGTACTTGTTTATTATTTTTAAATTTTCAAAATTTACACTCTATGCCCACAAGCAAGTTTCCCTTTCCCCTCCCTCCATTCCCTTGTAACCTCTAATCTACTTTCTCTCTCTATGAATTTGCTATTTGTAGATATTTCACGTAAGTGAAATCCTACTGTATTTGTCTTTATATGCATTGGTTATTTTGCTCAGCATACCATTTTCAAGGTTTATCCATGTTCCAGCACATTTCAGAGCTTCATTCCTTCTTAATGGCCAAATAATTTCCATTGTGTGTACATGCTCCATTTTGGTTGTTTCCATCTTTTGACTATGGCGAATAATGCTGCAAGAAACATTGGTGTACAAGTATCTGTTTGAGCTTCCATTTTCCATTTCTTTGGGTATACACTAGATTTTCACAAAAGCATAGAAATCTACTGCCATTCAAAATCTCACAATGATTAGAAAAGAGAAAATAAATCTCAGTTCCTTCAAGGAGACCAATACAACTTTGTTATAACCTGAGAAGAATTGTATGAGGAAGGAAATTTAAAAATTTTTGACAAAGGATAGGTAAGGATGATGATGCTGATAACAACCATGACTACGAAGATGATAGATGATAGATTAGAGGATGATAGATAGATAATATATAGATTAGATAGCTAGCAAGATAGATGATAGATAGATAGATAGATAGATAGATAGATAGATAGATAGATAGATAGATAGATGTAGATAGATAGATGTAGATAGGTGACAGATAGATGAGAGAGAGAGAGAATCCCAAACAAGAGACTAGCAAACCAAGCACAGCATTGCATGAAAATGATAATCCACTACGACTAAGTTATGTTGATCTCGGGAATGCAAAGATGATTTTTTTTTATCTCAAACTAGAAATAGGAGAGACTACCTTTAACCTATTAAAGATACACATTTTTTAAAATCTACAGTAAATATGATCCTAAATAGGAAAATGTTAGAAGCAAATGTCCTATATGATAACTTATATTCAACAGTGTGCAAGATTTCCAAGCCAAGAACAATCAGTAAGGAAATGAAACTGAAGCCATAGAAACTGAAAAGGAAAAAATAAAAGTAACATAGTTCAGAGTCTATATGATCACATATGTAGGAAGCCCAAAAGAATCTACAGACAAGTTATTAGAAATGAAAAAAGAGTTTAGCAAGATGGTTCAAGTCTATTGCATTTCTATACACCAGTAACAATTAGAGAATGCAAATCCCTATTTTAAGAAGAAAAAAGATTTATAACAGCAACAAAACTGTACCTCAGGAACAAGTCTTTAAAGAAATGTGCAAGGTCTTCATATAGAAAATAGTAAAATTTCACTAAAAGATATTAACGATGACCTCAACAAATGAAATAATAGATCGTGTAAAAAGGCAGGAATATTTAAAGTGATAAAAATATCAGTTCTCTCTAAATTGATCTATGGAGTTAATCCAACTTCAAAAAATATACATTGACTTCTTTTTGTAGATCTTGCAAGGTACTTCTAAAATGCAATGGAATAGCAAACAGTTAAGAATGGCCAAGATGCTTCTAAAGCAAAATATTGAGAATCCTGTTCCGCCTGTTATCAGGACTCATCATAAATATGTAATAATTGATAAAGATGAAACTGGTATAGGAATAAATTCATCAAGAACACATGCTCACACTCACACACAGACAAACACATACTCAGGACATTGACATAAGAAAGAGGTATCACTGGAGAAGAAAAATTATTTCACTAAATTATGCTGGAATTTTGTTACCCATTTAAAAAACATTTGTATCCATATCATCCACCACACACACATAAATTAACTCAGTTGATTAAGGATATATAAATTTAAGACTTTTAAGGAAAACTATAGGTGAATATCTTTCTGACCTTGGGATAGGGAAGGATTTCTCCTTTATTTAACTTTATTTTTAGAGAAGTTTTAAATTTACATTTACAGAAAAATTACACTGAAAGGATAGAGAATTCCTCTATAACCCAAACATACACATCCTCCCATAGTTTCCTATTGCTGACATCTTAGCTTAGTGCGGCACATTTGTTACAGCTGAGGAACCAAAACTGACATCGCTGCTAACCATGGTCTGGAGTTTACATTGTGGTTTACATGTTGCACTGTACAGTTCCATAGGCCTTGACAAATGCATAATGTCATGCATCCATCATTGCAATATTAAACCGAAGAATCTCCCCACCCCAAATATGCCCTCTTCCACCCATTCACCCCTTCTCCCTTCTGAACCCCTGGCAACCCCTATCTTTTATCAATGTTACAAGTTTGAGAAGGATTTCTTAAGACAGTAAGGAAAAGATTAATATATTCTTCTACATTAAAATTGAGAACTTCTGACCATCAAGAGGTACATTTTTATTGTATGTATATACATTTTAATATATTTATATAAATATAAAATTTTTAGGAGGTATGGGGGATTGAACCCAGGACCTCATATATAAGAAGCAAGTGCTCAACCACTTGAGCTATATCCGTTCCCAGAGAGATACATTTTTATAATTTATTTATTCCCCCCTTCCCCACCGTTGTCTGTGCTCACTGTCTGCTCTCTCTGTCCATTTTACTGTGTGTGCTTCAGTGTCAGCTCATCTTCTCTTCAGGGGGTACAAGGAACCAAACCCAGGACCTCCCATGTGGTAGGCAGGGACTCAATGACTTGAGCCACATCTGCTTCCCGAGAGAGATACATTTTTTAAAGTAAAAACCCAAGCAACAAACTGAAAGAAAGTATTTGCAAGGCACATAGCCAAAAGAGAATTAAAAGCAAGCATGAAGATCTCCTCTAAATAAATAAGAAAAAGAGAAAAAAATGCAATAGAAAACTTGGCAGATCTGTTTGTAGGTTTTAAAAAGATGGGGCATTAGATATGTCAGTATTAATATGAAACCATATTCAACCTCATTAGTTATTATTTTGCATACCCCGAAGGGCCATAATTTTTTTTTACTCCATTGGTTTTGCACTGTAGATACAACACCTAATGTTTCTCCAGTTTCATTGATATCTAACCTGTTGAATAAAACAAATTTCAATTGAACGTGTTAGTTTCCATAGATAAGGTTTAATTAAATTCTTCAATTTTCAGTAACTTTAATACATGAGTAATTAAATCAGGTCTGAGATTAATTTTCAACAAAAATCTGATTTTAAAAAATCTAAAAGGAAAAGATGAATCCCAATGTCTTAAGGGAAAGTGTCTTAAAGCTGCGATTTGGATATGCTCCTGTCCGTAGCCATGGGTTTGCTAATCACCTTTGGGGCACCAGTCCCCAAGGTCTAAGTCAACCTCAACACAGTTAGCTTTTAGAGTTGTACATAAATGCCTCCCTGTACATATTAATGATTCTCAGAGAGCACGATGACCAAAGTGGTGCTCTCCGCGTTTAAGTAGGGAAATCAACCTGTAGACATGTCTAGTAAGAATTTACACTAAAGGGTGAAAAATACCCATCAAAAATACTTTAACAAACCCTAATCCATCAACTCCTCCGCCGGTCCTACACCTAGTTTTTCTTCAATAACCATGTTAAGTATTGGCTTCTATTAAGTATTTGTTCAGGGGTTGTGTTTAAATGTGATTGTGCCTATGGTATCAGTATAAGAAACTGGTGGTAATCCAATTTGTCAGACTTAGCAATGTGCCCAACAAAATTTTTTTCTGACTTATCAAAGAAATGAAGGACCTTCATGATGAGGAAAAGGGTACATTTGGACTACATGAGAGCATGACAGCTGTGATTTCTTCTCTCATGAAATTGTAAACATAGTCTCATCTTTTTGGCTACTGGTAAGTGTTCTATGCTATCACCAACAGAAGACGGGGTAGAAGTCAGATCATAGATAGGCTAGACCTCGGTCTAACATGAAAAGGAAAACCTGAAAGGTATGTGAGACATAAATAAATATTAATATTTAATACCCTCTCTGGAGTAAAGATTATATTAAATTTCAACCAGAACAATCAATGGATTTTGAAGTTCCTGCATGCACTCAGTGTGTCAAGAATCATACTAAATATTTTATGTTTAATATTCACAACAGTACTATGAAGCAGATGCTACTGGAATAAGGATTTTACAGATGAGGAAACTGAGAATGAAAGAAGCTACTTAGCTTCCCAAGTTCATGCAATGAGGAAGTGGCTGTAATAAAATCACAGGTGGCCTGAATCCAGAGTCTGGGGTCTTAACTATTTTTATATTGTCTTTTTTCTGCTTAGACATTGTATAGCTAAAGCAGTATACCCCTTATTTATAATGAGTAAGAGATCAATTTTAGATAATTTTATCTTTTACAAAATTCTATATAGCAGTGATATTTAATGTTCCTAATTTTCTCTTATTACCATTATGTACATTCAAATTAGTTTTAAATATGTTTAGGTTCATCTGTATTAAATTTTGCTGAGGAAAATAAAATGCAAAAATATGCTATATTATTGGGAACTGAAGTCCATGCCATGAAAGTGAATAAATGAGTTTCAATTAAAAGGTAACATGCCTTTTTTAACTTTCTATATCTTCAACTCCACTGCTCTAAATTTCATTTTTATTTCACATACATTTTATATTAAAATATTAATAATATCTAAAATTTAAGAACAAATCTCTATGGAAAAAAAATGTTTTAAAAGTATAAATGAAAAGTCCTGTATTTGGGTTTGCAATAGTAATTCACATAGAGAATAATTCCTTGGCAACATTTCTAATAAAAAATATCAGGGGCCTTTTGTGATGTAAAGCTAAAATTGAACCAGTTATATGTTTCACTGCTAAAAATGGCTAACACATGTATCAGAAAATGTGCACAGATTTTAGACGTTCACTAATTTTTTTCAGTAATGGAGCACACCTGGAATCTTGTGTTCATTTCTATCTTACTACTTGAAGGAGTTTGATACACATGGTGTGTCCAAAATATATCAACCAGAAAGAATGGAAATAAAGATCATGAGTGTTGGGACAGTTATCAGCACTCTACAGAATCCAGGAAGGGAATTCTAAGAGTATGTTTGTTAAGAGATTATAATATTAAAAGAGACTTGAAAGACAAATCAAAATTTTTCATAAGCCAAACTGAACAATGTGGTAGGGATCCACATGTAGGTAATTAAACTTGAAAACTGCAGGGAGGTGAGTGATAGAAAACTCTGGTGCTGGAGACTTTGAGGGCAGAAAAGCTTGGACTGAGATGGAGACCAGGAGGCTGCAGGCGAGGTACTTGCAAGAATATTCACCTAAACTCATTAAGCTGTACTTTCATTTTTGGGTTTTGTTTTCAGTCATGTTTTATTCTATAATAAAACATTTTTAGTGAAGCCATATAAAATAAATTTACTCTGTTATTTCCAGAGTAAAGAAAAGGAAGCTGTACCTGGTGTCACAAGGACCATCCTTGAGCTTAATATAAAAAGTAAGTAAAAGGCACCGATTAAAGGAAAGAGATTGCTTCAGGTATGATGGATTTTCTGTCTCTGAAGTTATGTAAATACAAGTTGTGTGGATATTCTGCGGAGTGATTTCCTATGCAAGGTGGAAGGCTGGATTTGTGGCTTTTGAGGTCCATTTCAACCCTAAAATTGTATGGCCTTTTAATTCCCAACATTATTCCAAAAATAATGATCAGAAAAAGTCAAGTGCACTTTTTAATCAAGGCCTCTGGGAAGATAAAGGCATCTCCACCAGTGAGGTTTATCAATTCAATGAGTGCATTGTGTTAGTATGGATTTGGGGGTACATTCGCTTGTGCTTTTTTTTTAATTACTCAAAATTAAGAGGGGAAGAAAACCTCTATTTAGGTCTAAGCCATCATGGTAAAATCATAGTGTGAAAAATGAAGGGAATAAGGGTAAACAGACTAACAATGTTTTGCTGGTAGATGGATACAGTTTATAATTTTTAGAATTTTGCAGGAACCAAGAACAATTCCTAGTGCTTTCACAAACACTGCTCTTCACAACCTCCCTCGGAAGGAGGGACTCTTATTATCTTCACTTTACACATAAAGGGCTTGGGTACAAACAGGTTAATTAACTGCCCTAGGAAGCAGAGCTTCTAAGCGGTGACTCTGGGATTTGATCCTAGGCATTCTGGACAAAAAGAGCAACATTTGACTTAACTGAAATCCTACTACATAAAAAGTGGACACAATTAAATTTGCATTTTTGTATTGATAAAACCACGTCTCTATCTCACACTACCAGTAAAAACAGACCCTTCTTTATAATTATAATATAAAATGTTTACTTAAAATCCTTACAACAACAATATACTACAGTTTATCTTCACTTTACTATAACTTCAGAAAATCAAGTTATTTTCTTTAACACCAAAGAGAATATATAAATACAATGTAATCAGGAATTATCTGAATTGAAAAAATTAAAAACTCATTCAGTCATTAACCATTCCATCTATTGGATGGTATGCTACAATATCAGAAATAATAGTAAGATTGATTTACTTTTTATCCCTTATCAGTATTATTTGAAAGTCTAAGTGAGGTGATGGCTTTACCTATACAGTTCCAAAGCTACCAGAACATCCACACATGTGTTTGTGTACATTCCATGGGGAAATTCAACTCGCTGATTGTTTCATAAACTGCCTTTTGCTTGAACTGGCTGCCTTGCTAATTGTGCCAAGTGGCCAAGCAGGTAGGAGCTGACAGCACTGTTGCTATGTGAACAAATGATTCTAGAATTAGTTTAAGGTGTAACTGCATCAAGTTGATGAGGCCGTTGAGATGGTGAGGCAAACAGTAGTCATTAAAAATATCCAAACCAGCACATGACCTCTGTACATGTAAACAAAGGCTAATAATAAGAGAGCTGATTAGTTCCTGGCATAAAACATGCAGGAGAAAGGCAGTATCCTAGGAAACACCAAGCCTGATGCAGGAAGAGCAGTGCCACCCAGGGAGGAGGAGGAGGAAGGGGAGGGGAGGGGGCTGGTGAGCTTAACTGTGATTACAGTTACCATGACTGCAGGCAGACATGGGAAAGTGAGCATGCAAAGTGGTTTTGCTACCAAATAATAGAGCTAATCCCAAGAATATGTATGTTTTAAAATTTACCTCCAGCTCCCTCTCATAAGGGTAACGTTATCACTAATCAGGGTCTAGTGATGCTAATATCATAGTGTCTAGGAGGAACAACTCCTCCAAATACATCCCAACCTTAAAACTAGATCATTGGTTTCATGTCTTTATTACTTAAGCAAAATACATAGAACCATGCATATTAAGTCTTTTCACTGTTTTACAATTTAGTCTGATTGCATTTATAATGTTATTTTTAGAACCACTTTGGATATGATTAGATATGAAGGAGCTATGGACACTGAATACTTGAGAAAAAGAGTGATACCCCCAATGGGAGAAAGCACGGAAGTCACCGAGGTTTAGACACCCATGACAAACTTCAGAGATTTTACAGTTCTGCCTCAGGCTGACACCATTTCTGTTTACCATAGTATAATCTAGCCTTTCATGAGAAGCAATGGAAACAGGCAATGGAAGTTCTGAAACAGACTTCATCCTCCTGGGGTTTTCAGATCGACCCCAATTAGAGCTCGTCATCTCTGTGGTTGTTTTCTTCTTCTATATTGGGACTCTGATAGGAAACACAACCATCATTCTCGTATCTCACCTGGACACCCACCTGCGTACCCCCATGTATTTCTTCTTATCCAATCTCTCTTTTGTGGACCTCTGTTATACAACCAGCATTATCCCGCAGATGCTCGTAAACCTCTGGGGTCCAAAAAAGTCTATTACCTATGGAGGGTGTGTGCTCCAGTTTTTCTTTGCCCTTGACCTGGGAGCCACAGAGTGTCTTCTCTTGGCGGTGATGGCCTATGACCGCTACGCAGCTGTCTGCCAGCCTCTTCAGTACACAGTAATAATGCATCCCCAGCTCTGCCAGAAGATGGTGCTGTCCGCCTGGTCGGGCGGTCTTGGCAGTGCCCTAATCCTTTGTTCCTTGACTTTGAAGTTGCCAAGGTGTGGACACAGGGAGGTAGATAATTTTTTCTGTGAGATGCCAGCCTTGGTCAAGATGGCTTGTGTCTATTCAAAAATGGTTGAGATTGTCGTCTCTGCACTTGGAGTCATTTTTCTCCTAGTACCTCTATCACTGATTCTTATCTCATATGCAGTTATCACTCAAGCTGTCATGCGGATCAGGTCACCAGCAAGGTGGCGTAAGGTCCTGAATACATGTGGCTCTCACCTCACAGTAGTAACTATGTTTTATGGAACAGTCATTTACATGTACATGAAGCCACAGAATAGCACATCCCAAGATGAGGGCAAGTTCCTTTCTCTCTTTTACACAATTGTCACACCCAGCCTCAACCCTCTGATATACACTTTAAGAAACAAAGATGTAAAGAGTGCAGTAAAGAGAATACTGTGGAGAGAAAAGTGTTCAGCAAATTTATGAGTTAGATGGAAAAATAATCAGTGTCAAGAGGTAAAGAAATAATATCAGCCTTTGTCAACAGAAGCTTCAATTCATTCACTCAACAAGCAATTCTCAGGTGGTCACCATATATCAAGAATTGCACTAGACACTAACTTTGTAAATAAGTAGAAAAATAGAGAGAAATGACAAGAAGAGAGAGATAGAAAAAGTTCCATAAATAAAATATAGTCTGTTAGCTTAAAAGACCCCAAGACTAATCAGGAACAGAGATAAATAAAGATATAATTATAAAATATAGTAAGTGCTGTAGTGGGGATCTGAGATAATCATTAAGGAAAGACTTCACACTGCTGTGTGTCCCTTCTGGGTCACCCTCCTAAGGATGAAGCCGCTTGCTCCCACCTTCCTCACTCTTCTTTCTTTGCTGAAATGTGGAGCTGGAGGTACCCAGCCTTGCCATGCAGATGAGAACAAACCCTGGGAGTGAGTGGAGCAGTAGGAGGGAAGAAGAATTCCTCAGTGACTGGTCAGAGCCACCCACTAGCAGAGCATCATCCACTACCAGAGGAGAAAACCTTCTGCACTGCATTGGGGTCTTTAGCTTTCACCATTTCTGGCATGATAAGGAGTTTGGGCTTCATCCTACAGGACAGTTTGGTACCCGGACCAGCAGCAGCAGGGAGGTTGTTAGAAATGCAACTTTCTAGGCTCTATCTCAGGCCTCCTGAATCAACAATCCAAAAATGGACCCAGCCCACCTTGGTTTTTAAACAAGCACGCCAGGCTCTTCTGATCAGGCTAATGTTTGAGAACCACGATCGTAGAGAATAGGAAAACAATGAGTGTCTCTAGCTGGAAAATTAACACAGTTCAGTAGATCATCCCAGCAGATCATGGAAGGGGGGAAGGTATTAATTTCTCAAAGCTTTTAAATAAGCAGTTCCTGAATGTCCCTAATACCCGGCTATAGTTCATTGCCAGTCCACTTTTCATCCCCACCAATGTGGAGAAATGAGAAGTTTCATATACGGCTAAGAGAAACCAATGAGGAAGGTTATTTTTTATTTAATATTAATCCTTCCTGCACTTGGGCTTTATAATGTTCTTTCTTTCATTGAACAATGGGAGTAATCAAGGATAATTTTTGGAAAGGAGTGTGGTGCTCTTAACTGAAAAAACAGAAATTTGGCAATCTCTTGTCATCACCCTGTTTTTTAATTTTACTGGTAAATACATTCTCCACTTTTCCACCACCAGCCATTTAGAGGTTGGAAACCCTCTCTACAAGTGCCAGAGTCTTCACATCTTGCTATGTCCTATCAAAGGCAGAGCACATCACCCCCTTCCTCAAGTGTGGATGAGGAGAGTAGCAGGGTTATGATTTTCTCTCTCCAATCTTTAAACTCAGTGATTCCCGAATTTTCATAGTAAAACCACCCTATCTTTATTTTAAGGTGTTGAGTCCTCTTTGCAGGTAACTTTAAAATTGTCAGTTATTTAATTCTCGGTAAAAATGAAGAATCTGAGAGAGGATAATGGTTTCAGAGGATAGAGAAAGCATAAAAACTATAAACTTTATGGTGTTGTAAGGACTACAGGAGAAGGAAAAAAGTATAGAAAGGTGAAATTGGGCCCATTGGAAAGAAGTATCAAGTTTTCTTGTGACATTTGACATTTTTTGGTGGACATTCATCACTTCAAACCCTCCTACTCAATATTGTAGACCCAGTTGAAATCTTACCTTATCTGAAAAGTGCTTCTAAATCTCATCAATCCATCCCTCTGAATTCCCTCCAAAGTCTGATAATATCAGTATTATGATCCTGTCCCATTTTGTTTATTGTTGGCATTGTCTTTGGGAAAAAGACATTGGTGGGCTGTTCAACAACATGGTACCTATCTTATTCATATGTGATTTCCCCATGTTTCCAGTGTTTAAATAAATTTCTGACATGAATTACATATTCAATAAATGTCTGTGGAAAGATTAATTGCATGGATGTTTTTAATGAAATCTGCATGAAAATGTGATCAATTCTGTAGAATATGGCAAATGTTCATTGGATAATGAATACTGGAGCAACGACTTCAGTTTTTTGAGTGTTTTCAAATGTGTGAAACGTGAAACAACTGAGGTTTATGGGGAATGGAAAGATAATATAGTTTTCCTTTTACGCGTATAATCTTATAGGATCTTCACAATATCTATTGACAGTGGATATAAGTACATATTTGGAAACCATTAAAGCAGGAGAAATAAAAGAAAAACAAATGAAGAAAAAAGCTCATGATCTCATAGCCCAGAGCTAATGACTGCTAACTTTTTAATTAGTTTCTTTTAAATTTATCCATATCTATATTAAAGTTTGGGACATGCTCAGTTTAGTACCTGCTTTATTTCTCTCAATGCATGCCTTCTCAAGAGGGGTGCTGTCATGCCCAAGGGAGCAAAAATTGTCTCCTGGTGGGGGAAGGCAAAAAATATTAGCTGTTACGATGTACTGGTGCCCCTCTAGAGAGCCACAGTACATAAACAGATATACTGTGTGTATTAGTCAGCCAAGGGGGTGCTGATGCAAATACCAGAAATAGGCTAGTTTTTATAAAGGGTGTTTATTTGGTGTAGGAGCTTACAGCTAACAGGCCACGAAGCACAAGTTACTTCCCTCACCAAAGTCTATTGCCATGTGTTGGAACAAGATGGCTGCTGATGTCTGCCAGCGTTCAGGCTTCCTGGGTTCCTCTCTTCCTGGGGCTTTCCTCTCTCTGGACTTAGCTGCTCTGTTATTGCAAAGGCAAGCTGTAGACTATGAGGCAAATGGCTTATTTCTCTTCCCAGGGCCTCCTCTTTTTCCTCACAAGCAAGCTCCAGTGTGCTTACTTCTGGGGCTCCAGCTCAAGACTCCAGCATCAAATCTTCAACATCAAAACTCCAACTAACTCCTCTGCTCTGTGGTGGGAAGAGACTCAACATCCTATTGACATGGCCTAATCAAAGCCCTAATCACAATTTATCATGCCCAGGTATAGACCAGTTTACAAGCAGAATCCAATATTTTTGGAATTCATAAACCATATCAAACTGCTACACTGTGTATCTGTGGTATTAAAATTTCATTGAAAGGCCAATAGTGATGAAAAATAGGCGAAAAAATATTGTCTTAATATAAGAGAATGTGCTTCTCCCTATTTGAAAAGATGATTAAAAGAAAGACTCCATTGGACTACATTGATGGACAAGGGCACATCCAACCTCCAGGTCCTGGGAGAGGCATTCATAGTTTTCTAGGTTGGTAACTAAAACATGGTTTCAAAGATGCCTTCACATAATCAGGTTAAAATGCTGGAAACACTCTGACAAACTACAGAGCAGTGTTTTTTCAAGCTTCTATGTGTGTATGAATCACTGGTGGATCTTATTAAAAATGAAGGTTCTGATTCAGTAGGTCTGAAGTGAGGCTTGAGATTCTACATTTCCTACAAGTTCCAAGAGGCTGCTGATGCTGCTGACCCAAAAGGTCAGGAAAATGAGAAGGCTAGGAAGGTCTATCCAGTGCAATCAGGTCAGTCAGGAGGATCAGGAAAACCCCTCCCCAGAGCATTCAGAAGAGCACTGGTGAGCAGCTGTCCTCAGAGGCCAGAGAGGGGGTGGAGGGAGAGGAGATGGAACAGGATCCCAGTTGGAATAGACAGAAAGGCAACTGTGCTTCACCATCAGAGATAAACTGAGAGCAATTACCATTATGCTGCAGGATCTAATGACCCTCAAAATTTTGGCCCCACAGACATCTATAATAATGACTTGTTGATCATATTATGTTTAGCAAATAAGCATTTTGAGTCCTCCTATGAAAAAGCTCTGCACAGGTCCATGAATGGGTGCCTGCTCTCCTATCATTTATGGTAGGAGACCAGATGGAATTTCCTCTCTTTATACCTTCAGTGACACAGATTCAAACACATCCTCCCAGCGCCGCCTCCGCAGCCGCCCCGGGGAACGCCCTGCAGCCACTGCTGCTTCTGCTGCTGCTCCGCGGTGTCGCAGATCCTTGCTCTGGCACATTACTGGATATTTCATTGAACTATCTCAGGAATTCAGAGAAACTGCCAAGTGACCACTGGAAGAAAAAATAAAAGGATCAATTCTTAAGGCATGGTGGTTAGGGCGTCCATCTACCACATGGGAGGTCCGTGGTTCAAACCCCCAGGCTCCTTGACCCGTGTGGAGCTGGCCCATGCGCAGTGCTGATGCGCGCAAGAAGTGCTGTGCCATGCAGGGGTGTCCCCCGCGTAGGAGAGCCCCACGCCCAAGGAGTGCACCCCGGAAGGAGAGCCGCCTAGCGTGAAAGAAAGTGCAGCCTGCCCAGGAATGGCGCTGCCTACAAGGAGAGCTGACACAAGATGACGCAACAAAAAGAAACACAGATTCCCGTGCAGCTGACAACAACAGAAGTGGACAAAGAAGATGCAGCAAATAGACACAGAGAACAGACAACCGGGGGAAGGGAGAGAAATAGATAAATCTTTTTTAAAAAAGTTCTTAAGGCATCGCATATCCCATTCACCATATCAAATCAGAACAATATCGTATGTTTTTGTAAATGACTCTTCTCAGACACATGTGCCCTTGCTACAAGCCTGCATTGATGGAGACTTTAATTATTCCAAACGGCTTTTGGAAAGTGGCTTTGATCCAAATATTCGTGACAGCAGGGGCAGAACAGACTTTCACCTCACAGCAGCCCGAGGAAATGCAGACATCTGCTAGTTGTTGCCTAAATTTGGTGCTGATCTTCTGGCCACAGAATATCAAGGAAACACAGCTCTTCACCTCTGTGGCCATGTGGCTACTATTCAATTCTTAGTTTCTAATGGGCTCGAAACTGATATTTGCAATCATCAAGGGGCTACACCCTTAGTTCTGGCAAAGCGCAGGGGAGTGAATAAAGATGTTATCCGGTTGCTGGAATCTCTGGAAGACCAGGAGGTAAAAGGATTTAACCGAGGAACCCACTGGAAATTGGAGCCCATGCAGACGGCTGAGAGTGAAAGTGCCGTGGAAAGCCATGCTCTCCTCAGTCCCAATCTACAGCAAGGGGAAGGAGTCCTTTCCAGCCTCCGCACCACGTGGCAGGAGTTTGTAGAGGATCTGGGCTTCTGGCGGGTGTTGCTCTTGATCGTTGTCATCGCCTTGCTGTCTCTCGGCATTGCCTACTACGTGAGTGGTGCCCTTCGGGGAAAACCAGCCCAGCTGGTGCATTAAAGGAGCTCATGGGAGAGAGGAGGCCAGTGCCCCTTTCCGGGCTTCTAATATTTGTGTTTAGTTTCTCCTCTTAGTGTACGGTAGTGAGGGCTGTACCTTTTTAAAAAGTTTTTCCTTTTTTTTGGGGGGGGGGGGGGGCGGAGTGTTTTTACTTATTGTAATCCTTTTCGAAGAATAATGTGTTCATTTGAACTATTAATACAAACTGTAGTCCAGCATGCTTCACTCTAAAGCTGTCTCTGACTCAGTCTGACATCTTAAGAAAGGCAACACATTAGTAGTCTTGTTTAATAAAAACATGGAAATGACTAGAGAATAATAAAAGAAGAGGCTAGGAGGCCCTTGCTAGAGAAACTTTACCCTAATATAGGACCAATTAAAATCAAGTGTTCAAAAACAAAAAGTTTTCTTTTAATAATTAGTCTGTGGGGGTGGTAGGTTTTGTTTTGTTTTGTTTTGTTTTGTTTTTGCAAGATCCCTTTTCAAATGTACTCTTTCTGGCAATTGGGGAAGAGAATGGAATACTTATTTCAACTTAAAACTTGAAAAACTTTTATCAACTCCTAAACAGTGGAATAGTATAGTTAGAATCTCTTTGGTTTATTTTGATAATTTTTAAGCCTAGTTACCAAACTAACAAAATTTTTGAAAATAAGCTATATTTTTTTCAAAAACAATTGATTCAACCTTATATTTATTTGTTTTTAAGATTGTTTTCATTTTTTTTTATAAACCACTTTACTTTTTGTTAATATCTGTGAAAAAGAAATTTGAGGTGTTAATTTTTGGTTCACTTTTCAGTTTCTCCTGGCATTTTATTTCAAAGGCATTCTATTCATCAAATATATAAAAAGAAATCCTTTTTCTACTCAAAAGTTAGCAGGGGAAAAAATCTGTGATATTTAACTGTCACTGTAATTCTATAGTACTATTATTTTAGTGAAAAATTCAGTTCTGTAAGCTAGCTGTGTTGTCACAGTTGTATCATAGTTCATAATTATTTCATGTTATGTGCAATCCTTTTTATAGGCCCTTTTAGAATTCTCATAATAATCCCATCCATGTCAGTAATTCTCTGATGGCAAGAACTGATGAGGTATTTCTTAGTTAATAGCGTGAACAATATTGTACTGGGTATTGTAAACTCTTTTTTTTTTTTTTATTTCTCTCCCCTTCCAGCACCCCCCCCCCCCCCCGCCCAGCCCCACTCCAGTTGTCTGTTCTCTGTGTCCATTTGTTGCATGTTGTTCTTTTTTGTCCGCTTCTGTTGTTGTCCGCGGCATGAGAATCTGGGTTTCTTTTTGTTGCATCATCTTGTTGCGTCAGCTCTTCATGTGTGTGGTGCCATTCCTGGGCAGGCTGCACTTTCATTCACTCTGGACGGCTTTCATTATGGGGCACACTCCTTGCGCCTGGGTCTCCCCTACGCGGGGGACACCCCTGTGTGTCACAGCACTCCTTGTGCGCATCAGTACTGCACATGGGCCAGCTCCACACGGGTCAAGGAGGCCCGGGGTTTGAACCGTGGACCTGCCATGTGGTAGACGGATGCCCTAACCACTGGGCCAAGTCCACTCCCCTGTAAACTCTTTATGGATGGTAATATTATGTAAATTGAAATCTGGCCCCCAAACTCAATTATAGCTTTCAGCAGTATGTTTGAAGACCTCTTTTGTTAATGATTCTGTAATGTATAAATCACATTCTTAAGTTATTTATAAAAGAATATGAAGGCTTACAATTATTCATTGGGTGAAGCCAGAACATTATAGTGAAAGAACTAATGGTTTTATTTTTTAGAACAAAGGCATCTATATAAGCTACTACTAATTGAGTTGTTGCTACAGTTAGAAATTATAGTTTAGAATACAATGGTATTTCTAGGTATATGTCTAGTATTGAGCCTTTTTCTTTTATGTGGCTTTATCCTATCTTAAAGAGTTTTCTTAAAATTCCTGATTAACTGGCTGCTGCAGGATCAGCTTGTAGAGCCGTGCTTTTAAGTTAGATAAAAACAAAATAAATCATAATTGTAAGTATAGAAGAAGAAGAAATAAGTGCTGACTTTCGAATGGAGAATGCTGAAACAAAACTTAAATTCAAGGCATTCAGAATGAAAACTTTGGAATTAGCTTTACATTGTTGGAAAATCTAAACAGATGCAGAATTGGTCAATATATGTGTAAATATATTGCATTTTTAAAAGTTTTAAGATTAATGTTTCCTTTTAAGTACTGATCTTTTTATTCCATTCTCTACTCAATAATGACACTAATAAATGTGTTTATAAATTCCTTTAAAAAAACTCATCCTGATTAAATGAGAACTCATCCAAAATAAGATCTTCAAAGACCCTATTCACAAATAGAACACACCAAATTTATAATAATCACGCCATCTTCAAAAGGTTCTAATTATAAATGGGTCCATGCCCACAGAACATGGATTAAGATGTGAACTTGTGTTTTGTGGGGGACAGAACTCAATCCCCAACAATATGAGATTAAGCCCCAAGCAGGGAAACAGATGTGACTCAAGCAGTTGAGTTCCCACCTAACGCATAAGAAGTCACATATTTGGTTCCCAGTACCTGCTAAAGAAGACGGGCTGACCTGACAGGATGACATGGTGAGCTGTTGCAACTAAGAGACACACCAAGGAAACAATGAGAGACACAACAGGCAGGGAATGGAGGTGGCAGTAAGTGCAATAAACAAGGGGAGGAAAAATAAATAAATATATTTTTCAAAAATACCCCAAGCAGGTCCCAAAGTCACAAGTGAACTACAAAAGCAGGTGGGCCAAAATATCCAGTGCCTGCCTCTAAAGCTTTGGCAACTATCGCACAGACCAACATTTAGCCTCATGAATTGTTCTTTATGACTACTTAGTGGAAAAGAAAAATTCACAGACCATATATATATGGATGGATCTTTACAGTAGGCTGACACCACCCAAAAACAAATGACCACTGCTGGACAATTCTGCTCAAGAATATCGCTGAAACACAGTAGCTAGATAGCCAGAGGTAGAGTTCTATACCAATCCATGGGTGGTGGCTAATGGATGATCAGAGAGTCAGAGATGTGGAAAGAACAAAATTGGAAAATTGGTGAAAAGGGAGTCCAGGAGGAGGTGGAAAGATTGACTTCTCAGAATGGGCATTTTTGTGTGAAAATAGTCACATATTATAAATACCCTTCAGAGCACAATTGCCATCAAACAGAATCGCTGTAAACGAAGGGTCTGTAGGTGTCAGTCAATCTCTCTCCTCAGACATGAGTCCATTTCCAATGGATACTTGTGCCAATTAGCCATGTGTGGAAGCTGGAAGGGGTTGAACAGCACAGTTCTCTGGTCACTAAAACTGACTGGCTGCCACCACTGCCACTTGCCTGTCCTGGCAAAGCAGAGATGGGCACCGAGCTTGTGATATGGTGGTGAGTTGGTACACTGGACCTTCCAAACAGAATGGAAGAATATAACTCTGCCTTTTATAAAAAGCAGATTACCACCCAAAACATCTAAGAGCTATGAATCAATAAAATAAATCCACTTTAATTCTATATGGCAGTTTGAGATTATTTATGAATTCCAAAAAGAGAGATAGTAGTTGTAAAGTGGTCTGTTCTTCTTGCCGTGATAACACTTTGATTGTATCAGATTCAGCTGAGATGTCTGAATATATTATGTTAAGATTAGGGCTTTGACATCTATAGGAACTTGTAATAGGAAATGGCTTCATGGGTTTCACACCCAAAGCATGAGCAACAAAAGAACAAATAGATAAATGGGACCTCCTCAAAATTAAAACCTTTTACACCTCAAAGGAGCATGTCAAGAAAGTGAAAAGACAGCCTACTCAATGGGAGAAAATACTTGGTAAACATATATCTGATAGATGACTAATATCCTGCATATATAAGAAATCCTATATCTTGAAAATAAAAAGACAAACAAACCATTTTAAAAATGGGCAGGAGATTTGAACAGACACTTCTCCAAAGAAGAAATACAAATGGCTAAAAATCACATGAAAAGATGCTCAAAATCACTAGCTGTCAGGGAAATGCAAATCAAAACTACAATAAGATACCATCTTTCTCCCATTAGAGTGGTGGCTGTTTAAAAAACAAAAGACTACAAGTGTTAGAGAGGATGTGGAGGAATAGAAACACTCAATCACTGCTGGCGGGAATGCAGAAGGATCCAGCCATTCTGGAGGACATTTTGGCGGTTCCTTAAAAAACTAGCTATAGATTTGCCATATGACCCGGCAATTCCACTGCTGGGTATATACCCAGAAGAACTGAAAACAAGGACACAAACTGACATATGTACACCACTGTTCATAGCAAAATTATTCACTATTGCCAAAAGTTGGAACCAACCCAAATGCCCATCAATGGATGAATGGATAAACAAAATGTGGCATATATATACAATGGAGTACTACTCAGCTGTAAGAAGGAATACAGTACAAACACATGGGATAACATGGATGAATCTTGAGGACCTTATGTTGAGTGCAGCAAGGCAGGCACTGAAGGACAAATACTACATGACCTCTCTGATATGAAATAGACCAAGTTGTCTCAGAGAGCTGGAGACTGGAGGATAGGCTTACAGGGAACTGGGGTGGGGGGGGAGAGGAAGGTTTTGAGCTGATGCCTACATGGGTGAAATCTATGATAAAGTGGAGGTAAGTAGTTGTACAGGACAGGGAAGGGATAAGACAGGGGCATAGGGATGCTATTGGGTGGGGTTTTGCAGGCTTGAGGGGGGCTAGGGTTGGGAGGATGGGTCAGATGGCCCAAGGAATTGGGGGGAGGGTTGGGGGGAACAGGGGAACATGGGAGATTGTTGGGTATGTGCTTAAAGCTATAATGTTAAGAAAACTCTTTAGAAAATATAATAAGGAAGGATTACCTGTTTAAGGTGCTTAACAGGGGCAGGCTTCTAGGGAGTATGTAAGTGCTCATCTTGTCATAGTGTGTTATATCATTGGGTGGAGATCCATACAGTGAGTGGGAAGGGGTACCCACATCCTGGAGAGGCCTGATGTTCTCAAACAGAGGGAACTGTGTCTCTCAAGAGAATTGGTGGCTCCCGATAGGGGAGGACAGTCTAGTATGTCAAGCCCTCAGCATTGTTGCAAGTGTCTGTGAATCTGGTCCTTCAAGTAGTGAAGCTTGGTTGTCACTGTGGGCTCTGATGGGAGTGGGAGGGAGGGATAGAATAGATGGAAGCAGGGTAACTGGGGGGCAATGGAAGTGTTTTCCAAGATTCTGCAATAATGGATATAGGACAGGTTAAATTTTACCAAAAATGTATAAAAGTCTATACGCTAAAATGTAAACCATAATGTAAACCATAGTGTAACTAAAAATTTAGAAAATTGTACAGTCTAAAATATAAACCACAATGTAAACCAAAGTGGAACCACATTTGATAGCTGTTTCAATATCTGTTACATCAGCTGTAGCAAATATAACATGAACGTGTAAATAGATCAATGCTGGGGAAGGGGGAAAAGGATTTGATGTTGGATATATGGGAGTCCCCTATATTGTATATGTGACTTTACTGTGATCTAAAACTTTTTTGAAGACAAAATTAAAAATTAGAAGGAAAAAAAGGATGTAGACACTGAGGAAGAAATGAAAGAAATTGCCTTGCCACTGTACATACAGGGCAACATCTATTACAGTGATGAAAGGCAAAACATCAAAAACAAAGTTTTATGATATTTTTCATTTTTTAATAACCCAATTTATTTTTACTTTATTTTAGTTTTTCTAAATTAGTGTTTTCTATTTCTAATCTTTAAACCTATCATTACTATTTCATTTTCCTATTAATTGAATTTAGTAATACATTACTCTTCATTTTTGAAGAAATTTTGGACCACAGAAGGGTTCAACTATGGCAGGGGAAGAATGCTGGTGTGGGGTGCTAATGATGGGGGACACATGGTTGGGAAGGAGTTCTCCAGAGCATGTATATAGGGTATATAAAAACGTTCAGATATTTGTTGGGTATTTTCATAGTAGTTATAGTTACAAATGACAACTGAGGAGATGTTGAGTGCCTAGCCAGGGGTGCTCTGTCACATTCCCCAATGGAACAGCAACAATCCCCCAAGTGCAAGGGCAAAGACCATTGAAGCAGGATGGTCCAATCATGAGCCCTTGATACTGATGAGTATGCTTATGAGCCTGTGTGCCTGAAATTTTAACTAGACCTAGAGCTGCAGGATGCCTAAGAGTTACCTCCTGAGAGCCTCCATGTTGCTCAAATGTGGCCACTCTCTAAGCCAAACTCAGCATGTAAATGTATTACCTTCCCCCCCAGCATGGGACATGACTCCCAAGGAAGAGCCTCCCTGGCACTGAGGGATTACTACCAATCACTAACTGGTGATGCAACTAGAAAAAGGCCTTGAATAAAAAGGGGAAATGGTAAAGACAAATAAGATTATATGGCTAAGACTCATCGAAAAAGAGTCAGGAGGTCATCAGAGGGGTTGTGCTCACACACACCTCAGCAGGATCCCAGAGACAGCCAAAGTAGATACAACCCCAGGTACTGGTGCTCCTGAGATGTCCAGAGACACACAGGTTCTGCAGTCATGGCAGATAGCTCTGGAGTTCAGCACCTTGTCAGTGGGCCCTACTTTGGAATTTGTGTTCCTGAGTGTAATGAAGATGAACTCAGATGTGAACTTTCTACACATGCCTCTTCAGTCACTTACATGGAACCTGTAGTTGGCACTGGGGTTGATGTATACTAAGGAGACTTGAATCTCTGGACTTGCCATGTGCCAGCTGGGCCCTGAGCCTCAGCTGAGTTGCAGCTTGCACTCCCTGGTTTGTTGGACTTGCACAGGTCTGCTAACAGGAAGTGAAGATGGTCAACCACCACACTGGGGAAACAAGAGTGCCTACAACTACAAGCAGAATTATCCATCAGCCATGTGGGATCTAAGTCCCCTCTCAATTTAAAGTCGGAGTGGACATCACCATCCTAGGGTCCACAGGATGGAGGAATAAAATATGTATTAGAGTGGACTTACTGGTATTCTACTAAACCATTATTTTGATTCTAGCAATGGAAGAAATTACATCATTGATGTGGAGACAGTGGCCACAGTAGTTGCTGAGGGCAGGGAGAGGGAAGAAGAGATGGGATGTGGGGGCATTTTTGGGACTTGATGTTTTCCTAAATGATATTGCAGGGACAGATGCTGGACATTATATGTCCTGCCATAGCCCACTGAGTGGGCTGGGGGAGAGTATAAACTACAATGTAAGCTATAATCCATGAGGTGCAGCAGTGCTCCTAAATGAATTTACTAAATGCAATAAATGTGCCACAACGATGAAAGAGGTTGTTGATGTGGAAGGACTGGGGAGGTGTGGAGTATATGGGAACCTCTTATTTTTTTTAATGTAACATTTTTTGTGATCTATGTATCTTTTTGTTGTTGTTGTTTTGTTTTTTATTTT
Source organism: Dasypus novemcinctus (assembly GCF_030445035.2). NCBI lineage: Eukaryota > Metazoa > Chordata > Mammalia > Cingulata > Dasypodidae > Dasypus > Dasypus novemcinctus. Next base: position 68,946,212 of record NC_080694.1, on the reverse strand, counting down.
TTTTGTTTTTTTTTATTTTTTTGTGTGTACCACCTTTTATTTTTTATTTTTTGTTTGTTTTCTTTTTTTATTATTTATTTATTATTATTTTTTAATTACATTAAAAAAAATATGAGGTCCCATTCAACCCCACCACCCCCGCCCCCCACTCCCCCCACAGCAACACTCTCTCCCATCATCATGACACATCCATTGCACCTGGTAAGTTCATCTCTGAGCATCACTGTATCTTTAAAAAAAAAAAAAAAGACAATTAAAAATAAATAAATAAAACCAAAGAAAAAAATTAGGGCTTTGATTCAACCATACCATTAGAGTGACTTAGCATTGAGTCCCTGCCCCCATGGTGGACTGGTAAAACAGCCTCTCACACAGAAGTAAACACACAGAGAAGATATGAAGAAGAAAGACAGGAAAGACCCCAGAAGGAGAGATGAACCTGATAGTCTACAGCTGACCTTGTGAAGAGAAGAGAACAGTTGAGCCTGAAAAGAAATGAGCCCCAGGGAGAGCAATGAGACTTATGCCAGCCTACAGCTGTGACCAGAAGAAGCTGGGACCACAGAGCCTTAAGAGGAAGAGGGCTGGCTGACCCTTCACAGATACTGCCTGCCATCTTGCTCAACATGTGTCAACAGACTTTGGGTGGAAAGTACCTTTTACAATACCTTGAGCTGAACTCTTTAGGGCCTTGTGTCTGTAAGCTTCTAACTCCAATAAATACTTTTTATAACAATCAACAGATTTCTGGTATTTTGCATCAGCACACTTTTTGGCTGTCTAATACATTCTACAAATGCAAAATTATATGAAAATATTTCCAATGTCAGTAATAACCAGAAAAATTCAAATTAAAACAATCACGGGACTTCCAGGAAGATGGAGGACTAGAAAAACACAGGACTCTCTTCTCCTCCAGAAAAATAGCTAGAGGATAGGCTGAAACAGCCTAGAAATAGATCTTCCAGGGCTTAGGACACCAGGCAAAGGGTGAACACTGCCCAGAGGAGAGAGGGACAAAAGAGGAAAATTGCAACTACAGAACTGTGAGTTGAAACCGGCAGCTGCTGCTACCTGCACCCTCCCCAATACTAAAGAGATTTTTAAATTCTCAGGCCTCTGGACCTGCCACTGCAGATAAACAGGGCTCCAGGGATCCACTTCCCCAGGAAAAGGGAAAGAGAGGAACACAGCCTAAGGCTGACTTGCATTTTTTTTTTCTTTTTTTTTTTTTTTTGTATTTTTTAAAATTAAATTGTCTTTTTTTTTTTAAGATACATAGACCACAAAAAAAAAATGTTACATTAAAAAATATAAGAGGTTCCCATATAACCCACACCCCACCCCACCCCGACTCCTCCCACATGGACAACCCCTTTCATCATTGTGGCACATTCATTGCATTTGGTAAATACATTTTGGAGCGCTGCTGCACCACATAGATTATAGTTTACATTGTAGTTTACCCTCTCCCCCAGTACATTCAGTGGTTATGGCAGGATACATAATGTCCAGCATCTGTCCCTGCAATATTATTTAGGACAACTCCAGGTTCCGAAAATGCCTTCACATCATATCTCTTCTTCCCTCTCCCTGCCCTCAGCAACTACTGTGGCCACTTCCTCCACATCAATTCTACAATCTCTTCCATTGAGAATCACAATAGTTCTATAGTACAATACCAGTAAGTCCACTCTAATCCATATTTTATTCCTCCATCCTGTGGGCTCTGGGATGGTGATGACCACTCCACCTCTAAATTGAGAGGGGCCTTAGATCCCACACGGTTGATGGATATGATTCTCCTGCTTGCAGTTGTAGGCACTCTTGTTTCCCCGGTGTGGTGGTTGACCATCTTCACCTTCCTGTTAGCAGACCTGTGCAAGTCCAACAAACCAGAGATTGGGAGCTGCAACTCAGCTGAGGCTCAGGGCCCAGCTGTCACATGGCCAGTACAGAGATTCAAGTCTCCTGAGTATACACCAACCCCAGCGCCAACCACAGGTTCCATATAAGTGACTGAAGAGGCATGTGTAGAAAGTTCACATCTGAGTCCAACTCCATCACACTCAGGAACACAAATTCCAAAGTAAGCCCCACTGACAAGGCACTGAACTCCAGAACTATCTGCCATGACCACAGAACCTGTGGGTCTCTGTAGAGCTCAGGAGCACCAGTACCTGGGGTTGTATCCACTTTGGCTGTCTCTGGGATCCTGCTAAGGCGTGCATAAGTGTGACTCCTCTGATGACCTCCTGAATCTTTTTTGAAGATTCTTAGCCATATATACTCATTTGTCTTTACAATTTCCCCCTTTTATTCAAGGTCTTTTTCTCCAATTTGACTGGGCTTTTGACCCACAAATTTGGTCTGCTGTGTCCTAGGAGCCCTTCCAGGCCGGGTGGGGCTTGGCCATTGTTTTCCTTGGAGCCAGTAAGGGGCTAAAGATATATGACCCTCCCAAGCTCCTTGTCTGCTAACCCCAACTGACTGTTGAGGGCTCAGGGAGGAGTGAAAGTACTTAGTAGCCAGGAAAAGGGAGGGGGCTGCCAGAGAAGACCGGAGAACTGTCACCGAGGAAGTTTGAATTACAAGGCTCTTAGCTTCAGACAGGAAGCTCTGTCATGCTGCTGTCTTCTCATCTGGGTTGCAACAAATACACTCCAACCAGGCATTGAACTGAAAGCTGTCAAACATCGCCATCTGCTGGAAATGAAGGATGTGCACGTGAGAAAATTTTAAAAAGAGAGGCTTTTTCTGCCCTTTATAGCCTCCCTCCCCAAGGCCCTAGTAAGCCAGTGTGCAACCAATTACTGGGTCCAGAGCCCAGTTTTGGGCAACTAACAGGGACAATCCTAACAATCCAGGTCGAGCCAAGAACCAAAAAGCAGTGGTAACACACAGCCTCCCACCACTAAATCCCTACAGAAAAGAAATTGAGCATCTGAGTAAATTACATCCTAATCAGATACCTAGATATCAGCAAAAAATTAAGAGCCCTACTAAGAAATGGAAGACATGGCCCAGGGAATGGAATATATCAAAGCCCCAGAAGAGATATAGGATTTGAGAGAACTAATTAGCAAGATGTGCACAAATTTCCAAAATCAAATTAAGGAGTTGAAACACAATATAGTTAAGCGATAAATGACATTAAGAAGACATTGAGTGAGTGCAAAGATGAACTTAAAATTCTGAACAGACAAGTAACAGAGCTCACAGGAATGAAAGGCACAATAGGTGAGATCAAAACCACATTAAAGGACATGACACCTGGGGATGAGCCTCCCAGGCACCGAGGGATCACTATCAACTACCAGCTGAAGATGCAACTGGAAAATGACCTTGAATTGAAGGTTCGATGCGGATCAGCAGAATATCCCTGTCTACATATAATAACATGACTTTAAAATGCTGTTTGACCTAATGTAAGGGGGAAAAGGAAAGGAGAAATGAGTTTATATGGCTACGAGTCTCTAAAAAAGAATCTGGAGGCTGTCAGAAGGATTGCCCTTATGCACAACTGAGCAGAGTCTAAGAGACAGATAAAGTAGATACAATCCTCAGGTATTGGTTCCTTGGAGGGCTAAAGAGACCCACGGGTTCTATGGTCATGGCAGAAGGGGTTCACTGCCATGTCAGATGGCCCTTCTTTGGAGCTGGTGTTTCTGCGTGATGAAACTGGACTCAGATGGGATCTCTTTTCATAAGACTTTCATGCTACTTTACTGGAATTGTAGTTGGTGTTGGAGTTTAAGATATAATTAGGGGATTTGAATCTCTGGACTGACAATATGATAGCCAGGCCCTGAGCCTCAACAGACTCCAGCTCCTACAATCGGATTTATTGGTCTCACCTCACTCAGCTAAGATGGAGTTGAAGAAGGACAACCACCACACCACGAAGCCTAGAGAGCCTACAACTGAAAGCAGGAGGATTGCATCCAGTATCCATGTGGAATCTGAACCTCCTCTTGACATAGAGGTGCAATGGACACAACCAATCCAAGGTCCACAGAGAAAAGGTGGCATTGGAGTGGGAAAAGTGGACATGGTGGCTGATGGGTATGGGGAATGGCAGGAAGAGATGAGATGTGGAGGCGCCTTTGGGACTTGGGGTTGCCCTGGATGGTGCTTCAGGGGCAATCACCGGACATTGTAAATCCACCCAGGGCCCACTGGATGGAATGGGGGAGAGTATGGGCCATGAGGTGCAGAGATGCCCAGAGATGTACTTACCAAATGCAATGGATGTGTCATGATGATGGGAGTGAATGTTGCTGGGGGGGAGTGGTGGGGTGGGGGTGGTGGGGTTGAATGGGACCTCATTTTTTTTAATGTAATATTTTTACAAAATAAATAAAAATAAATAAAAATAAAAAATAAAAATAAAACCACATTAAAGGCATACAACAGGAGACTCAAAATGATAGAAGAAAGAATAAGTGATACCAAATACAGAACAGCTAAAATTGAAGAGAGAAAAGAATGGGAAAAAATGAACAGGGGCTCAGAGAGTTGAATGACAACATGAAATACAACAACATACATGTCATGGGAATTCCAGAAGGAGAAAAGAAGGAGAAAGGGGAAGAGTATTTGAGGAAATAAAAGCTGAAAATTTCCCAACTCTCATGGAAGAAATGAACTTACATGTCCAAGAAGCACACCCTAGCCCAATCAGAATAAATCTGAATAGACCTACTCCAAGACACATACTACTCAGAATGTCAAAAGTCAAAGATAAAGGGAAGCAAATCATCATGTACAAGGGATGTCCAATAAGACTTAGCACAGATTTCTCTTCTAAACCATGGAGGTGAGAAGACAGTGGTATAATACAATTAGGATACCAAAAGAGAAAGACTGCCAGCCAAGAATTCTTTATCCAGCAAAATTATCCTTCAAATATGAAGGTGAGTATAAAAAAGTCACAAACAAACAGAAACAAAAGAGTTTACAAAAGAATCTGCCTTTGCAGGAAATATTAAAGAAATCCTCAGAACCTGAAATTAAAAGAAAGGCAAGAGAGGCCTGGAGGAGAGGATAGAAGGAAAAATAAGAGAAAGGATAACCAAAAGAGTAAAAAGACAGACAAAAATATGATACAACATAAGAAAACCAAAGAATAAAATGGTGTAGGTAAATAATGCATTTACAGTAATATCATTGAGTGTGAATGGATAAAACTCCCCAATCAAAGATACAGGCTGATAGAATGGATAAAAAAAAAAAAAACATGAGCCATCTGTATGCTGGTTATGAGAAACTCATTTTAGACCCAGGGATACAAACTGAATGAAAGTGAAAGGTTGAAAAAGGTACTCCATGCAAATAGTAACCAAAAAAGAGCAGGGGTAGCTATAATAATATCAGACAAAACAGTCTTTAAATGCAAAAAAAAAAGTTATAAGCAATACAGAAGGACATTATATATTAATACATGGGACAACCCACCAAGAAGATATAACAGTCACAAATATCTATGCACCTAACCAGGGTGCCACAAAATATGAGACAAACTCCAGCAAAACCGAAGGGAGAAATAGACATGTCTACAATAATCATTGGAGACTTCAACACTCTACTCACATATAGTTATATTAGATATAACAATTAGACAGAAGATCAACAAAGAAACAGAGAACTTGAACAATATGATAAATGAGTTAGACCTAACAGACATATACAGAACACTGAATCCAAACTCAGCAGGTTATACACTCTTCTCAAGTGCCCATGGATCTTTCTCCAGGATAGACCACATGTTAGGGCACAATGCAGTTCTCAATAAATGTAAAAAGACAGAAATTATACAAAGCACCTTCTCAGATCATAATGGAATGAAACTGGAAATCAATAATAGGAAAAAAGTAAATTCGCAAATGCATGGAGGCTGAACAACACACTCCTAAATAATCTGTGTGTCAGAGAAGAAATTGCAAGTGTAATCAGTAAATATATTGAGGCAAATGAAAATGAGAACACAACTTATCAAAACATATGGTATACAGGGACGGCAGTCTTGAGGGGGAAATTTATAGCCCTAAATGCCTATATTAAAAAAGAAGAAAAAGCTAAACTGAAAGAAGCAACTGAACTAGAGAAGCTAGAAAAAGGACAGCAAACCAATCCCAAAGCAAGCAGAAGGAAATAAATAATAAAAATTAGAGCAGAAATAAAAGAAATTGAGAATTTAAAAAAATAGAGAAAATCAACAAAACCAAAAGTTGGTTCTTTGAGAAGATCAATAAACTTAACAAGCCCCTAGCTAGACTAACAAATGAGAGAGAGAGAGAGAGAAGATACAAATAAATATAATCAGAAATGAATGGGGAAAGTTACAACTGACTCCACAGAAATAAAAAGGATCATAAGAGAATATTATGAGAAACTGTATGCCAACAAACTAGACAACCTAGATGAAATGGACAAATTCCTAGAAATACACAAACAACCTACACTGATGCTACAAGAAATACAAGAACTTAACAAATCAATCACACTTAAAGAGATTGAATCTTTTATTAAAAATATCCCAGCAAAAAAGAGTCCAGGACCAGATGACTTCACAGGTGAATTCTACCACACATTTCAAAAAGAATTGACACCAATCCTGTTTAAACTCTTCCAAAAAATTGAAGAGGAGGGGAAATTACCCAACACATTTTATGAAGCCAACATGACCCTAATTCTAAAGCCAGATAAAGATACTAAAAGAAAAGAAAATTACAGACCAGTCTTTCTAATGAACATAGATGCAAAACTTCTCAACAAAATATTTGCAAATAGAATCTAACAGCATAGCAAAAGACTTATACATCACAACCAAGTGGGAGTTATTCCTGGTATGCAAGGGTGGTTCAACATAAAAAGCAATCGGTAATAATATACCATATTAATAAGTTGAAGGGAAAAACCACATGATCATCTCAATCAATGCAGAAAAGGCATTTGACAAAATCCAGCATTCTTTTTTGATAAAAACCCTTCAAATGATAGAAATAGAAGGAAAATCCCTCAATCTAATAAAAGGCATATATGAAAAATCCACAGCCAACATTGTACTCATTGGGGAGAAGTTGAAAGCTTTCCCTCTAAGATAGGGAACAAGACAAAGATGCCCTCTGTCACCACTGTTATTCAATCTTGTACTAGAAGTTCTAGCTAGGGCAATTACATAAGAAAAAAAATTAAATGCATCCAGATAGAAAAAGAGGAAGTAAAACTCACTGTTTGCAGATAACATGATCCTGTGTTTAGAAAATCCTGAAGTATCCACAACAAAGCTACTTAAACTAATAAGTACTTCAGCAAAATAGCAGGGTACAAGATCAACATGCAAAAATCAGTAATGTTTTTTGTACACTAGTACTGAAAAATCTGAGGAGGAAATAAGGAGGGAAATTCCTTTTACAATAGCAACAAAAAGACTCAAATAACTATGAATTAATTTAACCAAGGAAGTACAGGGCCTATTTGCAGGAAACAAAGCTAAAAGAAATTTTAAAAGACCTAAACTAATGGAAAGACATTCCATGTTTATGGATTGGAAGAATAAATATTGTGAAGATGTCAATCTTATACAAACTGATTTATAGATTCAATGCAATACTAATCAAAATTTCAAGAGCCTACTTTACAGAATTAGACAAGGTAATTACCAAATTCATTTGGAAGTGAATGTGCACCTGAATAACCAAAAGCATTCTAAAAAAGAAGAGCGACATGGGAGGAATTTCACTGCCTTACCTTGAAACATATTACAAAGCTATAGTGGTCAATACAGCATGGTACTATCATAAAGATAGACACATCAATCAGTAGAATAGAATTGAGAATCCAGAAATAAACCCTTGCCTATAAGATCAATTGGTTTTTGACAAACCTACTAAGCCCATGTTAACAGGACAAAACAGTCTCTTCAACAAATGTTGCTTGGAGAACTGGATATCTATAACCAAAAGAACCAAAGAGAACTCCTATATCACTCCCTGTACAAGAATCAACTCAAAATGGATCAAAGATCTATATATAAAAGCCAGGACAATAAAACTACTAGAAGAAAATGTAGGGAAACATCTTAAAGACATAGTGGTAGGTGGTAGTTTCTTGGACCTTACATCCAAAACCCAACAAAACAAAAGAAAAAAACAGATAAATGGGACCTCCTCAAAATTAAACACTTTTGTACCTCCCAGAACTTTGTCAAAAGCATGGGAAGGCAGCCAACTCATTTGGAGAAAATCTTTGGAAATCACGTCAGATAAGGGTTTAATATCCAGGATATAAAAAGAGATGCTACAACTCAACAATAAAAAGACAAATGACCCAATTTTTTTAAATGGGCAAAAGACTTGAATAGACATTTGTCCAAAAAAGAAATACTAATGGAAAACACACACACACACACACACACACAAGAAAAACAAGAAAAAATGTTTGACATCTCTAATGATTAGGGAAATGCAAATGAAAACTACAGTAAGATATTGTTTCACACCTATCAGAATGGCCGCTATTAAAAAGACAGAACTAGAAGTGTTGGAGAGGATGTGAAGAGACAGGGATATTTATTCACTATTGGTGGAAATGCAGAATGGTACAGCCACTGTGGAGAAATGTTTGGCATCCCTCGAGAAGCTTAATAAAGACTTGCCACATGACCCTGCAATACCACTACTGGGTATACACCCAGAAGATCTGAGAGCAGTGACACAAACAGACACCTGCACACCAATGTTCATAGTGGCATTATTCATGATTGCCAAAAGTTGGAAACAACCCAGGTGTCCATCAAATGATGACTAGATAAACAAACTGTGGTGTATTCACAAGAAGGAATATTGTGCAGCTGTAAGAAGAAATGAAGTCATAAAGCATATGACAACATGGATGAACCTGAAGGACATTATATTGAGAAAAGCAGCCAGATACAAAAGGACAAATACAATATGATTGCATTACTATGAACCAAATATACTGTGTAACATATTGTATGATTTTTAAATAATGTATGTATATCCAGCACATTGAACTGAGAAATGTAAAAAAAATAAAAGAAAAACAAGATCATACCCTTCCCTCCATTCTCTCTCTCATCATACTGTCAAGTATAAAGGTTGTTAATGTACTGTGTTAGCATACATGTACACATAAATTGGTATATCAACATTTAAAACATGTTTGGCCTCTGAATTAACAATTGGACTTCAATCTATCTGCAGAAAAACACTACACATCCGTATAAATACAAGGATGTTACTTGCAGCCGTTTTTTAAGTAGAGAAACATTGAAAACAAACAAAATATCATTAAATATGTAAATGATTAAATAAGGTACAATCAGATGAAATAATACTATATTGTGGTCACCCCTCGGGCTGAAGTGTGGCCCGGCGGGGGAGCGGCCGCGGCAGGCCAAGCCGCTGCCCCCATAATAGGGTGGCTGGTCGGACTCACCGCCACCCCTGAAGGAAGCTCGGCATGGGCGCAGAGTGCCCTCGGGTCTCCCCTTCTCGGCAGCCATGCTTCTGCGGCTGCCCCTCCTCCCGGATGGCGCCACACGATGCCTGTGGGGCGGCACCCTTCTTCTTCTTTCTCCCTGCGCAGGCGCAGGGCGGAAAATTCCAGTCTGCCCTTTTCCCCTCCCCCGACAGCAGCAACAGCCAGGCATGGGCGGAAAAATCCAGTCTGCCCTTTTCCCTTCCCCCGACAGCAGCAACAGCCAGGCGTGGGCGGGAAACTCAAGTCTGCCCTCCACCCCAGCAACAGCAGCCACCAATCCCTAAACCCTGCCCCTTCCCCCAGCAACAGCGACAGCCAATCCCTAACCACCACCCCTCCCCCGTCCAGTACCGCCCACTGACCTTTCGCCGGCAACCAATCAGAACAGGGCGTGGCTTCGACCAATCAGCCTTCCCCAGCCCCTATAAAACTGTTGCCTCTCCCTCAGTAAAGTGGACTTGCGTGTTTACCTTGTCTCCGCGGTAGTTCTTCTGCCGTGCGCCCTCCAGTCCTGAGAGCCCCCGACAAGGGCCTGGCCTCCCTTGTCCCCAGTTCGTCGCCTGCTTCTCCGGGCGACCCCTTCGTCGCCTGCTTCTCCGGGCGACCCCTTCGTCGCCTGCTTCTCCGGGCGACCCCTTCATCGCCGGCTTCGCCGGGCGACCCCGTCAGCCGAACCACGCAACCCCTTGTGAGACCGATCCCTCGTCTGCTGCCGGACCGACCCCTCATCCCAGGTGGGACCGACCCCTCGTCCCAAGCGGGACCGACCCCTCGTCCAGAGCTGGACCGACCCCTCGTCCGCAGCCAGACCCCACCTCTACCGACCGAGCAAGCCGCCGCACTATATTGCTATTTAAATAAACACATCCATTAGTGGAGAAAAAATGGATTTTTCAATAGAGTATTGTGACCACCTGTTAACAATCTGTTAACAATCTTGAAAAAAAATGCTAAAATTGGTAATGTATGTGAACAGATAATTCACAGAAAAGAAAATTAAAAGTGACTCAATATATGAAGGGTTCAGTCTTAGCCATAATAAGAGAAATGTGATTTGAAACACTAAGACGTTGTTGCTTGCTAGTGGACATTTCCTCCCTCAATACAGTTTGTCCACTAAATTACATTGTTAGTTGGTCCAGGAATATGTACTGGAAAGAATGGGAAGTTTTCCTGATCCCCAATCAGTAATTAATTCAAAGATTTCTAAAGAATAACTTCAACCCCTTCCAGAAGAAGGTAACATTAATCTTCAGATAAGGGATAGGAAATAGGAAGACCTGGTCTTGCATTTCTGAGACGTCAACTTTTAAAAGACAGAATTAATTTAGTTTTTAGTAGAAATCTTGAGGAACCCCATTAAAGGGCTCTTTGTCTTATAAGGACATTGGATGATGCTAAGGCATGAATCTCGGGCATACTGCAGGGTGAGTTGCACACATAAAACCTGAGGTCAGGGTCTGTTTGCTCTTCTATTTGGTTGTCCCACCTGTCATTTCTCAGGGGGTCAATGGTGAGGCTTTTTGAGGATATCCAGCGCTTCCCCTTGACCCCAAATGAGATTCTCATTCGAAATGAGATTCTCACTCCAGGGTCTCACAGGATCCCTCAGGAGGTTTCCAGGTGGAGTCTCTCAGCCATGTTGTCAGCCAGCCATGTTGTCTGCCAGGTCTTCAAACAAGTCTTCCCTTTCCCTTTATTAATGTCCAAATTTACAAAAAAAAAATGAAAAAGGTGAACTGTGAAATTAATAGGCTGATAAGCTTGACAGAGATCCTGGCAAAACTCTAGTAGTAGTTATTTTTAAGGGATTGTTTCTAAGCAATTGGAGTTAACCAAGAACAAATAGTGTAGGGGAGCAGATGTGACTCAACTGATAGAGTGTCTGCCTACCATATAGGAGGTCCAGGGTTTGAACCCAGGGCCTCCTGGCCTGTGTGGTTAGCTGGCCCACACTCAGTGCTGCCACACACAAGGAGTGCCATGTCATGCAGGGGTGTCCCCCACATAGGGGTGCCCCATGCACAAGGAGTGCTCCCTGTGAGGAGAGCCACCCCATGCAAAAAGTGCAGCCCACCCAGAAGTGGTGGCTGCACACACAGCAAGATGACACAACAAAAAGAGACACTGATTCCCATGCAACCTGATAAGAATGCATGTGGACACAGAAGAACACACAAAAAATGGACACAAAAGAACAGACAGTGGGGTGGGGCGGGAGGGAAGAGAAATAAAAATAAATCTTTTTTTAAAAAAAAAGAACAAATAGTGTAAATAAATTGTCACTAGATTAGACTAGATTATTAAAGTGGTATACTAAGGGCCTGATTTGGAAGGAAAGTATCCCTATTTCAGTCAAGATTATAGAAAAGTCTTTTTTTAATAAATGCTGTGAAAATATATGAGCTAGACGTTAGTTCCGTTAAGTAGATTAATATTGTTATTGCACAATGTACTTGCTGCCTGATGTACACAGAAGCCAGTACTAAGTCACCAGAATTTTGAAAAAAGAAAAAGTTGTATTGTGAGGTCGGCCATCAAGGAGACAGGAGGCAAGTTCAAATCAGTCTCCCCGGTCTAAGAATTGAGGGAGATTTACAGGAATGAAGCCAAGGAAGGTGGAGAGAGTGACCGGGTTTCAGGTTGGCATATTCTGATTGGTTGTTTATAGCTCTGTCTATATATGGCTTGGATGGGAAGAAAGGTTGCTAAGGACTGGTTACTTGAGGTTATAATTTGCATGGACAGCAGGTGCTTGGGGAATACAACTTTCAATAAGGCTGCCCAAAAAACAAGTTCAAGAAGAAAAAGGAAAAGTTATAGATAAGCAAAGAGGCTACTTGCTCCTAACTGGTTCTGGGAGGTTTCTTGCTGAGTCTGTTAGGGAGTTGAGGGGGCTGAGAAGGGAGAGGTGGTGATATCAGGAAGAAAGACTATGCAGTCGGCCTAGAGAGTAGGTGGCCATACGTAGCATCTCTCCTGCAGCCTCTTGCACCATGCCTTTGCCCAGTATTCACTGAGCCAATTACAGAATTCTCGACTGCCGGCGGCACGGATGTTGGTTTCGCTTTCGCCGCCGCCACCACCACCGCTGCGGTGGCTGCTGGAAGCCTTCCTCGCACCGCCTTCGTGAGCTGTGGGCTGTCGACACACCTCACCAGCCGTGTGCCGGGGACTGCTGGCCGGGGCTGCTAGTCAGAGAAGGGGGACCACGCTACAAACTCACGCAAGCCACTGGCCAGGAGCAGTAGACCGCTTTATTGGCAGAAGCGGGGGAGCCAGGGCGCGTGGGCTTATGCGCGATCTGCAAGCGAGTCCGGGAAGGGGTAGTGGACAGGAGTTATATAGGGTGAATGCAGAAACATTATCTGATTGGTTGAGACAGCAATATGTCTATATATGGTAACTATAGACTTACTAGACAAAATGGCGGAAGGAGATGAAATGGCGGCGCGGCGCATGCGCACTGTCCTCGCCCCATGACTCAGCACTTTGAAGACCATCCCTGAGCTTACTCAAGGGCATGTGGGGGCTAGAGTGTACTCATAGTCCCGAGTCTTGTAGCGCAAGTCTCATGGCTTGGACGGCTGCACTGCCAGGCCTTCCCTCACTGGATTTATCAGCATCCTAGAGATCATTCCAGCCAAAATCCCAATTTCCTTTAGAGAAGAATAAAATCTTATTAAATTTAGAGATTGAAGGAAATGTTTTCATATAATGATCTTAATTTAGCAATTATGTGCTAGGCCCTTCATATACAATACATTGTATTCTAACCACAATGGTAGAGCTTTTGGGTCAGGGATTTAGTGTCACCATTTTACAGATGCAGCAATTGAACTGCAGACAAGTTAACAATTTGCCCAAAATACCATAATTAGTAAGTGGTGGAGCCAGGAATCAGATCTTTTAAATATTGGTGTACTTTCCATAACACCACTTTATAACTAACTTTCCAAGTATTTTCTAATCTCTTTTTTTTTTTAAATAGAAGCCCTGAAGGGGTGGGAGAGGCTGCATTTATATTCAGAATATCCAGGTATAAGATCCAAGAATCTGGAATCACCAGTTTCTTTTCTAATTTTATCCTGTAGTTTCAGGAAAGTTTTTCATTTCTTGGACCTCAGTTTTCTGTGTGAAATGAAGGAATTTTACCAGGTGACCACTACGCTGTCTTCCAGACTCACAAGTCCACTATTCTAACCATGAAATTTGATTAAATAATATTGAGCATGTAATCCTATTTGCCCCATAACAACTCTGAAAGTTAGATATCTGCACTGGACCCATTCTGTAGATGGGGAAACTGGGGCAGATGGAGTAACTTTCCTAGGGTCTCACACACACAGGTAACAAGGAGTGTAAGCTGGATTCCGTCCCACAACTATGCAGATTTGGTTTCATTTTTATAAGTTTTAAAAGAAGTTAAGCATGGCCACGCACAAAGGTGTGTAACCACTCTTCCACTGAAAAGAACCAGGAATCCTTGGGAAAATGTTTGATTCCAGGCCTAGAGCAGGAAATGTACAAGACAAGCCTGAGATATTTTCTCTTGACAGAAAGGAAAAAAAGCTACCAAAGACTCAGAGATGGGTAAAATGAACATAGGAGACAAAATGAAGGGACTCCCACTGGCCAAAATTGGAATAATTTGAACATCAAAAAGAATGATGACTGCAATGGATTGGGATTCATTATGTTTTTTAAAATCCATGAGTTAATAATGATACTCAAATAGAGAAAAAATGTATTTTCTACCACTGCATAACAAATTACCCCCAAATTTAGAATCTAATAACAAACATTTATTATCTCACACAGTTTCTGCAAGTCCTGGCTATTGGAGCTGCTTAGTTGGATCTATCAAGGGCTTACAGTCAAGACATGAGCCAGAGGTGCAGTCATCTGAAGGCTTGCCTGAGGCTGGCGCACCTGCTTCCAAACTCACTCATGGCTGTTCACAGGAGGCTTCAGTTCCTCTCCACATGGCAGCTGATTTCTCCCAGAGTGAATAATCTGAGGGAGTTTTCAAGCTGGAATTATTTTAGAAATAACATCGCATCTGCCATATTTAATTGGTTTCACAAAGCAACACTGATACAGTGTTGGAAGGGATTCCACAAGGCTGTGAATCCTGGGCAGAGGGCTCATGGCAGCCATCCTGGAGGATGGTCACCTTCGATGGCACTAGTGCACAATCGCTTACACTGAAAATTGGCAGTTAAGCTAAAAATTAAACACTCATTCTATCTAAACTATATTTCAGAGTAACCAAAGAACCCTGAGTTTCTAAGGACTTTATAAAGTCCTTCTTTACAAAGGAATTCCAATAAATAAATATATATGGAAAATATATTAAATTAGAAAATCACCATTTTGTAACCCCTAATGAAATGGTTGACTTAGGCAAAGATTATCAGTGGATGAGACCATCAGGTGAAAGATTTCTGGGGAGCTTACACCAACTATCCCTTGCTGACCCATTTATCAATCTTGGCATCTCAAAGAGGGGACAGACATTATATGCCTCCTAATATGATGCAAAAAGAAGTTACACTGGGGAGCGCATGTCACTCTAGTGGTTAAGCACCTGCTTCCCACTAAGTATGAGGGAGGTCCCAGTACTTCCTAAAAAACAAACAAATGGAAAAAAAATTCTCATTGGGGAGCTGATATAGCTCGGTGGTTGAATGCCTACTTTCCATGTAAGAGGTCCTGGGTTCAATACCCTTACCTCCTAAAATTAAAAAATTTTTAAAAGTCGCAAGCTCCACTTAAGAGGAATTCTTGCCAAAAAAAGTTACACCTAAACCTAGTCAAATCTTTAGAGCTAACATCCAATTTAAAGGAAATGCAAAACTAGAGGAGCAAGAAGACAAAGCCAGCATGTGGGACATTCAGAGCTAATGACTCAGTTTTTTCAGCGAGTTGATTATACGGGAGAAAATGTGAATGATGGAAGAAAGAATATTCTAGAGTTAAATTAAGAGGATTAAAAGATATAACCAAATCAAACGCATAGACTTTAGATCTTGGTTCCAAAAAGACAACTGTAAGAAACTTATTTATATATATATAAGCAAGTTGAATATGGACTCGGGGTTAGATGATAATCAGGAATTATTTTAATTTGGGGGTCGGATAACAGCATTCTGGTGCTGTAAGATGTACATATTTTTTAACATGCATACTGAAGGCCATCAAGTTGAAATAACATGATGTTTGGGGTTTTCTTAAAAATATTTCAACAAGAAAAACAGGTAGATGAACAAGTGCAGCTGAATCTTCTTTATTTTTAAAGCTGGGTGTTCATTATACTCCTCTACCATACTTAATGTAGGCTTAAAATTTTCCTAATGAAATTTTTCATTTTTCCAAAAAGACATTCAATTATTTAGTGTTCTTGGTTAATATCTGTCCATCCAATCAAGCCTTCCCCCTATGATAACGGGCCAGTAAGGCAACGTTTCTGCAGCAGCGCGGCTTTCCCCTCGTTAGCTCGTGCAAACTCCTAGAGAGCACACGCGAAGGAGGGCTGGAAAAGTCTAGGGACTCCACCAGCGAGCTGAGGCATTTCCTAGAGAGTCGGCGGAAGTGACTACTGGCGGACTAGGAAGTGGAGCTGGTCTAGTTCCTGTTTCTGGGGGACAGTGGCGGAAGGAAGGTCTGCGTCTTTGCCGGCGCGGGTGGGCTCTGCGGCCGGGGGTCGCGGAGCCGGCCGAGTGGGGTGGGCAGGGGCAGGGGCAGGGGCAGGTGCCGCCTCCTCCTCCCGGGCCCGGGACGTCGTGACGGCAGGATTTGGGGGCGGCCCACTGCGGGTTCCCGCCCTAGACTAGCCTTCTCTCCAGCGCGCCCCTCTCTCTCCCAGCGGACCTTAGCCCTGTTTTCCCTTTTATTCTTCTCTCCAGCATCCAGTCATTTATTCATTCATTTGGCAAGTTTTTAATCTAGCGCCTTTTATTGGCGGGACCGTTTTAGGCTTCGGGACTACAGCTGTGAACAGACAAACATCCCTGCTCTCACGGAGCCTGCCTGTTAGTGAGGGGAGATCGACAATAAACAATAGACATGCTACAAAAGCAGCTTGTGGAACATGTCGTAAAGTGATAACATGCTTTACAAAAAAGAGGAAGAAATGTAAAGCAAGGTAAGGCCGATCAAGATTGGAAGGAGGGAGTGACTGCAGTTTTAAAGAGGATGCTTAAGGCAGGCCTTGGAAGGATTACATAGAAGCAAACACCTGGAAGGGGCAAGATAAGGAGCCAGGGGGATGGCTTGAGGAACAACCAACAAAGGCCCTAAGATGGATATGTGCCAAAAATGGAAGAGAAAAAGATCAGTGTAGCTGAAGAGGATTGAATAACGGAGACAATGGTAGGAAGGACGTTTCAGAGGTAATAGGCACATCCGGTAGAGCCACTGTAAAGACTTCAGCTTTTATTTTGAGTAAGATGGAGCCATTGGCAGGTTTTGAGCAGACAGACAAAATGATTCAGCTTAAATTTTTAAAGTTGACTGCTGAATTGAGGCAAGAGGAAGGCAAAGCTAGAAGCAAGACCTGCTAGGCTACTGCAGGAGAGGAGAGGCTTGGGCCAGTGGAGGTAATGAGAAGGGGTGTATTCTGGATATGTTAACGTTTTCAGTTTGTCTTCCTGTGCTCCCTCCTCTCCCATAGATGCCTCAGTTCCTTAGCGAGTCTATTTTGTTACTGTAGTCACATCCTTCCCTTTTCTCTTCCCTTTGCCAAATATACAGGATAACAAGGTATGTGATCACATTTGGCTTAATGCTGCTGCTGAACCCCAGATCTGGGGCAGTCCTTGACAACATCAAACCAAGCAGAAGCTGCCCTGCAGATCACAAAAGGCCCTTTAGCCAGCAACCCCAAGATCTGTGTGCCCCAAAGGAGGCTGGGGTCTTCAGGAGCTGCTTCAAAACTTGTTGTCGGGGCAAAGCCAGAAGTGGCTTTGGAAATTGGATCTGACCAGCAGAGAAGAAACCGGGATAGTGCTAGAAGACTAAAAGAAAGCTGGGTGAAAACATGCAACAGGTAAAAGAGCAAGGTTCTACCATACATCCCAAGGAAGAAGGAGAAGTGAGTTCAGGAGAGGAAGAAAGTAGTGGGAGTGGTAATGGACCTTGATTGACCTTGTGGATGTCTTTTCCTTCTGGATATTATTTTCCTGGGTGGCCTGGTGATCATTAGGGCTTTGTAGTTATATAAAGCACAGGCATAACTCCAAGATATTGTGGATTCAGTTCCAGACTACCACAATATAGTGAATTTTGCAATAAAGTCACAAATTTTTTACTTCCCACTGCATATAAAAGTTATGTTTACAGTATACTGTAATCTATTAGATGTGCAATACCATTATGTCTTTTTTTAAAAAGCAATGTATATACCTTAATTAAAATGTAACAGAGACACTAAGTGAGCACATGCTATTGGAAAAACAGTGCCAATAGACTGTTTGACACAGGGTTGCCACAAACCTTCAATTTGTAAAAAACACAATATCTGCAAAATGGAGTAAAGCAAAGTGCAATTAAGCGAGGAATGCCTGTCATTGGATACATTCCATTTTTCATAAGGTACATTAAGAAATAAGTCCTTGATTTTCTGTCCCCTTTTGGAATTTCTGGGAGATGATTTCTGTGAATAAATTTTGTGGTCATTGCAGCTTTTGTGTATGTTCCTCGCCTCCCTAACCTCCCTGATTTCTTACTGTGCCCTGCAATAGTTCGTGCTGTCAGGTGCGCACCCAGGACCACCAAGCCACCCATTTTGGATCTGTGATATCCAGCTCCTGCAGGACAAAGGTGAGGCCCACAAGGTACTGTGGTGGCACCCATGGCAGGTGAGAATGGAGTAGGAACTTAGAATGAGGGGAGAGGCCTTCGTGCTCATTACTGAGCTTTTCTAGCCCTCTGTTGCATAGCTGTATAGTAGATTTGAGTCAGTGTCGAAAGGAACTGAATTCAGTTTATGCCCTCATCTTAAATCAAATTTAAGAAAAATAAAGATTCGTTAAAAAAAGACTTTACTAATCAAATGATCAAGGAAATTGAATGCCTTTAATCATTTACCATGTGTATAATCTGAGATGTATAATAGTATACATATGTGTACATAAGTATTTATACATAAAAAAATGTGTGATAGAATTTAGTAGCAACTCCTACCCAACTGCAGGTTTACCATCATGTAAAATTTGTGTGAGTATGCATGTATAACATTTTCCGTAGACCCTTTTGGAATTATGAAAAAATGTGTGAACTAGGCATGGGCAATAGAAAAGAAGATAAAGCAGTAGCAAAAGAATGCTTTCTTAATGGGTCTTCAATACATGCCCAAGTCCAACTCTTCTTTCTGCTTAAAGTCATCTATTATTATTAAGGTCCTAGAATCATCTCTTGGCCTTTTTTTTTTTTTTTTTTTAATTTTATTTTTTATTTATTTATTTTTAGAAATTACATTCAAAAAATATGAGGTCCCATTCAACCCCACCGCCCCCACCCCCCACTCCCCCCACAGCAACACTCTCTCCCATCATCGTGACACATCCATTGCACCTGGTAGGTACATCTCTGAGCATACCTCTTGGCCTTTAGCCACAAAAGCTATCATTGCAGTTTTACTGAAACCCCGAGAAACAAACTGGCTTTTTCCTTCTGAAATTTCCCAAGAAGACTCTTGTTTGGTCTAGGCTGTGCTTAGCTTTTGACCATGACAAGACTGCATCTCAGTTATTGTGGATTCCACTTGGTTTTTCCACTGCCTTACTCTAAAAGCCCCAAAGTGATGGCACAAGCTCACAGCAGACATGCGTTCTGCATGGTAAGAATCTATAACAGTTCTTTGCCTTATAACATGAATAAACATAAACCTTCTAGTTGGACTTTTTTCCCAACCAACATTTTATTACGAATATTTTCATGTATATAGAAAAACATATTTGTATGGTAAACATCCATTTTTCTGTCACCTGTATTCTATAGTTAACATTTGAAATATGCTCTTTATTGCTTTATCACATCCCCTCTCTGTCCTTCTCTGTCCACTAATCCATCCTGGTATTTTTATGCATCTCAGAGTAAGTTGGAAACAACAGTACCTTGAGATTAATATTTGCATACATTTTTAAAGGTAAAATTTATGTGCAGTGAAATGTACAAATCAGGTGTACCATTGGATGAGTTTTAACAAATGTGTATCCCTATATAACTCAGACTTCTTCAGATACATCCCAATTGGATTTTTACCATATTTTCTTTACAAATTGGGAAAATTTTTGTCAACTCATAATGATTCTTAAGGAGAAGCTTTGTTTTTTAGCTGCAGAATTGAAAGGTAAGCTTTTGCCTTCAAGTTAAAGATGAACTTGGGAAAAGGGCTACACACTCAAACAACATGAAACTGTCTGTTAAAGCAATGTGCAGACATTCTTCTGGGATGAGGTTAATTAATTTATATTAAATCTTAGGTAGCTCTAGACTTTATGGTACTGAAAACCTGGGTGATGGGAGTGGATCCAAAGCAGATGAACATAAAACCTTTTGAGAAAAAGAGAACTGGGAGACTCAAGTCAGATTCAAACCATAAGAATGTATGTATATAGTTTTTTTGTTTTGCTTTGCTTTTTATTGTTTTTATATAGTTTTAACAAAAATGAAACAAAATAAGCACCCATTTAAGCAATAGCCATTATTTTATACCTCTCAAATTTATAATAAATATATTCTATGTTATTAATTTTCATGTATGATTCCTTGTACGGTGGAAATTTCTGCATTTCTCTGAAAGTTTCAAGAAAATACTTACAGATACATTTCATTTTTGGGGGGGCAGGTAGTGTACACTAAAAAGCCAGCTTCTGGGCGAACCTAACCCTCTGTCCCAGAGCCTGTGCCTTTGTGGGTCTGATTTTATGACCCTAGAACTGCTAACTTACCATTTCAGGTCCCACCTCCACCAGCCTCTTTTAGACAAATTTTAACTACTTTCCTCTTCACAGATACCACCAAAAAGCATTTCTAAAGCCTAGCCTCACATTTCCCCATCTTCCTTTATTTTTCCCAAAGTTTCCCACTTTTACTACTGCTTTATCTTCTTAAAATGCTATGTGTGTTGTGTACATTGGTGTTGGAAGGATAGTTTAGTACTAGGAAATTAGTAGTAGAAAACTGAATTACAAGGGAAAACAGTTATTCTCTAAAAAGAACAAATGAAATTTCTTTCTAATAAAACTGGTGGTAGACCAGCCAGTTAAGTTACCTACAAAAGTCAGCTTTGCGTACAGCCCTGGACATTTCTGCTCTGTACCTCTCTGCCTAACCCTCCCCTCCAGAGTCATTCTGGAGGAAACAACTTCAGCATTTGAATACAGAAAGAAAGGTCACTGTAGACACTGAGAGCCAGTAATTTTGGGGTTTTTTTTACCTGCTTTGTTTGGGGAGAGGAGAAGGTAATTCCAGGTGAAGACAAGCCAGAGAATCACGTGGGGTGAGGGAAGAAAGGAGGAGAGTTGGCTCAGCTGTGGTGCCAGGGCCTGGTGCGCAGTACTGGGTGCGGAGATGAGAGAAGTAGACTTGACCCCTAGGTTAGAGCTGCAGAAGCTCTGCACTTGGGAAGAGAAGGTGAACAGAGGGTTTCGTTAAGCTGTGCCATCAGCTCTTGGCTTATTTCTGTTTCTCAGTTCTGCCGCCCTCCCCGCATCCTGTCTTTGCCAACGATGGACGCCGAGGAGACCTGCCGGGAGCAGCATTCTCACTGATGACCCCGGCCCATGTGAGCTGAGGCCCCTCCACCCTTCCTGAAATGTGTCCTTGCCGCCTAAGCAGGGCCGTTTTCACCGCGTGGCCCTGCGATGCCCCTCCCAGATCCAGGTGCTCCTTCTCCTAAGGGACGTTTTGTGTATGTCGAGCCCCTTGTGGATTGTTCCTCGTTCACTGCTTTTCACTTCTGAAAGCCCATGCTCCCTTTCACCGCTTCGTTTCTGTAAACCTCCTCCCTGCAAATTCCTTTCTTCCGCGTCTGTTTCCTGAGAGAGCTGTGGGGTTTTCTGCAGGACAGCAGGTACCCACCGTGTCAGGAGGTAGTGGCATTTGAGGACGTGGCTGTGACCTTCACAGCCAGGGAATGGCAGTGCCTAACCCACGCCCAGAGGCGCCTCTATGCAGAAGTGATGCTGGAAAATTACGGGAACCTGGAGTCACTTGGTAAGGGCTGTCTCTGCACTGGCTCCATACTTTGTCCCTTCCTTAAATTGCTTTATTTATGCAATCTAAGGTCTCATTGAAAGTGAGAAACTTGTTCTTTATCAGGATCTGTTATGCAGCAAGAGGATTTTCTGGGCTACCTTGTTGCTATTTTCTGTCTGGGTGAAAAGGAGACCGCTAGCTTCTGTCCTCCCTGGTCCTTGCTTCCCCAAGCCTCTCATTTTCCATGACTGCCTGTCTTCAGATCCCAAAACAGGTGGCCTCCCATACAGACTCCCATCCTCCCAGAAAGAAGAGGGAAATACACCCAAATGACAGTTTCCCAGAATCCCCTTGCTGCCCTTTTGAGTGACTTTCCTGAGAAAGGCAACCCTAAACATGTTCATTTACATGTTCCTGGACCCCTAAATCCTTTTCCTCGACCCAAATGGGCATTTCTTCTCTGTTCCATATGCAAATAGAGGGATTGGGGCTAAGCACTGCTTCACATGGTGTCTTACTCCTTCTCTACAACCAGGATTTCCATGTCCTAAACCTCCTTTGATTTCCCACCTGGAGCAAGGGACAGAGCCCTGTGTGCAGGATCTGCAGGACAGGGAGCCCCTGAGCTGCTCCTGCCCAGGTGAGTGATGGAGAAGCCTGTCTTCCAGGGGATAAAATGGAACGTTATAGAGTGTGCCATCCTGAAGGAGCCAGAGGGGAACTCCACTTGAGAAACCTTGAGGAAGAGAAAAGACAAACCACTGGAGCAGTCATTCTGTCCTTATCTGATTGGTTCTTTGCATCCTGTCTAATAGGCTCTTCAAATCTGGTTCTCAAAAAGCTCAGAGGACTCGTCTCTTGTCTGAGTATCTGCTACTCTGGTCCTCAGAGAGCTTCACACTCGTGCCTCCACTTTTTCTTGGAGACGTTTCCCGTTTTGAGTCGTGGACCTGGGCATTGCCTTTCTCTGTTAGGTCAGATTATTAAGTTAGCTTCCCTCATGGCTTCAGCGCTCAGCGCTGATGCAGATGCCTGCCACATTGATAATGTTCATCGTACCCCTTTCCTGGGACCTACCTGTCTCCTATTTCTTATTCCTGGTTTTTGTTTGGGTATCCCACTGTCATCTGAAAAGCACCATATCCAAAGTCAAACTCATCTGTCCGTACAAGACGTTCTCTTCATCCAGCTGCCCCTATTTCTGTTATGGTTCTACATTTCTCTTTTTGCTCCTGATCCTTCTGTGTAGTCAGCCAGTCATGAAATATTACCAGTTCTTCATTCAAACTGTTCTCTGAGTTCATCCTTCCAAATATTTCTTTACTCTTCTCCTTTGCTTGTATGCTCTCTCCAACTACCCTATTGCAGTATCTTCCTTCCTTCATCTTTCCTTTTTGTCCATAAACATGTTTTGAGCAACTACTATATAGCAGGCATTACACAAAGTACTAGGGATACAGAGTCAAATAAGATAGGGGCCCTGCCCTCGGGAAGCTTAGTCTTCCTTAGTGGGAAGACGTGAGTAAATGAGTAGAGTACAGTGAGGTGACAGTGTACACACACACACCCCCCTCATATATAAAAACAGAAACCTGGCCTGGGGGAACAGAGACGGCTGAGCTGAGGTTATGAGGAACAAGTGAGATCATTTCATTGAAGAGGAGAGGCATTCTAGGCAGAGAGAGAAATGCACAAGAAAGTATTGAGTTAAAGAACATAAACTTTAAAAACAAATGGTCAGAGCAGAGGACTTGGCGACGTGCGTAGGGGAGGTACAGGAGCAGTGGACAAGGGCAGGATCGTGATTTGAAGTTTTTTACAGACTGAGGGCCTTCAGCAGGACTCCTGTAATAACAGCTCATGTGATTAAATACTTCAGTGTGGCAGTGCTTTACATATAGTAACTCATTTAATTAGCGAGGCCCTGTTTTATAGATAAGGAAACTGAGGCACAGGGAGAAGTTAAGTCATCCTCCCAGATTCACACAGCTGTGGGTGTCAGAGGTCAGGTTTGAAGGCAGAGAGTCTCATCCCAGAGCCAGCGCTCTGAACCCTGTGCTTTGCGCCCTCCCCATCTGGTTGACTGTGAAGTACCACTGAAGTGTGGAAAGCGACATGATCAGATTTATTTTAGAAAGAAGAATCTGGAAGCGGCGTAGAAATGAATTAGAGGGAAGCCAGTCTAGAGGACATTTAGGTGTCTCATTGCAGTTAGCTAGAGAGAATGCATGGGCAGTGGAAATGGGGAGGAAGGAATTGGGTTAAGAGAGAAAAAGGTTGAGTTGTACTGTCAGAATGCAAAGAGCAGAAAGTAAGCCAGCTGAAGCAAAAGAACAAGAATTTATTATAAAGGTCAGGGATGGGTCATTGAACCTAAAGGCAGGTATGCATCAGGCTCCAGAAGGGACGGGGCGCCATCAGTGCCCTCGGACTGTCTTCTCTGCTTCTCCTCGGGTCTGCTTGGTTCTTCTTTCTTGGCAGATTGGCCTTCTGTGCTTCCCAGGCCATATGACCAATCATTTCCTCCCCTGCTCCATATACCCCCCACCTCCACTGATCCTCAGATTTAAGTTCTGAAGATCTTACCCTCAGATACTGACATTACCTGCTCTCAGATCACGATTTCAGAGTACAAGGAGAGGGAAGCTGACCTGGTTAAGGTAGGTGTCCCCAGACCTAATCTGCCCTACCTGGGTGGGTAGTCGCCCCACAGAAATACGGCCCTCCAAGGACCACTCTTGGGAGCAAGGTAGGTGGTTCCTTAAAAAGGGACTGTGGGAGGGTGGACCACAATGTTAGCAATTTTTCAGGTATGGAAAAGTCATTTACTCTTCAAACTGCTTAACATTGCTTCCCCTCCCCCATCTCACATGTTTTCTTTCTTCTGAAGAAAGAATCTGACATACTTATTCTCTCTGTTAAGTGTCAACTGAGAAGATACCGTTTGAGAATGAGAAAGCAAGTTCAGAGCAAGAAGTGTTTGAAAATGAAGAATCCTGCTGGGTGAAATTTAAAAGCCTCCCAGAAGTTACGTCTCAGGGTCCTGAGGTTGAAGACGTTTGTGTACAGGGAATCAAATTAGAGAATCAGTGGGAAATGCCCACAAGGGAGAAACCGAGAGAAGAGAAAGAAGGCTCTGAAGAAGTGACCATCGAGAAAGGAAATACACAGAAGGTACTTAGAGAAGACTTCAGCCCGAAATCAAAATGTCTTCCATGTAATAGCACTCCTACAGAACAGAAACTCCACACATGTGCCAAGTGTGGGAAAAACTTCACTTGGCATTCAGACCTACTTCTCCATGAGCGAATTCACTCCGGTGAGAAACCCTATGTGTGTAATGAGTGTGGAAAAGCATTCAAGACCAGAAATCAGCTGTATATGCATCAGATAATCCACACAGGGGAGAAACCCTTCAGCTGTACCCAGTGTGGGAAGGCCTTCAACAGCAGGTCAGCTCTTTGCCGACATAAAAAAATCCATAGCGGGGAGAAGCCTCACATGTGCAGTGACTGTGGGAAGGCCTTCAAAACCAGGAACTGTCTCAGCATGCATCAGATCATCCACACGGGGAAGAAGCCGTACGAGTGCAGCGACTGTGGGAAAGCCTTCCAGTTTAGACACTCCCTCACCATCCACAGCAGAATCCACACTGGGGAGAAGCCGTATGAATGCGAGGAGTGTGGCAAGGCCTTCAGCGGGAGCTCAGACCTCACAAAACACACGAGAATCCACACTGGGGAGCGACCTTTCGAGTGCAGCGAGTGTGGGAGGGCCTTCCATCGGAGCTCAGACCTGAGCAAACACAAAAGAATCCACACGCGGGAGGGAAGCTACAGGTGCCCCCCGTGCGGCAGAGCCTTCAGCATCAAAGGAGAGCTCACCAGGCACAGACGAATCCACGCTGAAGAGAAACCCTACAAGTGCGAAAGGTGTGGCAAGGCCTTTCGTCACAACTGTAAACGCAGGGCTCATGAGCAAGAACACACCGGGGAGAAGCCCTACGGATGTGAGGAATGTGGGAAGACCTTCCAGGACCGGCACTGCCTCACCGTCCATCAGAGAACCCACACTGGAGAGAAGCCTTTCCAGTGTTCAGAGTGTGGCAGAGCTTTCAGCGGGAAGTCCAACTTGACCAACCATCAGAGAATCCACACTGGAGAGAAGCCTTACAAATGTGAAGTGTGTGGAAAGGCCTTTCATCACAGTTCGGTCCTGAGGCAGCACCTAAGAATCCACACTGGTGAGAAGCCGTACACCTGCAATGAGTGTGGCGCAGCTTTCCGGCAGTGCTCAGCACTGATTGGACATAAAAGAGTTCATACCGGGGAGAAGCCTTACGAATGTGACAAGTGTGGAAAAGCTTTCAGAGTGAGCTCGAATCTTACTGGGCATAAAAGAAGAAAACATAGAATGTGGAGAACCCACAAACCTGAGGAGAGTGGGAAATCCTTCTCTCCAGTAACTGTTTCCCCCACTCTATCTGTAGTCCATATTTTGACCACCAGCACCCGAGAGTAATATTTCTGGTGTTTACCAGAACTTTCCCAGGTTTTCTACCTCTTAGACTGATCCTTCTGAGTATCCTAGATTGGTTCGTCCCGTTTCCCTGACCCCACAGGCTTTGCCTTGACCTTTGTAGTCAATATTTATTTGTTCAGTGAGCACATTCACTTCTAAGGCTTTGTCTATCACCCAATAACAATAATAAATTCTTACCGAGGCTTGCTTTTTGCCTGACACTCTTCTGAAGGCTTTACACATTTTAACTTATTTAATGCATACAACATCCCTATGAGATGAGGAAATTGAGGCATAAGAAGATTAAGAAACTGGCCCAGGATCGCATTACTAGTATATTCTATGCTAAGGCCCCCCAAATGCTCGAACATACCTGGGCAATGTCCATATGCCTGCATCACATCTTTTGAGGTATGTGAGGCTGTACCTCAGTTGAGCACAAAACACTTTAATTAATAAGCATCAGTCATTTTTAACATTTTTAAAAATTTGCTGAAAGCCTGGATGGTACTAGTCCATTTGGGATCAGAATTTCTGAGGTGCAGGGGCAAAGGAAGGCAGAGGGAGGGCCGATTTTTAAATTACAGATAAGTAAAGTCAGCTGTAGGCTGTTCATCTAGCAGTTTACATATGAAAGGAGCAGGAGGCCTGCCCTCATTTAAAGTTACAAATACACCAAAACTTTTTTAAATCTTAAGTATTTGCCATGTCAATTTGCATGGCACAATTGATGCGTGCTTCCCTATTTCCATCTGTTCCCTTCCACAAGTTACCACCTCATCAGGTCCTCGTAGACAGAATTAAAATAAATTCCCACACACAGTAATGCTGTTAAAATTGAGAACACTGGAAGAGGATGCAAAATGTATCATCTTAACAATAATCATTAAGTTTGGCTCTGAGTTCCCTGGCTGGTAAAAAGAGATAATAGGTTACCTAGAATTTTCAAACATGTTTTATTAGTGTTTCTTGAAAATGGTAAGTTTGGGAAATTCTGACTACATGGGGTAGGTTGGTTGGTTGATTCTACCCCCTGAGAGACTTTTCCAGGCTTATAAATATGCTAATATCCATTCTGAATCTTGTGGGAACTATAAAAAGCATTGCTTCCCAAAAGTTTTTGGCCACAGAACCCTGTCTTGGGGAGCATCTTGGAGTATTGATTCACAGAAAGCATTTTGGGAAATGGTTAACATCTGATAATGAAGGACAGGAGTCCAAGAGACTCAATTTTCTAGTCCTAAACTCTAGAAGTAGTCACAAGATATATTAAACAGCAATTAAAATATCGTTCCTTAGATTCAATTTCTACAGAAAATTAGGGCATTTGTTTATATGGCCATTTCTTAAATAGTATCTGATGAAAACATTTAGGAATGGCTGTGAAACTGTTTCTAAAGGGCACTAAACTAGGTATGCAGCTTCAGATGAGGCACGATGACTTGAGGACAGAGCTTAGAGTATGTCTGACGAGTTCACAGTGGATCACTCATGTGTAAGGGTAGTTAACACTTGATAACCAAAAGTAGCCATGCTCTGCTGGGGAATCTGAGCTTGTGTTAATCAAAGTATTGCACATGCTTTTGGAAAACGCATGTGCAGATCACTGATTTCTGCCACAGACTGTATGTGCTCATGGATTTTGGACTCCCAAGTCCTCAGCCTAACTAGAACCATGTGTCCTTTGATATCATGTCTCCCAATCTTTTAGCAGGATCTGAGAAGCTGACAATTTCAGGTTAAATTCTGGCCCTCCTGGCATGTTGATACTTTGAGGTGTTGGTGGGGGAGTCATGTTCTTCAGAAAACACCTAGCTGGTAGAAGTGGCGAGTATGGCATACCATTGTGAGAGTTGAGAAACTTCTGATATAACACAAATTGAGGATTATTTCTAGATTCCACCCTCACCAATCCACCTCAACATGCCCATTATCTTCCTATACTACTACTACAATCCTGATGCTCACCTGCTTCACAAACTCCCAGTTGACTCTCAGCCTTGCATTAAGAAACCCCAAATTACTAGCTTGACCTGTAGGAATCTTTTGATGTCTCCTGAGCATTTAAAATGAATATAGTGAGGGAGCATTGAACAAATTTCAGATATTTTACTGGTGGAAGAAAAGGTTTCGAATTGTCTTGAAGTTTTTAAAGGACTACCTCGTGAGCAATGGATTAATCTTATTCTGCATTTACCCCAGGGTGCAGAACTACAACCATGGGTAGAAACGACAGAAAGACATCTCTGTACACTAAAAAGTGATCCTAAATTGAGATAGGCTTTGCCGTAAAGCAGTAAGTTTTCTTTTCCTGAAGGTGTTCAAAGGTATATATAGAAGAAATGGGTAAACATGGTATTGACTGGAGGGTATTTCCACTGTTCATGGTATGCTTCATTTAATCTTCACACCAGCCCTAAGAAACGTTGGTGAAACAAATTCAAGTGGGATAAGACCTCACCATAAGTAGCAGAGCCCAGCTTCAAATCCAGGTCTCATTTCTTTGCACTGTATCGCACACTGTCTTCACAGTAGTTGACCAACTGTTGGGTAGACATAATGTTAAAGGAATTCAGCAATCAAATGGATAGTTGAGTGATAAAACATGTTTACAGCCTTCTTGAAACCCTAAGATACTTGTAGTTCTAAATCTGAGGAGCTACCCAAACCAGGACTATTGACCTTATTATTTACTTAGAAAAATCACCAAATGAAGCTCACTATTTTTTAAACATAACTACATTCTAAATGCAAAGACAGAAAAATTTCATTATGGATATTGCTCTTATGAGATTGCTTTCACTTTACCTCCGTAAGAAGTGAAGGTAAACATTTCCTCAGTTAAAGCCAGGCTAAGATACTTCTTGGTAATAATTGTAGGTAGAATACATTTACCTGATTCTCCCTTGCCAAACCACTAAAGAGATTTTTTTTTTCAAAAATAAAAATAACCTCACAAGCATAGGAAAAATGGCAGGCGGCCACTACAACAAAATTCTGGAAGCTGAAAAGTGGGTAAGTAGCAATGACGTTAAACCCTAGAAAGCCAAATTCTAGCTTACAGGGAGAAAGTAATGGACCATTCCTATTTTACAAAAGAATCCTTAAAAGGCTCAAGAATTGGTGGCACAGGTGCTGGGCAAGGCAGTCACACACCCGCAGATGTTTCAGTATTTCCATTCCGCAGCCCCTGGCAGATGTTAGGTCTTAAGAAAAGGACTGCTTAGACCTTAAACCCAGAAACGGGGTGGACCTGCCCTGATGGCCCTAATCCCCTGCTTCTTGGAACATTTGCGCTGTGTAAGTAATAAAGTGTCATTTGCTGAAGAGGTCCTTTCTTTCCCAGTCCCGTTTCCCTTGAGGGACCACCACGTGGCAGCTTGCTCCATGCCAGGCACCTCCAGAAGTGGGAATGCATGGATTGAAGGGAGGATAAAGTGAAAGCTGTTGAGCCCCCACAGCAGACTGGAAACCTATTTTCTAAAGAAAGTAAAGCAAAGGATGTAACAGTAGATCTGAAACATTATTCAAAGATCACTCAGCTCTTTTTTAGTTGAGATTAGTTTGGGCAATTTACCTAATGCTTGAACCCCACTAGATTTCTAAGTTCCATAAGGAAAGGGGCCCTCCATATTGTGAAAGGCAAATTGGAGTCCAGTTTGCAGACCACAGCATTTTATTCAGGACACTAAAGTTTTGTTGCAGCAAGGGAAGCCAAAACAGAAGTAACTTTGGGGTTCTATGGATGACGAACAATTTTTATAATCATAAGCAGGAAGTTGGTGCTCACTCTGGCTAGAGGAGCTGGCACCAGATCTTGGTATGTATTCCCATCTTTCTCTCCCACCTCTCAGCAAGCTCTGTTCTTTCCCCCATTTCCCAGTAAATTCTTTTTACTGGTGTAAGTAAAAAAAAAAAAAAAAGGAAGCTGACTTGACTTCTGTTGATTGCACAAGAGTTTGTCTGTGTCATCCAGGTGGGTTAGGGCACTGGGTCAAAGGTAATAAACTAGGGGCTTGTTTGGGTATCTGAGCCAGCTGCCTTGGTGGGTGTGGTAGTTTGAGTCTTTCATGGACCCCAGAGAATCAGGTTCTTAAATTGATCCATTCCTGTTGGATTACCCTATTGTGAACCTTTGATTAGATCATGTTTATTTAAGGCCATTTGATTAGATTACTCCAGTAAGGCATAGCCCAGCGTGGGTCTTGAGCCTCTTGCTGGAGTCCTTTGTAAGTGGGATAAATATGCAGAGGAAGAAGGTGCAGAGACAGAGGAGCCCAGGGAAACTGGCCGAGAAAGCCAGGAGGGCAAGGAGATGAGCTGCAGGAGGGGGCGGGGAAGGCAGCAGGAGGCAGCCCCCTGTGCCTGATCACCACAGCTGCAGCTCTGGGAGAACCGTCTCCTGATAATGCCTCCATGTGGACACTTGGCCAGCCTTGGAACTAAGCTTCTAAGTTAACCAACGCCCATTGCAGAAGCCAGCCGTTCCTGGTACATGGCCTTGGCGGCCTTCAGCAACTAAACTAAAACAAGTTTCTAAAGATCCAGAGTCAACTCAGGAGGGCATGGGCTCTTGGGTTCTGGGGGTCCCTGGCCTTCCTCCATCTAATTTGATCAATCCCTCCCTGACGCCTTAAGGCCCCCGGGAGGCCACAGCCGTGGA
The DNA here is from genome assembly GCF_030445035.2 of Dasypus novemcinctus. Taxonomy (NCBI): domain Eukaryota; kingdom Metazoa; phylum Chordata; class Mammalia; order Cingulata; family Dasypodidae; genus Dasypus; species Dasypus novemcinctus. The sequence goes on along the minus strand of NC_080694.1, from coordinate 68,915,317 downwards.
AGGCTCAGAGGCCCAGCAGGCTGAGGGCGCTGGCCGAGGGGCAGGGGCTCCTCCCGGCCCCCTGCTGGGTTGGAAGCAGCACCTGAGGGTCCGGGGGTCGTAGGGCGAGTTACTCCTCCAGCGCCGTTGGGAGGGCTTCGTATCCAGCCTCGGTGGGCCCCAGGAGGCCGCCGTCCCTGCCTTTAGGAAAAGGCGTAAAGGCCTCCACAGCGCGGCTTAAGGGCCTGCGTTGTCGGCGCTGGACCCACAGCACCAGGACTGGGCCCGTGTACTAGAACATGCACTTACCAGAGTGTATTACGTATGTACTAGGATGTATTAGGAGGAATGACCTACCTGAAGACCTGTTTTCTGCTGGCCACTGTCCGGGTAGCCATGTGATGGGCATGAGAAAAGTCTCCTAAAAACACATACGGGATGGCACGAGGTCATCCTGGACGACCTTGGAGGCTGTCTGAACTCAGGACAGCACAACAGGACTGAGAAAGAAAACACTTCTCGCTGGCAGCGGTGGGATTCGAACCCACGCCCCGAAGAGACTGGAGCCTTAATCCAGCGCCTTAGACCGCTCGGCCACGCTACCAACCGCGAGCCCTGCACTTTGCCGTATTCTCCCTAAGAGCACACCAAGGACTTTCACAGCCGCTCCGGCGCCCTCCTCCCTGGCTCCCCTCCTCGCCCCAGCACCTCAGGGAAACCCTGCCCGGCGCTCAGCCTCGCCTGCCCGACCCCACGCTCGCCTTCTCACCGGGTGTGAGAGGCAAGGAACCCGTGTCACCCACGCACGGAGAAGGGGCCGTGGCGCGGAGCTACGAAGAAAAGCGGAGTCACCTTTCACCTCTCCGGGATGGGGTGTACAGAGTTCACTGAGGAAAGTGTAAAAGCCTATTTTCACATCTAGATTGCGCTCCAGGACGGATGCAGGCCGCGAGGATTCTTGTTTCTCTGCATCCTCACAAAACTTGACATTATCTGATTTTCTTATTTTGCGAACCTGATGGTGCAATGCCATGCTGCTTACGTTTTCATTCCTCGAATTACTGGCGCACTGAATAACTCTTCTTCTGGTTGTTAATTATTCGAGTTTCCCTTTCAGTGAACTAGCTATCCTTCCTCTTTTTCAAAGTTTCCCTTTTTTGTGTTGATTTATTCCTCACATATTCTAAGCGTTAGTCCTATGGCAGTTTATTGTACTGCCATTATCTTCTGCCAACAAGGTCTTTCTGCTCACTTTGTCTGTGATACCCTTACAGAACAGAAACCCTTAATTGTGACGTGTGGGAAAATAGCTTGAATTTGAGTGTGGGAACCGGGCTTGCAGGTGAAACGTTTCCATAACGCAGAAAGAAGTGTGGGCTTAGGAACACCTGGCCTTGACTAGACGGCACGCTGGTCAGCATGAAAACTGTCCGCGCGTGAGGCGTTGGAGCTTCGTGTGGCCTGCTGCCTGGCCTTGCAGGGGCTGCAGCTTTATAACAAGCCGCTTGAAACTAAACATAGAGAACTACTGCTTTCTAATTTCTAATAAATACGGTGTGGAAACTAGGGTCGAGGCTCTCAGTTCCAGAAGCTGATGAGCCCCCTGGCCCCATCTTTAATTTCTCCCTTGTCTTTATTTCTGTTCTTCCATTTCTTCGGTTTTGCGTCGCCTTCCCTTAGCGCAAACCTATTGCTGAGCTGGTCTCAGCGGTGACGTATACCGTATATTCATTTTCTCTTCTTACGGTTTATAGTTTGGGAAGGGGGTATGTCTTTCTTTTTTTTTTTTTTTTTTTCTTTGACCAACCGGTTGTTTAATAGTTTTTTTTGTTTTTTTTTTTTTGTTTTTTTAATTGACTTTGTAATAATATTACATAAAAAAATATATATGAGGTCCCATTCAACCCCACCACCCCCACCCCACCTCTCCCCCACCCCCTCAGCAACACTCGTTCCCATCATCATGACACATCCATTGCATTTGGTAAGTACATCTCTGGGCACCTCTGCACCTCATGGTCAGTGGTCCACATCATGGCCCATACTCTCCCCCATTCCATCCAGTGGGTCCTGTGAGGATTTACAACGTCCGGTGATTGCCCCTGAAGCACCATCCAGGGCAGCTCCATGTCCCAAAGACGCCTCCACCTCTCATCCCCTCCTGCATTTCCCCATACCCATCAGCCACCCTGTCGACCCTTCCCAATCCAATGCCACCTCTTCTATGTGGACATTGGATTGGTTGTGTCCATTGCACCTCTATGTCAAGAGGAGGCTCAGATTCCACATGGATGCTGGATGCAATCCTCCCACTTTCAGTTGTAATCACTCTAGGCTCCATGGTGTGGTGGTTGTCCTTCTTCAACTCCATCTTAGCTGAGTGTGGTGAGTCCAATAAATCAGATTGTAGGTGCTGGAGTCTGTTGAGGCTCAGGACCTGGCTATCACATTGTCAGTCCAGAGATTCAAATCCCCTAAATATATCTTAAACTCCAACACTAACTGCACCTCCAGCACATTAGTATGAAAGTCTTATGAAGAGAGATCCCATCTGAGTCCAGATTCATCACACATAAACACCATTTCCAAAGAGGGGCCCTCTGACCTAGTAGTTAACCCCATCAGCCATGACCATAACTCCCATGGGTCTCTTTAGCCCTCAAAGGAACCAATACCTGGGGGTTGTAGTATCTGCTTTATCTGTCTCTCAGACTCTGCTCAGTTGTGCATAAGGGCAATCCTTCTGCCAGCCTCCAGACTCTTTTTTAGAGACTCGCAGCCATATAAACTCATTTCTCCCTTCCATTTCCCCCTTACATTAGGTCAAAGAGCATTTTAAAGTCATGTCATTTTATGTAGACAGGGATACTCTGCTGATCCGCATTGAACCTTCCATATAAGGTCATTTTCCAGTTGCATCATCAGTTGGTAGTTGATAGTGGTCCCTCGGTCCCAGGGAGGCTCATCCCCGGGTGTCGTGTCCCACGCTGGGGGGAAGGCATTGCATTTACATGCTGAGTTTGGCTTCGAGACTGGCCACATTTGAGTATCATGAAGGCTGACAGGAGGAAATTCCCAGGCACAATGCTGCTCTAGGCCTTGTTCTTATTTTAGGCTTATCAGCTCACAAGCATAGTCATTAGCGTCAGGGGCTCCCTGTTGAACCCTCACTCCTTCCCAGTCCCCGCCGCTGCACCTGGGAGACTGTCGCCGCTCCCCTAGGGACCACGACAGACACCACTGGCCAGGAACCCAGTACCCCCCCCCCCCCCCCCCGCTGCGGTCTTCAATTGTTGCCACTATGAGTATATCCAAACATCACCATGCACCCTGGACATATATTCTGTACAGCTCCCTGTCAGCCATATATCACCTGTCAATGGTATCCTATGCCAGTATCCCTCCATTGCCATTGTTGAAACACTCTGTGATCCAGAACTCCCTGAAATTTGAAGCCCAATATAATGTCAGTGTCCCTTACTAGGGAATGGCATATAGCGATGGGTTTAAAGGTTAGATAAAGAATACGTGTTGAGGGAAACGGACTTTGGCCCAGTGGTTAGGGGGTCCGTCTACCACATGGGAGGTCCGCAGTTCAAGCCCCGGGCTTCCTTGACCCGTGTGGAGCTGGCCCATGCGCAGTGCTGATGCGCGTAAGGAGTGCCCTGCCACGCAAGGGTGTCCCCCGCGTAGGGGAGCCCCACGCGTAGGGGAGCCCCACGCGGCGTGCACCCATAAGGAGAGCCGCCCAGCGCGAAGGAGGGAGCAGCCTGCCGAGGAATGGTGCCGCCCACACTTCCCGTGCTGCTGACGACAACAGAAGCGGACAAAGAAATAAGACGCAGCAAAAAGACACAGAAAACAGACAACCGGGGGAGGGGAGGGGAATTAAATAAATAAAAATAATAAATCTTTAAAAAAAAAAAAAAAAAAGAATACATGTTGAATGGAAAAAATTCTACATCCTATCTTTTTCTTTTTTTTTTTTCCCCCTAATCACTGAGCTTCTCTTCACAGGAGCCCCAGACCACAGCAATGCATATATATAATATACAGCACTCCCATACATCCACCACAAAACCTTTTCCCTTCCACAGCGATACCCTTACACCCTATTCACATTATATTTACTTAACGTGATGTACAGCGTCTAAGACAATAGCTTTCTAACAAGGTGACATCTGTGCTTACATTGTAGTGCATACTTTAGGATACACAGTTTTTTACATTCTTAGTTATCCTATGTTTTACATTATGGTTTACATTATCAGTCTGGGGTATTTCTTTCTTAAGAAGTATTTCTCACCCCCAGATCATAGCGTATTCTCTGACATTTTCTTCTCTTAGCTCTTTGTTTGTTTGTTTTATTTTGGGTTTTAATTCACCTGGGGCTTAAGTTACAAAGTCTCCTCTCTGTGGTGGAATAGCTAGCATATTTTCAGCTGGTGTGTTGTTTGGATTGTTTTCCATCACTCATTACTCATAAAGCTGACCACTAATGTGAACTATTTATTTTCCTTTTAGCAGGTAACTCTTTATGTGCAATAGGAAACTTGGTCACAATATGTCTCCTCCACCCAAAAAAAAAATGCAAGATTAATTATAATAATGATAATAATAAAAATGTATGGATTAGGGTGATGGCATGGCTGAGCACATCTTGTGCATTGTTTAATTGATTCCTCACAACAGAGCTATGCAGCAAATGCTATTATTATCCTCATTCTACAGATGAGAACACTAAGATTGTGTCTTGGCTGTTTTTTCATCTTCACTAGGGACTGGTGTAATGCAACCTGCACTGACCCTCAGTATTGGTGGAAGCACTTACAGTCCCAGCTGTTGTCCTTTCTCTACAACCATCCACATTCTCCTTTCTTTCTCTCTCCCTGATGTGGATTTTTGGTTTGGGGGAGCTTTCTGTTTGGGTTTTGCCATTTCCTCTCTGAAGTTGACTAGTAATCAGGTAGTCTGGTGAGGGAACAGAGCCTACTGTGCTAAAATACAGAATTAAAGGATACAACTGCCTTTATGTGGAGAAGTAGAAACTGGCACTAATAATTCAAGACAGCACCCTCCTTAAGCACATCCAGTGCTCCCTAAAACCAGACACATAAAACCAGGGATATAAAAAGAAATGAGGGCAGTAGAGACATCTGGACACTATAGGCCAGGCAGACAAGCCCAGGAAATTGGCACTGCACTGGTGGGCCTTATCTTGGACTATTTGATAATCCATCTCCCCAGTGTAGCAGAGTTAGACTCATTCATAATTTTCCCACACAGTTCTTATGCCCTTTTATTTGAACCTATAGTTAGCACTATTCTTATTAAATATACATCCTAGAGACTGAAATCTTCCACTGTCATATGTTGATTGAGCTCTGAGTATCAGCAGAGCTGCAGCCAACACCTACTCCCCAGTTCTTTGGACTGATCCCCAACAACTAACAAAAGAATGATGATGGAAGACCCATCCCAAAAAAGAGACTATCTGCAACAACGAAGACAGTTCCATCCCTCTGCCCATGTAATCTAAGCCCCCTCTCTATCAGAAGGAGAGTGGGCATCACCATCCCCAAATCCTCAAGATGGAGGAAAGAACAAATATAAGGGGGGAATGTAACCATGGACCAAAGTAGACGTATTATTATTTTAGTAATGGAAGAACTTGTAACATTGATTTGAAGACAGTGGTCACCAGAGGTTCTGAGGGGAGGGAAAGGGAAGAAGAGATGTAACATGGGGCATTTTGGGGACACTGGAATTGTTCTGCATGTTATTACAATGACAAATACAGACTATTATACATTCTATTAAAACCTATAAAACTGTGCAGGACAGAGTGTAAACTATAATATAAACTATAGACCATGGTTCATGGCAATGCTTCAGTATGCGTTCATCAATTGTAACAAATGTACCACACTATCGAAAGATGTTGTTAGTGGAGAAAAGTGTGGAAGGGGGAGAGGTAGGGGAAATGGGAATTCCCTATATTTTTGATGTAACATTTATGTAATCTAAAGCTTCTTTAAACATAAAGAAAAGCTTGATATAAAAAATAAGAAGAAGTGAAGCAAAAAATTCTTAGGACATATAGAGGACACAAAAATGACATCACTAGAAGAGGGTGGTGCTCGGGAAGCCACCAGGCCTAGAGCATGGATTTCTTGTGAAACATTAGGCTGAAAGGCACAAAAGAGCTTCAGTATATCCAGGGATTTGGGAAACTACATTACTTTTAGTCTTACATCAAAGCAAAATTTTTAGACAAACAGATCTTAGAGATGTGTGAAAGTTTATTAATTCAAGGAGAGAATTCGTAAGATGACAAAGGACTGTCCCTGTTCAAAGAAGATTTGGAAACTGAATTTATATATGGGGTGGGGGGGTGGGGCAGGGAAACGTGCAACTAATTAGGAAAAAATCACTGCTTCATTTACCATAATCATGAAAACATCCTGTCACTCTCTGTTGATAAAGTAAGATCAGGGGCACCACGATCTTTGGAAGCTTCCAGAGAGATCAGATGTACATAGAACGTTTATAAGAAATGGGAAGGAAATAATAAGCAAGGCAAGTGACTGCTTGTATTAGTCAGCCAAAGGTATGCATGCAAAGCACCAGAACTCTGTTGGCTTTTTTAAAGGGTAATGATTTGGGGTAGAGGCTTACAGTCACAAGGCTGTAAAGCATAATTACTTCCCTCTGCTGCCACGTGTTGGAGCAAGATGACTGCTGGCGGTGCTAGGGCCCAGCCTTCCTCTTTCCCGCCAGGCTCCGTGGTCCCAGCGTCTTCCCAGCTCAGCTGGAGGCTGGGGTAAGGTTCCTCTCTCTCGGGGCTCAGCTGCTCCACTCGCTCCCCAAGGCCAGCTGCAAACTCTCAGGCCAACGGCGTGTCTCTCCCTGGGCATCAGAACCCAGCTGCCTCCTTGGCCGTGTCCCCTTCTCTGCGAGTGTCCACCCACCAAGGGCCAACTCACAGCCCTCGTCGTAATTTCACCAAGTGAAGGCGAAGCCTCTGAATCTCATACAAGCAAAGGGTATCCCTCCCAGAGGGACAGACACTTCTGGGCCAGACGGCAGTGACCAAGCGCTCTTCTTCTCCAGCAGGATCCGCAGGCCTCGCCTCCCGGGGGCGTGCACCGCTGGCCTGCTCCCCAGGTCTGTCACCGCAGTTTTCCTTCGCTGCTTAGGTCTGCCCCTTCCCTTTCTTAGGAAAGAACGCATTGGACGTTCACAGAGGACGACAGCGGAGGCCCCGGCGAGACCCGGCAGTCCCCACACCGCTCTGCCCGGAGCCGAGTGGCCGCACCTGTGTACCTGGGGCGCTCAGCGCTCAGGTGTGCAACCGAAAATCCGGGCGCGGGGCTGCTCCACGCCCAGCACAGCCGCCTGGGAACGACTCCCCGTCTCTCTTTTATTCGTGTGACTGTCTTTCAAAGTCCTTAGGCTTCAGCCGCCCAGCTCGCAGGGTCCATCAGCTGTCTCCGAAATCGCCTGCTCACCGCATCGCTCAGTGGAGTGAGGCAACATTTTTTTTTTCTCTTTTTTTTTTTTTTATTGACTTTGTAATAATATTACATCAAAAATATATATGTGAGGTCCCATTCAACCCCACCCCCCCACCCACCCTCTCCCCCCCAAAACACTCGTTCCCATCATCATGACACATCCATTGGATTTGGTAAGTACATCTTTGGGCACCTCTGCACCTCATAGTCAATGGTCCACATCATGGCCCATACTCTTGAGGCAACATTTTGAAGCAATTAGGACAGTACCCGGCCCTCGGTCAGCACCAGGTAAGTGCTTATTAAGTACACCATTGAAAATTACTCGCTCGGCCTTTTGCACTTGAAACTCCAAGCCAGGTGTGGGAGTCTAGGCAAGAAATGCAGCCCATGAATGCTGAAGGGCAACTTATACGCAAGTTCATGTTTAGCAGTTACAAGTTTCCCTTTCCCAGGGACTAAAACACAAAACATCGTTGTGTTGCGTCCCTTTGTAAAGGGAAAAATACTGCGTTCCCTGACCGGGAATCGAACCCGGGCCGCGGCGGTGAGAGCGCCGAATCCTAACCACTAGACCACCAGGGAAGGTGGCAACTGGGCCCCAGAAGAGACTGATGAGCGGAGCTTGCGCGCGGGGACCCCGGCCCGGGGAGGGGTGCGGGTCCTGCTCGGCCTGCCCTGCGGGGCCGCAGGGGCTGACCTCCCGCTCCGCACCGGCCAGGACGTCGTGGCTTTAACTAAGTCAGTCCCCGAGTTCTTACACTAATCTGCTCCTTTCTTCTTGTTTTTCTCCTCATAAAATGGTGTGTCGTTCGAAGACGAAATCGTTTCTTTCTTTGGTTCTCGGAGTGCTTGACGAGCCGTCTCTCCGCTGCGCCGGTATTTAGCTGAAGTGATAAAGTGATAGGACTCTATTTCGAGCGCCTCGTGGGCGGAGCCGAAATAGCTCAGTTGGGAGAGCGTTAGACTGAAGATCTAAAGGTCCCTGGTTCGATCCCGGGTTTCGGCAGAAAGCCTCCGCTTTTATAAACCACATTGTCAGCGCTTCGAACTTTTACCAGCAAATGTGGAAACAGGCTCCAAACGCAAAGGGCAAGAAGACTTGGGCGGCACAGGGTGTTCCAGTAGGACAGGCCTGGGCTGGTCCCGGCGCGGTAGCAGAGGCGCCGGAGAACCTCTCCCCTCGCCGCAGTATTTAGCACCTTCTTTCACTTCCTGGGTTTGGCACCCGCTCTGCTTTGCTGCTTTCTCCTTTCTCCAAACCCTCCGTTCCCCCTCCTCAGGAAGTCGCCCCCGCAGCCTCAGCCCTGGAAGGACTCTTCCCCAGGTCTTCCCACTCCCAGAGCCTCCTTGCCCCCAACCTCCAGGTGCAGGTGGGCAGAGAGAAGAGGTGGAGGAGACCAGTTACACCCTATTTTCTACCCTAGGTTTCCTCCATAGCCATGTACCGAGGGAAGGAGAGCGGCAAGGGCCTCACGGGCGGGCCTGGGGGAGAGGAGGAGCAGGGCGGTCCCAGCGGCCCCCGGGGCTCTGCTAGTGCTGTGACGCCCCTGCCCTGTCCTAAGGGCCACGCTTCATCGATTTCCTTTTCTGCCGGGTGTTGGATCTCGCCCTTCCTTGGGCCACAAAAACAGAGCAACTCCCTCCTGTCCCTCCCTGAAACTTCTCCCCCGACCCCCCGCCCACCACCGAACACACCAGCAAGAGCAGTGCTGACCCCGCGCCCTGTTCCCCCAGTTGCTCCTCTGAGGTCTGCTTTCCCATCCCACCAGACCTTGCATCGGCTTCCCTGCTTTTAAATTCAGAGACTCTTTTTCGGCTTTAAACCTAATTTTGCATAGATGCAATTGGTGAAACTCTCCTCCCTGGGGCCTGGGAACTCAGCGCTCCCTCTTTTTGTCTGGACTCGTTGGTTGCTTCATTTCAGTGCTCCTTTTAACCACTCCCTGCAAATGACTGCGTCTCGGGGTCCTGAGCGTGGTTGTTCGCTTGCTTGTTTTGGGTTTTAGATAATTGCAGATTAATCTGCATTTATAAGAAATAATAGGGAGATTCCCTGTGCTCTTTACCCAGGTGCCCCAATGATATCTTGTTGCAAAATTAGAGTACAATACCATAACCAGGATTTTGGCCTCAAAACAGTGAAGAAAAAGAACGTTTCCTACCACAGGACCCCTCCCGTGGCCCTTCCCCGCTGCCTCACCGCCCCTCCCCAGCCTCTGCCAACCCTGAGTCTCTTCTCCCATCTTTTCATCATTTCAAGAACGTTGTACACCTGCAGCGGGCAGTTAGGGCACCCAGTGGGATTGGCTTTTTTCACACACTATAATTCTCTGGAGATTCATTCAGATTGTTGTGTGCATCAATAAACAGTCCATTCCTTTTTTAATTTTTTATTTTATTTTTAAAGAAGCTTTAGATTACATAAAAAATATAAGGGATTCCTATATGCCCCACTCCCTCCCCCTCCACACTTTTCCACATTGACAACAGCCTTCATTGGTGTGGTACGTTGTTACAATTGACATTTGGTGTGGTATATTTGTTACATTTACCCCATATCTTCTCTGGTAAAATGTCACTTGGGTCCTTTGTCCAGTTTCTTACTGGGTTGTTTAATTTTTCACTGTTGATTTTTTAGAGTTCTTTGTATACTCCACATATTACTGCTCAGTCTGATAGGAGGTTTGCAAACTGCAAATTGATGAACCCATATTGACGCTTTGCTACTAACCATGGACTACAGTTTACATTATGGTTTACACTGTCCCGCACAATTTTGTAGGTTATGACAAATATATAATAGCCTGTGTCTGTCACTGCAATGTCATGCAGACAACTCCAATGTCCCAAAAATGCCCCCATATTACACCTGTTCTGGTGGCCACTGCCTTTGCATCAATGATAAGAGTTCTTCCTTTGCTAGAATAAGTCTATCATGGAATAATAATAAGTCTATTTTAGTCCATTGTTCATTCCCCAATCTTAAGGATTTGGGAATGGTGGTACCCACTCTACTTCTAATTGAGAGGGGGCTTAGATCCCATGGGGCAGATGGATGGAACTATCTTGCTTGCAGTTGCAGACACTCTCTGTTTCTGGGCGAGTCCAATGAATTGGAGAGTAGGTATTGCAACCTCTGCTTAGATTCAGGGCTCAACTGGCACATGGATAGAGCAAAGATTTAAGTCTCTGGGACATATATTATGAAGCATAGTGCTTTTTAATGCTGTTCTGTGTTTTTAATGTGTTTTTAATGTGTTCTGTGGGATGAATGTACCAGTTTGTTTCTGTGTCCACCCAAGGAAGCACACTTAGGTTGTCTCCAGTTTGAGGCTATTATGAGTAAAGCTGCTATAAACAAATGTGTTCAGATTTTTCTGGAATAAATGCCCAGGAGTATAACTGCTGGGTCATATGGTACTTGCATGTTTAGTTACCTAAACTGTCTTCTAGAGTGGCTGGACCAATCTACATTGCCACCAGCCATGTGTACACCCTCACTAGCATTTGGTGTTGTGTGTGTATGTATATACACAAGCCACTCTGTTGGGTGTATGGTGATAGCTCATTGTGGTTATAATTTGCTTCTCCCTAGTGGGTGACGATGTTGAAGAACTTTCGTGTGCTTTTTTTGCCATCCCTGTATCTTCTCTGGTAAAATGTCACTTAGGTTTTTTTTTTGTCCATTTTCTTACTGGGTTGTTTAATTTTTACTGTTGATTTTTGAGAGTTCTTTTTATATTCCACATATTATTTCTTTGTCTGATATGAGATTTGCAAATACTTTCTCCCTCTCATATCTTGTCTTTTCCTCCTATTGAAAGGGTCTTTTGCAAAGCAAACTTTTAAATTTTGATGAAATCTAGTTTAACATGTTTCCTTTATGGATCATGCTTTTGGTGTCAATTCTGAGATTTCTTTGCCTCACCTTAGAGCCCAAAGATTTTCATTCTATTTTTTCTAAAAGTTTTATAGTTTTACATTTTACATTTAAGTCTGTGATCCATTTCAAATTAATTTTTGTAATAAGTGTGAGACTTAAGTTGAGGCCCTTTCTTTTAAAAAAAAATCCAATTTCTTTAACACCATTTGTTGAAAAGGCTATCTTTCCTCTATCAAACTCCTTTTGCACTTTTGAAAAAAATCTGTTGAGATTATTTGTGTGGGTCTGTTTCTGTGTTCTCTATTCTTTTGATCTATGTGAGTATTTCTCTGCCATACCATACAAACTTGATTACTATAGCTAGATAATAAGTTTTGAAATCAAGTAGACTGACAGTTCCCATTTAATTCTTTTTCAAGATTGTTCTAACTACCCTAGTCCCATTGCCTTTCTTTTTTTAAATTAACCATTTAAAAAATTTTTGCTGTTTACAAGTTTATTTCTGAGTTGCAAAGAACATTTTTCCTTCCCCGTGTTTTGGAATTTCCTGTATTCCCCCATTTAATCTTGGCTGCCACAACCAGACAGACAAAAAGTGAGGATCTTCTTTTGTTTCTTTTTCTTGCATCTGTAGTGAAAACCTTAGCAGCAGACATTAACTGCTCCAGGTCTGTCAGAGATGCTTTTCCATTGCCTTTCCATATAAATTTTAGAATAATCTTGTCTATAGCTGCAAAATGTCTTTCCAGTATTTTGATAGGAATTAAGTTAATCTTATATGTCAATTTGGGAAGAATCAACACTGTTACTAATTTTGAATCTTTGATTCCATGAACATGTAATATCTCTCCACTTACTTGGATCATCTTTGAGTCCTTAAATCAGAATTGTGTACATTTCAGTCCTATATGTGTTTTGTTGGATTATAACAAAGCATTTCATTATTTTTTAAGTGGTCTTATTTTGAATTTTATATTTTAAATCTTTGTGTCCATGTGTTCATTGCTAACATATAGAAATACAATTGATTTTTGCATGTTTATCTTGTATCCTGCAATCTCCCTGAATGGACTTTATAATTCTATGAGTTTTTTGTGTGGGTTTCTTGGAATTTTCTCATAGAAAATCATGTCATCAACAAATAGAGACTATTTTATTTCTTCCTGTACTGTTTGTATGCATATTATTTCCTTTTCTTGCCTTGTTTCACAGGCTAGTACTTCCAGCTCTATGTTGAATATGAGCAGTAAAAGTATACATCTTTGTCTTGGTCGCTGTCTGAGGGGGAAAGCTTTCAGACTTTTACCAGTAAGTATAATGTTGCTTGTAGGCTTTTTTGTAGATGCTCCTTATCATGTTGAATAAGTTTCTCATTATCCTTATTTTTCTGAGAAATTTTTAAAAAATCAAGAGTGGATGTTGAATTTTGTCAAATGCTAATTCTACATTAAATGATATGATCATATGATTTTTCTTCTTTAACTTGTTAACATGGTGGAGTACATTGATTGATTTTAGAATATTGAACAAGTCATGTATTCTTGGAAGAAACCCACTTGGTCATGGTGTATAAATCTTTTTATACATTGCTGAATTCTATTTGTTAATATCTTGTAAGGATTTTTGCATCAGTATTCACAAGGAAGCTGCCCCAGCTCATCCCTTTGAGCAGAAACCTCTTTTTGGTGCTGCTCCTGCATTAATGCAACTTTAGCTCAATAAACTTGCTCTGCACTCCTTTCAAAGTCTGTTTTATTTTAGCAGAACAGTATCAAATATAGCATACTGTTCTGCTTTATTGGAAAAATTGGAGGTCTCTGTGTGGGATGGTATAATTTTTGTAACTGTACTTTAAGTTTTAAAGTATTTCAAAATAAAAAGTTGTGTGTTTTTTAAGGTTCCAACAGATCCCTTTCTCAGAATGAAAGCCAGAGTCCCTCCTGCACTGAAAGGCTGTGTGGGACGGGGTCCCCCTCACTTCCCTGCTGTCATCTCCTACCTTGGTCCTCACTGCTCTCCTGGTTTGGACCCTTCTTAGCCCCATAGCAGCACATCACACCCCTTGGCCTCTGGGGCTCAACCCAGTGTCACCCCCTCTCCCAATACACACTCCCCAGCAGTGTTGGAGATTTGGACCCGAAGGGTCTGCGAGTAGAGACTCATCAGACAACTTTCTTTACAAGGGGCTCTCTGTATACCCTAGTCTACGTGACAACAAGCAGGAACATGTAGCCTACATGACAACAAGCAGCAACATGCAGTTAACTATTAGCATTACTAAGGAACTCTAAGGAACTCAAAAAATCTTATTTCATTAGCATCAGGGGCTCACTGTTGAAACCTCACTCCCTCCCGGTCCCCGCCGCTGCACGTGGGGGACTGCCGCTGCTCCCCTAGGGACCACGACAGAGCACCACTGGCCAGGAACCCAGTACCCCCCCTGCTGTGGTTTTTAATTGTTGCCACTATGAGTATATCCAAACATTACCATGCACCCTGGACATATGTTCTGTACAGCTCCCTGTCAGCCATATATCACCTGTCAATTGTATCCTATACCAGTATCTCTCCATTGCCATTGTTGAACCACTCTGTGATCCAGAACTCCCTGAAATTTGAAGCCCAATATAATGTCAGGGTCCCTTACTAGGAAATGGCATATAGCGATGGGTTTAAAGGTTAGATAAAGAATATGTGTTGACTTGGGAAAAATTCTACATCCTATCTTTTTCTTTTTTTTTTTTTTTTCCCCTAATTATTGAGCTTCTCTTCACAGGAGCCCTAGACCACAGCAATGCATATATATAATATACAGCACTCCCATACATCCACCACAAAACCTTTTCCCTTCCACAGCGATACTCTTACACCCTATTCACATCATATTTACTTAACGTGATGTACAGAGTCTGAGACAATAGCTTTCTAACAAGGTGACATCTGTGCTTACATTATGGTGCATACTTTAGGATACACAGTTTTTTACATTCTTAGTTATCCTATGTTTTACATTATGGTTTACATTATCAGTCTGTCATCTCCTATATGTTATGGTGTAATATTACATGTTTTATTTTTTTTTTTAATTTTTTTATTTTTTATTGACTTTGTAATAATATTACATTAAAAATATATATGTGAGGTCCCATTCAACCCCACCCCCCCACCCCCCCTCTCCCCCCCCCCCCCAACAACACTCGTTCCCATCATCCTGACACATCCATTGGATTTGGTAAGTACATCTTTGGGCACCTCTGCACCTCATATACATTGGTTCACATCATGGCCCATACTCTCCTCTATTCCATCATGTAGGCCCTGTGAGGATTTACAATGTCCGGTGATTACCTCTGAAGCACCATCCAGGGCAGCTCCATGTCCCTAAGACGCCTCCACCTCTCATCTCTTCCTGCCTTTCCCCATACCCTTTGTCCATTATGTCCACTTTTCCCAATCCAATGCCACCTCTTCTATGTGGACACTGGATTGGTTGTGTCCATTGCACCTTTATGTCAAGAGGAGGCTCAGATTCCACCTGGATGCTGGATGCAATCCTCCCATTTTCAGTTGTAATCACTCTAGGCTCCATGGTGTGGTGGTTGTCCTTCTTCACCTCCATCTTAGCTGAGTGTGGTAAGTCCAATAAATCAGATTGTAGGTGCTGGAGTCTGTTGAGGCTCAGGATCTGGCTATCACATTGTCAGTCCAGAGATTCAAATCCCCTAAATATATCTTAAACCCCAACATTAACTGCACCTCCAGCACATTAGCATGAAAGTCTTATGAAGGGAGATCCCATCTGAGTCCAGATTCATCACACATAAACACCATTTCCAAAGAGGGGCCATCTGCCCTGGTAGTTAACCCCATCGGCCATGACCATAACTCCCATGGGTCTCTTTAGCCCTCAAAGGAACCAATATCTGGGGGTTGTATCTGCTTTATCTGTCTCTCTGACTCTGCTCAGTTGTGCATGAGGGCAAACCTTCTGCCAGCCTCCAGACTCTTTTTTAGAAACTCGTAGCCATATAAACTCATTTCTCCTTTCCATTTCCCCCTTACTTTAGGTCAAACAGCATTTTAAAGTCATGGTATTTTATGTAGACATGGATATTCTGCTGATCCGCATTGAACCTTCCGTATAAGGTCATTTTCCAGTTGCATCATCAGTTGGTAGTTGATAGTGGTCCCTCGTTGCCAGGGAGGCTCATCCCCGGGTGTCATGTCCCACGCTGGGGGGAAGGCATTGCATTTACATGCTGAGTTTGGCTTCGAGACTGGCCACATTTCAGTAACATGAAGGCTGACAGAAGGAAATTCCCAGGCACAAAGTTGCTCTAGGCCTTGTTATTATTTTGGGTTTATCAGCTCACAAGCATAGTCATTAGTATCAGGGGCTCACTGTTGAACCCTCACTCCCTCCCGGTCCCCACCACTGTACCTGGGAGACTGTCGCTGCTCCCCTAGGGACCACGACAGAGCACCACTGGCCAGGAACCCAGTACCCCCCCTGCTGTGGTTTTTAATTGTTGCCACTATGAGTATATCCAAACATTACCATGCACCCTGGACATATGTTCTGTACAGCTCCCTGTCAGCCATATATCACCTGTCAATTGTATCCTATACCAGTATCTCTCCATTGCCATTGTTGAACCACTCTGTGATCCAGAACTCCCTGAAATTTGAAGCCCAATATAATGTCAGGGTCCCTTACTAGGAAATGGCATATAGCGATGGGTTTAAAGGTTAGATAAAGAATATGTGTTGACTTGGGAAAAATTCTACATCCTATCTTTTTCTTTTTTTTTTTTTTCCCCCTAATTATTGAGCTTCTCTTCACAGGAGCCCTAGACCACAGCAATGCATATATATAATATACAGCACTCCCATACATCCACCACAAAACCTTTTCCCTTCCACAGCGATACTCTTACACCCTATTCACATCATATTTACTTAACGTGATGTACAGAGTCTGAGACAATAGCTTTCTAACAAGGTGACATCTGTGCTTACATTATGGTGCATACTTTAGGATACACAGTTTTTTACATTCTTAGTTATCCTATGTTTTACATTATGGTTTACATTATCAGTCTGTCATCTCCTATATGTTATGGTGTAATATTACATGTTTTATATCCATCCTTGTGTACTCTCAAGAAACTCCTCTCTCACCCCCCATTTACCTTGGTTCCACACATTTAACGTCCATTTTCCCTTCCACCTTGGTGCCCACAGTGACAGCCAACCTCCGTTTCCCGAGGAGCCACTTCCAGAGATAGATGGAATAGTGTTCAGGGCCTAACTTGCTCAATTGCCCCAATGCCCTGGGAGCCACCCTTTCTCTCGAGGGATACAGTTCCCTCTATTTGATGGCATTAGTCCTCCCCAGGATGTGGGTCCACCCCCACTCTCACTACTTGGGTTTCTACCCCATGGCGTCACCCACTCTGGCAGAATGAGCATTTAGACATTCCCCAGGAGCCCGTCCTGCATCAGACCCTCCCCTCCGAGCATTCTAAACAGGTAACCCTCTTTATTATATTTTGATATTATTTTCTCGGCATTTTACTCTCCACCAACACCTGACCCTCTCCTGTGTTCATATGCTACCCCTCCCTCCCCCCACTTTTGGGCAATGTTACCCATCCGCCCCTCCTCAGCCACCCTCAAGCCTAAAATAAGAACAAGGTCTAGAGCAGCATTGTGCCTGGGAATTTCCTCCTGTCAGCCTTCATGACTTACTCAAATGTGGCCAGTCTCGAAGCCAAACTCAGCATGTAAATGCAATGCCTTCCCCCCAGCGTGGGACATGACACCCGGGGATGAGCCTCCCTGGCACCGAGGGACCACTATCAACTACCAACTGATGATGCAACTGGAAAATGACCTCATACGGAAGGTTCAACACGGATCAGCAGAATATCCCTGTCTACATAAAATAATATGACTTTAAAATGCTGTTTGACCTAATGTAAGGGGGAAATGGAAAGGAGAAATGAGTTTATATGGCTACGAGTCTCTAAAAAAGAGTCTGGAGGCTGTCAGAAGGATTGCCCTTATGCACAACTGAGCAGAGTCTGAGAGACAGATAAAGCAGATACAACCCCCAGGTATTGGTTCCTTTGAGGGCTAAAGAGATCCATGGGAGTTATGGTCATGGCCGATGGGGTTAACTACCAGGTCAGATGGCCCCTCTTTGGAAATGGTGTTTATGTGTGATGAATCTGGACTCAGATGGGATCTCTCTTCATAAGACTTTCATGCTAAAGTGCTGGAGGTACAGTTAGTGTTGGGGTTTAAGATATATTTAGGGGATTTGAATCTCTGGACTGACAATGTGATAGCCAGGTCCTGAGCCTCAACAGACTCCAACACCTACAATCTGATTCATTGGACTCACCACACTCAGCTAAGATGGAGTTGAAGAAGGACAACCACCACACCATGGAGCCTAGAGTGATTACAACTGAAAGTGGGAGGATTGCATCCAGCATCCATGTGGAATCTGAGCCTCCTCTTGACATAGAGGTGCAATGGACACAACCAATCCAATGTCCACATAGAAAAGGTGGCATTGGATTGGGAAAAATGGACATGGTGGCTGATGGGTATGGGGAAAGGCAGGAAGAGATGAGAGGTGGAGGCGTCTTTGGGACATGGAGCTGCCCTGGATGGTGCTTCAGGGGCAATCACCGGACATTGTAAATCCTCACAGGGCCCACTGGATGGAATGGGGGCGAGTATGGGCCATGATGTGGACCATTGACCATGAGGTGCAGAGGTGCCCAAAGATGTACTTACCAAATGCAATGGATGTGTCATGATGATGGGAATGAGTGTTGCTGGGGGGGGGGGGGGGGAGAGGTGGGGTGGGGGTGGTGGGGTTGAATGGGACCTCATATATATATATATTTTTAATGTGATATTATTACAAAGTCAATAAAAAAATCTTATTTCAAGGTACAAAGTCTAAGTGTTCTATTTACTACACAAGGTATGTGCTCATCTTTTCTGTCAGCCTTTTAACAGCTTCATCTATTTGCCAGGAACTCTTAATTACAGCATTCCTTAGGTTGCAAGCGTAGCCATGGAGACAGCACGTCTCTCCTTGTGAGGCCACTGTGCCTCAGTTTCCAACACAGCCTCCTTTTTAAAAACGTCCATAGCCATCACCACCGTGTAACATATTCTATAATTTGCCTATTTACGATGCCTGTTGTTTGTGCCCCCAGCCACGGAGCACAAGCTCCACTGACAGCAGATTGTTGGCTTTTTCTTTCTGCTGTGTTCTCCGCTCTATCTCCAGTGTCCAGAACATTGCTCTCAACAGTAGCCCCCCAAAAACACATGTTGAGTAAATGGATGGAAAATAGAATTGCCTTTTCAAAGGATATGATTTAGGGCATGGTTTTGAGAAATGTGCCTACCTAATACAGTACAGTTCAGTATGCACAATCCTCAGCAACTGGAAGTCTTGATCCTATACCTAGTAAGGTAAAGGCAGAAATTCTTAAATCCAGAAAAGGATTTTATTTCTTAGCATTTCAGCAAGGAACCAAAATGCACGTTGATTCGTTACGTCCTGGCGCCCCTCCGGCCTACTCCATCTACACTTTGTCTGCAACGGTCTACTCCAAATGACTCTCGTGAAAGTAAACTTGGTTTGGGGAGGGAAGGAGTGGCAGACTGAAGAGAGCGTCCAAAATGAAAGTGGCCAAGCAGACATTTCCAGAGAGAACGGAGGGAGTTGACCAGTTGCACCTGCAGGATCAAGTCCGGCCCGCGTTGCCCACAGGGTCAACAGCGCTGGACACAGGAATCTAAGTCCCGGGAGGCCACAGCCTCCGAGGGCCACTGTCTTGATTATAGAACTTCATGCAATGCCATTCTTAAGCAATTGTATTTGCAAAAGGCAAGCTAGACTGTATTTGCAAAAGGCAAGCCTGGTTTGGGGAAAGGCGGTGTGGGGAAATCGGTCCTCTCTGCAAACCTAAGGGGAACGACTTGGAATCAGGGTTTAAGAAAAGAGGCCGCGTCTCGCCGACTGTCCGGGCGGAGCCGCAGGCGCCGTTCGCGGGCGCGGTCCCCCCGCCGCCCAGCACGGGGGGTTTGACCTGCTCCGTGTCCGGCCTGGGCCGGGTCCCCCCCTCCTTAGGCAACCTGGTGCCCCCGGGCTCCCCCGGGAACCCCATGTTGGTGCCGCGCGCGGTGCGGACGCCCGCTCCCCGCGGCGCCGCGGCCCCGAACCCCCGGGCACCCGCGATCCCCCGGCCTCAGCCTCCCGGGAGCTGGGATTACAGGCGCGCGCCACCGCGCCCGGCGAGGGCCAACGCGGTGCGGGGCCTCTGCAGGCTGCGGGGCGCTGGCGGCCGGATGCCCGCCCCGCTGGCCTGCTGCGCGCTCCTGAGCACCCGCGCGCAGCTAGAGGCAGCCGAAGGCCCAAGGCGGCGCCAGCAGAGGGGTGAGGGGGCGAGCCGCGCCGCGCACTCCGCGGAATCTTTGCAAAGGGCGGTAGATTTAATAAGGGACAGGGCAAAGGGCTGGATGGAATCAGTGAAAGCAAACTTAAATTGCCTGGAGATGTGATAAAATGCAGATTCTGATCCTGCAGGCTGAGGTGGAGCCAGACTCTGAATTTCTTTTTTCTTTTTTCTTTTTCCTTCTTTTGTCTTTTTTTTTTCCAAGATACATAGATCACAAAAAAATGTTACATTAAAAAATATAAGAGGTTCCCATATACCCCTCCCATCCCACCCCACTCTTCCACATCAACAACCTCTTTCATCATTGTGGCGTAGTCATTGCGTTTGGGTGAATACATTTTGGAGCACTGCTACACTGCATGGATCGTAGTTTATATTGTAGTTACACTCTCCCCCAGTCCATTCAGTGGGTGATGGCAGGATAATAATGTTCAGCATCTGTCCCTGCAATATCATTTAGGACAACTCCAAGTTCAGAAAATGCCCCCACATCACTCCTCTTCTTCCCTCTCCCTGCCCTCAGCAACTACTGTGGCCACTGTCTCCACATCAATGATACAGTTTCTTCCATTGCTAGAGTCAACAATAGTTCTATAGTAGAATACCAGTAAGTACACTCTAATCCATATTTTATTCCTCCATCTTGTGGACCCTGGGATGGTGATGTCCACTCCACCTCTAAATTGAAAGGGGGCTTCGATTACACATAGTTGATGTTCTCCTGCTTGCAGTTGTAGGCACTCTAAGTTCCCTGGTGTGGTGGTTGACCATCTTCGCCTCCCTGTTAGCTGACCTGGGTAAGTCCGACAAACCGGAGAGTAGGAGCTGCAACTCTGCTGAGGCTCAGGGCCCAGCTGGCACATGGCCAGTACAGAGATTTAAGCCTCCTGAGTATACACCAACCCAAGTGCCAACTACAAGTTCAGTAAAAGTAACAGAAGAGGCATGTGTAGAAAGGTCACATCTGAGTCCCACTCCATCACACTCAGGGGCCCAAATTCCAAAGTAGGGCCAACTGACATGCCACTGAACTCCAGAGCCATCTGCCATGACTGTAGAACCTGGGTGTCTCCGTAGCCCTCAGGAGCACCAGTACCTGGGGCTGTATCTACTTTTGCCGTCTCTGGGATCCTGCTGAGACATGTATAAGCGCAACCCCTCTAATGACCTCCCAACTCATTTTGAAGTCTCTTAGCTATATAAACTCATTTGTCTTTACCATTTCCTCCCCTTTCATCCATGATCTTTTTATAGTTGCATCACCAGTTGGTGATTGGTAATGACTGCATTTCTAAGAGGCTCTCGGCCCATGCTGCTGACCAGTGAGCCATTCTGCAAGTGATGAGGTTGTGGACACTTTGGAACTTGATGGTTCTACCCTTTTTTCATTTATTTTAACAGCCACCTCATTTCAAAGTTAGAGCATTAGAGTAAAAAGACAAAAAAAAAAAAAAAGCATACCTACAGGGGCTACCCCTTAGTCAACCAACTACGGACATTTCCTTTTTAATTCTTGGTTCTTCTTCATACATAAGTTTTTACATGGTTGAATCCATGGTATTTGCGCAATTTCATGTTGGGTGCCTTTTTGTTTTGTTGTCAGTGTTTAAAGATGCAGTGAGTTGTGCAGCCACTCCTTCTGTCAGCAGACATGGGTTGAGGCCCTTACTTGAGCCATTTGTAGGAAGCCCAGCTGGAGAGTCTAGCCCCAAAATATTTAAGCCTGATGAAGAATAGAGACAAGTAAATCAGAGAGACTCAAGATGCACTCCTATATTCCTTGGTAGATGTAAGCATGGGTGTTGTGTACAGGGTGGTTTACTGGAGATGACAACTGAAATATGACTTAAAGATGAGCATAATTAAGCAAGAAAGGAGGCACCTGGAAGGCTCCTTCCTGGCTAAGCAGTAACGCGTACAAAGCTGAAAAGGTGTGAATGTCTAGTTCCTTGGTTCAGTTAGACCTGAGCCTCTGCCTGGGCCAAAAGAAGGAGAAAGATAAAATTTCCCTTGTGTAGTAAATGGTCTCCAAAGACGGTCTCCCAGTGTAGCGTGCCCCTCAGTAGCCACACCCTTGCGCAGCCCCTTCTAGCAGTGAATCTCAGCTGGCCTGACAGAGCTTCACCAAAGTGACACAGTGCCAGTGCCAGGCCCGAGCCGTCAGAAACCTGCCGCTGCCGTCTTGGTGTCTGGGAAAGCTCAGACTGGGAAAGCTCTCTCTCTGACCCGCGCTGTAACGCGCCGAGCCACCTGGAAAGGCCCGCGCAGGCACGCGACAACAGCCTCAGCTGAGCGCCTAGCAGACCACCCCATCGCCCGCCAGCTGGTGAGGGAGTCGGCCTGGACATTCCAGCCAAGCTCCTGCTGACACCACAAGCGCAGAATCGCCCGCAGGGTCAGGAGAGACAAGGAAACACCTGGCACTTGAAGTCACGTGCTGGTTCCTATTGCGGCCATAACCCATCACCACAAACTCAGCAGCTTTCATCACACACATTTACTATCCTGCAGGCTTCTAAAGTCTGGCAGCCTCTTACCTGTCTAAAGTCAAAGTGTTAGCAGGCTGCTCTCCTTCCGGAGGCTCTAGACGAGAATCTGTCTCCTGCTCTTTCTGGTTGCGATTGATAAATTTGTACCCTTGTGGTTGGAGGGCTGAGGTCCCCATTTCCTTGCCGGCTGGGACTGTGGATTTCCCAGCTTCTACGGGCTGCTACTTTCTTTGGCTCTTAGCCCCTTTCTCCATCCAGCAACCGTGACTGGAGGCTTCTCCCATCACGTCCCCTGACCTGGTCCCTGCTTTATGCCTCCACTTTTACAGACTCGTGGTTAAAGGGAACCCCGATAATCCAGGCTAAAGTCCCTAGCCATAATCACATCTGCAAAGTTCCTTTTTCCATGTAAACTACCATATTCATAGGCTCTGGATACTGTGGGAGCTATTCATCTGCCTACCACAAGCCATCATGCTTCGCAATGTTTGCTTCCTATTACTAGAGAATGAGAGCACGTTCTGAGGGTACTTGAACTAAGTTAACCTTGAATTTAACCTCAGAGGCTGTGGGGAGACACAGAGTGCTCTTCTAAACAGAAAAGTCGGTGTGACTGGCATTTTTGCAAGGTTGGCCCACCAGTTCTGTGGAGGGATGGCCAGAACTGGCATACCGAGTGCCTTTGTGCAGGCTACATAGCAACGACCCACTTTGGTGAATGAATTAGAGAGAGGCAACCCTCAGGGCTGCTCAAGTTCACAGAAGGGAGAAGTCCACCTCTCTCCAGGCTTGGCTCCAGAGCCCAGGTCAGGTTTCAGCCCCACTCATCTCCACAAAGCTCTTTTGCAGGGCACCTGTGTGTGACGACCTTGAATAAACAATGGGGGGGGGGGCGGCAAACAAGGCAGGATGCAGACACCAGCTGGGAATCTGGTGCGGTGTCACAGAGGAAGAAAAGTAGAAAAAGGAGAATCAGGAGGAAAAGATGATACAGTCTTCGGTAAAATAGCAGTAGTAATCTGGCAGCAGAATGAAGAGGACAGATTCAAGAAGTAGGGAGGAGGTAGATTCAGAGTGCTTAGATGGCTAGTAGGAATCAATACAATAAGAACATAAAAATAAATACGAGTACTACTTAAACATATATTACCTATATTTAATGTGAAATAACAATGACATGCTTCTTCCTGTCCTGTTATACAGTAGAATATTTCTACCCTGTTTCATTTCCCAATGTTACTTCTCTGAACTGCTGAGCTGCCTGAAGTCTTTAGAATGTCTTTTTTTTTCTTCAAGTAGTGCTAAAACTGGATAAAATCAAAGGTTAAAATTCATTTTGACTTGAAGCTCTGCTCTTTTCCCATCCATCTTACTCTAATTCCAGCATCATCCCAATTTGCTGATGTGAAACCAAATATCTTCCCAACAAAAGTGTTGGAGCATAGAATACTCTGGATTTTGCTTACTAGCAACAGAAGATTTTAAGACTTGTATGAATTAGTATCTACCCCCCCCACCCCCAATATCCATCTCCTTTGTACCTATAGACTTGTTTTCATAGACCTGCTATTTGTCAATCAGGTCCTTTGCATTTATAAATTCATCATATCATATCCATGTCTAAAATGCCCATTATTTTTTAAACACTCCAGAGCACATGATTGCCACCAGAAATTAATGCTCTCTTTTTTTGAGGAAAATGCTTGCAAAGTCTGGAGGTAATCTGAACTCTTGAAATCAAAGTTGGACTCTGAATAAGTTATTGTTTTAGTGAAGAAATTGAGAAAGTCCTGTTTAACTGACCTGCCCTCTTCTAGTGCCTTTTTATTCCATTCTGAAGCAGGCTTACCTCCAAAAACGTCTTTTTTGGGGGGTGGGGGGTGGTATATGAGTTTTTGTCACAACCTACACATAACATCAAACAATATTAGAGAATAAACATATAAATTTCTGTTTTCTTATAACCCTGTTCAGCATTTGCATCCTTAATGTGTTTGCAAATTAGAGAAGCACAGTATTCTTGTCCCACACATTGGAAACAGTATTTTATGGCAGACCAAAATTTTAACCTATTTTCTCTGGCTTGCAACAATAATTGTTATCTTGTAAACACATGTCTGGGTAGGCTAATTGCTTCCATTTCCAAAAAGTAAAAACTCTCATTAAGTGCTTCTGCATGCTTTTTATTTTTTTATTTTTTTATTTCTCTCCCATCCACCCTCCCCTGGTTGTCTGCTCTCTCTGTCCATTCACTGTGTGTTCTTCTGAGTCTGCTTGCATTCTTGTCAGCGGCACTGGGACTCTGTGTCTCTTTATTGCATCATCTTGCTGCATCAGCTCTCTGTGTATGCCGTGCTTCCCCACCTCCACCCCCTCCGGGGGGACTCTCCTTACGGGGTGCAATCCTGGCGCGTGGGGCTTCCCTAGGCATGGCATTCCTTGCCGGGCATCAGCACACGGGTCAGGAGGCCCGGGATTTGAACCCTAGACCTCCCATATGGTAGGCGGATGCTCCATTAGTTGAGCCAAATCCGCTTCCCTGAGTGTTTTTTAAAAGCAGTTTTATTGAGATTATATTCACATACCATACAATCTATCCAAAGTGTACAAACAATGGCTTTTAGTATAATCACAGTGTTGTGCATTCATCACCATAAAAAAAATTTAGAACAATTTCATTACTTCTACATATTTTGAGGAAACTAAAAAATGACCATAAACCTCAATAAACCATGAAAAAGATCATATCACAAATTAACAAATCCTAATTTTTTTTTTAGCCATGGGGCCTGATCTTTTCATTTTCTTTGGTGAGAAGTTTATCAACTGAATGAAAATTTGTCAAATACATTTGTGTTGTCTGCAAATATACAGATACATGGACAAGGTCAGGTTTGTATTTGAACAAGATGTTAACAATCTTCTGTTTAACATTTCCTGTGGTTTCATTAAAATCTTCATACCCCTCAGAAGATGGGTCAAATTAAAGCACTACGAGCTAGGGGGAACATTTTGTCGTTGTTGTTGCTGTGGTTTGACACATCACTCGAAACTGACATACTGTAGAGAGCAAGGCCCTTAGTAAGGCCTAAGGACCTGACTGAATCAGCTCTGCCTCGCTGTAGGGGGCCAGTGGTTACCAAAGCTTTCCCTTTTGTTCGCCCGTGGGGTGTTTTAGTTGCCATCTCACAATCAGGAAATAGAGGGAACCAGGAACCGTAACGTAATGCGTGTTGACACGCCCAACGCTGTTACTGAGAATGACGTTGCCATTTGGGGAGCTGAAAAGCTTTTGATTGATTTACAAGTGCTTGCCTGTCTCACGCAGAGCTGGTGAGTCAGGCTTTGCCTGTGCTTTCCTATCCTCTTCTCCAGCAGGCCCAATCCCAATGTATTTTCCGCAGCACGCCCAGTTTTGGGTATCTACCTTCCTAATCTGTTGTACGTGTCCTTCCATCTGGCATTGAAATAGCACAAACATTTAGACTCTTTTCAGTGAGGTCTGGATCTTCTGGCTTTGATACTGTAATTGCTCTCATTTTTGATATCTGAATTCTTCATAGTCATAAACTCTGCAGGGTTAAAAATTAAACCAGCACCGCCTCGCTGCAAAGCACAGCGGTTAATCCGCAGGCCGAGCAAGAGGCGGTGCCCTCGCTGCTGGTGAACGCAAACCCTGCTGTCAGGGGAGTCAGGGCGAGGCGGCTGCGCGGGCCGTGCCCGTCGGACGCGGGCGGAGGGGGTACCGGGGTTTTGCTCTGTTGGGTTTTTTGTTGTTTTAGGACTCAGTGCTAAAACCCGGACAGCCTAAGACAGAGGGAAAACCTGTCTTCCCCTCTCGCTGCTGGGCCCAGCGCTACGCCCACGAGTTTGCACCGAGATCTCCTAATTCCTTGGAACCACCCACTTGCCTGTCCGGGGACCGCCTTGGGCGTCCTCGTGACGCAGGAGTGATCCTGAAAGACTGTAGCGGGTTGAGAAGCCGGTGCGATTTACGGAGCAGGTGTTTGCATTTTTTTTTTTTTTAACACATCGAGGACTGAAAATAAAAGGCGGGAAAACGAAGTAAAATTCAGAGTTAAATATATGTGATAAAAGCTGGCTTTCATCTGCCTCCTTAGCGCAGTAGGCAGCGCGTCAGTCTCATAATCTGAAGGTCCTGAGTTCGAACCTCAGAGGGGGCAGTCTTGTTTTGCTCATCATTGTCAAAAAGCTGCAGTTCAGCCTCAGTCTCCGTCCATAGCACTTGGCCTGTGAATCAAGGACATTCTGTCGTTTTTCTTCTTGATTGACTTACAAGGTCTGGAAAGCGTTTGTATTTCCTTCAGTTCTCTACTTGGAAAGTCTTCATCTCTTTCAAACATGCGAGCTCTTCTGTCCAAGTTCCTCTGATTTTATGCCATAGATGTTTTCTGATTAACGCAGAGTACAGCAAGACTATCACTCTCCTTCCTGGGACTGTATCCTTCTAATTTATTGAAAAAAATGAGTGATGAGAGAAACAAAAACCCGGTGCCTTGTTTTCCCAGTCTCAAAAAATGAAACTAATTTGGATTTCTTCACCCTTTATAATCTAAGCAGCTACCAAATCACATTGATTCTTCTTCATGCACAGGCAATCTCCTTGACTGGCCTTTTATCTAGTTGGGTCCCAAGTAGGGTTCCCATCCCATCTTTCGCTCACCAACCTCCCAACATAGCCTCACCCTGTTTTCTCTGTACAGCACTTATACTACATGAAGTTGCCTTGTCCTTTTAATTGTTTGACATCTCTGTTGTCTATTCCCCACCCCACCTCCGGCCAAACTGTAAGTTTGGGCATCACCCACTGAGTCTATCTATCCCTGTATTTGCAGGGCCGGGGGCAAGCAATAAATTGTTTTCAAATAAATCGATGAATTAACTATCATATTAAATGTGATTCTTTTCCTTCCATATTCCCGGTCACTTTTGGATTATTGCCATAGTCCCCTCAAGGATCATACCTGCTGAATTTCATCCTGCAGGCTACATTCTCTGGCCCAATCCGTTTTGGGAAAAGAGAACAATCCTTGGGCTGCTTCTCTGAAACGTGGGGACCTTGGAGAGTATTTCTGAAGAGCTCTGCGGACAGTTCATTCTGGTGCAGGCTCAGAAGGCACTATTAGGGAGCATCTTACCAGGGCCCTCTGGAGCCTCAGCCTTGGGTTCTGGGAACCTGCCCCTGCCAGGGGTGGGATGCAGCTGAGAACTCAGAGCTGGGTTCCTGGCCAGTCAGGCAGGTCCTCGCAGAACCAGTGGCTCCTGGTGGAGGCATCACCATTCGCTAATCTCCTTAGCAGAATCGGAAGCTATTTTTTCATGACCCAGAGTTTTCCAGACTTGCCGACTGACTCACAATAACCAAATGCTGGAGACGTGCCAAGCTGGAGTGCCACCCTGCCAAGGCACGGGTAGGGTCTGGCTGTCTTGGGGGTGGTCGGCACATTCTTTCGTGTGTGAAGTCAACTCTGGCAGGGAAAGCAAATCAGCTCAGAACAGCTTGAATCGGAACAGCGGGAGTAATCGCTTATTCATGACCATGACGTCAAGCATGATGGTCTGACCGCAGTGGTCACCAAGAGGCCAAAGCAGGAGCGGCTGCGCTTGTGTCGGCCCGTGTGGGCTGCCTGCGCGGGGCTGGAAGCGGAGCGTTCTGGGGCTATTGCCTTACGCGAGGTTACAAGACCATCGGTCAGATGGGCCTTTGTTCAGTGTGCTGCGTGTGCGCGTTACTTCTATTGAACTTGGGTGTTCAGAAAAGCTCCTCAGGCCCCTCGTTTACAAACCAGCTCTTGAGCAGATCACTTCTCCTTCACTCTTGGTTCACAAACTCATTCTTCACAAGCGGGGGCGGTAACTTCAGTCTGCCTTCATTTCGTAGTTCAGTGGGATAAAGAGGCAAAGAAATACAGGCTCTGACACGGGGCCACGTAATTGAAGGTGCCTCTTCAAGTTTAGGGGTCTTCAGAACACCTGGGCCGTCCCCAGTACAGGGATTTCCTTTTCTCTTTTGCGCCAGAGTAACCTACCCCACCATCTGTGGATCGAAATATTTGACTCTAATGTTTTCTGTTGTTTTCACAACCTGTGTTAGGAGCCCCGTAGAATTCGGCCCTGGCCGGTGTGTTTATACATTGTCAAAGGCGCAGTCACAGTTAGATGCTAAAAAAGTTGTAGTATTCGCCCGAACAGGGACTTGAACCCTGGACCCTCAGATTAAAAGTCTGATGCTCTACCGACTGAGCTATCCGGGCTGCTCTGTGAACATGTTTTTCCCTAGTGTATTCTGGGCCTGCACCAGAATGAACTGTATAAATAGTGCTGTGAGGACAATGCTCACCTTATTTTTCTTTGCTTGTTTTTAATTCTGCCCTGGATTCTTTTCCTTACTCCCAAACCTACGCTTACCCCATGACTGTGACCACACACAATTCATGGAAAAAGTAACTCCGGACCTCGTGTAAAATAACCCAAGGAATCACTTCTAAAAGATAGCCTTTGACTATTGTTAGTTTAATAGTGCCCTGGTTCGGTTTGTCCTTCATCTTCAAAGTTTATGGTCGTTCCCCGCCCCCGCCCCAAGTCCCTGGCACAAAGCGTCTTCAACCCGGCGGCTGTGAGAATTTATTTTGAGCAAGGCTGGCTGCTGGCTGCTGGGTTTGCAGCGGTGGAAGGGACATTCTCTGTCCTCGAGGAGCTCACCCTTAGAACGGAGGGAGACCTCAGGTGAGGCATTGGCAAATCACACCGGTACGTTGAAATGTCACGCAACAAATGCTCTCCAGAAGAAGCACAGGTTACAAGATGCTTAGATAGGCAAAGTATAATCTCATAAACTTGAGTTTCCAAATTCCATCCCATAGCCCGGGTTTACTTGCTATAATAGTAAACTCTTGGAATAATGCCTGGGGCATGTTGACCGAACAATTCAACGAAAATTAGTAGTTGTTATTATCACTTTCACTCGTATTGTAAAATAGAAGATCAATTAGAGCACAGAATTTAATCGTTCTGGTTGTGCAGCCCTGAACAAATTATTTAATCTTTCATCCACTTTCCACTCTTAAATCTTACAACAGCATTTCTCCCTCTAAGATTGGATTTAAAACAAGGATTGTTTAAAACAATCCTTGTTTTAAATTTACATTTCTAATTATGTATTTATCCCTATCACTTATCCAAAAATGAATTTGAGGGAATGGATGTGACTCAAGCAGTTGAGCACCCCACTGCCACATGGGAGGTCCCGGGTTCAGTTCCTGTGCCTCCTAAAGAAAACAACGAGCAAACAGATGAGGAAGGCAATGTGGCTCAGTAGTTGAGCACCTGCCTTCTGCATAAGAGGACCTAGTACCTCAAAAAAAAAAAATGGATTTGAGGTGGCCTACACAGCTACACCATAAGAAAAAAAAATGGAAAATGTGAATAGATCTAAAATCAAGGCAATGGGAATATAAAGAAAGAAAATTAAGGTGAGACTAATGGGGAAGAAAATTATGTATACCATGAACTCTGTACATCCCCAGAAGATGGGCTTATATGGGGGGGGGGGATTTCCTGCAGGGGGGAGATAGGGAAGACTTCTTCAAACTGAGAGCTGAAGCTTAATCAGACAAAAGTGCGGCGCCACCACTTAGTCCTCTGGAAGCTCCCTGCTCTCGGCAGTGTTTGTGGCACCGGGGGCCGAGGGGGCAGGAGGCAGGGACAGGCTGTACCTCAGCAGCCAAAGGAAGCCCCTGGGGATTGCAAGCAGAGCCGGCGAGCCCTTACCCCGGTTTCCTCTACAGAACAAGTCAGAGGGGGCCAAGAGAGGATGCAAAATCTCAAACGAGGTCCCCAGGCGGTAGCAGGGGTGGGGAAAGCTGCAGGGGGGGGGGCATTTAGAAGGAAGCAGAGGACTTGGGGCCAGACGGCCTGGGACCCCGGGTCAGGGTAATTCTTCCCCAAACACGCGCTACACCGGGAAAGCGGGAATCTGAAAGGCAAGGGCACTTTGGCTCTTTGTAGAGTGTCTCAGGAGCACAGAGCTGCTGGTTCTCAGCAGTGAGCAAGCCCTGAGTGATCACGTAAAAACGAGGAGACTCGTGGGGGGAGTGGCCTCCGCGGAGACAGCCAAGGAGGGATAACTGGACGCAGGCAGAGAATGTCCCAGGCCCGGCTTCCACACTGCTGTCGACTGGGGGGATCCAGGTCTTCCGCGTCACTCCTAAAAATCCATCCCAATCCCACTGAACCAGAACATGCTATCATGAGCCAGGGTATCCGTATTTTAATAAGACTCCAGGTGACTCTCCTATACCGTAAAATTTAGAACTCAGATGTATAAGTTATCTACTGCTCCGTAACAAATAAGGACAAACTTAGGGGCTTGAAACAGCACACAGTTATTAAACCAGCTTTCTAAGGGGAGGAGTCCTGGCAAGGCTGAGCTGGATGCTCTGCTTCCGGGTTTCTCAACAGGCTGCAACTGAAGTGTCAGCCAGGAGCCAGGCAGGGCTCACCTGAGGACGGATACCCTTTCAAGCTCATGTGGTTGTTGGAAGAATTTAGTTCCTCCAGGGCTGTTGAACTGCCTTACCTGCTTGCTAGGAGGGCTTCTACAGTGTGGCCGCCTGTGTCATCAGAGTGCAAGCCAAGAAGGCAACAGAAGAGTTTTCCAGCAAAGGCAAAGCACAGTCTTATGAAACCTAATCACAGAAGTGACATCCCATCACCTTTGCCACGTTCTGTAGTTTAAAAGCAACTTACCACATCCAGTTTACAGTCCAGAGGATAGGATTGCTCAAGAGTGTGAACACCAGGGAAGACTTTCTTAGAGTCTGCCTATCACACCAAGTTTCAGAAAGTTCAAAGGCAAAGCAAGAAAAACCCGTGACCTGAGATAGATGAGATGATAACAGCAAAGTTCCTGAAATTGTGCCTGGCACACGGTAACAATTCACTAGATATTAGTTACTATTAATATTATGACTATTATTGTTACCATAAAATAATACTATATTTTGGTGTGTCATGAACAAGCAGTTTCTTCTTCAGGTGGTTGTGCTTAGAACAATCATTGACATGTTGTACATTTTATTTATGTCATTTTCAAAATTGATTTAAGGGAGGTTAAAGGACCCAAACAGAATAGAATAGAATAAAATGGTGTTAATAGAATTAAATAAGAATAAAAGAAAAATAGAATGAAAAGCTTACGATGAGATCAGAAGAAGAGAAAAGTGCACATCCTTAAGACCTGGAAATCTTTTAAAGCTGGGACCAGCAACACGGCAGTTAGAAAGAAAAAAAAAGTTATTTCCTTTCTCCTCTTTCCACTATATCTTATGTGTCTTTTCTCTTTGCACTTATTAGGTATCCAATAATAGTGTGTTGAATGAGTTTTTTGTTTCCACGGAACATCTACCACTATCGACACGAGAGACCGTTTTTGAATTTTCCGATTCAGAGCGTTTGGGTTAGCTGGGACGGTGACTTAGTTCACGTCCGCAGCGCGGCTGGGAAGCGAAGCCTGGCAGACGAGGCCGAGGGCCCGGCCCCAGCCGCTTCCCCCGGCCTTTCCTGCGGGGATGTGAGGGCCGGGGAGGGCGGCCGAGTCCGGCTGCCCGGCAGCTGGTCTCGGGCAGCTTTCCTCGGACGGCCGAGACTTCGAGAGCAGGGGCTGCCCTGCCACCCCCAGGGAGGGCCCCGGAGGCGCCGGGCGCCCCGAGAAGCGGGCGGCGGAGAGGCAGGCTCGGGGTTCTGTCCTGCCTCTTCGCAGCTGCGGGCTCAGGCCACGCGGCCGGACTCGCTCCCCGCCGGAGTCCGAGCGCCGCGGGGGGCGCGCGTCTCCTGGAGCGGTGGGGGAGCGCCGCTCTTCCTGGAGAAGTCGGGGCTGCGCTGGGAACAAGGTGTGCAGGACCCGGTGCAGGGGCTCAGAAAGGAGGAAGCGCTCCTAGGACAGCGCGCGGCGTGGTAGCGTGGCCGAGCGGTCTAAGGCGCTGGATTAAGGCTCCAGTCTCTTCGGGGGCGTGGGTTCGAATCCCACCGCTGCCAGCTTTCTCTTTTCCTCTCCTTTCAGCTTTAAAGCTGTCTTTCTTTCCGTCGCCAGTGCAGTCATTCTTAGAACCTCCAAGGTTGAGCCAAGGTCACGCAGGTTCTTCTCCCCCGGTATGATAGGCCGGCGAGTAATTCTTTCAATTAACGAATAGTAACTGAGCACCCCCTATGCAAGATGCTCACTTCTTTGATCACCACCGTATTTTCGTCACATAACAGACCTTCGTTTATTTCATTCGCGTCTCAAACATATTCAGCACCTACTGTGTACCAGGTCCTGCAGATACAGCAGTGCTTGTCACTGCCTTGCCCAGTAAGAGATGAACGAATGAATGAACACGGCCTACACCACCCAGGGGATCCGATCCGCTGCCCTCCCTTCGGCCTGCTCGTTTCACCTGTTGAACCTGAATTATGCTCACAAGGCACCTGCCGCGCACCTGCCCTCCCACCCCACCAGCGGGGAGCGCCCTCGCCGCTCTGCCCGCGTCCGCGCCTTCCGCACGGCCGCCCTCCCGGCCCGCGGTTCCCCGCGCTCTTCGCGTCCTCCTCTCACGCTCCAGGCCCCGGCTCGGAAGCTGCTTTCCCCTGGAAGCCTCCCTTGATTCTGCCTGCCCCCCAGCCAGCTCCAGAAGTACAACCAGGCGCTGAGCACGTGGAGAGAAACGGGACGGAGGGTCCCTGCCCTGGCGTGCGGTGGGGAAGAAAGGCGTTACGCACATGGGCGCGTAACGGCCCCGAGACGGCACAACTCCTGTAAAGCGTGAAACTGAACGATGATAATAAAGCATGGAACGGAGTAGCATGCACGGTACAATGTATAAACGACAAATTGTTCCAAATGGTTACAGGGTCACGGGATTGGAGAGGAAAGGGAGGAATTGTAAATTTCATTTTAAACACTGTTACATTGTTAAAATGAGTGGATATTGATTACCTAATTCAAATGAACGACTTTTTAAAAAGTCTCCAATGCTGGTAAGTGCCGCAAAGGCGAAGCGCAGTGTGCTGGGGCGCACAGAGGCCTGAGCTGCGCCATGCCTCCTGCCGGCAGGCTGCCCTCATCCTCACCTGCTCTTACCTGGGTGTTCCTGCTGGGATGCTGCCGATGTCCTGGCGTAACTCTACCCATCACTTACACACTTTTTGGAAATTTTTGTGCAACTGATTGTTTTCCTCCATGAAGAAATGCATGGCTCAGATACAGAACGTATTTCCCTTGCTTCCCCACATCCTGAAAGCTAAATAAATATGTGGCATGTCGCAGTGAATGAATACACAGAAGAATGTCTTTGTAACTTGTGAAACGGGGAAGGCGTGCAGAGCTCAGGAGCGGGGAAGACCCTCAGCTCTTTGGCTCTAGGTACAGCCATGCGTTTTGAAGCACCTTTCTATGAGCCACGCCGGCTGGGCTTGCTCGGGACTGCTGACTATGCCGCGCTGACCTGCCCTTTCTGGACTGAATTCTGCTCTATCAGATGACCACAAGCCATCCTGAACAAGTGGGTTCTGAACTGTATGGCCAGGCATCTCTTCCCACAGCCATCCCCCTCAGTGACCTCCACGTGCTGGCATTCGCCTTGCCATGTTTGTGAGCCACCCACAGATGATCCCAAGGAAAAGGCACCGCTTTCCTGACTCCATGCTCAAGAAAGAGCACACCCATGGCCATTTGCCCTATTTCTGCCATCCCCTTGGGGACAGATGTGATAGAGCTGAAAAAATAGTCACCTACACCCTTTCCTCTTTGCCCATTCCCAGAAGGCAATTTAAAGTTGTATTTAAGGTTCTGGTATCACTTTAGGACCAGGGGACGTTTTCCTTTTTCTTTTAGAAATAAAGTTGCAGCTTATGGAATGAAAAGGCTGCCACCGGTACTGGGGAAGAAAGAATTGCTTCATTATTCAGCTAGACTGGAAACAGGGTTAGAGGATCTTTTCACAAGACTAGGAGAATAATAAAAATAGAATGGAGACCCATATGAGCACCTGGCCAGAGGTATTTTAGTTTCACTGCTTCCTCTCCACCCCCCAAAATACATATTCAATTCAACCCACTTTTATTGAGCACGTATTTTGTGACACATTGCTCGTTGGAGACACATTAAGAGGTATCAACGTCAGGAAATGATTCAGGGGTCCCTTGGTAATGCAGCCTAAGGAGATGCCCAGAGGCACAGTAAGCATGCATGGGCAATGATTACCATTTAGATTAACTAAAGCAGTGGTCGATACCCAAGCATTTCTTCCAATCATACATCATATATGGTCTCTTTGTTATATGTTGTTCTTACAGTTACAGGATACTCATGTTATCCTAATAAGATTAAGATCTGGGGGAAAAAAATTACTACGTCCAGCAGTGTGCCAGCCTCTCTTGGTCATCCACACATGAGGACACCTATTTTGGGGCCTGGAAGGTGAGCGAAGAAAGAAAGAAAGAGAGAAAGAGAGAAAGGAAGGAAGGAAGGAAGGAAGGAAGGAAGGAAGGAAGGGGAAAGAAAGAGAGAAAGAGGAAGGAAGGAAGGGGAAAGAAAGAAAGAGGAAGGAAGGAAGGGGAAAGAAAGAAAGAGAGAAAAAAGAGAGAAAGAAAGAAAAAGGAAGGAGGGAAGAAAGGAGAAAGAAAGAGGAAGGAAGGAGAAAGAGGAAGGAAGGAAGGGAAGAAAGAGGAAGGAAGGAGAAAGAGGAAGGAAGGAAGGGAAGAAAGAGGAAGGAAGGAAGGAAGGAAGGAAGGAAGGAAGGAAGGAAGGAAGGAAGGAAGGAAGCAAGCAAGGAAGGAAGGAAGGAAGGAAGGAAGGAAGGGGAACTCCTGCTCCCTTCAGAGTTATCAGGTGATGCCTATGGAGAGAAGGCAAAAAGGAAACCCTCCAAAAAACCTGACGCTGGGCTGTCCCGCTGACTACTCGCTAATCAACGCACTCGCTCATTCCTTCGTTTATCCTTTCATCGACGCGTTCATGCCACAAGCACTTACCGAGCTCCCGCTACGTACAGACCTTGGGGTATCAAAGAAAGAGAGCGGCACCGAGGCCTTTTGGAGAAGTAAGACAGGTTTTTAAAAGTCAGGCTCCACATCACAGCCGCGAGGAAGCGCAGCCCCTCCAGGCTCGCTGCGGGGCGCCTGCGGCGGAGGCGGCGGGAGCGAGGGCGCGGTGGGCGCGTCCTCCCCTAGGCCCGCGGTCGAGCTCACGCCGGCGGGGTCCACGCCGCCGAGGGGCTTGCTCACCGCACCCCGGCGCGCGGAGCGGAGGGCGAGGCGGCAGCCGCAGCCGGGCTCCCCTCCCGCGCAGGCACTCTCCACCGTGGGTAAGTACGACAATTACCTTATTTATTTTCTGAAGTTGTAGGTGTTCTCAGCGGGGCAGGAAGAGGGGCGCGAGCTTTCTTTAAAAGGGCCCTTCTGCTCCAGCCTGGGCTCCTGGGCTGCTCCCCGTCAGCTGGGCCGAGTGGAGAAGCAGCCCCCCAAACCCACACAGAGGGTTCCATGGTGTAATGGTGAGCACTCTGGACTCTGAATCCAGCGATCCGAGTTCAAATCTCGGTGGAACCTTACTTGTGTACTGCTGTGACTCTTTTCTGATCATAATTTTCCGTTTTGGATGAGCTTGGGGATTTCCCGGGATCGCCAGGCTGCTCTCAGGACCCGCAGGGTACGCGCGGAACCTGGTAATGACTCGGCAGGTGCCAAAAGGAAGGAGGAACTGGCTACAAAAAGAAAATGGTGGGTAGAGGGTGGAAACTAAAAGTGAGAAAAGCGCCAAAATTCCAAAAGTAACTGAAAAGCCGCCTGTCAGAAGTGGGATTCGAACCCACGCCTCCATTCGGAGACCAGAACCCTCACGGAGAGGAAGTGACACTTGAGTCTGGCGCCTTAGACCACTCGGCCATCCTGACAGCCGTAAGTAGCTTTTTCAGGTGCGCCTACACTTCATTCTGGCGCCTTTGCACGGTGGGACCCACATGTGGTCTAGCTGACTTTGTTTCCCAGGCCCGCCCGGAGCTTCCCACCGCAGGGCTAGAATCCAGTAGGTCCTGTCCCTGCGCACCCCTCTGTGCGCACCCGGGGTCGCCAGAACCAAGGGCCACCGACCCCGCCCCTCCACAGGGGACAGGAGTGAAGCTTTGCCATCGCAGTACGCCCTGGCCATCGCAGGGGCCCTGGTCATCGCAGGGACCCTGGTCATCGCAGGGGGCCCTGGTCATCGCAGGGGGCTCTGGTCACCGCAGGAGGCCCTTAGGACTTTGCAGGAGGCCCTCTGACCATCTCAGGAGGCCCTGGCCATCGCAGGAGGCCCTCTGACCATCTCAGGAGGCCCTGGCCATCGCAGGAGGCCCTTCAGTCATCACAGGAAGCCCTGGTCATCACAGGAGGCCCTTTGGCTATCATAGGACGCCCTGCTCCTGAGCAGCTGCCTAGCAAACCAGTGGAGTCTGCAGGAGCCCAGCAAGGAAGAAATGAGCGAGCCAGTGTGGACCTGGGGAAAAAGCCTCAGAGCTGGTGGAGACCCGCGAGGGCCAAGGCCAGTGGGAGTCCAGGGCCCCGGGCCTGTCTGTTGAGGCAAGTTGCAGGAGTTGGTCAGGTCAGGGCTTCCAAGAGAAAGAGAAGCCAGGATGGAAAGCTGGAGTGGAAGATACGTGCACAAAGTTGAACCCCTAGAATGCAGCAAACAGGCCGTCGTCCCTCCACTGGGCTCTGGCTAGAGGTGAAGGGATGGAGGAGGAAACTGGCCAGAAGTAAGGAACCACAGAGTCTGACACTTGAAGGCCTCCAAGGAAAGCAGCAGACCCCAAGGATCAACCCGGGTCTTCCCATATGGTAGGCGGAGCCACATCTGCTTCCCCACATGTTCTTTTTAAGGATTTGAAGGTTAGGCTAATGTGTCAACCCCACCAGGTAATTGTGCCCAGTTGTTTGGTCAAGCAAGCACTGGGCTAACTGTAATCCAATGGCATTTATGGACTTTAGTCACCAGTGATTTTACTGCAGTGGTAATCATAGATGGCTGATTACAATACATCAGTCAGGGAGATTGCCATCAGCAATGAATGACGCTTAACCCAATCAGTTGAATGCTTTAAAAGGGGAAATGATTCCAGCACTGAGAGAGAATTTCCCAGCTCGTCTTTAGACAGCCAATGTCTCCCAGAACTCAAGAACCTTCACTGGAGTTTCATCAGAATTCCTGGCTGCAGCCTGCCTGTGGAACCTGTGCTTGTGCATTCCACAGTCAAGTGAGAGACTCACAGAATCGCATACTGTTGACAGATATCTCTTGTTGATTCTGTTTCCCTAGACAACCCTGACTGTATGCATGTACCATAGTTTATACTTTTTTGTTTTTTCTTTGTTTTTTTTTTTTTTTTGTTGTTGTTGTTGTTGTTTGGTACCATAGTTTTTAAATTGACACATTTTTAAGAATATTTTTTCCTCCTGATTTCTTTTTTTAACCACTTTGCTTCTCACCACTTTTTTTTCCCACATAGTTCCAACTAGATTAAAAAAAAACTAGATCTGAATAGTAAATAAATCTGAAAATAGCGAGATCAGTACTGGGTGTTTTTTGTTTGTT
This sequence comes from Dasypus novemcinctus, assembly GCF_030445035.2. NCBI lineage: Eukaryota > Metazoa > Chordata > Mammalia > Cingulata > Dasypodidae > Dasypus > Dasypus novemcinctus. The sequence continues at coordinate 68,877,326 of NC_080694.1, read as the reverse complement.
TTTAGGAGGTATGGGAGATTGAACCCAGGACCTCCTACATGGGAAGTAGGTATTCAACCACTTGAGTTACATCTGCTCCCCTAAATGCTGCTTTTATAATGAAAATTCCCAGGGGTATGAAGTGAATAACACACTATCTCAAATAATAATAATAATGTATATCATACTCGTTTAATTAGAAGAACTTTCAGGACTTACTTATAAATGGACTTTGTGCATTTCTCAAATGCACAAAGTAAATATTTGAAATAAAAACCATTCCTTTACTCAAGCAAGCCATTTGAATCCCATGAGAAAATAAAGCTTTTCTTTACACTGAACTTTAAGGTTTGAAACTTAAAATAGAATATCATTTCTCTGTATGAAAAAGAGTGCTTTAAATACTTGAGAACTCATTTGTTTATCTTATTTTTCTAACTTGTTTTTAATAGCTAAGGCATGCACATGGTATAAAATTCAAAAGATATAAAAGGTCCACCAACTGCTCACACCTAAGTAGAAATGCCACCAGATTACTGAGAGTCCTTTGATCCCTTCTCTCCAGGGTTCTTTAAATGCGGGTCTAAGAAACCCGTCCTTGCTTCTACCACTGCCCCACACCCTCAGCTGTTCCAGTACCTCCAATCCATATCAAGCAGAGAATGAAGGCAAGGAAAGCTCTGGTGTTCTCTGTGTCTTTTTTGAGCTTCTCCAAGACATTCTCCAAGCTGGGGTATGGATGATGAAAGAACAGGCTTTTTACTTGCACTAAGTGTGGGACAGTTCAATGGTTTAGTGAAGCATTTCTCCTTTTCTCTCCTCTGATACCCCTGGCATTACAGTAGGGTGTCCCAGGGTGACACTGGCATGTGGTCCTGGAACCCTCCCCACACTCTCTCAGGTCCGTTACATGAAGGCTGGTGGTTGTTGGCTGAGGGAAGATGTGGTAGGGTGAAGGAGAGAAGGAAGCGATGAGGCTCAAGGAGGGTTTGGCCCTCACTGGGTCTCTCATACTATTTTGAATACATTTGGAGTGACGGGTGAAAGCCAGGAGTCAAAGATGCTGTGTCATGAAAACCTCTGAAATTCAGGTCACAACTAGTGCTCCTTCAGGACCTGTGGTGGAAACTGCCAGGTGCCTCTCCAGCAGCCATCTCACCTTCTTCCTTACTGATAGAACCCAGCTTTTCATCCCGGGTAGCAATGGGCACCTCCCAGCCTCCTTTTGCAGGAACTTCTGACTCTTCAATAGAAGGCGCGAAGCCTTCCAAGGCAGGGTGATGCAAAAGGACAAATAGTGTCAGACCTCGCTCATATGAAATACTAGCAGCAGAGTTCATAGAGTCAGAGCGTAGGTTACCGGTTACCCCGGAGGGTTGACGGGAAGAGAGTGGGGGAGGGGAGAGGGACTCATCGCCTCACTGCAGTGCTTAACTTGGAAGCAATGCTTCATTCTGTTTGAGGTGATGAAAGGTTGGGATAATGGATATTGGTGACGGTAGCATACTTTGTGAAAGTAATTAACGCTACTGAATTATATGCTTGAAAGGGTTAGAATGGGAAAATCTGAGTTGTACATATAAAAATAAAAATGATGGGGGACGATTTCTCCCTGTTTGTCTGGGACAGTTCCTATTTACTTGTTGTCACTGGGTAATTATTAAAAGCACTCCCTCTTCCTCTCAAAAGTGTTCCTGTTTGGGAATCAAAGCCCCCTCTCAATTAGAGGTGGAGTGGCTATCACCATCCCAGAATCCTTGGGACTGAGGAATCATATATGAACTAGAGTGGATTTACTGGTACTCTACTTAGACTTATTGAGTGGATTTAGAGTGGATTTACTGGTATTCTACTTAGACTTATTGTGATTCTAGCAACAGAAGAAATTACATCGTTGATGTGGAGACACTGGAGTTGCTGAAGGCAGAGAGAGGGAAAAAGAGGTGTGATATGGGGGCATTTTGGGGACTTGAAATTGTCCTGAAATGACATTGCAAAGACAGATACAGGACATTCTATATCCTGCCATAAGCTGCAGAATGGACTGGGAGAGAGTGTAAACTCCAACATAAACTACAATCCATGTGGTGTAGCAGTATTCCAATTCATCAGTTGCAATTTATCATTGCAATGAATGTACCACACTGATGAAAGAAGTCGTTGATGTGGGAAAAGTGAGGGCTGTGGGGAGTGGGGCATAGGGAAGCCCCTATATTTTTTGTGTAACATTTTGTGTAATCTATGTACCTTTTATATATATATTTTTAAAAAGTGTTCCTGCTTGGACAATGAAGTAAACAGCCACTGCATTCTGAAGGGGATGCATTCGCGAGGGACCAGTGCCCTTTCCCGTTTTCTCTGGCCTCGTGTCTAGATTGTGAAACCAGCGCAGCCACTGTGGGCTATGAGATGACCTGGGAGTAGACTCCACGCCCGGGAACGGTGGAGCCGAAAAATATAGAGACCGCGTCACTGAGGATGGTGCCTCTGCTGTGCCAGTGCCCAGCTTTCTTCTGGCCTCTGGGTTTCCTCTCAGACTCGCAGAACCTAACTGGAGTGGATGTAGAGCCCAAGTGACCCCAGATGGCCGGGTGGGGGGGGCTGGCTGAGCTGTAGACTGTGGCTGCTGCCCAGCAGGGGGCCCAGCCACCCAGGGTGGTGCCCAGCAGTCTGCCAGGTCTTCCCTTCAGGGGTGGGGCCCAAATGCCTAGCCCTGCTAACTTTACTTGGCCCCTTACCACACCAACTGGTGTAGGGGTGGCATATCAGTCAGCCAAGGGGGTGCTGGTGCAAAATACCAGAAGTCTGTTGACTTTTGCAAAGGGTATTTATGTGGGCTAGGAGCTTACAGACACCAGGCCATAAAGCATAAGTTACTTCCCTCACCAAAGTCTATTTCCACGTGTTGGAGCAAGATGGCTGCCAACATCTGCCCAGGGTCCAGTCTTCCTGGGTTCCTCTGGGCTCAGCTCCTCTGTTTCCTCCACAAGGTCAACTGTAGACTACGAGGTTCTCTAGGCTTTGCCTCTCTCCACAAGGCCAGCTGTAGACTATCAGGTGAAGGCTGTCTCTCTCCCCCGGGTTTCTGCTGTGTCTAAGGAGCCGTCTCTATTCCTCTGTGTTCTTCTCCTGGCTCAGGTCCTCTCCTCCCAGGGCTTACTTCTCTTTCCTCTGTGTGCTTTCTTCCCAGGGCTCCAGCTCAAGACTCCAGCATCAATCTCCAAATCAAATCTCTCCACCTCTGTCCTTTGCCATGTCTTTCATCTGTGAGTTGAGGAGCGGGAGTTCAACACCCTACTGATGTGGCCCAATCAAGTCCTAATCCTAATTTAATCATGCCCAGCTACAGACCAGTTTACAAACATAATCTAGTATCTATTTCTGGAATTCATACCTATATCAAACTGCTACCAGTGGGTAGGAAAACCAAAGAAATTGGTCCAGATTTACCCAATCAGAGCAAAATGCAGACCTGGATATTATGATGCCCAGATTTTAACTTTTTGTTTTGAGATAATTATAGAATAGTGTGCAATTGCAAGAAATCCTCCAGAGAGTTCCAGTACAGCCTTCACTCAGTGTCTCCCAGTGGTAACATCTTACAGAGGAATAGAATCATTTATCAGAACCAGGAATTGTCACTGATACAAGCTACCGACTTTATTCAGCTCTCACCGTTTTCACACACACTCATTTCTGTGTGTATTTAGTTTTATGTGATTTTCTCGCATGTGTAGATGTGTCACCACCACCACCACAGCCAGAACTCGTCCATCACAAGAATCCCTCAAGCTTCCCTTTTACAACCACAGCTACCTCCCTCCCCTCTCCCTAAACTTTGGCAAACATGAACCTGCTCTAGATCTCAATCATTTTGTCATTTCAAGAATGTTATTTAATGGAATCATATAAAATGTAACATTCTGAGGATACATTTTTTTTCCACATGGCGTAATTCCATTGAGATCCACCCAGGCTGTTACATGTTTCAAGGTTATTCAGTTTTTATTGCTGTGAGGTTTTCCATAGTACCAATGTACTACAGTTTAACCATTCACCACCGGATGACATCTGGCTTGTTTCCAGTTTGGGCATTAAGAATAAAGCTATGAACATCTGTGTACACACTTTTGTACGGCCACAATTTTTTGTTGCTCTGGGATAATTACCAGTGATGTGTAGATGTAAGACTCAAAACTGCAGAAGCCACTTGGCTACCAGATAACCTCAAAGACCTGCTCCACCCAGCCCGATACAGAATAATACCCTTTCTGTCCTCCTTGTCTGTTTATCTTTCCTCATGGCCCTTTCATACGATATATTTATTTATTTATTTGCGTATTGCTCATGTTCCCCTCTAGAATGTAACTCCATGAGCAAAGGAGCTTTTTCTCTTTTGTTCCCTGCAGAGTTCTGGAGCCTACAAGAGTGCCAGGCACACAGTGGGGACTCAAAAAATACTTGCAGAATAAATGAATGAATATATCGCAGACATCTTTCCACATTCTATCCCATTCTTTTTGGTAGCTGCATAGTATTCCACGTGTAGCCCTGCACAGTATTTCCTTTAACTTGTCCCCTATCAAAGCATGTTTATGTTGGTTTCAGTATTTTACAAATTTAAATAATGCCTTAATGACAATCTTTGTGCAGATGGGAAAAAAGTGGAATAGATGATTCAAAGAGTATGTGCATTTATTTATTTACTCATTGATTGATTTGCTATTGCCAAATTGCTCTCAACAATGTTCTCCAAATTTACATGCCCACAGTATCTGGGAGTGTCTGTTTCCTCACATCTCTCCCACAGAGAGTATTGTCAAGCTTTTTAACCTTTGCTAATTTCACAAATTAAAAGCCATATTGCACCTTCATTTTATTTCATTAATTGTAAGTTGGATCTCTTTTCACATGTTTATTAACCATTTGTTGTTTTGCCCTAAGCCGTCTGTTCACATTTCCCTTGCTTTTTTTGTTGTTTTCTTTTTAATTATATTTGTGAAAGTATTTGTCTCTTAAGGAAATTCATCCTTTGTTATAATGACTAAAACTATATTTTCCAATTTTCCTTTTTCTCAACTATTTAAAGGTATTTTCCACATAGAAATCATTTGGTTTTTAATTTTACATAATGGAATGCATCCATTTATCGCTTCTGGGCTTAAAGTCATGTTTAGAAAGACATTCCAGACAACAAGATTCTTTTCTTTTTTAAATCACTCAGGTTGTTTTTTCCCCCAGAACTTTTATCAATTAATTTTTAAAATTTAAATCTTTCATTGTTCTGGAATATATTTGGTATAAGAAGTAGGATGACATCTTTTTTCTTTCTGAACAATGAGGCAATGTTCCAAGATTATTTATTGAATAACCCATTTTTTTCATTTCTGCATTAACTTAAAATTTCTCCTTTATCTCATGCCAAATTCTCATTCCTACTTGTGTCCACTCCTGCCCTGCTCCATAGGCCTGCTGGCCTCTTGTTGATTATTGTAATCGTATATTTTTTCCTCAGTGCTTTCCATTTTTCCAGAAAAGCTATAGTATCACTAGAGAGAAGGGAGAACAACCTTATGCCTCATCAGATCCGAGTTTGCTGCCTAAAAGAATGACCCAACTAGGGAGGGCCAGCAGTGTCCACTGCCCCAGACACATGAGGGTGAAGACTGAGGGAAGCAGAGGTGGCTCCACCGGCAGAGCGTCCGCCTACCATACGGAGGATCCAGGGTTTGATACCCAAGACCTCCTGACCTGTGTGGCGGGCTGGCCTGAGTGCAAGGGGTGCCGTGCCACACAGGGAGTGCCCCACATGCAAGGCGTGCGCCCGGCAAGGAGAGCCGCCTGGTGAAAAAAGTGCAGCCCGCCCAGGAGTGGCGCCACACACACACAGAGCTGGCCCAACAAAAAAGAGATGCAGTTTCCCAGTGTTGCCTGATAGCGCATGTGGATGCAAAAGAACACACAGCTAATGGATAGAGAAAGCATACAATGGGGGGAAAGGGGAGAGAAATAAATAAAATAAATCTGAAAAAAAAAAGATGAAGACTGAAAAGTGTCCCCTGGATTTGGCCAATACTAACAGAAGTCACTGGCGCCCTTGGAGTGGGTAGGTTAAGCAGAGAAAGTAGGTAGGAATTTATTATTCATTTTTAAACAAAATATTTTATTAGCAAAATTGTATTTTATCAGGTTTAGTTTCCACTGCATATGCAGACAGTCTAAATAAGCACCTGAAATGAGACCAAAAAGTTTTTTTGTTTTGTTTTGTTTTTTTGCTCTCTTATGCATATGAAGTCTGGATGGAGGCAATCTACAGTCACTAAGGATGTGAGCTCATTCTACCTTTTGTTGCACCATCTTGGTGCTGGTTTCTGTCTTCAGGGTTGCCTCATGGTCCAAGATGGCTGCTCTAGCTCCTCCCATCATCTACACATTCCAGACTGGAAAAAGTAGGAAAGGGGATGATTAAAAGGGCCTACTTCCCAGCTGAGTAAGTTTCCTTTTAAGGAGCTTCCTTAGAATTCCCACACAACTTCCACTTAGATTGGATTAGTCACCCACAAGTTCAAGATGGTGCTGAGGTGTGAAAGAAGTGCTGGGTGAGTTGAAGGGGTCCTGGGCACATCCATAATGTTTATTGTCTGGGCAGGATTTCTACATTGTAGCTTTGCTGTGGAAGATCGAGCCTGTATGGACCCCTGAAAATCATGTCCTTACAGCTAATCCGTTCCTGTGGTATAAACCTACTGTAGGCGGGATTTCTTTGGATTAGGCTACGTCTGCAGGGCGTGGCCCAGGGTGGGCCTGAATGGTTTTACTGGAGTCCTTTATAAGTGGGCTGAACCCAGAGAGACACAGACAGGGAGCCCCTGAGGTTGACAGAGGGAAAGCATAGGAGGAGCAGAGAGAAATCCCTCACAAGCTGAGAGAGAAAACCCTGGAAGCCAGAAGCTGAAATCGGTGGAACACAGAAGCTCGGAGAAAGCCGCGAAGCTGCAAGGTGTGGGTGGCGGAGCCTGGAGGAGAAGGCAGAGACCAGCAGGCGCCCGGTGCCTTGCCATGCGGCAGAGGAGTCCAGGGTCACCGGCAGCCGGTCTTCGGGGAGAGCGTCGCCTGGCAATGCCTTGATTGGGACATTTTTCTCAACTTCTGAACTGTAAGTTTGCAAGCCAATAAGCCCCCACTGTAAAAGCCAACCCATTTCTGGTATATTGCTTTCAGCAGCTTTTAGCAAACTAAACAAGTGCCTTCATGAATTTACCATAGTACTGGCAGTAAAAGAAAATACCTTTTAGCTGGGCATGTGGCTACCCAGAAAAAGAAACATTAAGGAAGGACTGAAGATTGGCTATTTTTTAAAAAGATTAATCTTATTTATTTACATCTCCCCACCCCCTCATGTTGGCATTTGCTGTGTCTCTTTGTTCTGTGCTGGTCTTAGGAGGCACTGGGAACCCACGTGGGACAGAGGCACCCAATCGCTTGAGCCACCTCCGCCCCTGCTTGTTGTGGCTCTCACTGTGTTTTCCAACTCTTGTCTCTGGGGGTTAGCTATTGAAGAGTCATCAAGTAGTCCTTTCCAGTATGGGTCAAGATTGAAAAACATTTTTAAATAAAGAGCTGTATCAGAAGCCCCACGCTGGAGCCTGCGAGGCCACGTTCAACTTGCAGATATGATCTTAAAATTTTTAGTAAGTTGCCAACATTTAAAATTTTCATGTAAAACCCTAGATTCCTGCCTTCTCTTGAAAAAGTCTAAACCTTTTGCAATGTGCTGGGCCTGCATTCCCAGTGGCCATAATTGGTTAGGGATGAGACGTGAGGGAGGGACATCTGTCCTTTGCTTAGACAATCCCATCTTCCCCTATTTTGTCCCCAACTTGGTCTGCCCATTTAAGTTACCTTCTTGTTTCCAGTAGGCATTTGTGCTTGCACCTGTCATTTTACAAATGAATGAGTAATAATGGTCACAAAGCTGAGAAGTATGCCAAAAGTGCAACAGTGGAAGCCTTAAGTTAGCTGCCCGTCTGACCATTTTGCCTGGGTGTTTGTAGTTTCTTACTTTAAGTACTGAAGTGCTTTCCGTGTGGTTAGAGCTATGTTCTAGGAAGAATGCAGAGTGCACACATTCTGGAGAGGAGCCCCTCCCTCCTCATGGGCAGGCGGGGGATGGGGCACCCGCAGTGAAAACTGTCTCCCACCCAGAGGCACAGCCTCGAGCCCCTCAGGTCCACATTTTCTTCCGCCCACAATACATGCACACGTGCCCCTGAGTCCCAACCTTCTGCGACTCCTCGAGGCCTGTCCCAGGAACTAAACTCCGCAGTCCTGAAAGAGATAAGGGTGGATTTAGGGTGGTCATTTTTAAGGTATCACCGGCATTTTGAGTATTCAGCAAACAAGGGAGCTGGAAGAGATTACCAAGAGTAAATCTTCCCTTTCCCCATCCCCAATCCCACCCTACCTCATCCATCAGTTTTGTTCCACTTTTCCACCCATCACCAAACCCCCAGGGATTTGGAGGAGTCAAGATACAGCATCAGTCCTGGAAAACAAAGTCAAACTCTGGATCCACATCCCGGATAAGGAGCTGGTGGGCAGCCTTATCTGCTCCTCTTCACCTATCGTAATGCTTATTGCTCCTTTGGGAGTAACTCCAATTTCCTCCAAATTTCAATTTTGACCAGTTCAAAGAAAGACCAGACTCTAGGACATGCCCTCGCGCCAGTACCTGACATTTTTCTGGAATTGGGCTGGAGCTCTCTGGGCCTGGAATTTCCAAGACCTGTGTACTCAGAACGTGGTGGGGAAGGGGGCGTGGGCCTGGAGCTGGCAAGTCTGCTCAGTTCCGCCAAGTCTTGCTCAATGAAAGAGAGGCTGGGGGTGGGCGTGGGGGGAGCACAGGCCCCTCCTGCTTATATACAAAAACGATGCTGAGAAAATACAACGAGGAAATACCGAGGCAGGGGTGAGGGAGCAACAATAGATCTAAGTCTCCCAGCTGATGCAGAGCCTGGGCCCCTGCAGGAGTCTCAGGTACCTGCACTTAGGCAAGGAGCCTATTAAAATAGGGTTTTAATAGCATTGGGACCCTCTTTAATGGATAAATATCCTACAGTCCCAAAACTAAAAAGCATAATGAAGTCTCCCTCCTTGCAAGGAGTATAATTATCTCCATTTTACCAGAGGGGCAACTTGGGATGGCAGTGGGGGAGAAACCTGCTTGGGCACAGAAGGGAACTAGTGGAAGGGGCCTGGCCGACTTGTTTCTGCCCTTGGGAAATGTTAACCTGTTCTAAGAAATAAAACAAAGTTTCCTTTGCCAAAAGATTTAAATTGGAGTGTGGAGGCCCTTCTGGAGGTTGCTCTTATGCAGATCCCAGCCCGGTATCACAACTGCCACTGCCTGAGCCCGCAGCGTGCCTCAAGAAACAATGTTCCTCAAAACACTGAGTCCCGACACCAGAACAAACCACAAGGTGAGGAATTCAGTAACTGTCTAACCCCAAGGACAATTAGCTACTCCAAATAGCCACCAACCACAAACAACGCGCCTGACTTTTCCTTTAAAAACCCTTTGCCTGGAAACGCCAAGGCACTTTTGGGTTGCAACCTGAATCTGTGCTCCCCAAATTCTAAGACCCCAAATCAATGTCTTTATTGCCTTTCAGCTTAAATTCTTATTTTTCGCTTATTTCTCAGTTGACATACATTATCGTAAACTTTTTTTTTTAATGGCAAAATCGCGAGTGCCTATAAATTGGGCTGCTGAACAAAGTGCATCTGCCCGGGGTACCAGGTGGGGTTCAGCCCGCCACCGCCCTCCCACCCCCACCCCGCGCAGCGGCCAGATGTCTGCGCTTCCCGGTCGCCACACAAAGCCGCCTTTCACCAGCCCGAGCCGAGGCCGGGGCACAAAGAGGAGGCTCGACAAAGGACGAGGGCCCAGGCCGCCGTGGAGGGGCCCGAAGCGCGTGCGGGGGCTGCGCAATCCCCCAGCGCCCGGCGGACGCGCCTGCCTCGGTTACCGGCCCTCCCCGAGCTCCGGCTCCCGGGGACCCGCCCAAGGGTGGGTGGGGGGGACACCCCAGGCGGCCCAGGGAGGACCCAGTCCCGGGTCCCAGGCCACGAAGTCGCGCCGCCCGCTGCGCGCTGGGCCAAGCCCCGCCCCCCCGGGCCGCCCCTTCCGCTCGCGCCGGGGTGGGGTCTACGCGGCCGCGGGAGCCGATCGGACGCGGCCACGTTGTCCTGCGCGCCCGGCGCGCTTCCCCCGGCCAGCCCGACCCGCTGCGCCCCCTCGCCGATCCCCTCGCGCCCCCCGCGGGGCCGCTGGGGCCGCGGAATCCCGGCGCCCACCCGGCCGCGCGCAGGCAGGGCCGCGCCGCCCCAGGCTCCGGCGCGCGGGCGCCCCGGGTCTCGGGGCCCGGCAGGCGCCGCCCTCCACGGCCCTCTCGGCTGCTCCCCGGCGCCCCGGAGCCGCTCGCGGGCGGGAGCGCAGGCGGCCGGGGCGCGGCGCGGGGCCCATGCCCGCGCGGCCCCGCGCGCCCGCGCCATGGCCTCCGGCAGCGTGGCCGAGAGCCTGCAGCAGGAGACCACCTGCCCCGTGTGCCTGCAGTACTTCGCCGAGCCCATGATGCTCGACTGCGGCCACAACATCTGTTGCGCGTGCCTCGCGCGCTGCTGGGGCGCGGCCGAGACCAACGTGTCGTGCCCGCAGTGCCGGGAGACCTTCCCGCAGCGCCACATGCGGCCCAACCGGCACCTGGCCAACGTGACCCAGCTGGTGAAGCAGCTGCGCACCGAGCGGCCGTCGGGGCCCGGCGGCGAGATGGGCGTGTGCGAGAAGCACCGCGAGCCGCTGAAGCTCTACTGCGAGGAGGACCAGATGCCCATCTGCGTGGTGTGCGACCGCTCGCGCGAGCACCGCGGCCACAGCGTGCTGCCGCTCGAGGAGGCGGTGGAGGGCTTCAAGGTGAGGCGGGCGCGCAAAGGCGCGCGAGCCCGGGGGCTTCCCGTTCACGCCGCCCAGAAAATGGCCGAGCCGGACGTGGGCCTCCCGCCGTCATTTCCTCTCCGTGCGCTCGCATTTGGGAGGGAGACCTGAGCTGGCGGGGGGAAGCCGGGCGCCCCCACCCCACTGCCTTTCCCCGCCGGGCCCCGTGGGGCGGCGCCTGGAGACGGGGTGCGGGAAGGTGTCTGCTGGGGCACCCCCCGGGCACGGGAAAGGCGCACGGAAGGCCGGTACACACCCACAAACCCGAACCCGACGCGCCTCCTCCCCGCCTGAGCACGCGGGTCACCATCTCCCACGGGGGCCCCCCCGGCACCACCATCAGGAGGGGTGGGTGAGGCGCCCCGTGCCGTGCCCTTTGTGGGCCGTGGAGCCAAGCACTGGCAGGGAAACAAAGTCTGAACTCCAGAGCAGTTGTAAGGCAGCGCCGAAGGCCTGCGTGGCGCCGCGGTAGCGCCCACGTGTTGGAGGGATGCAGGAATCCAGGTACACTTAGGTGCGTGTTGAAACATGCCTCACTCATCACTTCCCAGTTATGCTGTTTTTCACCCGTGTTGACTGGCTTAACCTCCTGACAGACCTCGGGTAGGGGGGAAGGGGTTCATTGGTGTCACCCGTGACCAAGACGAGAGTTCAGTCGTGTTCTCAGTCCACGCCTCTGGAAGTCCCGGCACCTTTCCACTAAGCCACAGTGTCCTGAGGCAGGTGGGAGACTGGCCTGAGGGCTCCAGGGGATGCGGCCTCAGGGTGCACAGTGGCCATGCTGATGCCAAGGCCTGCCTCATCTCCAGCTGTCCCCTGTCATGGTTTTCCCAGGAGCAGATCCAGAACCAACTGGACCACCTAAAGAGAGTGAAAGACTTGAAGAAGAGGCGGCGGGCACAAGGGGAGCAGGCGCGCGCAGAACTCCTGGTGAGTGTGGCTGCGGTTGGCAGGGAGCCTTGCTTCTGCTCCAGCCCCTTCCGGCCGGACCACCCAGAACCGTTAGGTGCAGGGAGAGCAGCCGCACGTGGCAGCTGGGAACACACCTGGACAACCCAGGATCGCCCGCCCTGTCCCGTACTTGGGGAAAAGATGGAGGAGCCAAGCTCCCACCCCTGGAGATGGCACCTGTCAGGTTTCACCTGGCTTCGCCCTTGAGGAAGCAGAGGTGGGATTCTGGGGCACCCTGAGCCTCCTCGTGGGCAGCTCTGAGGCAGCCCCCACGGCTGCTTCTCCCCGGGGTGTTTACCTGACGGCCCTCAACTCTGAACTCTTCTCTGTTCCCTTTCCCCATCTCCCCACAGGCTTGCCAAGCGGCGGGTGTGCTAATTCAGGATAGGGGTATTTGTGTCTTGTGTTTCGAAAAATGAAAAAAGAAATAGACTTTTATAATACACTTGTATATCTACCACCCAGGTGTCTTTGTTGGTTTTTTTTTTTAGGTTTTTATTTGTTTAATAATAAAAACATTATAACTCCCCTCTTAGTAGAGGTATTTGCATCTGAAAAGAAAACTCTTGGACTAGTAGTGGACAGTCCCATTTTGTGAACGTTTTGGCAACTGCTCCCAGCCAGGGCATGGTAAGAAGCTTGTTGGCAGGGAATTGCCTTTTCCCACGGTGCCTTCCCATGCCAGCACTTGTGCCCACAGCTCTCGTGCTTGAAAACAGGTCTGATGGGTGGGGAGCCTCCTCGGTGAGCCGGGATGGGCTCACGTCGTGACGCGCACCTCAGCGTCTGCGGTGGGAGGGTCGTCACGGGATAGGGTACCTGTGCCTGATACTACCCAGATAGACGGGGAGAGTCCTGCCGCCTGCCTGGCCTCTCTTTCCCCGCCTGTGGAATGGGTAGGTTGGACTAGGCCAGCAGTGTCCCGTCCCCTCCGAAGGCATGTGTGGTGTTTCGTGCTTGTTGCAGCGATTGCTGGGCAAGGAGGCAGTGTCCTGCGGTGGAAGGCGCAGGCCTGTCCAGGCAGAGCTCTCCCCCCGGGGCTTTGAGAAGCACTGGACTTGTTGATCTTTAAGGTCTCTTTTAGGTTTAGTTTCCTGTTTCTAAGGTTCTATTTTGTGGTTTATGTCTTTGAAAGACTTGTCTGGCTGGGGAGAGGACTGAGCTTCTGGGAAGTATTTTAAACAAGGATGCATGTGCATTCCTCAGCTGTGCAGTGCGTGCCTGAGACAGGTGGTTGGAGGAGGGTCTCGGGGGGTAGGCCAGGTGCCAGCACATGTCTCTTAAGGGCCAGTGAGTCTGTATTTGAGGCTTTAAGGCCTCGGGGTCCTTGTCGTAACCGCCCAGCCCTGCTCTTGGAGCACAGAAGCAGCCGTGGACAATTCGTGCCTGAGTGGGCATGGCCGTGTCCCGGGAAAACTTGGCTCAGCCCCCGTGGAGCCCCGTTTGCTGACCCCTTGTTAGGAACAAAGCTTTAACAGAGGTAATGCTCGCCCTGACGGGGGTGGGTGGAAGGACAGACGGACAAGGGAGCGGCAGGCCTCTTGAAGACAGGCCACGGATTCTGTGTGAAAGGCCCCAGAGCCAAGGTAGAGATGGTGCTTGGGTGTTCAAACCCCCTCAGACAGAGGAAGAGAGGGTGGGACTGAGGCCAGTGTGTCCTTCCCCTTCACGCCATCCTCAGGCCACGTGGCTGGCCGTGCCCCTTCCCTGTGTGGCAGCTTTCGTGCCTTCCAGCTCCTGGGGAAAAGGCGCGGAAGGTCAGGTCCCTCCTTCCCTTGGCCCTCTTTGCGTGCTTCAGCCGTCAGAGCACATGCCTGTCTCCCCACTCCACTGCACGCTGGTTCTCTGCTGGGACAGTACTGTCACGCAGTGCCTGCTTGGTGAGCTCCTGCTCATCCTCCAGAACCCGGAAGGGCACTGCTTCTCGGAGCACTGCGCCCGCCTCTCCGGGCCAGGATGGCACTGCTTCTCGGAGCACTGCGCCTGCCTCTCCCGGCCCAGGATGTCGCCTTATCTTTAATTAGCCATCAGCGAACCTGACTCTCGCTTGACCAAGTTTCTCGAGGACAGGGACTATGTCTTGATTTTCTCTGGGCTGACCCAGTCCCTGGCCGTTATCGAAGCTCAATCAAGACTGGAGCAGACGAGCGAGGGAGCAGGGTGCTCGCGTGCATGTCCTGGGATGAACCAGTACCTGGAGTTGGGCGGTCGGGGCGACTTGGGAAGTGCGCCTCTGCCCTCCTCACCGCCCTTCTCTATCGCCCACCCAGAGCCTGACCCAGATGGAGAGGGAGAAGATCGTTTGGGAGTTTGAGCAGCTGTATCACTCCCTGAAGGAGCACGAGTATCGCCTCCTGGCCCGCCTGGAGGAGCTGGACTTGGCCATCTACAACAGCATCAGCGGCGCCATCACTCAGTTCTCCTGTAACATCTCCCACCTCAGTGGCCTGATCGCCCAGCTGGAGGAGAAGCAGCAGCAGCCCACCCGGGAGCTCCTGCAGGTGAGGCTTGGGAGCCCTCTGCCTCTGGGCTGATCGCTCTGCCGGAGCGGCCAGGGCTTGCCCAGCGCCGTATCGGGCAGACATGTGCACTGGAAGCTCCCCTTGATACGAGTTGGTTCAGTCAATTGCAGTGGCTCCTGGAAAGGGCAGTTAGAGACCTGATGCCCGGGCCTGCCGGGCACTGACCAGTGGGCCGAGCGTGGCCAGGCGCTGTGGGCCTGCTGGTGGCATGTGCTGACTGTGTAACGCAGGATCTGAATCACGTGGCCCTGTGACTTGAACATTTGCTTGCAGAAGCCCGTTGACTAACAGCTAACGCTAACCCAGCTAGTTATCTGGTTCTGTGCTGGGTGGTGACGCACCCACAAAACCGCAGGCGCGTACGCGGGGAAGGTCAACGGGGCGGTCCTGTGATGTATCCTGGGTAGCACAGGTGATAGAGCCGCAGGCCCCTGGCCCAGCAAGGCTCCAGATGGGCTGTGCTGTCATTTATTCGTTCAACGCTGTATTAGTCAGCCAAAGCGGTGCTGACGCAAGGACCAGAAATCTGCTGGCTTTTATAAACAGTGTTTATTGGGTAGAAGCTTACAGGTACAAGGTCCTGAAGAGTCCTTCTCAAGGCGCCCTAAGGGGTGCTTCCTCACCCAAAGTCGGCTGCCACTTGTTGGCGCAAGATGGCGGACAACGCCAGCAAGTGCTCAGCCTTCTCTTCCCTCTGAAGGCTCAGTGGTCCAGCTTCTTCTGATCGCAGCTGTCGGCTGGCATAGGGCACAGGGCTCTCTCTTCCTGGGGCCCGATTCTTTCCGACGCTGGTCTCTTCACAAGGTCAGCTGTAAACTATCAGGCGAATCGCTTGTCTCTTCCCACGTCTATGGAGCTGTCTCTCTTCCTCTGTGTATCTCCTGTGTATCTACTTCTGTGTCCTTGATCGAGCGTCCCTTTATAAAGCCCATCGAGGGGGGGGCACTCAGCCCTGCTCATCCTAATGACGTGGTCGAACCAAAGCCCTTATCTTGATTTAACAAAGTAAAAGTGAAACTTCTGAATTTAATACAGTCAAAGGGTGTCACGCTCAGAGGAACAGACCAGTTTACAGACATAATCAGTATCTCTTTTCGGAACTCATAAATAATATCACTGTGACAGATGCATATTAATTGTGTGCCTGCTCTGGCTCGGGGCTGACCTAGGCACTGGGATTAAGAAGTGAGTAAGCGCTCCTGAAATTTAGATGCTAACATGCAGAGCAGATAGTATGGTGAACAGGCAGTGATCCCAGGTGTGGGTAAATGCCATGAAAAGGGGGTTGGTGGGCGAGGGGGGCAAACTGGTTTAAAAACAGGGCCTCAGGGGTGCCCTTACTAGCGCTGCCGCAGTGGAGCAGTTTGGAGCCGCCGTCGAGGTGTTGAGTGCTGACCGGGTGGGGTGAATGGAGATGGCAAGGGTCCTTAACTTTTAAGAAATAGGATTGTGGAGGGGAGGTAAGAAAATACTGAGTGGTGGGGCAGGATTGTGGGGAGAAGATGCTTGAGGAAACTCGTCAGAGCTATTTTAAAAGAACGTGTTGGGGGAGTGGATGTAGCTTGGGTTGAGCGCCTGCTTCCCACATACGAGGTCATGGGTTTGAATCCCCGTACCTCCAAACCCGTGTAGGGGTGAAGCCCCATGGCGTAAGGGTCCAGCTTTGGGGAGACGTTGAAGCTTGAGAACCGGTGGATGAACCCGGGGGGTGCCCCTCTGAGAAGGCAGGGGGAGTGGAAGTGAAGCCTGCCTAGGATTCGAGGGGTGGGGGGGAGGCAGGAGCAGGCAGGCGGTGGGTTGGTAGCAACAACCTGATGCATTGTATTCTGTCTCCAAGTTGGAAAGCAGGATCCTCCGCCGCCGTGGAGGAGTGGCTAGGAAAATAGGAGCTTTGTGGAGCGTGGGAAAGCCGTCTGGCCTGGGAGACGGCAGTGTGTAGTGAGGCGCCCCGTTGCGTGCCTTGACACTCGCCTGCAGGCACAGGGCTTGTCCGGTGCGAGGTGGACTTGGGGTTATTTTTTGTTCATTTGTTTCTTTAATCTTGGTAAAAATACACATAACATAAAATTTGCCTTTTCAAAGTGTACGACTCCGTGGCGTTTGGTAAATTCTCAGTGTTGTACAGTATCACCACTGGCTAGTTCCAGAACATTTTCATCACCCCTAGAAGGGACCCCACCCCAATCAGCGGCCACTCCCATGCCCCCTCCCCCGCCCTTGGCAGCCACCAGGCTGCCTTCTGCCTGTGGATTTGCCTGTGCTGGGTATTTCACGTAAATGTAACCCTACAGTATGTGGCCTTTTGTCTGAATATTGCCTCTGTGAACATAACAATATAGAACACTTCGAGAATTTGTGTGTCATCCTTGTGTAGGGGCCACTCTAATCTCTACCGTATCCTTCCAATTTTAAGCAAACACCAGACTTGAGGTTCTAAGTGCTCTTTTTTTTTTAAGGCAGAAGGTGTTTGTGACAGTGTTTTTGAAAATGTGGACCATGATGAGGGAAGTGGAGAGAGGTCTGTTGAGTCCATTGCAGGGGGAGGGTCTCCTTGATATCGCAGCGTGGTTAGCGGCTCTAGAGGCAGTCGTGGGAAATGCAGGCACGAGAGGCACTGCCACTGACGGCAGGAATCAGCAAGGTGCCCACTGTCCTCTCCCTCCATTTAACCTTGTTTAGCCAATGCCATTAGATGAGAGAGAACAGTTCATTATAGAGCCCCAAGAAATGGAGGAGTTAAGCTTTTGTATTTACAGATGGTGTAATAGTATACTTGTAAATTAGAAAATCAGTGCTAAAACTAATGACAGAGTTCAGCATGGTGTCAGGGTATAAAATCAATATACAGAAATCAGCATAGACAACCATTAGAAGACAAATTAGAAGAGAAAACCCCATTTCTGGTTAAAAAGATAAAGTACCTGGGAATAAACTTATGAGAAATGTATAAAAATTTATGAAGTGAAAATTATAGAACATGAAAGACACAAAATAGACTTGAACAAATGAAAAGATATCACTTGTTCTTAGATAAGACACCTCAACATTATCTAATTGTCAGTTCTCCATCAATTAATAAATTTAATTCAATCTTGATAAAAATACTAACTAACCTTTTAGTATTATTAAAGGCAACACTGGAGCTAGACAAATTGATAGTCAAGTTCAGATAGGAAAACAAGCATATAAAAATAGCTAGGATACACTGCGAAAGAGGAGGTATGTGGGGGGAGCTATTACATATGAAAACGTACTACAAAGCCCGTAAATTAAAGTAGTTGGTAAAGGCACATCAAAAAACCACACAGGCACACACTGTAACCAGTTAAAAAAAGGTTCAGCTGCCCTCATAATAAGAAAATGCAAATCAAAACCACCATGAAAGTGGCAAATTTTTTTAAAGCTGGGACTACACTGTGGGGAAAAGAGACGCCCGGATGCTGGTGGGCGTGCAAAATAATAGAACACTTTTGGAGGAAAAGTGGGCAGTGTCTAACAAAACCATATTTACAGTTAGGCTTTGACCAAGAATCCTTCTAGGAATTTACTAGGAAAATACATATGCACACAGTTGCTTGTTATAACATTATAATTGCAAAATAATGGAAACAGCCTAACTGCCAAGCCTGGGAGATTGGTTGATGCACTTTTGCTGCATCCCACAATGGAATACTCCGCAACTGTAGGAAGGTGGAGGGCTCCCTGCATGGGCCAGGCACACTGCCGCCTCCACAGCTCCCGCGGCTGCTTGTGGCTCATCTTGGTGTGAACTTTGTACCGCTTTTGTGAAGCGCTAGCTCTGGAGACTGACGGAAAAATCCAAGGAAGGAGTCGGGCCTGAGAACAAGGACTGTGTTAATTTGAAGGAGAGGGCAGGATGGTTCTTGGTGCAGTTTAAATGAACGAGCCAGTTGTTTAATGAAAGCGTATTGGGATCGACAGGGTTTGTCCATGAGCAGATCAGATGCTGGTCAGGCCACCCGTGTAGCTGGAAATGGAGGACGGCGGTTCAGTTGACGTGTTCCAGGAGCAGACAGGAGGTGTCTGCTAAGACGGGAGCCTGCTGCTTTCCTCCAGACACTGGCCCTACAGGCCAAGAATACATTCCCAGTTAGAAAACTGCAACTTGGTTCCACTACTTCCCAGCTACTACTGTTTAATTTTCTCTATCCTTCCATTTCCCCTTGCCCACTCCTGATTGTACGTAAAGTAACTGGTGTATATGCACAAGCATAATGTTGCTTTTTCTTTTTTTTAAAGAAAATGGCCAAAGGTATGTTTTGATGGACACCAAATGAAGATGGGATGGGGGAAAAAATACTGGTTCTGTGAAAACACACTTTTTCTCCATTAGTGGCATGCTCATTCATGCAACTCTTATCTTTATATTCTAATAAGTTATTTTGCTTAACAAAACCAAAACAACATAAAAATCCTTTGTACCTTCTTCAATTGGTGAATTTTAATGTTGTTGTTTTTTTTTTTAATTTATCCTTGTAAAACCACGGAAATTTTATAACTTCTTCCAATGTGGTTGCTTCATGTGGGGCAGTCTGGTCTAAGTAGGGATAAATACTCTTAAAAAAAAAAAAAAGAATCCTAGATAGTGTTCCCTTCAAGTCAAGTGTCTTGTTTAAAATGAAAAATATGTAAATAAATAAAGAAGTTACCTATAAACAGATAGGAAATCATTTCTAGTATATATTGTTAAGTGAAAAACTCAAAGTACAAAATATAATTTGTAAGAAAGAAGGGGAATTTGGGAAACACATGCGTCTGCTTATTTTTGCAAAGGAAACACTGGAAGGATAAACCAGAAAATAATGGGGATGGGGAGAATGGGATAAAGGGGATAGGAAAGGAAGCAGCACTTTAGACATTTTGTGTAGTTTTGACTTTTGAAATTATGTTGATGTTTCATTTCTTAGAAAAACTAAATTAAATCAACAACGATGGAGTAAACACCCTAAAACGGAATGAACCCAACTTTATTTTAAATTAGTACTATAACCACCAGAAGGGGGAAACACCAAGCCTAGTAACTTTTGAATACTGTACTTGACTATATATCCTTAATCTAAAGAAAAAAAGAATTACCAGAAATCTTCAGTTTAAGTTCTCATGGAGTTATTTTTTGTTTGGTTTCATTTTGTTGTTTCTTGGTAGTGGTTTGGGTATAGTACTTAGGAAACTATTTTAGATGTATTGAAGAATGGAGCAAACGAGTAAATTAGCGAGATACAAATATGGAATAGAGAAAAGCACAGAAATGCTTTGTGGGGTTGGGGGCGATTCCTGAGTTCTAGCTCTTGTCCACTGAAAGGGGTTGGAAACAGTGCTACCCTAAAGCAGTGACCACAACCAGCACCCCGATTGTGGCTTCTGAAATAAGAACCTGCGAGTCCATGCTAATAATAAATAAGAAGGGAAAATTCTTTCCAGTAGAATGTCAATTAATATAGAAGGAATTTTGAAGTTAGAAAATGACATTCTGGCAACATTCATAGTAAAATTTTATCAACGAAAGCTAAATCGAAGAGGGGAAAGTTTGATGAGGATTAGTATAGTTCCATAATTTCAAGGTATCATTTATAGATTACTTACTAATTACCAAAGGAAAAATAATAACTCTGCAACAATCAAAATCAACAATGCTAATAAGGGGCAAGTGAATATTATGTTCCTCAAATGGACACTAGGCAGAGCTGGTTCAGCCTGAATTTGAGCATGAGGGAACATCACTCAGATTGAGGGGCAGTCTCTAAAATAGTTGGTCTGTATTTTTTCTCTTCCTTTCCCTCCTCTCCCCTGCCCTCCCCTCCCTGTCCTCTCTCCTATCCTCTTTCCTTTCCTTTCTTTGTATATATTTTTCTTGTTTAACTGAATTCCCAGGGCCTAGCATATTATCTGCTAGATAGTAAGTATTTGTTAAATAAATGAATGCATTGCTTTTCATTGCACGTTTATTCCTCTTTCTGGATAGAAAGGAAAAAGGAGTCTTGAGTCTTTGACACTTGCCTAATTGATATTATTCTGCTACACTGAAAATGTTAGTTTTATGTGGCTACTGTAACAAATTCCCACAAACTGGATAGCTTAAAACAGGAATTTCTTCTCTCAGTTCGGGAGGCAAGAAGTTGGAAATGGCCTGTATTCTCAAATTCTGCCAGTGTCAGGAAAGAACGCTGAGGAATTGTTCCAGGTTAAAGACACACGTCCCAGTAACTAAGGGCAGCGTACAATCACCCCTGGGAAAAAAGAATATTGTTAAAAGGATTGATTAAATTAGAATGTGAAATGTGGATTAAATAAATGCATCAGTGTTCAGTTTCCTGAATTTGACAATTGTTCCAAGGTTCTAAAAGAAAATGTCCTTGCTCTAGGAAATAGACACTGGAGTATAAACAATGGACTTGCAGGGTTCTGAAGAAAAATATGTGTATCCATATATATATATATATGGACTTGAGAGAGACAAAAAGTGATAGCAAATTAGGTCAACTGTTCAAAATTGGTGACTTTGGGAAAAGAGTATACAGGTGTTCATTGTACTAAGCTTTTCTGTCAATCTGAAATTATTTCACCTTAAAAAGTCAAAACAAGCTGGACAGGTAGGCAGTGTGGTCCAGGGTAGGGGCTTGATTTAGTAAATATGAGCTGATCCGGTCCCTTGACCAGTGGGTGGGGGTTGCAGAGGAGGGTGTGGGAAATTCTGGTAAAGGAAATCGTGTGGACCCCAGTCTCCAGGCTGATTTTCAGCTCCTCAGGTCAACCTGTCCACAGTTGGATTTTAGCAAACATTTGTAAGAGAAAATTGAGCTGCTGAGTGACTTCTCATTCATAGTTTCCCTTTTTCTTTCTCTTGCAGGACATCGGGGACACATTGAGCAGGTACTGTTTCTTCTCCCCCCAGTCTCTCTCGCACTTGTTCATCCTGAGAGGAGGCCAGAGGTGGGGTGGACATCCTACTAAAGTGACACAAACCCTCCCATCCCTGCGGAGAGCCACTAGAGCGCGAGAAGTTCATGAGCCACAGCGTGTGGCGTGGACGTGGTGGGGTGTCCCGGGGACGGCGCTGGTGGTGCAGCGGTGTGAGGACGCGCTTGGAACATGAGCCATCCCCGCAGAGAAAGCAGGACTTAGAGGAGCTCGGGCCGAACACAGGGACAGCTTAGGGTTGTTACTTCTTGAACATTTCAATCAGTTCCCTTTCTTTCTTTCTCTTATTGGGAAAAATAAAGCCTCAGGAAGGTATGAACAGCTCAGAGTTCTATAATTCTGGGAGCCACCTGGGTTCTGGCTCTTCTGATTAATGCCTCTCTTCTATCATGAGATGGGAAGCGAGGTGGTGCTCCCTGGGCGTTGGTTAATGCCTCTCTTCTGCCATGAGATGGAAACCGAGGCGGCGCTCCCTGGGTGTTGGGACGTGACTGATTGGGAAGAGCTCGGACTGGGCGAGAAGCCAGGGCTGAGCTGTTCGCAGGGCAGTGGCGAGGGCAGGCAGGGTGGGCTGGGAAGGTGACTCTGGGTCAGGAGTGGAGACGGACTTGAGGGATCTGGGTTTTGAAGTTGATTAAACTTTTGAATGGGGAGGACCTTCCAGAGGAAGGTGCTCAACTTTGGGAGGGCATTTGAGGTCATGGGAAGAAAGCGCGGAGGGGAGAATAGTCTCTAAATGTGCGTGGGGCCACTAGATGGGGAGGGGGACTGGGAGGGCTTGAGAGCCCCCGAGACAGTCGAGTCGGAGCTGGTACCAGGACCAGCTGGATGACGCAAGGACACACTGCCTTCTCCTGCCTCTTTTTTTAAGGAGGATCCAGGGATTGCACCCTGGGCCTCGTACATGGGAAGCAGGCGCTCAACCACTGAGCCACTGCCACTCGTTTTTTAAAGATTTATTTTTTATTTCTCTCCCCTTTCCCCCTCCCCCAGTTGTCTGCTCTCTGCGTCCGTTTGCTGTGTGTTCTGTAGGAATCTGTGTCTGTTTGTGTTGTGTCATCTTGCTGCATCAGCTCTCCGTGTGTGCATTGCTCCATTCCTGGGCAGGCTGCACTTTTTTTCACGTTGGGCGGCTCTCCTTACAGGGCGCACTCCTTGCTCATGGTGCTCCCCTATGCGGGGGGCACCCCTGCATGGCACAGCACTCCTTGTGCGCATCAGCACTGCACATGGGCCAGCTCCACACGGGTCAAGGAGGCCTGGGGTTTGAACCTTGGACCTCCCATGTGGTAAACGGACGCCCTATCCATTGGGCCAAATCCGCTTCCCATCCTGGCTCTTTTTGATGCCAGTCTTGTTCTGAGCCAACATTGCAGAGGTGGACACTCAAACCCTAGCACCCTGTTGGCTATTAAGGATTGCCTTTGGCTGTCCAAGATAAACAGGCGTCCCAAATTAAAAGATACTTTTTATCTCATTGGCCAGAACGGAGTCACATGGCCACATCTATCTGTAAGGGAACACTGGGCAGCCTAGTAAAAAAATTTTCCCCCTGAGTTGCCTCCCTGCTCAGTTTATTCATTGTGCGCTTGTTTTTCCTTTAGGGGGCACTGGGAACCGAACCCAGGACCTCCGTGTGGGAGGCAGGTGCTCCAGCACTTGAGCCACATCCGCTCCCCAAGTAAAATGTGAAAATAGAAGAAGGGGTATCGGAGAGGCAATTAGCAGTCTTTGCCCTAGACCCCTTTGGGGGGTGGAGAGTGGTAACTAGGTATTCTTGGGAGAGTTCCTGTCTGTCTGCAGTAGTCGCTCTCTCTGCATCTGGGAACCTGAGGATTCTGGGTAGCTGCCCACTGTTTTATAGTTTCCGGGCTGCTCAGGCAGATACCATTAAATGGGGTGGGCTGAACAATGGGAAATTCATTAGTTCATGGTTTTGAGGCTAAGGTAGAAGTTCAAGGCATCATCAAAGCGATGCTTTCTCCCCAAAATTGTGCCTTTGTGGGGCTGGCTGCGGACAAGCCTTGGTCCTTGGCGTGGCCCATGGCGACCTCTCCCAGCTCTCCTTCTCTCCTGGGTCCTGGTGATGTCTGGCCTCTGCTGCTCCCTCTGGCTCTGTCTGTCTGAATTTCCTTCTCATGAAGGACTCCAGTCATAGGGTTAAGACGGTCCTGATGGAGGTGGGCCACACCTTAGCTGAAGGGCACAGGTCCTGCTCACAGCGGGTTCTCACCCACAGGAATGGATTAGACTTAAGAGCCCATTTTTTCTGGGGTACATACAGCTTCAAGCCCCAACACGCACCGTGAATAGCAAGGACTTTGTCCTGGAATCCAGCCTTTCCTGGCTGGGTCGGCCTCCCGCAGTGAAGTCAGCAAACTGGTTTGAGCACTTGCTGTTGGAACAGCCGTGAGCCAGGTGCCACGGGGGATGCCAGCGTGAGGAGACGGTCCCCTGGTCCCCTGGGGACAAGCTGGGAAGAGGTGCGGTGCTGGCTAAAAGTCCCTTACGATGTCCAACAGCTTGGCCCAGCCCTGGTCCTGGTCCCCCAGAAGCCGTGGACTCGGGAAAGGGATTCACTCGTATTTTTTTTATTTAGGGCTGAAAGAATCAGAATCCCTGAACCCTGGATCACACCTCCAGATCTCCAAGAGAAAATCCACATTTTTGCCCAAAAATGTCTGTTCTTGACTGAGAGTCTGAAGCAGTTCACAGGTAATGTGAGGGGAAGGCTCTTGAGGGGAAAGGGATTTATGCTGGGAAGATCTGTGTGATGTCTCTGGATGTTTCCAGCCAGGTACTGAGATGCAACTGAATATCTTTTTCTTTTCTCCCCTTAGAAAAAATGCAGTCAGATATGGAGAAAATCCAAGGTAAGCTTATCACCTAAATGGGCTTTTGATGTTGAGTTTGGAAAAAGAGCATCTGGTTAGTCATGGGAAAATGGGACAGCGCTGGCCAGCCAGCCCAGCATTTTTACATCTTCTTTTTTGTCTTAACTTTTTCAATTAATAACATTCTTTAAAAGATTTGTTTTATTTATCTCCCCACCCCCCTCACTCTCTACATCTGCCCATCTTTTCTTTAGGAGGCACTGGGAACTGAACCCGGGACCTCCTGTGTGGGAGAGAGGTGCTCAGCCACTTGAGCCACCTCTGCTCCCTGCTTCGTTTCATCTCTCATTGTGTTTCCTTATTGGGTCATCTTGCTCGTCTCCCCTGTGAGGAACCAGGAACTGAACCCGGGACCTCCCATGCCATATGCTTGAGCCACATCTGCTTCCCAATTCGTTGGTTATTAGAGGTTGTTTATTGGGAAAGAACACGAGCAGAACTCTGTCCTTACATTTCATTTGAGCTTGTGTTCAAGGTTACTTGCTCGCCTTGTGCCTCCGGGTTTGGGTGCTGGCTGGGACTCTCCATTCCAGGCCCCCTGACCAAGCAGTACTGGCCGTGGCAGCGCAGTGGGGAAGGGGCTGGGAGCGAGGATTCAGCAGTCAGTGCCTCACGTTAGAGACTCTACTGTCATTTCCTCATCTGTAAATTGAGAAACGTAATAGCTCTTAATTCAGAGTTGAAACGACTAAGTTAGTTGCTCCTTCTAGAGCAGTTAGAATGAAGATGGATCTATGCCACACTGTATGTGTATTTATTAAATGAAGTGGTCCAGGCTTTTGGGGGCACGCTTTTTCAAAACCTAAAATTGTCTGCTCGTCAGCCACGTGCAGTTAGGAGGTGGCTATATGCTGAATGCTGAAGTTCCTAGGCTGGGATCCCTTACACGTAGATAAGCCCTTTTCTTATGTTTTATAAATTAAATTCCCTGTACTCACTGATGCTCTTCCGGGATCTATTACCTGTACCGTATCACGTATAGGAAATCCTTAATCGCACTGCCTCTCCTCAGATACACACGTTTTGGGGGGCATCTAGCAATGTAGATTTAGGTGATGTACCCACATCCTCCACAAACAAGACAAACGGGGAAAAATCCCACTTAATACCGTGGACAGCATTAGAAGTGGTTAGTTCAGGCAGGACTTGCTTGCTCACCTCTCATTTACTTCTCCTCTTCTCCTGCCACCTGAAAGGCTTACCGAGGGCGTGTCTGTGGAAATGCTTCGTCCCTGCCAAGTGCCTTGTAAACGACTGGTCTTGCTGGCCCCTCAGTGGCTGGGGGCTCCCCCCCGCAGAGCCAGCCGGCCCCTGGGGGCTAAAACCCTTGGTGCTGACTCAGCGGCCCCATTTTCTGCCAATCTCAGGCATGTGGGGATCCTGCCACCCCACGTTCCCTTTCGCCCTCACTTAGCTGGATGGCGGAATTCTGCCCTGTCTGAGGAAACCCGTGCAGGGCAGCAGGTTCTGGGGCCTCTGACGGACACCCCTGCTTTATGACGACTCTACCCAAAGCTCCCTCACGTGCGTATTCCTGGGAGATACTCATATGACTTCTGTAACTTTTTTCTCTTTTCTTTCAGAATTGAGAGAGGCTCAGTTATACTCAGGTAGGTGACAGGAGATAGAACCAAGGAATGAAAAATCCTTGTGAACCTGTCTACCCTTACGAATAAGTTTAGAAGTTGCCTAAATTTTGATCCTTTGGGCTACACGTGTAAAATTCTTGCCACAACAACAAAGCAACTGGTTGTTTCTAAGTGTTTACAGTATCTTTGCCTCATGAAATGCGTTAGAACTGAAGCCACGGGCCTTTCAACATAGGGAGAAGTCAGGCTCAGGGGCCATGAAGGGCTATAGAATGGAAACTGCCTTTCCCAGAAAGCAGAGTGCTGCTGGCCCGGGCGCCCTGCTCTCCTGCACAGCCGAGGGCAGCCTGTGGTTTGGGAGAGGTAAGAGTGGGCGAGCTCAGCTCAGGTGCTAGAGAGTCTGGGAGGCTTGTGTCATCCCATCACTGAGGCTGGGGCCAAAGGTCAGGTCCTCCCACGCCACCACTGCAGCTTCAGGTTTAGAGAGACTGGGCAAATCTCAGATCCCAGAGTACTCAGATCCCGGGTGTGTACTTTTCACACCTTCTGTGTGTGGAATCCTCGGGAAGAGGGACTCTGTGTACTACAGGTCGTTATTCATTTGGCGCCTGCTGGCTGTGATCCACATTTCACTCCTTCAACAAGTTTTAGTCGAGTACCTCGTTTGTGTCTGACCCTGTCCTGCCCTTGAGTTTACTGAGGTGTACCCAGGACCCAAGAAAGAGATGGGCGGCTATTGTGGACAGATTGCTGGACCAAGGACCGAGCCTCTGGGGGTCTTGATTGCCTCCACCAGTCACTTCTCATGAACCTTTTGTTGGCGTCATTTACCTGCCCGAGCTTCATTTTCTGAGGGCTGATGTTGGAGAGTGATCCTCCTCACTCCTCAGCAAGGATGGTGAAGAGCAACTGAGAGAATATGTATCAGAGCTTGTAAAGCAGGACTGCAAGATGCTGTACTATTGAATACCAGAGTAGGGGACACAGATGAGCTGCAGTTTGGGATTTCAGAGAACGGACAGTGATATGACTTGGGCTGGTTAAAAAAAGCTTTGAAGAGATGTGGGCTTTGTACTGAGTATTACAAGGAGATAAATTGGGTTGGATGTGCTCAGTAAAGAGCCCACGGAACAGAGAACATAAAAACATGAGCTGAGACATACTTATCCACAATTCTAAAATCTCCAAACTCTGAAAGCCAAAAGCTTTTTCATTAAATTTTACAGTAAGCTTTTTGTAAAATCTGAACAGTTGTAAGACTGTGTCTCCCATGTAATATGACCGTTCATATGTTTCACAGAAAATCTATTAAGATTTGATTATGAAGTGCTGCACCAGATCCTGCCTTTCTGAAATCTGTAATATTCTGAATTCTGTAAAACTTCTGTCTCCTGAGGCTTTCAGGTTAAGGGATTGTTGATATACATTTAAGAGAACCTTAATTTCTGTTTATAATGGATATTGTGGCTTAGACATGAAAAAAAAGAAGGGGGATAAAATGTCAGTACTTTCAAAATACCGTGACTAAAAAAGAGCCAGCTCATCCAAACAATAATCTTTGAATTGGGCAACTTCAGGATGTCATAAGACAAATGAAGCCTACAGTGGGGAACTCTTAGTCTTTTCTCAGGGACATGGGAGAGAGACTGCCTGTTCTGGAGTGGGATCGCCTGTGGGAGAATGCCTGGCTGCTCTAGACTGGGATCTCCTGTGGGAGAAAAGCTGACTGATCTAGAGTGGGATCTGTGAGTGAAGGCTGGCTGCTCTATGTTGGCGTTCCCCTGTGGCCATTAGCTAGACGGCTGGCCTGGCCATTAGGTGGACGGCTTTCGCCTCAGTGAGGCGAACTTCTCAAACGGGTTGTGAGTGACGATGGGGCCCAGGTATCACACAGCCAGGTTAAACACACAGTAACTACCCCGGAGACGCAGGCTCATGGCGCAGGTCCGGGTTATTGGGGAAGTGGTACAGCTTATATAGGCAGGGGTGGGGGCTTGAGGTGACGTGGCAATTATAGATAGGCTAAAGGGACTGTGGTAATTTGAAGCGGCTACTGATTGGATGAGGCAGGTTTGAAGTTGGCGCTTGCGGGCTTCTCTGGGGGGAAAATGGCTAGGAAGAAGGGAGGTGCCGTTTGTGATAGCCATTGTGTATGCTTAGCGGCCATTTTGGCTACATGTTGTTTGCCAGCAAGCTCACTAACACCTCTAGACTGGGATCTTTTGGTAGGAGAAAGGCTGGCTGCTCTAGAGTGGGGTCTCCTGTGGGGAAAAACCTGGCTGTTAGGAGAAAGGTTGGCTGTTCTGGAGTGAGATCTCCTGGTGGGCAAAAGCCTGGCTACTCTAGAGTGGGATCTCCTGTGGGGAAAAGCTGGCTGCTCTAGACTGGGATCTCTTGTAGGAGAAAGGCTGGCTGCTCTGGAGTGGGATCCCCTGGTGTAGAAAGGCTGGCTGCTCTAGACTGGGATCCCCTGGTGGAAAAAGGCTGGCTCTCTAGAGTGGGATCTCCTAGTGGAGAAAGGCTGGCTGCTCTAGACTAGGATCCCCTGGTGGAGAAAGGCTGGCTGTTCTGGAATGGGATCCCCTGGTGGAGAAAGGCTGGCTGCTCTGGAGTGGGATCCCCTGGTGGAGAAAGGCTGGCTGCTCTAAACTAGGATCCCGTGGCGCTCAGCACTTATCTCCCTCTGTGTCTTTGCAGTGGACGTAACTCTGGACCCAGACACGGCCTACCCCAGCCTGATCCTCTCCGATAACCTGCGGCAAGTGCGGTACAGTTACCTCCAGCAGGACCTGCCTGACAACCCCGAGCGGTTCAATCTTTTCCCCTGTGTCTTGGGCTCTCCGTGCTTCATCGCTGGGAGACATTACTGGGAGGTGGAGGTGGGCGATAAGGCCAAGTGGACCATAGGTGTCTGTGAAGACTCCGTGTGCAGAAAAGGTGGCGTGACCTCGGCCCCCCAGAATGGATTCTGGGCTGTGTCGCTGTGGTATGGGAAAGAGTACTGGGCTCTGACCTCCCCGATGACTGCCCTCCCACTGCGGACCCCTCTCCAGCGGGTGGGGATTTTCCTGGACTACGACGCTGGAGAGGTCTCCTTCTACAACGTGACGGAGAGGTGTCACACCTTCACCTTCTCCCACGCTACCTTCTGCGGGCCGGTGCGGCCCTACTTCAGCCTGAGCTACTCGGGAGGGAAGAGCGCAGCTCCTCTGGTCATCTGCCCCATGAGCGGGATCGATGGGTTTTCTGGCCACGTTGCGGGTCACGGCCACTCCATGGAGACCTCCCCTTGAGAGGAGACGAACTAAATCGGCTGCCAGCCACAGTCCTACCCCAAGCCCAGGGCAAATTCCTTGCCACCTCCTGTCCACCGCAGCTGGATAGCCTTCCCATTTCTGTGCCCGTGTTCTCTACTGTCCTCTCTCTTCCCAGGCAAATCGTGAGATGTAACGAGCAGTATCAGATTGCCCCGAAATAAAAAAAACACGAGAGATGTCCACCTCCAGTGTTTCACCCCTTTGGTTTTACACATTCCTGGAGTGGCTAGAGAGGACGGAAGTGTTTGGATTTGGAAAGCCGTTCGAGCAACACCTTCCTGGCCCAGCTCCTCTGGTTCAGCCCGACGTGGTGACCGTGGGTATTTGCTGTCGTTTCTGGGCCGGGGAGCAGAACTGCGAGGCCCTGTCGTGTGACCCCCTTCGGCCCGGGTTTCCCTTCTGGGGATAGCACCTCTACCCCTGGCCCCCACCTGCCGTGGCTTTCCTCACGCCGTGAAGGAGGTGTGTATGTGTTTTGGTTAGTCGGTTATTTTACAATCCTGGTGGGAGAGAACCGCACCTCTGTTTGGAGATAATGTTCTAATCAGCGTGCTATTTGCCTCTGTATCTGTTCCGGGCGCTTTGTCTGCTCCGTTCCAATGAAAGTGCATTTTCTGTCGGGCACCGTCCACTGTTGCTAGGCCCTGCCGTCTCGTCTGTGGACTGGCGGTCAGTCGGTCACGCCCATCCCTGGGAGCCTTCTGGGGTGCTGTTCCGGGGTGCAGTGACGTGCTGCCTCCTTTTTCCATCTCCTTGGTGGAGGGGGGGCATAAGCCCTTGGGTGTGTGCCGCCTAGGGGCAGCTCCAGCCCACAGCCGTCGGCTCGGGGCATTTCGGGCAAGCCCCCGTGTTTCTCAGCCCTGCTCTTCCTGGGGCAGATGCCCCTCTGTGTAAAAATAAAGTGAGTGTGGATGTCGTTTACACTGTCGTCGTCTCCCCAGTCTTAGTGGGGTTGGGATCGTGCATGTGGAGCGAGTTGAAAGAGGGACGCAGGGGAGGAAAAGTCAGTGGTGTTGATTTCCCTCGTGGGTCCAGAATCACGTTCTGAGTGATACTTCCAGCTGGATGACACGACCTTCTCCTGGTCCTGGGAAAGTGGAGGTGGACACCAGAGCCTGCAGCTCTGTACTGACCCGTCCCATAACCTCACTGGGAGAGGGTGTCTTCAGGCCTTTCCTGATGGCAGTCGGGCAATGCAGCAGAGCTTGGCGTATCTCAGAGAGCCCAGTATCGTGTCTGCCAACCCAGAACCACAGGCCCGAGCCCTTGGGTGGCTGCGCACTGAGGAGCAGCGATCAGGCTGAGAGAAAGCTCCGTTCCTGGGGATTTGGGTCTTTGCCTCTTCTAGGCACGGCCTCAGAAGACAAGATCCTACGGGTTATGCTTACTCGGGCATTGCAGTGCCATGGCTGAGGTTCACGGGTTGGCGCTGTCATGTCCTGTTTCATTCACTTATTCATCAGGTTTCAAGGGAAATGGCAGCCAGGTCCTGTAGGGGAGGCCTTCCGTGGGGAATACGTACACTTCACCAACATGCTTGGAGAGCAGTGTTTGCCACGTGGTGTGGAGTCTTCTTTTATAGATGAGGAAACTGAAGCCCAGAGAAAATGAACTACCAAGGCACACAGCTCGGAGCAGCAGAGCCAGGGTTCAGACACGGCCACGTACTTCTTACCTGTCCCACGATACATGTGGATTCTGCTCTCTGTGTGGGAGGGGCAGAGCCGAGGGCTGAAACCTGGGAGTACCGTCCACTGACCTGGTCCACCCAGCTGGGATGCCCGCCTTACAGCAGGGAGCGTGTCTTCTGCAGACGTGGCATCTGCAGCTGGGAAAGTGGGTGAGGAGGCTCACTTTAAAGCGCGTCCCACTTTCCCCTAATTAAGTCCACCGGGGCGGGGGGGAAGAAGGGTCCACAAAGAGGACACTGTCCTTGCTGCCCAGGAGGTGAGATCGTCTCCAGGCTAACTTCGGGACCCGCACGGGGCTGCTTTATCCCAGTAGACCGTGCTTTAGGAAGAGCACCTGAATGCCCCTTAGAGGCAGAAGCCAGAGCAGTGATGAGCAGTCCTGTGGGAGTCGCACAGCTGCTTCCGTCTTGAACGGGGATGTCTGTACAAGGATGAATACTGCTAAGCTAATACTGAGGGGAAAGTTCTCGGAAGACTGTATACCTTAAGGTACTGTTTTTATAATTTGAACTGAAGAATTGTGGTTGCCTGTGGGCCATGAGCGGGGAGGAGGGGGAAGGCACAGTTCGTGTGAGTTGTTACCTCCTGGTTCTTGTGGTGGGTTACATGGGCATTGATTAAATTTTTAATTAAAAAGTTTTTGAATAGAATTAAACACAACTTGTAAATCATTTTAAAATTTCTCATCTGCAGAAAGGGAAGCAGTCTTCAAATTAACTGAAACAGGGTTTGGGCCCCTAACATGGGCTTGGTGGGAGTCTTTTTGGCCTCTCTCTGGTTTTTCCTTCGGAATATTTGAAGTTAATTTTCATCAGGCCTTCAGCATTCCCTTGTTCCTCAAGTCATTCGCTGCTCAGGGGAATCCTGTGTGAGTGAGGGTGTCTCTCTGCAGCAGCTCTTGTTTTTTCTGATGCGGACCCTACCATGCAGAGAAGAGCATCTTCTCTAAGGGCATTCGAAGCCTAGAAGAGACAAAATCAGAAGAGGAGAAGCTAAACGTGACTATGCCCTCCACAATGTCCAGTACAGTTGAGCAGATGAGACAGTACACGTGATAATTGCCTCACACTCAAACGGACGGTGAAATTAATAGGTGTCAACGGTAAACAAAAGCCATGTGTTAATGCCTGTGGTGATCTAAGAGAGTAGATGGAAATCACACATCTCCTCCCAGCAAAAAAAACAACTCCAAAGTTTCCCAGTGGATCACTGTAGGCTTTCGTTCTTTGCAGATACAAGACAATGGTTCTTTGATTCAAATAACTAGAGTTGTGTGCCCCAGCTGAACTTGATTTCTGAAAAGAATGCAAGAAAACATGGCTTCTGTCCTTGGAAAAGTTAACAAAGTCCATTAAGAGGGAGAAAAATGGCAAAGCAGTGGAGAACACGGGACAATGTGTAACTAGCTCACGGGCCCTCTCGAAGCTGTGCCTGTGCTCACTGCCTGGGCCCTGCAATAAATGTTAACTTAGTTAATGTAATTATGAAATTAAATGACTAAACCCCTGCACCTCGTTTAACCCAGGAGTTCCTCCTGTGTCAGGTCTCTTGAGAAAGCCCAAGAGAACCAGCCTTGGTGAGATTATTGTAGAGGAAGTAGCTTTGCTAGGATGTTAACAGGTATGGCATTTGAAGGTAGCCTTTTCAGGTACATTCATGCCTCTTTTCCACATCCCTATTCAGAACAAATACAGGATTTGCTGTGATAATACAGTGGCATGTGACTGCCAAACCCAGTTTAGGGTTGGATACACAAGAATAAGAAAAAAATATTTATACTTCATATATACTAAAGTATATGTCATATACTTAATATATTTTCAATATAATACATAAAATTAATTTCCTTTAGTGTAAAGAGTTCACTTTTTTCAGTCTACCCATTATTTTTTTAAAAACTGCAAATATGCCAGAATATTACCGTACCTGGTTTTTGATGAGGCTATGGGTTTTGGGGTTTTGTTTTGTTTCCCTGTTGTGAACACTTTACTATAGAAACCTTTTTCTTTTTAGATTTATTTATTTATTTTCCCCCCTTCTCCTCCTCCTGCCCTGCTGTTTTTGCAGTCTTCTCATTTTCTCTCCTCTAGTATTTGATTCCAGAGACCCCTGATGTGGAGGGAGGTTCCCTGTCAATTGTGCCACCTCAGTTCCTGGTTTCTGCTGCACTTCACCTTGACTCTCCCTTTGTCTCTCTTTTAATGTGTCATTATCTTGCTGCATGACTGTCATGGGCACTGGCTCACCGGGCGGGCACCCTTTCTTTTTTTCACCAGGAATCGAACCCGGGTCCTCCCATGTGGTAGGCAGAAGCTCTATCACTTGAACCACATCTGGTTCCCTAAAGAAACCTTTAAGAATACAAAATTGGAGAGAATATACAGGGAACCCATCCTAGCTCCTGACTTCAAAAAGTACCAATTTATGGTCAATCCCATTTTGGATATATCATCTCCCTTTCCAACATACCCCTGTTATTCTAAAGTAAATGCTGAACAGATAGGAAAGAAACAGATATTTTTATGATCCTCACATAAAACAGTTAAATTCATTTGCAAGGTTGAGAATGAAATTGTTTTTGAGTTGGTATAGGTCCCCATTGTCAACTTATTTTCTTTTTAGTCCCCCTTTTTTACAATAATTTGTCCAGCCTTCCAAAAATCCTTATGTTCTCATAAAAATGTAGAATGGCCTCTGGAATTCCTGAGTTCCTATTACACAATAAATACTGTTAGTAAATAATAAACATTTACATATTTAATTATAGCTTACCTTATTCAAGAAAGGATTTCAAGCTTTTTAAAACAATATAGCAAAACAAACAAACTATAGCAAAGTAGCAGTTTAACATAGGATAAAGGAAGAAAAAAATGATGGGGCAAAAAATAATCAGGAATGAAATGAAACAAATGTATAGTATGCCAACACACAAGGACACTAAATGTGGGCCACAATTTGGTTTTTAAGTTTCAAATGGACACCTTGTTAATATTATATCTCAGAGTTTCCATGAGATGGAAATAAACCAAATTTTAATGGATTTAGGGATTTGTGTTTGTAAAAAATAGAAATTTCTGCCTCGGCTCTTGGTAAGTAAAAACTCTCACAAAGAGTTTATTTTTCATATAATGGGTCATACGAATCAATAAGGAAAGCTGAACACCTCAATAAAAATTTGGTAAAGTATGAATTAGCAATCGGTTCACCACGGAATATAGAAATCCTTTACAACACCTTACCATATTCACCCATTAGAAGTGTTTTTTTATCACTTTTTCATGTTACTGTCCTGTGTTGGGTAGGTTTTGGGTTTCTAAATTTCTGGAAGGCAGTTGGACAGTATATATCACAAGTCTTTGAAACTGAATAAACTCTGATTACTGATTTGACTTTTAAAAATTTTTAAGGAAATAATTGTAGGCAATTGAAAATATTATGTACACAAGGATGTTCTTCACAGCATTGCTCATAAAAACGAAAAATTAAAAACAACCAAATATTCAACAACACCAGTTTTATATGGAATACCTCCAGTCATTAAAACTCTTGCAATAGAAAAGTATTGGGCAGGAGAGTCATAATGCTTTAATTTTAAAAGCAAGTTTCTGTGAGTTATCTGACAGAAAAACTAGTAGGAGAAAATATATCAAAATGTTGATAGTGGTATAGGTAATTTCTAATTTTATTTTTGATGTATTTTCTCAATTTGTGTGTATTTTGCAATAAGAAAAAAAAATCAGTATAAATGAGGCCACTCAGCCAAAGAGCAGTCTCCTATATTGAAAGGAGGTAAATTAGGGGACCACTGTTCCTGTACTTCTCACTTATTTTCTCTGGAATGATCGAAAATCGCAGAGAAAACCAAGCAGCTTTGGGGTTTGCCAAAACTCCTATTTCCTCAAAAGAGATAGCTGGAAAAAGGAAAACTTTTGAGATTAATAAATACAGAAAATAACCTGTCCGGACAAACTAATTAATAAATTTCCAACTCTGTCCTTTCACTCTCTGAACTTCACAGTCCAAACTACTGCAGTTTAAAAAAACAAGTACCCGGTGTCCCACCCCACTAGGTAAAAACGTTTCCTTCAGAGGCCCGTCGGGCACCCGCGGTGTTGGCGGGCGCGCAGCGGCCCCGCCGCCGGGAGGAGCTCTGTTCGCTCCCGGGAGGAGCTCTGTTCGCTCCCGGGAGGTGCGCGCGGGCCGCCGGGCAGGGGCTCGGAGGCCTCGGCGCAGAGCCGGCTCGGGGTTCCGGCAGGCGAGCAGCCGCCAGTCGTGGACACCTCCGCCCCGCTCCCCGCCTCGACCCGCACTTGAATCCCGAGCCTGTGGTGAGGGCCGAGCGGGCGGCCCCGGCGCGGCCCCGGCGCGGGCACGTGGGCCCCGGCAGCCGCCGCCGCCGTCCCCCGCGGCCCAGGACGCTCCTCCCGGGGCGGCCAGGCCGGAAGCCGGCCCAGCGGGGACGCTGAGGCCGTGGAACCCGGGCCTCGGCAGGCTTTCTGCTTTCGCACTGTGTCATCTTAAACACACAGATTCCGGGTGTCCAGGCCCACGCTCCCATGTCACCGAGGATGAGCGACTGGCAAGCAAAGCAAGCAGCGGAAGCAAAACGGTGTTCTTTCCGCCCTTCCCACGGCGGGGTGGCCGTCGACAGGCCCCGGGAGCCCGCGGCCAGTTCCCTCCACCAACAGTTTTTCCACAAAATCCTTTTCCTCTTCAAGCTACGGGCGGTTTTCTTTCTGGCGGGGACCAACCGCCGTCAGCGTAGGTAGGCGAGCGTCATCGGGGAGCGCCAGCATGTCTACTTTAGGGCTGAATCTCCCCCCGGCTTCCGAGTGTCAGGATGGCCGAGTGGTCTAAGGCGCCAGACTCAAGCGTTGCTTCCTCGTTCTGGGGATTCTGGTCTCCGAATGGAGGCGTGGGTTCGAATCCCACTTCTGACACAATGTTTTTTTTTTTCCTCTCTCCAATTCTGGAACAAATCTATACTGGTCTTAACGGTATAAATAAAGGCGAACGAACTCATCTATTTTAAAAGTTGATCTTTAAAATTTTGCCATAGCGCCAACCCTAAAAATCAGTGAACGAGGAAGCATCGCGAGAGCTTATGGGAGTCGCGAGATTCGTGGTGGGAAAAAAAAAAGCCTACTAAAGAGCGGGGGTTGCCGCAGGTTGTCCTGCCGGTTGTATCGCGAGAGGAGCGTGAAGTCTCGAGCTGCGGAGTGCGGGTGTTGGTGCTCCGCGGGCGAGCAGGGCGGAGGAGGGTCGTCGGCTCGCGGCTGCTTCACCGCCGGACTCTGCTCGTTTTGTCCCAGACCCGGGCCCTCGCCTGGTGGGGCAGCGCACAGATCCACTCTCAAAAGTCGAGGGAGTACTGGCGTTTCCTTCGTACTTTATGCACATCCCTGCTTACGTTGGCATCTGATTATTATTGTTTTATCTCTTCTGTCACAACTGAGTACCATTTTAACGCCTGTTACACACAAATGTATAGAATAAAACAACGTTACCTTCTTCCCCAAACGGTTTATTGTATTTCTTTACAGTTCTTTTTTCTTTGCGTTCATATATATGCAATTATAAACGTTTTTTTTTTTTTTTTTTTTTTTTTTTTACAAATGTCATACGATAATACTATTCTCTAATTTTTTTTCACTTATCATTTCTTGGAATCTTTTCCCTGTGAACACTCATTTTCTTTATTTACAAAGAAAATATTGGAAATTATTCGACGGGGGATTTTACTTTATTTAACCATTTCTTTTTTGCTGGAGGTATTTCTAATTATCATGCACCAATAAGTGTTCATTAATGTAACTGTAAGCTTTTATCCCAAATAAATAACCTTTTATAAAACCCAACAGATTGCTGGTACTTTGCCTTAGCACCCCCTTTGGCAGACTAATAGAACCTCTAATGCCAGCTACTGAAGATGCAAAACACCATCATCTCTTTCTCTTTGTTATGAGCACGGGTGACTACTCATTTGATTGATTTTATTAAATATGAGCGAGTTGGCAGGAGAAAAGAAAGCTGGTTCATTTGACAATAGAATTTTCAGGAGACATTCATCTCGGGCAAAATCCAATTGTTCTCTTTGGAAGTCCATAGCTTGGGTTCAGATGGCTAGAACCAAATGGTTTCATTTACTGGAAAACAGGCTCAGCTTCCTGCCATGGTTAAATTAACTGCAGGTAGGTGAAATATGAAATGAAATGTGAAAGCTTAATTAGGGGAAATGAAAATAATTCTCACAAGATGATTATTATTAAATACATAAAAGTATAGAGCATGATATAAAATGTGCATGTTATAAAAGGAATTCTAAATTTGCCTTCAGGCCCTAGTTACAAAATGACTCCCTGCCAAGGAGATGCACAAGGCCATACGCTGATGCAATCAGACTTCAAGAATGTGCATCTTGAAGAATAAGGTTTACAGGAAATAGCACAAGAAAAAGAAGTCCAAGCTCTGACCAATCAGTTTCGGACAAGTTTCCTCCTGTAACTGAGAGTTACGAATTAACAAATTATAGTGTTTAGTTTTATTTTCTAGCATATTGTAAAACAGACAAAAGTTAATAATTGCTGAAGTTGTTTATACTTCCTATTGTGTTGGTTGTTCTAACCTAGTTTATACTTGCTATTGTAATGGTAACCACTCCATCTCCCTTTGTTTGAATCCAGAAAAATGCTCAACTCCTTTGACAGATTTTTAGGCCTGTTTTTCCTGCTTAGCAAAAAACTTTTCTCTCTGTGGAACCCTGGTGTCTCAGGAATTGCTTAGTAACACTTCTTCCTCGATGTTCACTTTAAGAGATCTTGCCTGAACACCGTCATTCCCCTGTTTTGGGGGCCTATAAATTCCCAATGCCCCCTAAATGCTTTGGAACACCTGCTTTCACTGGGTGTTGCCCACTTGGCGAATTGTTGTACTGGTAATAAAGCACTCTTCTTTCTCTTTACAGTAGCAGTTCTTTTGACAATGTGTTCCCACTGCCCTCATAGGAATTTTTCCAGAGCTACAGATGAGCATCTCTGAAGACGCAAACAAGTTGTACTTCTTGCTGGAGAACAGGTTGAGTTAGAAAAACACAGGAAGATAGTATGAGGGAGGGAACACAGACCCACCCCCACCCCCTGCAGTACTGCTGCACTCACAGGTGCTTCTTGGAGTTACTGGGAAGACACGTTCATCACTCCTTCCACCTCTCCTTTACTGCTCCCCACAGAAAGAGGAATGATCTGAGTAAGAGTTAGTAAGACCTTTCACATTTTTTGGACACACCTTTCTCTTTTGGGTGGAATAAATGTTCTACTCTGCTTCTGGGATGCCAGCCTTCTGCTTTGGTATTTTTAGAGTACCTAGTCCATCACACAGCTGCCTGGGAGTTGTCTAACGGTTCTAATGGGCATGGAAGGAAGGAGTACAAAAGTCCACTCTAGCTTCATGTTCAAACCAGCCTCTTCCAGCCACACTTACCAGCAATGAAGTTGCTATTTTGTTTCTGCCACTGGTATATATATGTTTCAACTCTTTCCAATCTCTTAAAGGGTACTTTTTTAAAAAAAGGTAAAATGCTGGCTCTCATGAAAACAAAAATAAATGTGCCAAATACTTTATTTAACTCATAAAATAATGAGGGAACCAATAAGATGCTCTGATTCAAAGGAAAATTCAAAGCACCACATATTTATAGGCAATCTGGAATGCCAACAAGGAGAATAAAATGGACTGCTGATTATTTAAAAGAACGAAAAGGAGATTTAAAAACTCTTTCAAAATTTACAATGGAAGATGTATGCTCTTACCCAAAATCCACTCTATATACCTGGATTTACCCTATTGCTCTCTGCAGTGTTTGCATTTCTGATTCTTTTTTGGAATAAGAATTCTCCTCTGAAGAGCTTTCACAAAACGTAAGGAGTTTCCCATTCTCACTTCCCCATATGAAGTAAAATGCCAATTATCTGTAAGGTGGCATAGAGGAAATACCTGTTTTTCAAGCATTTTTCTTCAGAAATATCCAAGGGCATCCCATCCTCCCAATATAGCTTGGCTTCCTGAGGAAAATAAATGGTGAATTTCCCAAGGGCAAGTAGCCCACCCTAGGATAGCATTAGTAGTGTGAGATTAGAATGATAATTGAATTTACTAACCATTTCATCTGCTTGAACTTCCGCTCTACCTAGGGAATTATAAAGAAGACACAAGGGAGTGGAGGCGGCTCGGGCGATTAGACGCCTGCCTCCTACCTCGGAGCTTCCCAGAGTCTCGTCAAAAGACCAGCAGGCACAACAAATGCAAACAAGGAGGGGGTGGGGAGAAATAAGTGAAAAAAAAAAAAAAAAGAAAGAAAGAAACAGGTTCACTGAAGGAGGCTAACATACCAATAATCCTTTGAGGTGCTGTTTAAAAGCAAAAACCTGCCCCAGTCTGGGAGGAAGAACTATAATAAAAATTCAAGCTAACTCCAGCAAAGTCTGCTAGTCTTCACCCAAGGACCAGAATCTGACATCAACATCCCGGTTGCTAATTAACAAACTGGAATACCCTGCCGGAGTCGCACTCCCTGCCCCTGCCGCACTCCACAGAGCTCACTTCCTGTCGTCCTCAACCCTCCCTGTCCCCCCCACCTTCCCCTTGTTTCAAGTAGCCCTTTGAGCTGCTCCTCCAAGTAAGTTTTTTGAACAGAAACCTCTTTAGGTACTGCTCCTGCATTTATGCCACTTTAGTTCAGTGAACTTGCTCTGCATTCCTTTTTAAAGTCTTTTATTTTCAGCATAACAATAGTAATATTACTAGCACCACTAATTTAGTAATTTCTGCATAAGTGCTAAGTGCTTTCTAAAAGGTTGCTGTGTATTAGTGTATTTACTCCTCACAACTCAGTGAAGTAGGTGATATTGTTATCCCCATTTTACATATGGAAAACTTGAGTTCCAGGGAGAAAAAATAACTTGCTCAAGGCCACTTGGCCATAGAAATATTTGTGTAAATAATTGCCTCTCCACCTTGGCAGCACAACTAAAAAAATCATCTGAGGAGCTCTTAAAAACCACAGGTCCCGGTGGTGACCAATGAATGGCCACAGCTTCCACCTTGCTCGGTCTGGTGGAGGTCCCAGCACGGCTTCCAAAAGGCAGCTGGCCTTTGTCATAGCTTCTAGGAATGTCCGGACGTTAAAGGTCTTTGTTATTCGTGGCGTCCTCCTGGGAGCACACTTCACAGTTTATGCTAATTAGTGATTTAGGGTGGGGGCTGACTGAGCCCCAAAGTCGACCAGGTGATTAGAGGTTGGGGCTTTGGGCCACAGGTCATTAGTCCTTCCTCAAGGGTGGGCGTCCTTGGAACCCGAGATCAACCACAAGGGCAAAGAATCCCTCAACCTCGACTACATGAAGAAGCCTCAGTGAAAACTCTGGACACGGAGACACTCCGGTGAGCCAACTTAGTAATACTCAGTGTGTGTTGTACTCTGTGCCCTTAAGGACAAAGGAAGCTTTGCATTTGGAACCAGATGTGCACAACACGGTTCTTGGCTGATGTTAATTTGTATCCTAGTCCTGTGACTGTGTGTATTGTAGGCATCAATGACTTCTATCAGTGTTTCTAGCAAGTGATCAAACCTTAGGTGGCTTTGGCAGTCTGGAGGACTGTGTCCTTATCTTCCCAATTTGTCTAACTGGAGGTACTTAGCTCAGTCATAAGCAAGTTTTACAAACTTCAGGTGATTCCAATGTGCATCTAGTTTTAAGAACTGCAGATGTGAGTAAAGGAGCTACATGTGTTTATATCTGTGGGAAAAGATGGCAGAAATGAGGAAAAATTAGAAAATCGTATAAGTCATATCATAGTATTCAACTTGTTTTTACTATCTGGTCAAGAGATCTAGAGGCTCACTGACATTTTAGCACCCCGCTAAATTTTTCCCTGAAGGCCCTGGTTTTGTGAAAGCACCAAGAGTGATTATTTTATTGTGCAGCTGCAGTTGGAGAATCACTGCCCTGGGGGCGTGAATGGGTTTGATTTCCTTTGCTGACTCAATTTTCTTTTTATCTTTTTTGGCCCCCTGCCAGAGCTTTCCCCCACATACACTCACAAATGTCCATCATTCATACCCTTTACGATAAAAGCTGATCTTTTCAGTGAGACTGAATTTCCCCATGAGGCTGGTTTTTAAAATATATTCATTGAGAAATCTTGCTGTATGTAATATATCCCAGTGTACTGGGTTTGCCCTGGGGTTGTAATAGGGAACCGGGGAAACAGCCCTTGGGGACACAGGGACCCGGCTGGGGGCAGACCAGCCAGCTGGCAATTGTAATGCTGTGACTGTTGTAGAATTTAAGAGAAGTTCAATTATTTGAGTATAGAGAGGCCAGGACTCAAGAATGATTTTGAGAAGGAAAAATGGTTTATTGACAGCCGGCCGGACTCGGGAACTTCTGTTTGAATCCCGAGCCCGGAACAAGATTTTCAAACGTCTTTTATACTGAGAGGAAAGGCCAAATGGTCCCTTTGTTTCAGTTCTCAATAGGCTTCAATTAGCATATATCTCTTCCACATCTTAGGTAAGCTTTTAGCATGGACTCCAGATATTCTAGATAAGCTTTTAGCATATTTACTTTTTGCATTTCCCCTAAATACTTAAAGTTTATAGCCCTTGCATTGTTAAACATTTCCTGGGACTGGAGCCGCTGCCACTGTCTCTAAGGGCAGGACTGCAGCCTCTTACCGTTCCACACCCACAAGTCAAACAACTTAGTTATCTCTGAAGAGACAAAGAGCCTTCCACCCATAGCCCACTTCATGACGAGTGTTAAAACAGGCACCGGAAGAAGTGCTATAAACTAAGGTCTCAGGCTAAGGAAGAGAAAGCCAGGAAAAGAATGGAAGTGGGGAGGAAGACTGATTAAAGCAGAGGGAAACGAAAGTACTTCAAAATGGCATTGGTGAAAATTTCGATGGGAGGAGGTGGTAGCAGAAAAAGCTGGAGAGAGTAACGGGTCAAATCACTAAAGACTTGACCTTCTAATCTATATTGAGGCTCGATGTCTATCCCTGGGGTGGGTGAGGTCCTCTAAACCTATAGCCTTAGTTAACTGAAAGAATCCAAGACTGAGAGACTAGACCTGGAGAAGCCTTGCAGGAGGGGAGTTTGATCTGGGCAACTCAGAGATTGGAAGATGTCCTTATATCCGAAATTTGGTCACAAATCAAGAGAAAAGGAAAGGGAATCAGAAAAAGGCATGCGTTTTAAAATTCTACAAGCCTTTCTGAGAGTCTCATCCATCGCTTCACCCATAAAAGGAGTAGAAGAGCAAAACTAAAGGGAAACTTGGTTATGGAGATATGGAAAGTTAGGGAAAGCGATTCACATTTACCGCAGATTTTAGAGCCCAAGTTAGTCTAGAGAGGTTGTACAATGTGTCCGCAAGGTGCAGAATTCTGTGAAGAGGGCTGGCCGGAGACACTGCGCCGGAATAAATTGTGTAGGTCGGGGTCAAAAGGCTTTGCGTTTCAAAGCCTGACTATCAGAAGTCCATCTGCCTCGTGCCTGGTTTTCAGGATCAGTGAGATCACGTGTTCAAAAGAGCATAACTGTACCAGCACGAAGTATGGAGCCTGTAAATGCTGTGTAGTGTTGGCCGGACAAGCAACTCGGTATTTTATGTGTTATGCATGACTGGGTGAGTTTGGGCGGCTTTCCCACCCTCCTGGGGTAGGGACCTGATGCCTGGGAGCCTCCGAGAGGTGAGTCCTCCTCGTGTCCTAGAGAGGGCCCGGAAGTAGCTTGGCTTTTGCAGGCTGGGACGACTCTAGGCTCTGCCTCTCTACGGTCAGTTAAGTTACTCTGACTTCCCGGCTGTCCCCCTGGAATTCGAATTTGCTAGCCCGAGGGTCGAGGCGCGGCCCCAGCGAGTGAGGAGGCTCGGTGGTCCCTGGGCTCCCGCGGGAGCTGCCGTGCGGGCTGCCTGGGCCCGGGCCGAGGGCTCCCGCTCCCAGTTGGCGCCACCGGGCACTTCCGGCTGGAGCCCCCAGGGTGGTCCGCAGACCGGCCCGGCTCTCACGGCTGGCTTAAAAGAGAGAAGAGCCTCCTGTTTGTTCCCTGTATTTGGTGCTTTTTAAGCGCTCATCCAGTTTTAATGTGACGTCAAGAAAAGTGTTTGGGAAAGCACTTCGTAAACTGTCTAGTACTTTATGAGCGTGAGAGCGTTGTATGTGACTGTGTTATATAAAAACGGGGAATCGGCTCCAGCACCTGCCAAGTGCCGTGGAGATGAGCAGACGCTGTGGAATCCCAGAGGAGGCGGCAGCTAATAGTTTAAGAACCAGGAAAAGGAAGAATCTTTACCTTTTAGTTTGTGATCTGTTGTCTCTCACAATTTTTCTTTGGTTGTG
The DNA here is from genome assembly GCF_030445035.2 of Dasypus novemcinctus. NCBI lineage: Eukaryota > Metazoa > Chordata > Mammalia > Cingulata > Dasypodidae > Dasypus > Dasypus novemcinctus. Next base: position 68,834,049 of record NC_080694.1, on the reverse strand, counting down.
GGCTATTCTGGAATTTGCCTTCTGATCGAATGTAACGAATTTTGGCTTATTTTTTAAACTAATAGTGATTTTTCATTCCGTTTATTTGGCCAGAATGTAGCTGGCATCTAGGTGCTTCTGCTCATCATAGAAGAGTTGCCTGTTTCCTTTCCGCGCTATAAAGAACCTCAGGGAAGTAACTCTCAACGCGGAGTTTAATCGTTTTTTCCTTTGAGTTATTTAAACTCAGCGCACCATGAAGCCAATAAAAACTACAGCTTTGTCCCTCCAAGTTCCCCAGGAGCCTGCGAGGCTTCTAATCCCAAAAGAGGATGAAGATGAACATATTTGCAGAGAATCTGGCTTTCAAGGGAAGAAACCGAATAGCAGGGAAATCTGTCGCCAGCGTTTCAGGCAGTTCTGCTATCAAGAGACCCCTGGGCCCCGCGAGGCGCTGAGCCGGCTCCAGGAGCTCTGCCGACTGTGGCTAAAGCCGGAGACCCACACCAAGGAGCAGATGCTGGAGATGCTGGTGCTGGAGCAGTTCCTGATCATCCTGCCCGAGGAGCTGCAGGCCTGGGTGCTGGAGCGGCACCCAGAGAGCGGGCAGCAGGTGGTGACTGCACTGGAGGATTTAGAAAGAGAGCTGGATGAGCCAGGAGAGCAGGTGGGAAGGGAATTCAGGTCTGTGTGGGGAGGTCTCCGCAGTTGGGAGAGCTGGCACGTTTTTCTAGTGAAGTCTAGAGCCACCAGCTTTCTGATTGTGCATTCATTTTTGAAGGTAGAGAAGTCTGTCCTCTCCCTTTTGGGATTTTCATGAATTTTTTTCTTACCTCTATGATTTTTAGCTCTAGTTTCCATATTGATGACCTCATGAACCCATCTGTCCCCAATTTTTTGTAGGTTCTTGTTAGTACACAGGAAGTGCCCCAGATGAAGACAGAACCTATGGAAACCACGCTGGAGTTAAAAAGTGAATCTCCACAGTCCAACCTCTCCCCACAAGACAAGGGTGAGGAGCAGTATTCAATTCACTATGAATGGAGAGAGTGGGAGGACAAAGATGCTCCTTAGTTGACCTTGGGAACCAAAGTAATATTAAGAATTGTGGCTTATGTGAAGGAACTCTGGGTTCCTGGCTTTTGCTGTAGGTGTTTCACAAAAGCACCCAACCTCATAATGCAGTAGGGGCTGCAGGTCTCCAGTTTAACTGGAAGCTTATTCGATTATGATTCTTACGGCAAGGAGGACACCAGATCTTGATGCCAGAGACTAGTTAATGCTGGTAATACCTGTTCTTCCTTCTCTCTTTCCCTGAAATATTGCTTCTACTCAAATTTTCCACCTGATTTTGCCCATTGACCATCTTTTATTCTTGATTGTTTATATGAAAACATTAATCCTTTCTCATTATGTAAGTGCTCTTCTGAGTTTTCACTAACATAAACCTGACCCCATATTCCATGTGGCAGCAAAGTTTTTTTAAAATAAAGTTTACTTGGAGCCTTGTGGCTTTAAATTAATTCTTTCTTTCTCTTTATTGGAGAAGTTGTAGGTTTAAGAAAAAAGCCATAAATAACAAAATATACCTCCTTAATAACACCTTGCATTACTGTAGTATATTTGTTACAATTCGTGAAAAAAAAATTTTTATAATTGTACTATTAACTGTAGTCCATCATTTTGCAATAGGGTTCACTATATTCTACAGTCTTACGTTGTCTTTATTTCTTTAAGTTTTTATTCCAGTAATATATCTATATCCCATAAGGTTTTTTTTCCATTCATCTCAAGGTATTTACTGATTTCCTTGTGAATTCTTCTTTGACCCATTGATTAAGAATGTGTTATTTAACTTCCGGTATGTGTTGATTTTCCAGTTCTCTGCCTGTTACTGATTTCCAGCTTCATTCCATTGTGACCAGAGATGGTGCTTTGTACAATTTCAATCTTTTTAAATTTATTAAGACTTGTTTCATGACCCATCTATCCTGGAGAATAATTCACGTGCACTTTAGGAATTTGTACTCTTCTGATTTGGTTGCAATGTGTATTTCTGTTAGATCTAGTTCATTTATCATATTATTCACGTTGCTTGTTTACTTATTGATATTCTATCTAGATGTTCTATCTATTGATCAAAGTGTTATATTAAAGTCTATTATTGTAGAAGTGTCTTCAGAACTTCCTTCAGTTTTGCCAGTGTTTGCCTCATATATTTTGTAGCACTGTGGTTTGGTTACTATTTGCATCGTTTTCCATTCTTTCACTTTCAACTATCTATGTCTTTGGGTCTAAGGTGAATGTCTTGTAAATAACATATAGTTGGCCAGTCTGTCTTTTGATTGATTGGAGCATTTAATCCATTAACATTCAGTGTTATTATAGTAAAGGCAGTACTTATTTCAGCCATTTGGTCTTTTGGTTTTATATGTCATATCTGTTTTGTCTCTCTTACTTTATTGCAGCCTCCTTTTTCTTTATAGTTCATCTATTGAGGATACGGTACTATTGTATTGGGTTTTGCATTTATCCATTTGGCTACCTTTACTTAAGACCTTCAGTTCTACACATTTCTCCAAGCCACTCTCTCCTGTCTTTTCCTTTCGCCATGAAGGACTCCTTTGACCAGTTCTTGTAGGGCAGGTCCTTTGGTGATGAATTCTCTCATTTTCTGTTGATCTGTGAATATTTTTGAAGGATAGTTTTGCTGGATAAAGAATTCTTGGCTGGCAGATTTTTAGTACCTTAAATACATCATACCACACAGTCTTTTCACCTCCATGCTTTCTGATGAGAGATCGGCAATTAGTCTAATTGAGGTTCTTTGGTATGTGATGAGTCATTTTTGTCTTGCTGCTTTTAGATTCTCTCCATCTTTGGCATTTGACGTTTTGATTAGCATGTACCTAAGGGTGGCTCTATGCTCTGCATCCCAGCAGGAGGGACCTGAGCCATCCTGTCTCTGACTCCCAAGCTTTTGGGGCCCAATGAGGGAGAAGGGTCTGGACTGGTGGGTCTGGGTCATAGATTTCCTACCTCTTTCGCTGTTTTTTCTTTTTCTTAGATTCACCACTTATGGAGTCCTCTTCCAGTCTCTATGATCCTCCAATGTTACAAAGAAGTGTAATTTGTTCTTTTATTCATTATTTCTGAGGGGGATCTTTTCCAGGGGTTGTCTTTAAGTTCTCTTATTTTGCTTCGGGGTTTGTGGATCAAATCAATGTTTTACAAATCATCCTTAGTTTGCAATTTTGTGCAAAGGTGCCTCTGAAAGAAACTGCATATATTACTACCAGTATCTGACATATGGATATGGCTTAACTTGAAGTAAAAACAGTGCTATGACAGTTCAATTAATGCTAGCTTATAGCTAGCATTTCCTGCATGCTAGCATTTTTCTAGGCACATGAATCTTCATGTAATCCTCACTGCAACCGTGTGAAGGTCTGTATTGGTATATTCATTTTACCAGAGGAAACTGAAGCACGGAGAGTAGCACTGAATAAGTTGAAGTATGATAAGATAAAGAAAATATATAAAACAAGTAACACAATCCTATTTTCATCCATTACTACATATTGTCAGGCATTCTAAAGATTACCCAGGAATTGTTTCCAATGGCTGGATATATATGCCGTGACAGACAACTGAGCTGAAAAGGTAAAACCTACTGTGGGATGAATTATATGATTCAGGTCAGGAAATGTGACCTGCAGTGGCCCATTTGTCCTACATGGACTGAGGCCTTCGATTTCTTTTAAGTGTTAGCCAGGGTTCTAGTATGAGAGGCAGCTCTTAGTGGGGGCTTGAGGTGGCACTCACTAAAGTTATTTTCTCTCTTGCTTCTTCTGCCTCTTCATAATTCTGGGCCTTTTCCCTTTCCCTTTATGAAAAGCAAGCAGTGAACTGGAGACAGAAGACTGACTTTAAATGCCCTGTCAGCAACACATAACCTCTCATAGCTCAGCTATGCTAGGGCGACATTAATACCTACCTCACTTTTATTCTGAGGATTAAGTGAGTGAACTCATGTGAAATTGTCTAGCATCATCCTGGCATTTAAAAGGTGCTAAAATAATCAGTTATTTTGTTTTCAAAAGTATGAATATCTTTGGAAGTTGATTTATATCCCCTTTGTAAACATTTAGAATCATTTACTTATTTTTCCCTTCATTTATTTCACGTCCACATAGTGAAATAAATTAGTGATATTTGCATATCCTGTTTATTCTTTCAGATGGTAGACTTGAAATTGACAACAGGGAGTTGATTGTAGAGCAGAAAGTTTCTGAAGAAATAAAATCCCCAGTAGAGATATTTGAAAGATTCAATGGAGTTGGTGCCCAGAGACCTGATGGAAGAGAAGGCTCTAAATACAAGAGAAGCTCTGAAAACCAAAGGAACGATTCCAAAGGAAAAAAACCATTTAAATGTGACGAATGTGGGAAAAGTTTCCCACATAGATCTAGCTTTATTCAACATCGGAGAATTCACACTGGAGAGAAACCGTATGATTGTAGGGTGTGCGGGAAAGCCTTCAGAGTGAGCTCCAGCCTCACTGTTCATATGAGAATCCACTCTGGCGAGAGACCTTACAAGTGCACGGACTGTGGGAAAGCTTTTACTGCAAGCACACGCCTTCTCCAACATCAAATAATCCATACCAGAGAAAAGCCCTACAAATGTGAAGAATGTGGTAAGCGTTTTAATGTCAGTTCCAGCCTAATTCTCCATCAAAGAATCCACTCGGGATACAAGCCCTATAAGTGTAATGAATGTGGGAGAGCCTTCATTGCCAAGTCATACCTTGTTCAACATCAGAGAATCCATACAGGGGAGAAACCGTATAAATGTAAAGATTGTGGGAAATCCTTTAGGCAACAATCAGGTCTTGTTCAACATTTGCATATCCATAACAGGGAGAAACCTTGCAAATGTGAAACATGTGGAAGAGTTTTCATCAAGACCTCAAGCCTTTATCGACATCAGAAAGTTCATTCAGAGAAAATTCTGTAAATGTGGTGAATAAGGTAAAATAGTCTGAGGTCATTTAGCAGGGTCTCAGACAGTGTAGACACTGGAAACAATGTAAAAGAAGGCAAATGTTATAATCTGGGTTTTAGTAGTATGAGAAGCACATTTTGCCAACCTACCCACAAGCATCTCCCAATTAAAACCTTCCCCCCATTTTTTGGGAAAACAGATAGTTCTCACTTTTCCCAGTTTGGACCAATATGGATGAAGTTCCCTAAGCAGTTTACTTACCAGTCCTCCAACAACACAGTTCAAATTTCAGTTAACACAGCATATTAACTGAGTAAGTGCACACAACCTTAAGAGGCTACCTCTTCAGGCCACACATCACTGTAAATAAGAGATGTGCATCATGAGCATGCCCACTCGTTTCCAAGTCTGCAGGTGATTGATGACCGTATCTGTTATTCAGGTCAGGTCATGCACAGACAGCAGAGTTTGTAGTTTGTGTTGCCTGCCTCCTTGACTCCCTGTGATAAACACTCATGCCATTTTATAAAAATGTATAATTAAAGATTATCCAGTGCTCCCTCTGCCTACAGAGGCCCACACCAAATCCTAGTATGTATTTCCATCTTTCCATTTCTCAGCAAGCTCTATTCTTTTCCCCATTTCCCAAATAAATTTTTTACTGGCCTAAAAAAAAAAAATCCATTCAGCCAACAAAACTGAAAGAAGAAATTAAAAATAATAAAACTGGAAGGGAAATTCAAATTGCATGTAAATGGAATTCTAGAAGAAATGGCTGGCTGGGAATGCAGACACTACAGCTGTTTGAGAAACTACATATACAGCCAGAGAAGCTTAGCGAAGGTGAACTTAACAATAAGTGAGGAAAATGGTTGTGATGAAAAGGATGAAGATGCCTGGGAGAAAGTGATGTCAACATAAAGCTTCACATAAAAGGACCTGTCAGAGATACTTGACACTTTGACACTGCAAAGGATAAACTGTTGGAAACTGATCCAAACTTAGACAGGAGTATGGTAAGCCAAGGCAGAGAGGAAAGGTGCTTTGTGTTGTAATTTGTACAACTAGAAGGCAAACACCGTTTAAACTAGTGTTGATGTTATTTACAAAGAAATTAAACCTTCAATTTTCAATGTTTCTAATGTTATAAGTTGGTGTACTAGTTTTCATTTTACTCTTATCATTTCCCTGTACATTAATAACTGACAGTTCTGAATTCTTTAATGAGAATTTTGTTTAAAGATTATGCAACAACCCTAATTTTTCTCATTGATGCTGCGTTCCATGGTTTCAGCTTGTACGGTTATTTTTATAGTGTCACACTACTATGCAAAGTGACTACTACCCCTGTTGAATTTCAATTAGGACTTGTAGAGATGTCAACACTGATTTTTTTCCCCATGGTGGGACTTCCAGTTTCCAAGAGAAGTTTATATATATATATATATATATATATATATATATATATATATATATATATATATATATATATATATATATATATATGAGCAATATCTAGGCCGAGCGTGAGAAGGCGCTGGGCACCCGCAACACGGTGGCTGCGAGAAAGGCGGGAGGGCTAGTCCCACGAGGCGCCCGGGGTCGTTAGCCGGAGGGCGTCAGGGCCTCGGGCTGGAAGCCCCTCCCGGGAGCCGGAGAAACGGCGCGCTGACGTCACCCGCGCCTGCGCCCACGGCGCTGCGTGAGGTGGGCGGGGTCGGTAGGTGCGGCGCGACTGCGAGTGCGCAGAGGAGCCAGCTCTCGGCGCCCCGTGTGAGCCGCCTGAGGAGAAGGCCTGCGACCCCCAGCTTAGTTCGGAGTCCTCCCCTTTGCGGGAAACTCCTGCCTGACCCGGGTTCCGAGCTGGAGCTGCCCAGGCCCCCGGGCCGCTGAGGGAGGCGGGGGCTCCGTCAGGGCCGGAGGCGTCCGGGGAGGGGGAGGGAAGTGGGAGGAAATTCTGAGCCGCGTTTGGCTTTGAGCGCGCGCAGGGTGGGGGGTCGGCCTCTCGCCTGAGCTTAGGGTGCCTCCTTATTCCGAGGAGAACCTGAAGGAAACCTGCAGACCCATTTCCTCTTCGTAGTCCTTCGGTTGTTTGTGTCTGAGCTGTGGAATTGCGCCTCCCTCTCTCCTGAGTGAGACTTGTTCTCCCCCTCACAGAGGAGGTGCGCGCGCGGTAGGAGCTGGGTGAGGAGCCGCCTCTGCCCCTTCGCTCCCCGGAAGCTCCGCCTCCCTGCCGCAGGGTGCTGTGGGGAGGGTCGGGGCTTTGTGGCAGGACCCCGCAAGCTGTGCGCACCCGAGGCTACCCTTCTGAAAAATTCGCAGGTTTATCTTATGGGTATTTTTTACTTATCAATGCAAACAGTTACTTGTTCTTTTCAGAACTTTGGGAAGTTTCTCCAGAACAGACTCGAGAACCGTCATTACTTTTTTAAGTCATGCGACTGAAGGACTGAGGAAGGTTTCAGCCCTGGCTTCTCAATCTGTGAGGGACAGAAGAGGCATGTGGCAAAGAAGGAACTGCAAGTAAATGACCAGCCTGATGGAGAAAATTTTTTTGTTTTAATTTTTAAATTTTTTGATCAAGAAATCTTACGCCAACTTTTCAGTTAGTTTTGTTACCAGGATTCCCTTGGGCCCTGTGAAGTGCTGGGCTGATAGCTCTGCCGACAGTGGCTGCGGCTGGCTTGCGATACACACCAAGGAGCTGCTTGCTGATGCTGGAGCAGTTCCTGACCATCCTGCCCAAGGAGCACCAGACCTGGGTGCAGAGCAGCATCCAGAGAGTGGAGCAGCTGTTGTGACCTTACTAGAGGATTTGGAGAAAGAGCTTGAGGAACCCAGACAGGAGGTGGGAAGGGGAAGTGTTTTCTGAAATGAAAAGCAGCATAAGGCTTGAGCTGGGGAGCTTTACCACAGCTGTAGGAGGGTGGGTGGGTAACTTTAAATATATATGTGTGTGTGTTTATTAGAGAAGTGAGTAAATACAGAACAATTATGCTTAATGTGCAGGATTCCCATACATCACCTCTTCACCAACTGGATGTTCATTGTTACAGATTATGAAAGAACGTCATCAAAATATTACTACTAACTCTGGTCCATAGTGTACATTTGGTTTATTTTTTCCATACCCCCCATTGTCAACACCATACATTGATTGGTATTGTACCTTTGTTACACCTCATGAGAGAATGCTCTCTTATTTGTACTGTTAACCACTTTCCATCATCCACTGCATGGTTCACTGTGCTATACAGTCTCCTGCCTGGTACACTTCATCCAAAGTGTACACTCAGGGAGGCGGATGTGGTGACTGGGCTCCCACCTACCACTGAACCCGAGTCCTCCTGGTGAAGGCAAGCTGGCCCAGGGCCTCGACGGAAAGTTGACAGCCCATGCCACTGTGGAGAGCTGACCCCAGACAGCGAGAGTAAATGGGGGTGGGGGGTGGGGTGGAGAGTAAGTAAAAAATGAAATAAAGCTCTTTAAAAAAAAACTGTACATTCAGTGGCTCTCAGCTTATCTTAGAGTGTGCAGTCTCACCTCAGTAAATTTTTCAACATTTTCCTTAGTCCAAAAGGAAAAATCCCATACCCCCCTATTATTGACCCTTAGCTTTGGTATAATACATTCTTTGACACCGATGCAAGAATATTATAATATTGCTGTTAACTGTAGTCCTGCAAGTTACATTAATGCAAGTTACATTAATTGCATTTTCCCATGCGTCACCATATTCTTAACACGCTATAATAGTGACATACTTGTGTGTCATTCTTGTATTTGCACTATTAACCACACTCCTCATCCACCACTGGGATCACTATGTTATAAAACTCCTAGATTTACTCTCTAGTATTATTTCAATTGACATTTACATCCTTAGTCTACCCCATTTCAGCCACAGTCCTGTTTATAGACCAGCTGTGTTAGTTATACTCCATGTAATGTGTTACCATCAACTCTATCCATTTCCCCACTTTTACTGTTAAGTTACAAATTCTACATATATTAAGCATCAGTACTCTTTCTCAGCTCTCATCCTATCTCATAGTAACCTATACTCTAGGTTTTAACTCCATGTGTTTATTCATATTTATTTATTTATTTAAAAGATTTATTGCTGGGAGCCTTCTTCCCTTTGAGTCCGTGTTCTGGCGCTAGTTGCTGAGCTTCCCTTCGGGCCCCAAGTTGGGTGCCAGTTGCTGAGATCAGTTCAGCGATGGGTTGGCTCAAAGGGAAGGCAACACAGAGCTTTACGAAATAAAAGGACAGAGAGAAAGACATCAGAGAAGAGATAAAGATGGGACCAGGGGACTCACGGCTTCTGGAACTGAGAGTCTTGCCCCTAGTTTCCATATTGTATTTATTGGAAACTACTGAGCAGCTCTTTGCTATGAGAACTGCAACATCATCTACAATAATAGGGAACAACTGCAACATCTACAATAAGGAACAGGTCATACAAAGTTCAAATATACTTTAAACTCTTTCCCACAATTTATTTTATTTATCACACCCCCCCCCCCATTGTCTGCTTTCTGTGTCCGTTTGCTGTGTGTTCTTCTGTGTCTGCTTGTATTCTCATTAGGCAGCTCCAGGAACCCATCCTGGGACCTTCTGGAGTGGGAGAGAGGTGATCGTTCTCTTGCGCCACCTCAGCTCCCTGATCTGGTATGTCTCTTATTGTCTCTCTTCTGTGTCTCTTTTTGTTGCACATGCTGTGCTAGCTCTCCATGTGGACCAGCACTCCTGTGCAGGCCAGCACTCTGCAAAGGCCAGCACTTCATGTGGGCCAACTCTCCTCATCGGCCAGCTTCCCTTCACCAGGAGGCCCTGGGCATCGAACCCTGGACCTCCCATATTGTAGACAGGAGCCCGATTGCTTGAGCCACATCTGCTTCCTATTATTCATGTTTAGTTCATGTTAGTGAGCCCATATAATATTTGTACTTTCAAGTCTGGCTTTTTTTCACTCCACGTAATTTCCTCAAGTTTCATCCATGTTGTCGTATGTGGATGGGTAACTTTTATTGCCCCTGTGCTTACTAGTGTTGTTAAACCCTTGTTTTACATCATCTCTGATTCACTTTGTGAATTCCCCTTTGCCTCCTGGGATTGGATTGGGCTTCTGGTGCTTCCTGCCCTGGGAATTTATTTTCTCTTTTATCTGAGTTTTAGCCACAGATTCTTTTTGGGGCCCAATTGAACCTAATTTCCTCCAGGCCCCAGCCCATATAAAAAAGCAGAAGGAGCTCATTTATGAGGTGGTGCACCCAGGAGGAGTCTAGAGTAGTCACTGAACATTGAGCTCCAAACAAGTGAGGGCCAGCCCAAAAGTGCCTCTTCACTGGATGGAGGTGAGAAGATCAATGTCCCCTGAGGAGGCAAGTGGAGGCAGTAGAATGTCTCTGGCTTTAAAAGTCTAAGTGTCAGGTGTAGTATGCTGACCATTTTCAATAGTCTGTTTTTCCATCTTTGTTCCAGTAGAGCCACAGACATACAGTTCAGAGTTTAACTGGTTAGGTTGTCTGTTTAAAATTCCCAATGAAAACATGAGCAGTAATCTTGTCACAAGTCATATATATATATATATATATATATATATATATATATATTTGAAGTAGTTGCTCAGTCACTGAGCTACATCCGCTTCCCTTAGCTCTTCTTATTGACAGTGTAGTCATCTACTCTCTTTCATTCAGCTGTGTGTTGCCATCAGTATTTCCTTTGCTCTTTTCCAATATGACTTACCACCAAGCACAAGCTTCCAGGGGGGGTCTTTGAAAGTAAACCTCTTAAAATTTTTCCATAACTCTGGTAGTAGCTCTCTTTTAGTTCAAACCAGCTTCCTTTTTCCAGTTTCTGTTTCTGTCAGTGTCAAGACCATTTTCCTGGTCCTCAAGGCTTGTAACCTAGGAATTTTCCTTAGCTCAACTCAGTTCGAAATCTGTCTATTGAAATTTGTGGGATATATAATACACAATATTGTGTGTTCTGAGAGAGGATGATCATAACAAAGTTCTCTATCCTCATGGAGCTAAAATTCTTCTCTAGGAAAATCAATCACCTTGGTCAGAACATGAGAGTCATTCAAGGGAACTTCTTCCTCTCTATCAGTTCCTACAGCCCATCAGCCACCAAGTTCTATCTGCTTTCTTACATTTTACTCTTATCTCTTCTTTCATTTCTCATTGTTCTTCCTTTATCCTTCCATAGACTATTTATGTGGCCACTGAATTAGTTTCTTTGCTTCTAGCAGATGTCCATTTTCTCCTATAAGTCCACATTCTACACTATCACTACAGTGACTTTCATAAAACCCAAACCTAGTATTTCTCACCTGCTTAGCATCTGCTAATGGTTCAAATCTTTAGGATGGCAACAAGATTCTTATGATTTAGCCCACCTTTCCTGTCTTTCCCCCTTCATATTCAGACTTTCCAGTCAGACCAAATTATTTTCAATTGTCCAAAACATTTTTAAGAAAATGCTTCAGTGATTTTGTACATATATTCTTTCCATCTGGGAAGTTCTCACCTATCTCCCCTTCCCCTCTCCTGACCATTAGTACTCATATTTATGATAGATTAACCTCTTCTCTGCTAACCTTTCTGTGTGATCCTTTCTGGCAGAGTTAGATGTATCCTTCTCTGAGCTCCCACAGCTTGTATATTCCCCTTTGTTATAGCATTTAACACCTTGGATTGTGTGGTATACTTACTTATATGTCTCATCTCTAGAGTGCAGCCTCCAAGAGGGCAAGGTATTTATGTTAATATCAAGTATATAGCAAGGAACTTGACCCACAGCTGGCATTCAGCATTTGACATGAATTATCTGAGAGTGGCATTTGAAAAACCAAGGAGGAATTTCTAGAAACAGAAAACGAGTAACATTTCTCTATCTTTTCCAATGTAAGATAAGCAATAGTGCTGGGATACTAAGATATAACAACAATGATAACAGTAGCAGAATGTCTCTGGCTTTAAAACTATTACATAATACAGTATGTCAGGCACAGTTTTATGTGCTTAAAATCTGATGAAGCATGAACTCTTGCCCACATTTTGTAGATGAAGAAACAGAAGTACAGAGAAATTATATGACTTGCCCAAGGTTACAGAGCTAATAAGACAGAAAGAAAGGAAATAAGAATTTAGTGTGAATTTGTATGATTTCTCATCCTTCATTTACAGATGGTCTTACAAATCTATAGAATAAAATAGTTTATTACTCTCATTTGATAATCATGTTTCTCCCTCGGCCGTGAAATTTGAATAATTTTTCTTTTGTTTCAGATGTGTGTAGGTTTAGAAATGTAAAAGTGGCTTTAGAGAAAAAAAGCCCTGAAGAAGTAGCATCTCACTCACTGTTACTGGGAAGATTAAAAGGTGATGATCCCCAGAAGCCTATAGTTGAACATGCTTGTGACCTTGAAAGCAGGAATAAAAGGTATCAAGAAAACCTTCATATGGTGAGAGAGAGAGAAAAGCTTCACCCAAGAAAAGAGATCACAGAGAAGTCACAAAATTTGTATCAAAGAAAATGCATAGGGGAGAGAGAGATTATAAATGTGATGAATGTGGAATGTTCTTTACTAAGAAATCAAATCTCATTCGACATCAGAGGATCTGCTCTGGGGAGAAACCTTATAAAATGTGAGAAGTGTGAGAAAGCCTTCATCGTGAAGTCCAGTCTGATTCTGCATTATTGAGAACATACCCTTGACAGACGCTATGAATGTGATCAATATGGAAAAACCTTGAACTGGAGTTCAGGTCTTAGTAAGCATCAGAGGATTCATACTGGAGAAAAACTCAATGAAAGCAATGTGTGCAACAGGGCCTTCAGTCAGACATCTGACCTTATCCAACACCGAGAATACGTACAGGAGAAAAACCTTACAAATGTCATGTGTGTGGGAAAACTTATAATTGGAGTTCACTCCTAATTAAGCATCAGAGAGTATACATGGGGGAGGTGAGAAACCCTTTCACTGTGAAGAATGAGGAAAAAGCTTAAGTCAGAATGCAGGTTTCATATCCCATCAGAGATGGCACATTTTTAAAAACCTTATGGATGTATAGAGTTCAGGAAAGCCTTCAATGAAATCTCACATCTCAGTAATAATTACAGAATTCACATAGGATATATCAGTGTGCTGAAGGTGGGAAGAGCTTTACTCAAAATGAAGGTCTTAATTTACATCAGAATATCCTGCAATGGATGAAGAATGTGTAAATATCATGAATGTGGGAAAGCCTTCTATAATAATTCAAATCTTTCTAGACATTAAAAAACAAACACACACAGACATTAAACAGGAAAAGACAACTCTGATGAATGTGTGTAAAAGTCTACATTTCACTCATAATTGACCTTTATAAAGTAAATATTGGAGGAAAATACCTTGAATAATAATTGTAAAGTGTTTCAATGGTAGCTTCTTGCCTTACTTACATTAGAATATCCATCAAGGGTATGCCCAGGAGTGGATTGGCTAGAACTTGCTTTAATAGAGATATACATAAGTTTTCAGTCATTATTGTACCTCAGGAAGGTGTCATTCTTAGTGATCAGTTCCAAGCTCCAACCTGACTCTTAGGTAGAAATGAAGAGTATTTAATTTGAGTTTGTAGATATTTGAAAACTTCAGTATTTTGAAGACAGGTGAAATATTAAAAGTTTCATCCACTCTTGAAAGTTCCCTTGTAAAGACAATGCTTTGTGATATTCATGATCCCCTGCTCTCTGTTACAGGAAAAAAAGACATTTGTTACATCCAAAGAGGCTTATACTGGGTGTTTGGTATATTTTATGAATTCCAAAAATAGATATTGGATTATGTTTGTAAACTGATTTGTTCCTCTGGGTGTATTAGATTGTATTGGATTCAGAGGTTTCACTTTTGCTTGATTAAATTATGATATTGATTAAGACTTTGATTGGGCCATAACAGTAGGATGTAGAAAACTACATGGCAAAGGAGTTAGTTGGAGTTTTTGATATTGGAGTCCCAGGAAGTAAACACACAGAAAAGCAGATACATGAGAAAGGAGAGAAGTCTCCATTAGACAAGGAAGAGGACCCGGAAGAGAGATGAGCCATTAGCCTGATAGAGCAAACAGAACAGCTGAGCCTGGAGAGAAATGAGCCCCAGGACAGAAATGAGACTTATCCCAGGCTATAGCTAATATTGGAATAAGCTGGGACCATGGAGCCTTAAGAAGAAGAGGAAGTCTGAACCCTTGCAGACTTGGGCAGCCATCTTGCTCCAAAATGTGGCAACAGACTTTGGTGAGGGCAGTAGCTTAATGCTTTATGGCCTGGGAACTGTAAGCTTCTACCCCAAGTAAATACCCTTTATAAAAGCCCGACAGATTGCTGGTATTTTGCATCACCATCACTTTGGCTGACTAATACACTATGTATCAGTTGAAAGGTATTGAGAAGTGAAATATTTTCCTTCCTTGTTCAAAACCTCAACCACTATGTTTAGTCCTTTTCCCAAACTGCCACAAAGATCTAGTGATGTTGGAGCAGATCCAGAGAAAGACAACTCCACTGTTCTTCCTCATCTTTATAAGTTTGTACCTGGTGTAGTGTCTGGTACTTGAGTTCTGTAAATGTTTATTGAAATGAGTTAAAATATAGTGTACTTACTGAAATTCAATATAGTGTACTTATTGAAATGGCATAAAGTGAAAATAAAAATATTTTGCACATATTTAGATATATTGGTGGGATAATTAAAGTGGAAATCTTCAATCTTTTGAAGGTATGTGTGTAACTCATGAGTGATGGCTGGGAGGGCAGTCTTTCCTCCCACAGTTTTAGGATTTATATAGAACTAGGCTGGAAGGAACGTGGACTTGAACAAATGTGACTGTTTTTAGGTTATGCTCGTAAAGGAAAAGAAAAAATTTCCTTACATACAATGAACTTGCTAATGTAGTTATTCTATTCTATATAAAACCATAACCATGTTAATCTTCTCCAGGGTTTTTTTGTGTTTGTGATATAGTCGAATGTATTATTCTGAGCTTGGAAACTCTGTAATCAGTATAGGAATCTCCCTTTAAAAGAGGGAATCAGCATTTTTTTTAAGATTTATTTTTTTAAACTTATTTCTCTCCCCTTCCCCGCCCCCCCCAGTTGTCTGCTCTCTGTGTCCATTCTCTGTGTGTTCTTCTGTGACCACTTCTATCCTTGTCAGTGGCATGGGAATCTGTGTTTCTTTTTGTTGCGTCATCTTGTTCTGTCAGCTCTCCGTGTGTGCGGCGCCATTCCTGGGCAGGCTGCACTTTTGCGCTGGGTGGCTCTCCTTACGGGGCACACTCCTTGCATGTGGGGCTCTCCTAGGTGGGGGACACCCCTGCATGGCAGGGCACTCCTTATGCACGCCAGCACTGCACATGCACCAGCTCCACGCGGGTCAAGGAGGCCCGGGGTTTGAACTGTGGACATCCCATGTGGTAGGCGGATGCCCTATCCATTGGGCCAAGTCCACTTCCCAAGGAATCAGCTTTTAATTAAAAGGAAAGTATGAAGCAATTTACTTGAGCCTTTAAATAATTTGTTTATTCAGGGACTGTGTTGTAATTTTTTTTCTATGAGGTAATGGGACCAGGGATTGAACCCAGGACCTTGTATATGGGAAGCTGGCATTAACCACTGAGCCACATCAATTTCCTGGTATAATTCTTCACCTGTGCTAATACGCAGTGGGTCACAAGCCAGGCCATTGCGACCTTCTATTATGCATTTGGAAATGTATTATGTTTGAGGGCATTTTGGTTATTACAATGACTGGGGTGTGCCACTTTAATTTTGTGTTTGGAATCCAGAAATTATAAACATTATTGTATATATATAATAGTATATACTGTGGACAGAATTATGGTATATTGTAATATAATGTATATTGTAATTATACATCATAAAATGAGGGAGTGGGTATAGCTCAATGGTTTGAACACCTCTTTCCTATGTGTAGGGTCCCAGGTTCAATCCCTAGTACCTCCTAAAATAAGAAAATGTATATATATATTCTTTAATATAAAGAAAGAATTGTTTCATCCAAAGTGGCAGTATTACCTCTTTTTGGGAAACATTGAACTAAAAAAGATGAAATATTTACAACCCAGAGAGGTGATCAAATATGTTTATTAATGAAATAACTAAAGTTGGAAGTAAGATTGTACTTGTAGTCTCTATCAAAAGTCACATATTTCTTGGGTCAAGATGGTAGAGTGAGATGCTTCAGGGCTCTGTCCCACAGAAGCTTTCAACAACCAGCAAGAACTGAAACATCTTTTTCAGTGCTGCAGGATACACTTAAAGGACTGCAGTTAACAGGGTGAGCATGAAATCATGAAAAAGCCTACTTAAAAAGCTGTAGGATCCTATGGTGCCATAACTGCGCCCCGCTCAGTGAAGTGCCAGCCCCTGCAGATTATTTTCCTTTTCCAGAGGGAGCAGAGTGGCCCTTGTGCACATGCTGGGAGCTTGTATGTCTGGCCCAATCTGTTGGACTCATCTCCCCAGAACTTGCCCTACAGGTAGAAGGAAGTT
The DNA here is from genome assembly GCF_030445035.2 of Dasypus novemcinctus. Classification (NCBI taxonomy): domain Eukaryota; kingdom Metazoa; phylum Chordata; class Mammalia; order Cingulata; family Dasypodidae; genus Dasypus; species Dasypus novemcinctus. The sequence continues at coordinate 68,817,486 of NC_080694.1, read as the reverse complement.
CCTGAGCTCGCTTACAGGATTGTTTAGGAGAGGAGTCGAGTGGCTGCCTGAGGCAAGAGATTGCTGACTGTAGAATAGCAGTACAGTGCCAGGACTGTGAGGAGACCCTTCTAGGGAAGAGAGGACGTAAAACCCTATAATGGGAATTCCTAGGGCCACCCCAAGACAGAGTGCAAGTGCAGAAAGGATCAGGGATTCTTTGGCCTGAAACTATTCTCATATAAGGATTAGCTCTGAAGGGGAGTACCTTTACAGGACAATCTGCAAAAACACAGCCTGCAAGTTGATACACATTGCAGGAGTTCCAGAAGGAGGAGAAAAAGAGAAAGGGGCAGAGAAAGAAATAATGACTGAAAACTCCCCCAATTTAATGAAAGACCTAATTAATACCTATATCCAATGATGTAGGTTCACTGAATTCCAGGCAGGATAAGTCCATATTACAATCAGGTTGTCAAATGCAGAAGGTAGAATTCACAAGAGAGAAGCAACATGTCATGTACGAGAGAGCCTCAATAAAATTAAGTGCCAATTTCTCAGCAGAAACCATGGAAACAAGAAGACAGTAGGATAAGATATTTAAAAAGCTGAAATGCAAAAAACTGCCAACCAGAATTGTATATCCAATACACTATGAGGGAGAGATTAAGACATTCTCAGATAAACAAAATTTGAAGAATTTGTCTTCTTTTCTCATTTACTCTCTTCTAGGATTCACTGGGATTTTATCCTGGAGACCTCTGATGGGGAGAGAGGTTACCTGTCAGTTGTGCCACCTCAGTTCCTGGTTTCTGCTGCGCTTCACCTTGACTCTCCCCTTGTCTCTCTTTTGATGCGTCATCATCTTGCTATGTGACTCACTTGCGCAGGGCACTGGCTCAGCATGCGGGCACTCACTCGCCGCAAGGGCACGCTTTTTCTTTTTCACCAGGAGGCCTCAGGGATAGAACCCAGGTCCTTGCATATGGTAGGGGGAAGCTCTATCACTTGAGCCACATTCGCTTCCCTTTATTTTTTTATTTGTAACTCCACTTTTTACCTCCTACGTGATCTAAAAAGCAAATATACAAAATAATGATAAATCAATGATTTTGGATTCATAATGTATAAATGTAAATTGTGACATAAAAGTGGGGGGTGGAGGGGTATTGGAACATAGCTTATGTTTACTACTGAAGTGAAGTTGGTATTAAAGCAAACAAGATTATTACAGATTTAAGAGAGTTAAATTGAAGCCCCCTGGTAATTACTAAGAAAATATCAGAGAATATGTAAGCTCACAGACACAGAAATTAGAGTACAGGTTGCCAGAGGCGAGGGCCATGGGAAATGAGAATTTAGTGTGTAATGGATATAGGGTTTTTTGTTTTAGGGGGTAGGAAAATTTTAGTAATGGAAGGTGGTAAGGGTTCTACAATATTATAACTGTGATTGATCCAATTGAATGGTATGCTTGGGAGTGGTTGAAATGGGAAGGCTTATGGTGTGCATATGTTCCCAAATAATTAAAAAAAAAAAGAATGAAGAGACAAGGACAATTAAATGCAATACATGATTCTGGATGGTATCTAAGAAAGAAGAAGCAAAGGTTTAAAGGGACATATGAAAAAATTGGAATGTAAAGTGTAAATTTTATATCAGTGTTAAATTTCTTGAATTTAATATCTGCACTTAAGGTGATTACATTAAGTCGATATCCTTGTTCTTAGAAATGTATATGGCATATTAAGTATTCAAGGAGCATGATGTGTACAACTCACACCTGTGTTCAGAAAATGGACTGATAAATCGACAACAGATAGATAGCTAGATAGCTAGATAGAACAAATGTGGCAAAATGTTAAAACTGGTGGATCTGGGTATCTGCAAAGGTAGGGGTATGTCAGAGTTCTCTGTATAGGGTTTGTATTATTTTTGTTAACTGTCCTGTATGTTTGAAAGTATTTCAAAATAAAATGTTTCAAAATGACACATTTCTTTATTTTACTATCATGCAGTGTAAAGAGATAGTTATTGCTTGTTTTGTCTATCTGAAATATAGATGTCGAGATTTATAATTGTGCAGAGTTAAAGCAAGGCTTTGTTAATCTTTTGATTATCGTTAATTATTATTACTCTTTATCATTTATAGTGAACTCCTTAAAAGGAATTAAATTGTTTTCCAGGTGAAAGCTAAATATTTGTTGTTTTATCATCATTTTCAGACAGTGTAATTTCTGATTCAGCTGCATTCCTCCCTCTTCTGTGGTAAAAATAAAAATGCATTAAACAGACTCAAAACTTACCACAAAGCAGAGCTTTGCTTGCACTTTATCCTCCTGTCATACCTCTGACCCTCCCTTGGTCTCCCTTACCGTCCAAGGACCCAGGTTGTACCTATTCCTTGGTGAGTGGACAGGGTGATGCTTCAGGGGGTCCATAAATAGTAGAGAGAACACTCCCCATCCCCGCGTCCCCTGACCCCCTGGCCTGCTAGCTTGTAATCACCTGCCAGTTCTCAGTGAGGACACCTGTGAAAATACTTACCCCTTACTCCTCTCCCCTACCCGCTTCACAGAAACCTCGGTGAACAAGGACCAGGCGGGGGAGGGTGCCAGCTTTTTTGCTTTCTTTCTTCGTTTTCTAGCTAGTGTTGTTAAGGAAAACAGCGGCATTTTACATGCGTGTGTAACTGACCCTCAAGACTGTTTCAGATCATCTAGTACGTCCCCATCCTGCGCTGCGGGGGCCGCTGTCGTAATTTTAGTTGCCCTACAGTGTGCTGTTGTATATTTGACATTCTTCCTATCTAGGCTAATCTCCTTGAAGGAGGAATTGTGTCTTTTATTTAGTTTCAAATGATCAGAGCCTCGCATGGTACCTGGAAAATAGTACCAATAAAAGCTGTTTTGTGAATATGAAAGCTCTGCATCTAACTGTAGTCCTGAAGCTCAGCCCTTACTTTTTAAAATTCTCTCTCCCTGCTTTTTGGGGTTGCAATAGAGTCACTATATCCCACTTGAGCTTTGGTTTACAGTGTCTTCTCTCAACACCTGCCCCTTATTCCAGGCCTCGCAGAGCTGGCACGTTGTGAGGATGTCCTCCCTTTAGCAACCTCTCAATTGCTAAGTTTTTGAAAATATATTCTAACTTGTTCATTTGAAATCTGACCCATACCCAGCTCAACTTGAATTTTATGCAAATTGGAAGTGGTTGAGATGAGAAAGCATCTGTGATTACAAATAATTTTCCCTGCCAAAAAGAAATGATCTCATTGTAGACCCAAGGCTGAGTAAACACTAAAATGCAGTTACATGTAACATGTAACATTCCATGTAAAATACTGCATATGGATATTGGGCAGTGAAGAGGTGAACTGTATTACACTGTATCTGGGCACGTGTTCCCCAAAAGGAGGAAAGTCGGATTCTTATTTTCCTCTCCAATGACCTTTGGGTCCTTAACGTTCAGTAAAATCTGGTATGGACTTATTTTGCATCCACTCCCCCCCCCCCCCAAACACATCATTCAGAAGTTTTTAATAAACAACTTCATTATGAAAACTTTTTGAAAATGTAATTCTGTGAAACAAGGAAGAATATACTTTGACAAAGATATGCCTTGTGCGTTTTCTAATGACAATTATATTTTACAATAAAAAATTTCAGTTTTTATAAAGCTAAAAATACTCCAGAAGGTTATTCATCGTGTTTACAAAGTGCTAGGTTTTTGAAAAATCAATTTTATTGATACATACAATCCATCAAAAATGTACAATCAATAGTATTTGATATAATCAATAATGATTGAAATATGCATTCATCACTTCAGTCATTATTACAGCATTTTCATTATTCCAGTAATAAAAATAATAAAAAGCAAACAGAAAAGCTCTACCCCTTAATAATCACCTCTCAATCTCTCTAAGTTGCCCCGGCAGTACAAAGGTGCTGTTTTGTTTTCGTGTTTCTAATTTATTTGTATTTATAGTTTGTATAGGTGAAGTCAAACAATAGTACCTTTTGTCTAGTTTCTTTCATGTCCTACTATACTTCCTTCTCTTTTTTTCCACCTTAATGGAAAATTATTAATATATTACTACTCACTACTGTCTACTTTGTTTTTGGGAGGCAGAGAGGGGTGTTGAAACTGTGACCTTGTAAATGGAAGGCGGGTGTTCAACCACTAAGCTACACACACCTCCTACAGCAAAGGGAATTAAGGAAGGTGAAGAGTGAAGAGCAGGCAAGGCCGGGACTCCTTGATCGTCTTTGGCCAGAGGCCCATTTTCCTGCATGAGCCAAGGGTGCAGGGAGGGTGGCAGGAAGCGGCAGAAGGGCTGTGGGTCTAGTGATGAAGGCAGGAGCTCTTGGCTTCGCAGGTACCAACCATTTCCTCACAGTAGCACACGCAGCACGCCGCAGGTGGCAGCCACTTACTTTGATGGTGTTTGATGTGCTTTACTTAAATCTAAAGCTTTTGTTCTGAAACTACAACTTTTATTAGTAATCTTATGCTCTACTGTATTGAGAAAAATATTATTTCTAATATCAGAAACCTAAAGAGGTGATCGAAGAATTAAGGACCCTTCTTTAAGTATATCTAATTTTGTGAAAAACTCATTACATGGTCTGCATTTTTATACTTTCATTACAGTTAAGTGACAACTTCACCACATGCATTGCTGGAATCTGCATTTATGAACCAGTGGCCACCCACGGATGGAGTGTACTTTTCACCCCTCTCTCCTTCTCACTTCTTTTTCATCATTTAGGAGGATAGAGCTCTTGGCAGATTAAGGCTTTAGACAGAAAGCAAGTAGGCAAGATTGACTGTAACCCATGGATTGTAAAAGAAACAGCCACAGTCCCCTCTGTAAGTCGATTTTTCAGTGCCCTCAGCTTTCAGTTCCCTTCCTTAGATTTTTTTTTGCATCAATTTTTTAATTGTATTTTTTTGAAGATACATAGATCATGAAAAATGTTACATTAAAAAAATATGGGAAGCGGACTTGGCCCAGTGGTGAGGGCCGTCTATCACACATGGGAGGTCTGAGGTTCAAACCCTGGGCCTCCTTGACCCGTGGGGAGCTGGCCCATGTGCAGGGCTGATGTGCGCAAGGAGTGCCCTGCCACGCAGGGGTGTCCCCCACGTAGGGGAGCCCCACGCGCAAGGAGTGTGCCTTGTAAGGAGAGCCGCCCGGCACAAAAGAAAGTGCAGCCTGCCCAGGAATGGCACCCTGCACACACGGAGAGCTGACACAGCAAGTAAAAGATGACACAACAAAAAGAAACACAGATTCCCGTGCCGCTGATAACAACAGAAGCGGACAAAGAAAGAACATGCAGCAAATGGACACAGAGATCAGACAACTGGGGCGGGGGGGCAAGGGCAGAGAAATTAAAAATAAATAAATAAATAAATAAAAATATAAGAGATACCCATATACTCCACACACTACCCCACCCCCACTCCTCCCACATCAACAACCTCTTTCATCAGTGTGGCACATTCATTGCATTTGGTGAATACATTTTGGAGCACTGCTGCACCACATGGATAATGGTTTACATTGTAATTTACACTCTCCCCAGTCCACCCAGTAGGCCATGGCAGGATATATAATGTCCAGCATCTGTCCCTGCAGACCCACCCAGGACAACTCCAAGTTCCCAAAGATGTCCCCACACCATATCTCTTCTTCCCTTTCCCTGCCCTCAACAACTACCATGGCCACTTTCTCCACATCAATGCTACAATTTCTTTCATTGCTAGTCACAATAGTTCTACAGTACAATACCAGTAAGTCTACTCTAATTCATATTTTATTCCTTCATCCTGTGGACCCTGGGATCGTGATGTCCACTCCACCTCTATATCGAGAGGGGGCATAGATCCCACATGGCTGATGGATGCCTTCCTTATATTTTTTATTTTGTGTTCTGGAAGGTAACTGGGATTGAAGCAGGGACCATGACAACTTGCTTGTAAGTGGATCTGATGGCTGCAGCCCAGGTTACGTGATTGGTCCTAGCTAAAAACTCTGGGGAAGGTAATAGAGGAACACTTGACCTGTTAAGCTTCTGAAGTGTGTGTTAAATGGTGCAGAATACCCAGCATAGAACAGCAGGTTCTTTGGGCAGCCAAGCTACAGCCTCCCCCTCTCTTGCCATTGAGAGTGGGTGTAAATGAGGCAGAAGGCTTGCAGGGATACCACAGGATGAGTCTCCAAATCTGATTTCAGTCTGAAACAACGTATTCATAAATATTATGTAGAGAGGCAGCATTCTATCGAAATGACACAATACATTATTTTAACCCCATTTTCATCCTTTTTTTTTTTTTTGGTCATGGATATCTCATTCTTGGGAAGCCAGGGAAGAGGCTGTGCATCATTTAAAACTGCATCATGCCAATAAACAGCAACAAAAATGAAAAAAGTTGTTTTAACATTGAGCCTGAGTTCCAGAATTAGCATGTTTTGACACAGTTTCCAACTTTACCCCTTATGAGTTGTACACTTCTGGGCAAGAAATCACCCCCTTCTTTGGACCTCAGTTTTTATATCCATAAAATAGGAATGATAATAACTCATAGTTGGAATAGTGCAGGCATAGTGCATGCATTCAGTAAATGTTTGCTGCTGCTGTGTTAAATCTAGGTGTTGCATTTTTCTTAAGTAATGTTATTCAATCACCATATAATTTCAATCATTCTCAAGAGTTAATTTGAGCTTCTTTTTCCTTGAGAAATCTGGAGCTTAATTTTAAAGGATCAGGACTTCATCCAGCTTTCACTATTTCTCTACAGCAATCTTCAGATTCATTTGTGGTATTTGCCCTTTTGCTAAAACTGAACCTACCATGAAGATACTTATAAAATTAACTCAGGACTGTTCCATTTGGGATAAAAGCCCTTGGTGGTTTCAGCCTTTAGGCTTCTCTCTGAGATCACTGGGAGGCAGTGAAAGCCCATAGGACACCAATTTCCAACCATGTTCAGTCTTAGTCATGGAGAATCCTAGGCAGACACCTTGTTCTTTTAGTTGTAGTGACGCCCTACCTACCCCCAACGTTCAGGATCTGAACTTTGAGAAATCCAGGTGCTTTCAGGTTCTCAGCAAGTTAGCTGCCTGGAATAAGCTCATCCTTCACTTCAGTTTGAATATCCCTTCAAAAGGGCCATTCCTTATTCTTTATCTCTGCCTGCTTCTTATTCTTTCCTAGGAGTTGAAACAAATTTTAGCCATTTTGTGTCTGTGTTTAATTGATTTTAACTGCCTCATCCAGCAGAAGGTAAGCTCCTTGAGTACAGGTGCGCGTTCTGCAATGTATTTGTATAGTTCTTGTCATGCAGCATGCACCCTAGGTGTATCTTTTAAAGACAAATTTATCTTTATGTATAAAAGGGCAACCAGACACTGATAAGAACAAGAAGGAAAATGCCAGCTATCATACTTAACACCTTTTCCAAACTAAGATAGACAGGCAGAGGACCAGAACAGGAAAACAATGACCACAAAGGGACCCAAACCCTCAATCTCCTGGCCCAGCGTCAGATACTTTATCCAGGAGGCCACGTGACTGGCTGAGGGCCTGTGGGTAGCCACATGAAATACAAAAGCAATCTAACAAGGAGGGTTCGTGGGTCTTCTATCACTAGTCCCAAAGATCCAGTTAAACGAAGAGTTCTTCGTTTGAGATTAAGATTCATTAACACTTGACAATTATTTACAGCACTCTCTGAAAATTGCAAAAACTAATACCTGGGTGTCAGGAAGAGTTAGAGGATGGGCAGTTAGATGGCTCATTCATGTGAAGTCTTTCATCAATGACTTTGAGGAATGTGATGGGGAGGAAGGCTTTAAGCTGGAAGCTGATGCCGCATCCCATATGGATAACAGCAAGGTGGAGAGAGCATGTGCAGATGGTGCATTCCGAGAGGGGCTCAGAAAAGGAGGCTGGACAGGAGGCTGGACAGTGGATGCAGGAGGGAGGCAGTAAAGGTTTGGAAGCATCAAAGAACGCGCTGCAGAAAGGGCAAGGTTGCCTTAAGACCGGAAATAAGGTAGGTTATTCAATTCATTTATACTCTAGTGTTGACAAAAAGTGAGTAAACGGGTGCGGTCCAGGGCCGTGTTGACTTGGAGACCTGGTGCCGATAGCCCTGTGATTTGGTGCTGATAGCCCTGTAGGCCTAAACAGCTAAGGAGATAGGTTGTTGGGTTGAAGATCTAGGCCTCCCGTGTGTGTTTTTAAAAAAGATTTATTTATCTCCCCTCCCACCCCTTGCTGTTTTTGTGCTCGCTGTTTGCTCTCTGTGTCCATTCCCTATGTATTCTTCTGTGTCTACTTGTCTTCCCTTTAGGTGGCACCAGGAACCGATCGTGGGACCTTCCAGAGTGGGAGAGAGGAGGTTAGTCTCTTTTTTTTTTTTTTTTTTTTTGGATTTGGTAAGTACATCTTTGGGCACCTCTGCACCTCATATACATTGGTTCACATCATGGCCCATACTCTCCTCTATTTATCATGTAGGCCCTGTGAGGATTTACAATGTCCGGTGATTACCTCTGAAGCACCATCCAGGGCAGCTCCATGTCCCGAAGACGCCTCCACCTCTCATCTCTTCCTGCCTTTCCCCATACCCTTTGTCCATTATGTCCACTTTTCCCAATCCAATGCCACCTCTTCTATGTGGACACTGGATTGGTTGTGTCCATTGCACCTTTATGTCAAGAGGAGGCTCAGATTCCACCTGGATGCTGGATGCAATCCTCCCATTTTCAGTTGTAATCACTCTAGGCTCCATGGTGTGGTGGTTGTCCTTCACCTCCATCTTAGCTGAGTGTGGTAAGTCCAATAAATCAGATTGTAGGTGCTGGAGTCTGTTGAGGCTCAGGATCTGGCTATCACATTGTCAGTCCAGAGATTCAAATCCCCTAAATATATCTTAAACCCCAACATTAACTGCACCTCCAGCACATTAGCATGAAAGTCTTATGAAGGGAGATCCCATCTGAGTCCAGATTCATCACACATAAACACCATTTCCAAAGAGGGGCCATCTGCCCTGGTAGTTAACCCCATCGGCCATGACCATAACTCCCATGGGTCTCTTTAGCCCTCAAAGGAACCAATATCTGGGGGTTGTATCTGCTTTATCTGTCTCTCTGACTCTGCTCAGTTGTGCATGAGGGCAAACCTTCTGCCAGCCTCCAGACTCTTTTTTAGAAACTCGTAGCCATATAAACTCATTTCTCCTTTCCATTTCCCCCTTACTTTAGGTCAAACAGCATTTTAAAGTCATGGTATTTTATGTAGACATGGATATTCTGCTGATCCGCATTGAACCTTCCGTATAAGGTCATTTTCCAGTTGCATCATCAGTTGGTAGTTGATAGTGGTCCCTCGTTGCCAGGGAGGCTCATCCCCGGGTGTCATGTCCCACGCTGGGGGGAAGGCATTGCATTTACATGCTGAGTTTGGCTTCGAGACTGGCCACATTTGAATAACATGAAGGCTGACAGAAGGAAATTCCCAGGCACAAAGTTGCTCTAGGCCTTGTTATTATTTTGGGTTTATCAGCTCACAAGCATAGTCATTAGTATCAGGGGCTCACTGTTGAACCCTCACTCCCTCCCGGTCCCCACCACTGTACCTGGGAGACTGTCGCTGCTCCCCTAGGGACCACGACAGAGCACCACTGGCCGGGAACCCAGTACCCCCCCTACTGTGGTTTTTAATTGTTGCCACTATGAGTATATCCAAACATTACCATGCACCCTGGACATATGTTCTGTACAGCTCCCTGTCAGTCATATATCATCTGTCATTGGTATCCCATACCAGTATCCCTCCATTGCCATTGTTGAAACACTCTGTGATCCAGAACTCCCTGAAATTTGAAGCCCAATATAATGTCATGGTCCCTTACTAGGGAATGGCATATAGCGATGAGTTTAAAGGATAGATAAAGAACTTGGATAAAGTTAGATAAAGAACTTAGATAAAGAATGTTGACTTGAAAAAATTTCCACATCCTATTTTTTTTCCCCCCCCCCCTAATTATTCAGCTTTTCTTCACAGGAGTCCTAGACCACAGCAATGTATATATATAATATACAGCACTCCCACACATCCACCAGAAAACCTTTTCCCTTCCACAGTGATACTCTTACGCCCTATTCATATCATATTTACTTAAAGTGATGTACAGAGTCTGAGACATTAGCTTTCTAACAAGGTGACATCTGTATTTACATTATGGTGCATACTTTAGGATACACAGTTCTTTACATTTTTAGTTATCCTATGTTTTACATTATGGTTTACATTATCAGTCTGTCATCTCCTATATGTTATGGTGTAATATTACATGTTTTATATCCATCCTTGTGTACTCTCAAGAAACTCCTCTCTTACCCCCCATTTACTTTGGTTCCACACATTTAACGTCCATTTTCCCTTCCACCTTAGTGCCCTCAGTGATAGCCAACCTCCGTTTCCTGAGGAGCCACTTCCAGAGATAGATGGAATAGTGTTCAGGGCCTAACTTGCTCAACTGCCCCAATGCCCTGGGAGCCACCCTTTCTCTCGAGGGATACATTTCCCTCTATTGGATGGCATTAGTCCTCCCCAGGATGTGGGTCCACCCCCACTCTCACTACTTGGGTTTCTACCCCATGGTGTCACCCACTCTGGCAGAATGAGCATTTAGACATTACCCAGGAGCCCGTCCTGCATCAGACCCTCCCCTCCGAGCATTCTAAACAGGTAACCCTCTTTATTATATTTTGATATGATTTTCTCGGCATTTTACTCTCCACCAACACCTGACCCTCTCCTGGTTCGTATGCTACCCCTCCCTCCCCCCACTTTTGGGCAACGTTACCCACCCGTCCCTCCCCAGCCACCCTCAAACCCGCAAAGCCCCAAGCAAAGGCAACCCCTTGCCCCCCTTTTATCTCTTCTTTGTGTTCATACTTACCACCATCTCGTCTTAAATTCCACCCCTGCAGACATCGGCTCATATCCTTCCTCCACCCTCCGATTTCCTGCAAGCCTATCGTTCAGTCTCTTGCTATCTAGGGCAGCTTGTTTATTTCATATCATTGAGGTCATGTAGTATTTGTCCTTCAATGTCTGGGTTGCTTCACTCAACATAAGGTTCTCAAGATTCATCCATGTTATCACATGTGTTTGTAGTGTGTTTGTTCTTACAGCCGAGTAGTATTCCATTGTGTGTATATACCACATTTTATTGATCCACTCGTCTGTTGATGGGCATTTGGGTTGATTCCAACTTTTGGCAATAGTGAACAATGCTGCTATGAACATTGGTGTACATATATTGGTTTGTGTTCTTGTTTTCAGTTCTGCTGGGTATATTCCCAGCAGTGGTATTGCTGGGTCATATGGCAAATCTATGGCTAGTTTTTTGAGAAACCGCCATACTGTTCTCCAGAATGGTTGGATCCTTCTGCATTCCCACCAGCAGTGGATGAGTGTTCCCCTTCCTTCACATCCTCTCCAGCACTTGTATTCTTCTGTTTTTTTCATAGCTGCCAATCTTATGGGTGTAAGATGGTATCTCATTGTGGTTTTGATTTGCATTTCCCTGATAGCTAGAGATTTGGAACATTTTTTCATGTGCTTTCTTGCCATTTGTATTTCTTCTTCGGAGAAGTGTCTGTTTAAGTCTTTTTCCCATTTTTTAAATGGATTGTTTATCTTTTTATTTTCAAGATGTAGGAGTTCTTTATATATGCAAGTTATAAGTTTCTTATCAGATATATGATTGCCAAATATTTTCTCCCACTGTGTGGGCTCCCTTTTTACTTTCTTGACAAACTCCTTTGAGGTGCAGAAGGCTTTAATTTTGAGGAAGTCCCATTTATCTATTAGTTCTTTTGCTGCTCGTGCTTTTGGTGAGATATTCATAAATCCATTACCTATTACAAGGTCCTGTAGATGTTTCCCTACACTGCTTTCTAAGGTTTTTATGGTCTTGGCTTTTATATTTAGGTCTTTGATCCATCTTGAGTTGATCTTTGTATAAGGTGTGAGATGGTAATCCTCTTTCATTCTTCTACATATGGCTATCCAGTTCTCCAGACACCATTTGTTGAATAGGCCACTCTCTCCCAGTTGAGAGGGTTTGGTGGCTTTATCGAATATTATGTGGTTGTATATGTGAGGTTCTATATCAGAGCTTTCAATTCGATTCCATTGGTCTATATGTCTCTCCTTATGCCAATACCATGCTGTTTTCACCACCGTAGCTTTATAGTATGTTTTGAAGTCAGGTAGTGTGATTCCTCCAATTTCGTTTTTCTTTTTCAGTATGTCTTTGGCTATTCGGGGTCTCTTTCCTTTCCAAATAAATTTCATAGTTAGTTTTTCTAATTCCTTAAAGAAGGCTGCATTGATTTTTATTGGGATTGCATTGAATGTGTAGATCAATTTTGGTAGGATAGACATCTTAATAATGTTCAGTCTTCCTATCCATGAACAAGGAATAGTCTTCCATTTATTTAGGTCTTCTTTGATTTCCTTGAACAATCTTGTATAGTTCTCAGTGTATAAGTTCTTTACCTCTTTAGTTAAATTTATTCCTAAGTATTTGATTTTTTTATTTACTATTGTGAATGGTATTTGTTTCTTGATTTCCTCCTGATCTTGCTCATTATTGGTGTACAGAAATGCTACTGATTTTTGCGCATTGATCTTATAACCTGCGACTTTACTAAACTCATTTATGAGTTCTAGAATCTTCGTTGTAGATCTCTCAGGGTTTTCTATGTATAGGATCATGTCATCTGCAAATAATGAAATTTTGACTTCTTCCTTTCCAATTTGAATGCCTTTTATTTCTGGTTCTTGCCTCAGTGCTCGAGCAAGTACTTCTAAGACAATGTTAAATAGGAGCGGCGACAGTGGGCATCCTTGTCTTGTTCCTGAGTTTAGAGGGAAGGAGTCTAGGATTTCTCCATTGTAAACAATATTGGCTTTAGGTTTTTCATATATACTCTTTATCATGTTCAAAAAATTTCCTTGTATTCCAATCATTTGGAATGTTTTTATCAAGAAAGGGTGCTGTATTTTGTCAAATGCTTTTTCTGCATCAATAGATATAATCATGTGATTTTTTTCCTTCAATCTGTTTATATGGTGTATTACGTTGATTGATTTTCTTATGTTGAACCATCCTTGCATACCTGGGATGAATCCCACTTGGTCGTGGTGTATAATTCGTTTAATGTGTTGTTGAATACGATTAGCAAGTATTTTGTTAAGTATTTTTGCGTCTAGGTTCATTAGAGAAATTGGTCTGTAATTTTCCTTTCTTGTGATGTCTTTGTTTGGCTTTGGTACTAGGGTAATGTTGGCATCATAGAAGGAGTTGGGTAATGTTCTTTCTGTTTCGATGGTTTGGAATAGTTTCAGCAGGATTGGTGTCAGTTCTTTCCGGAATGTTTTATAGAATTCACCTGTGAAGCCATCTGGCCCTGGGCTCTTCTTAGTTGGGAGATTTTTAATAACTGATTCTATCTCTCTGCTTGTGATTGGTTTGTTAAGATCATCAATTTCTTCTTTTGTCAATATGGGCTGTTTATGTGTTTCTAGGAATTTGTCCATTTCCTCTAGATTGTCATTTTTGTTGGAATATAGTTTTTCAAAATATCCTCTTATGATAGTCTTTATTTCTGTGGGGTCAGTGGTGATATCGCCTTTCTCATTTCTTATTTTGTGTATTTGCATCTTCTCTCTTTTTTTCTTTGTTAGTGTTGCTAAAGGTTTGTCAATTTTGTTAATCTTCTCAAAAAACCAGCTCTTGGTCTTGTTTATCTGTTCAAGTGCTTTCTTATTTTCTATTTCATTTAGTTCTGCTCTTATCTTTGTTATTTCCTTCCTTCTTCTTCCTGTTGGGTTACTTTGTTGTTGTTTTTCTAATTCCTTCAAATGTGCAGTTAGTTCTTCAATTTTTGCTCTTTCTTCTTTTTTGATATATGAATTTATGGCTATAAACTTCCCTCTCAGTACTGCTTTTGCTGCATCCCATAAATTTTGGTATGTTGTGTTATCATTATCATTTGTTTCAAGGTAGTCATTGATTTCTTTTGAGATTTCCTCTTTGACCCACTGTTTTTCTAAGAGTGTGTTGTTTAATTTCCAAATCGTGGTGTGAAATCTGGGCTTCTTTCCCTTGCAAATCTCCAGCTTGACTCCACTGTGGTCAGAGATAATGTTTTGTATGATTTCAATCTTTCTGAATTCGTTCAGCCTTTCTTTGTGGCCTAGCATATGATCTATCTTGGAGAATGATCCATGTGCGCTTGAGAAAAATGTATATCCTGCTGTGTTTGGGTGTAGCGATCTATATATGTCTATTAGATCGAGCTCCTCTAATATACTATTCAGATGTTTTGTGTCTTTGGTGATTCTCTTTTGAGATGTTCTGTCCAGAATTGATAGTGGTGTATTAAAATCCCCCACTATAATTGTAGATGTATCTATTCTTTCACTTAGTTTTTCCAGCGTTTGCCTGACGTATTTAGAGGCACCCTTGTTAGGGGCATAGATATTTATGATTGTTCGATCTTCTTGACAGATTTTCCCTTTGACTAAAATGTAGTATCCTTCTTTGTCTCTCACAATTGTTTCACATTTAAAGTCTATTTTGTCTGATATTAATATAGCTACTCCTGCCTTTTTTTGGTTATTGTTAGCTTGTATGATTGTTTTCCAGCCTTTCACTTTCAATCTCCATGCGTCTCTGGGTCTAAGATGTGTCTCTTGTAGACAGCATATGGATGGGTCATATTTCCTTATCCAGTGTCCCAGTCTGAATCTTTTGATAGGTGAGTTTAATCCATTGACATTCAGTGTTATTACTATCAAGGAATTATTTGTGTTAGCCATATTTTGATTGGATTTGTGTTTGTCATATTTTGTTTGTATATTTTTTTTTGTCTTTTTTGTTGTTGTTGTTGGTCTTATACTCTCCTCCAACTTTGCCTTTCCTGTTTTTTCCTTTCTTCCTGCAGAACTCCCTTTAGAATTTCTTGAAGGGGAGGTTTCTTGTTGGTATACTCTTTCAGTTTCTGTTTGTCTGCGAATATTTTGAACTCTCCATCATGTTTGAATGCTAGTTTAGCTGGGTAGAGTATTCTTGGTTGGAAATTTTTTTCCTTTAGTACCTTGACTATATCATACCACTGTCTTCTTGCCTCCATGGTTTCAGAAGAGAAATCAGCACTTAATCTAATTGAGCTTCCCTTGTATGTGATGGTTTTCTTTTCTCTTGCTGCTTTTAGGATCTTCTCTTTGTCTTGAGCATTGGATAATTTGACAAGTATATGTCTTGGGGTGGGCCTGTTGGGGTTTATGACTTGTGGAGTGCGCTGTGCTTCTTGGATATGTACATCTGTCTCTTTCAGTAGATTTGGGAAGTTTTCAGTCATTATTTCCTGCAACACTCTTTCTGACCCCTTTCCCTTCTCTTCACCTTCTGGAATGCCTATAATACGTATGTTTGAGCGTTTTGCATTGTCATTCAGGTCCCTAAATCCTAATTGGATTTTTTCTATCTTCTTATTGACCCCTTCTACTATCTGTTTGATTTCTGATGTACTGTCTTCCACATCACTAATTCTCTGCTCTGTCTCTTCTAGTCTGCTGATATTTGCTGCAAGTGTATTTTTGATTTCTTGAACTGTGGTGTTCATTCCCATCATATCTGTTATGTTTTTGCGTATGTCTGCAATTTCCCCTCCAAGTGATGTCTTCATGTTGTTAACCTCTTTCATTACTGCATCAAATTTGTCAGTGATAAATGTTCTGAGATCTTTCATTGCTTGTGCCAAGTTTTGCTCCCCTTCGTGATTATTGGTTTGTTGATTGGATTCAGCCATGTTTTCCTGATTATTGGTTTGGTTCGTAGATTTTTGTTGCTTTCTGGTCATCTCTTTATTTTGACGAATTTAATCAGTTCCTTAGCTTCTTTGTCTGCTCTTGGAGGTTAATTAGTTGTTATTTTTGCACAGGTGTTATATCTTCTCTTTGTCACTTTTTTCTTCTTATTCTAGTTACTTGTTGTTGGTTAAGTTCACTTTAGAGGAAAGTATTAGTGTTGGGGAAAGGCAATTGTGTAAGCAAGGGAAAAGTGTAAAGTTGTATTGGTGATGTATGTTAATAAAGCAGGAATATGAGATCTGGAAGGATGGAGGTTAGATTCATGTAGATTGTATAGAGTTATAGCTGTAGGTAGAGTACCTTTTATGAAGTTGATGACTGAATTTGGGAGGAATATGGTGTGAACTACACAGCTATTGTTTTCATGAGAGAGGGAAAAAGAAAAGAAAGGTAATAGTTTCAAGAGTGGATAATAGACAGAAAACAGAACAAAGGTATTAGAAATTAAGAGTTAGACACTTTGTGGATCAAAGAACGGGAGGTGGGGGGTGGAATATAGGAGAGACAGTAGATGATAGTGGATATCAAGATGCAGGGGAAGGGGGATAGTGTAGGTAGCCTAAATCAGTTCACACAGAAATGAGGCAGTGGAGGATGGGAAAACCCAGCAAATGTGAGGTGTTCCCTGTAGCACCTATTGTATACTTGAATTAAGGTAAAAATAAGTGGAAGATGAGGGACAAGAGGGAAAGAGAAAACCGAAAAAAAAACAAAACAAAAAAAAAAAACAAACTAATTATAATAGAGAAAAAAGAAAGGCAAGAAGAAAGGAAGAAAAAAAAAAGAGGATGGGCAAACGGTGGGGAACGGATAGGGAGAAGAGAGATACAGGTACACACGTGTCACAATTGCAACACTATCTAAAACAACAACTTCCCCCCGCTTTGCCCTAAAACCCCCCCGTCTGTCTGCCCAAATGGGTCTGCAAGCACCTCCCTTCCCACAAACCCCCAATAGGCCGCCCAGGGCCCACGAACTCCCCAGTACTGCAGATGCTCAAAAAAAAAAAAAAAAAAAAAATTTAAGTAAAATTAAAAAAAACAAACAAACAAACAAAAAAAAAAAAAAACAAAAAAAAACAGAAACCCCTCCGCAGGCCCGGCTCCGCCCGCCGCGGAGGCTTGGACCGGCTCTGCCCGGCTCCTCACGCCGCCTTGGCCTGGCCTGGCTCCGCCCAGCTCCGCTCGCTACAGCGGCCCAGCCGGCTCCGGCATCCACCTCCCGCCACCGCGGCCTGGACCGGCCCTGCCCGGCTCCGTACCCGCCGCGGCCTGACCCGGGCCCGCCCGGCTCCAAACGCTACCGCGGCCCGCAGCCGGGGCCTGAACCGGCCCCGCCCGGCTCCAAGCGCTACCGCGGCCCGCAGCCGGGGCCTGCAGCGGCCCCGCCCGGCTCCAAGCGCTACCGCGGCCCGCAGCCGGGGCCTGCACCGGCCCCGCCCGGCTCCAAGCGCTACCGCGGCCCGCAGCCGGGGCCTGCACCGGCCCCGCCCGGCTCCAAGCGCTACCGCGGCCCGCAGCCGGGGCCTGCACCGGCCCCGCCCGGCTCCAAGCGCTACCGCGGCCCGCAGCGGGGGCCTGCACCGGCCCCGCCCGGCTCCAAGCGCTACCGCGGCCCGCAGCCGGGGCCTGCACCGGCCCCGCCCGGCTCCAAGCGCTACCGCGGCCGGCAGCGGGGGCCTGCACCGGCCCCGCCCGGCTCCAAGCGCTACCGCGGCCCGCAGCCGGGGCCTGCACCGGCCCCGCCCGGCTCCAAGCGCTACCGCGGCCCGCAGCCGGGGCCTGCACCGTCCCCGCCCGGCTCCAAGCGCTACCGCGGCCCGCAGCCGGGGCCTGCACCGGCCCCGCCCGGCTCCAAGCGCTACCTCGGCCCGCAGCCGGGGCCTGCACCGGCCCCGCCCGGCTCCAAGCGCTACCGCGGCCCGCAGCGGGGGCCTGCACCGGCCCCGCCCGGCTCCAAACGCTACCGCGGCCCGGCCCGGCCTGGCTCAGCCCCACCGAGCGGGGCTAGATGCCTCGTCTCCGCCTACCCAAGAAGGGAATCCTCTGCAGGTAGCTGGGATCTCCGTGTATATTTCACAGACGAATCCTCTCTGTTACCTTCCCTCCAAATCGATGTCCAGACACCTCCGGACCAGCAAAAATCCCGAAACAATCCGGTCCCAAAGAGTCTCCAACGCCGCCCAGCCGATTCCCTGCAGAAGACCCTAACAGGGATGTTCACTCAGCCGCCATCTTGCCCCCCGAGGTTAGTCTCTTGCACCACCTCAGCTCCCTGGTCTGCTGCATCTCTTATTGTCTCTCCTCTGTGTCTCTTTTTGTTGCATCATCTTGCTGCACCAGCTGTCTGCCCGGGCCAGCACTCCTGCATAGGCCAGCTCTCTGCATGGGCCAGCTCTCCACTCGGGCCACCTTGCCTTCACCAGGAGGCCCAGGGGATTGAACTCTGGACCTCCCATGTGGTAGACAGGAGCCCAATCACTTGAACCACGTCTCCTTCCCCATCCCATGCGTTTTGGCAGGAAGATTTTCCCCCTAGCTTGCTTGTAAGTTAATTCACAAAGCCATAGAAGGGTCCTTTGCTAGAACTCTGAGGTCATCAGAAGTCTAGGTGGGACAGGAGAGAACACTAGAAGTAAAGCAATAACAACCGTCTGTCAGCTCATGCGATGGCTTTGGATGCTTGAAAATGGCACGTTATTTGAAACAACAAAAAAACACAGCAATATATCTTTTTTTTTTTTTTGCACCCCATACCTGCTTTCAAGGATAAGTGTTTCCCTCAGACCTCTCCCACTTCTCCCAGTGTTCTCTTCAGTGATATTTTCACTCTGTATTAGGACAACACTCCAATATCATGAAATCACAGTCAGCATTTTGGGAGTGCCTGCTGTGGCTGGAACCCAGAGGCTGGACAAGGAAGAGACTACAAGGGATTCTCAGAATGAGCCAACAATTTGGAAATAACTAGTGTGCTTCCCTTTTCTTCCAACAGAGAACTATAAAAAATTTTGCAGAGAACAAAAAGGACAAAAATGTCCCATTTCACTTTAGGAAGGTAGCTTAACCTTGATTCTAAGAGCTGCAAGGAGTTTAGATGCAGATATTAATAAAACAATATCACCGTGAACTAATAAAGGGGAAATGTAAAAATCTAAGATTACTCACTCAGATTCAAAATATCTTGAAGTTCTCATTCCCTTTAAGAAAATGGAACATGGGAAACGGACTTGGCCCAGCAGTTAGGGCGTCCGGTTACCACATGGGAGGTCCACGGTTCAAACCCCGGGCCTCCTTGACCCGTGTGGAGCTGGCCCATGCACAGTGCTGATACGCACAAGGAGTGCCCTGCCATCAGGGGTGTCCCCTCCATCAGGGGTGTCCCCCGCAGAGGGGAGCCCCACACGCAAGGAGTGCACTCCCGTAAGGAGAGCCACCCAGTGGGAAAGAAAGTGCAGCCTGCCCAGGAATGGCGCCACACACACGGAGAACTGACTCAACAAGATGACGCAACAAAAAGAAACACAGATTCCCGTGCCGCTGACAACAGAAGCGGACAAAGAAAGAAGACACATCAAATAGACACAGAGAACAGACAACTGGGGCGGGGGTGGAGAAAGGGAGAGAAATAAAATAAATAAATCTTTAAAAAAAAGAAAAAAAAAAAGAAAATGGAACAAAGTGGATGTGGCTCAAGCGACTGAGCCCCCATCTAGTATGTAGAAGATCCCAAGTTTTGTTCCCAGTGCCTCCTAAAAAGAAGACCAACATATAACAAAGTGACACAGCAAATGCAAACAATGAAGGGATGGGGAGAAATAAATAATGGATACTGGAATCTCTACAAGACACATTCTCAGTGTGTTTTTGCAGGAAACATACATCCTTAGATTAAAAAGAAATGTTTCCTTAATAGAGTAAAGATTGTCGACTGACTCCAAAGTCAACCTCTATTTAAGGAATACATCTGAGGTAAATCTAGTCTAATCAAATATAACAGTGAAAGGTAGAAAGAAGTAAAAGGCACAAAAATTGGGCAAATGGTAGGAATGTCTTCCATGAAAATCCAAGAGGTCCACTAAAGAGCTTATGGTGGCTTGGAGCTGTGTACCCAGAAAAGCATGTTCTTAATCTGGTTCCATTTCTGTGGGTATAAACTCCTATATTGGACCTTTTGTTGAGGTTACTTCAGTCGAGGTGTGACCCAACTCAGTCAGGATGGGTCTCAATCCTATGACTGGAGACCCAAATAAGCAGAATGAAACTCAGACAGAAGCCAGAGGGAGCAGCCAGAATCTCATGGAACTGAGAAGCTGGAGAGGCCGCCACATACACTGCTGCGTGACAGGAAGGCCAAGGGCTAGGAATGCCAGTAGCCAGCCCCAGAAACCACAGCCTTCTGGGAGAAAGCATCACCTTGGTGACACCTTGATTTTGGGCTTTTCCTAGCTTCAGAACCACTAACCAATAAATTCCCATTGGCTAAGCCAACCCATCGCATGATATTTGCCTCAGAAGCGGGGAAACTAAAACAGATGAAACTTCAAAGGTCTAATGTTATCTCCTCTGAGCTGTAACCACCTTTTCCAAGGCTAGCTATATAATTGTCATGCAGAAATCTTCCTAGCTCCAGACAAGTTATCACAAGAAAAGAAAATCACAGACCATTATAAATACAGATGAAAAAATCCTCAACAAAACACTAGTAAACTAAATCCATCGGGACATTAAAAGGATTATATACCCAGACCAAGTGAGATGCATCCTAGGAATGCAGGGGTGGTTCAACATAAGGAAATCAATTAATGTTATATACCACATCAATAGAATGAAGGAAATAATACACATGATCATTTCAATCGATGCAGAAAAGGCATTTGACAAAGTCCAGCCCAACTTCTTGATAAAAACACTCAGGAAACTAAGAATAGAAGGGAACTTCCTCAACATGATATAGGACATAGATGGAAATTGACCGCTAACATCATACACAACAGTGGAAGACTGAAAGCTTCCCTCTAAGATCAGAAACAAGACAAAGATTCCTCATTTCACCACCACTCTGGAGAATCTACTTCTCCTACATGGGCAGGCAAACAGGGAGCAGTTGAATTTTTGCCCAAAAGGATTAATAGGCGATAATCAGGGAAATCATTTAAATCTCTGACCAGCCCCGCAAAGGGCTCGTGGGTAGGGCTTATCTGAGGGTGGAATATGCGCCTTCTGTTTCCGCCAGCCAGGTACATCGTGTTTCAGGGCTGAGGTGGTTCCACTCCCTCCACCCCACTACAGAGTGTTCAGTCGAAAGAAGTGGGGCCTCAAACAGTAGAAAGAAAATAATTTAATATGAAATTGCAAGGCAAAGATTCTGCAATAGTCAGCAACTTTATTAACACTCCTTTTTAAAAAATATAAAATTGTACTGAAGTATATCATTAGTACATGAACATACATAAACAATAAGTGTATGGTTAAAATTTATGAACGTACAAAACAAACATGCACATCATCATACAAGGCTCCCAAACATCTCCCCACCACCACCACCTTGCTATGCTGTAAAGCATTTGTTGCAAACTACGAAAGAGCATCTTCAAAATATTACTACTAACGACAGCCCATATCTTGCATTTGGTGTATTTTTCTCCTAATCCACCCACTTATTAACACCCTATAATAGTATTATATCTTTGTTGTCATTCAGGAGAAAATGTTCTTGTATTTATTCTGTTAACCAGAGTCTCCCACCGCTGGATTCCCTGTGCTACACAGTCCCAAGCCTTGTACAATCCCTTCCAAGTGTGCACCAGTGGCTCTCATTTTCATCACAGAGTTGTGATGTCAGCACCTCAACCATTTTAGAATGTTTTCATTACTCCACAAGGAAAACCCCCATATCGCTTATACTCCCCATCGTTATCCCTTAGTATTGAAATAATATCTTCTTGCCATTGCTGTAAAATATTGCAATATCATTGTTATCTATCTTCCATAAGTTACATTAGTTATAATTTTCCCGGGTATCATCATTTCTTAACATGTTGTAAAAGTAGAGTATTATTTATATTATTAGCCACAATCTTCATCTACCACCAAAATCACTGTTATAAATTCCCTAGATTATTCTCTAGTTTCCTTTCAATTGACATTTACTTCTACAGACTATCCCTTTCAGCCACAACCTCTTTTATAAATCAGCAGTATTAGCTATACTGACTATAATCTTTTCAGACATTTTAGTGAGGGAATGGAGGGGGTGGTGTTATCCAGCCATTCAGTCAAAGGTGTATGTAGCAGTTTGATAATATTTATGAATTTCCAAAAGAACTGTGGACTATGTTTGTAAACTGGTCTGTTCCTCTTGTACAGTAACCTGTTGATTGTATTAGATTTAGCGGAGCTGTTTGATTAAATTATGCTAAGATTAGGGCTCTGATCCAACCACATCATTAGAGTGCAACTCAGCATCAAGTCCCAGCCTCCTTGGGTTGATAAAACAGACTCTCAAACAGAAGTAAATACACACAGATACGCAGGAAGAGAGAGTGCTCCATAGACACGGCCAGAGAAGAGAGATGAACCTGATTGTCTACAGCTGACCTTGTGGAGAGAAAAGAGCAGTTGAGCCTGGGAAGAAATGAGACCCAGAAAGAGTGACGAGCCTTGAGCCTTATGCCAGCCTAGGGCTGAGATGGGAAGAAGCTGGGACCACGGAGCCTTAAGAGGAAGGAGGAAGGCTGAACCCCGCAGATGTCACCCGCCATCTCGCGTCAACACATGGCAACAGACTTTGGATGAGAAAGTACCTCTTATGGTAGCTTAAGTTGGACTCTTTAGGGCCTTGTGACTCTAAGCTTCTACCCCAAGCAAATACCCTTTATAAAAGCCAATAGAGTTCTGGTACTTTGCATCAGCAACCCCTTTGGCTGACTAATACAGTGGGTTATACCACAGATTCTTGTAGCACACAATTAGAAATCTGGATTGGATTTTGAATTTTTCCAAATCCCTTTTGACATCTATTGAGACCATTTAGTTTTCGCCATTAATCTTTTAAGTAATTTTAATTATATATATATATATTCCTGATATAAATCATTCTATTTTCCTGGAAAAATCCTGTTTGTAATATCAATATGGTTTCAATTTAATATGCCAACATTTTATTAATAATTTTTGCAACAATATACAAGAGTGAGATTGGTTTTGGGTTCTTTTTTATTCAGCCTTGGCTGGCTTTGGAGTCAATTTAATATGCCAACATTTTATTAATAATTTTTGCAACAATATACAAGAGTGAGATTGGTTTTGGGTTCTTTTTTATTCAGCCTTGGCTGGCTTTGGAGTCAATTTAATATGCCAACATTTTATTAATAATTTTTGCAACAATATACAAGAGTGAGATTGGTTTTGGGTTCTTTTTTATTCAGCCTTGGCTGGCTTTGGAGTCAAGTTTACGCCAGCTTTTTAAAAATGAATTGGGGAAACCTGTATCTTTTTCTAGGCTGCACAACAGTTTAAATGGTATTGGAATAAACTAAGACCTGTGCATATGTTATTCTAAAGTCTTCATTTCAAGCCACCATGATGCTGTCCTTCACCAGCCACTCGGATTTCTGGAAATGTTCTTATAGTATGAGGCACTCCAAAATTGTTGACTGTACCAGAAGGTGGCAATTGGGAGGTAAGTTCCCTGAAACAAGTTAGACCAAGATTTACCAAATGAAAGAGACGATTTAGAGACTCTTTCAGGAACAGGAAAGTCGAAGTCAAATTGTGTTTTAACTTCAATTAGTAACACGTTGGCCAGAAGAGATTAGTTGGAAAACAAAGCCGCTGTGAGCAGGATTCGAACCTGCGCAGGAAAACCCCATTGGATTTCAAGTCCAACGCCTTAACCACTCGGCCATCACAGCACCCTCTTCCGCTGTGTTTTTATACTATAGCACCTACATCAATCCTAAAGTTTTGGTTCATGATCTCAATGTTTTCAGTTTTTCATCAAGTTTAAAATTAAGAGGCTACAGGATCTGAAAAACAGAAAACCTTGACAAAACCACAGTATCCTGGGATGGAGTAAGGAAAAAGCATCATTATAAAGCCGCAGAGCTACAGCCTCTTGCTTTTCTCTGCCAGGTCCAGACAGACAGAACCGGATGTCCATCCCTGGACTCGCGCTGCAGGGACCCGCGCCCTCAGCGTCCCGCCTGACCGCTCCAGAAGCGTGGGGAAACTGGTTCTGAGCCGCCAGCCGCGGTCTGCGGACCAGCCTTTTTCCTGGGCGAAGGGGGCGAACACTCCCGAACCCTGATGCGTGAAACCTGGGGGCTTTATGCATTTTAAAGGAGTGAGGACTCTATAGTTCTTGGAGGTATTTTAAGTTCTCAATCTCAAAAAATAACGTTAGTTACCGTGTACTCAAACACACCATACAAAACATGAACTAACATTATTTCTTATGTTATTTTTCCTAACCCCAGAGAAAACACTTCAGAGAGAGACCTGGGAGGAAAGGATGAGGTGGAGTGCTGAAAAAATGACTTCCCCGTCGGGGAAAGTGGATATTGGGCACAAGAGAAAAGTTACTTTTGTTTTGTTTATCAGTAATTCACCCAATTCAAGGATCTCAATGCCATGGACAAAGAGGTGTGATTTTTTTTTTTTTTTTTTTAAGTGGCAGGGGCAGATTCAGGGCTTGTGGACCTAAAGCTTATACAGAATTGGTGGTCATCTTTATGAAGGAAATACACACAAGTATGAATACAAAATTAGATGAAAGTGAATGTTTACTTAGAATGAGAAAAGCAGTCTGACAAACACTACAGACACAACCAAAACCACAATTGGAAAAACAACTTGATGCCTCTATAATACTTTTCTCCTGCATTGACTGCATTGGCTTTGATCACCTCTCATCAGCTGAGATGCAATCAGCTGACTTGATGATGTAAACCCATCTACCAAACACCTTCACATTAACAATCAGGTCGGGGCTCGCCTGTCCAAACAACTGGACCATAACCTAGCCAAGCTAACACATGAAATTAAACATTACGACCGGTAAGATTTCAGGTTCCATGCATTTTTACCTCATTTTCCCTCATTACTCACAATGCTTACAAGGTCAAGTAGGGAAGGTAAGTTAGTACAGTGGGAGGTGGGAGTATAATTGGGGACCACATCAAATTGTTCAGGCTAATAATTATGTAACTATGCATGGAAGAGATCTCAGAGTACATAATTATATCCCTTTAATTGGAAATTAAATATATTTTTTAGCTTGATCCCTAAAAGGCCTAAACTAAACCCTCATCAGTGCCACTGGATATAAGAGGACATGTGATGTGGGGAAGTTGAAGTGGAGAATGAGTAGTATTAGCACATGGCTATTAAAATATCTTACTCCGGGTTTTTGATGTTGGAGTTTGATGCTGAAGCCTTAAGCTGGAGCCCCGGTAGGTAAGCTCACAGAGGAAACAGAAGTGAACCCCAGGAAGAGAGAAACCCTGAGCCCAGGAACAAGAAGCTTGAGGAAGGGAGGAACCCAGCGAGCCTGAACCCTCGCAGATGTCAGCAGCCATCTTGCTCCAACACCTGAAAATAGACTTTGGTGAGGGAAGTAACTTATGCTTTATGGCCTGGTATCTGAAAGCTCCTACCCCAAATAAATACCCTTTATTAAAAAATATATATATCTTACTCTGGAAAACATTACAGAGACACGTGACCATGTGCGCACATTGTTAGGCTTATGGAAAGTGTTAGGCCAAGTAAGAGACCAGATGCTTAAGCATCATTTTCTACTTCCACTTCTGTCATTTCACCTTCATTTTCCTCATTCTCATTCTGCCTTCTATTTTTATCCACAACACCCCTCAATCATATGCCATTTATTACACTATCAACAGTTCCAGGCAATTCAACAACACAACTAGTAGGAGTTCAAAGAGAAAGGAGAAGAAAACAAATAAGGTGTAAACTTATAAGGAGGAGAATAAGAAAGAGGGGAAATTTACCAAAGAAATAATTTTTAAAAACTCTTAGAATTAAGGACCATAAATCACAGATGAAAAGAATTAGTTAATGAACACCCCAGACAAAATGCAAGTGCAGAAAGGATTACAGAGGCCCTTATACTTTGGCCTGGAGCTGTAACTGAAGGTAGGGCTAACTGTTGTTAAAAACAAACTCCTCCCCAAATATGTAATGACTTAGGCACAGAAAAGGAGATTGAGGGCTCCTGATGAGTGGTAGGAGTCAGTGGGACCTGGTTCTCTGAATTTATGACTCACCATCTTCAACACGGGTGGTTTCCAAGTTTGCTTGCTCACCTACCTTTAGATGTAGATGGGGAAAGAACTTGGAGGACTGGCCATGTACGTGTTTTATGAGTCAGCCCTGAAAAAGGCGCAAATCACTTCTGCTCACATTTCATGGCCTAGAATTCAGTCACATAGTGTGGTGGTTTGAAACTGCATCAACCCCAGAGAAGCATGGTTTTAAAGCTAATCTGTTCCTGTGGGTGTAACCTGCTGCTAGCAGGACCTTTTGATGATGTTACTTCACTTAAGGCATGGCCTGGGGTGGGTCTTAATCCTCTGACTGGCTTCCTTTATTAATGGGATAAATTTGGGGGGGGGGGGGGAGAGAGAGAGAGAGAGAGAGAGAGAGGGGAATAAGGCCTGGAAGCAAGAAGCTTAAAGCAACAAAACCTGGAAGAGAAGGGAGAGACCAGCAGGTGCTGCCATGTGTCTTGCCATGTGGCAGAGGACCCAAGGGTCACTGACAGTCACAGTCTTCAGGAAGAAAGCATCACAGGATGATGCCTTGATTTTATTTTTCCCAGCTTCAGAACTGTAAGCTTGTACAGCTTCCAGTACAGAATAAATTTCCATTATTAAAGTCAACACATTAATATCTGCTCTCAGCAGCCTAGCAAACTAAAACCATACTACACTTAATTCCAAGTGAGTATTGGAAAGGTAGGGAAAGGTAGTCTATTTGTGTGCCCAAGAAGAGGAGGAACCAGTTTGGTGAACAGCTAGCCAATCTCTGCCATGAGAGGACACAACGGATGGCAAAAAAATAAATAAATGAAAAAGATCCATAACAAGACATATCATTATAAAATTTCAAAGCATGAAAATCTTCCACAATATTTTTACTGCTTGACTACCGATATACAGGGACTGTATATTTAGCATACAAAAGGGAGAGAGAGAGAGAAAAAGGAAGTGCTCTCCAGTTCATTAGACTCACCCAGGACAACTAACAAGTAGGTAAGGATGGACAACCACCACACCAAGGAACCAAGAGAATCTACAACTGCCAGCAAGAGAGTCCCATCCATCACCACATGGGATTGAAGCCCCCTTCCAATTAGAGGTCGAGTGGGCATCACCATCCCAGAATCCGCGGGACTGGGAAATAAAATATGGACTAGAGTGGACTTACTGGTATTCTACTATAGACTTATTGTGATTCTAGCAATGGACGAAATTATGTCATTGATGTGGAGACAGTGACCACTGGAGTTACTGAAGGCAGGAAGAGAGAAAAAGACGTGTAGTATGGGGGCATTTTTGGGAATTGGACTTGTCCTGAATGATATTGCAAAGGCAGATACAGAACATTATATATCCTGCCATAACCTGCAGACTGAAGTGGGAGAGAGTGTGAACTACAGTGTGAACTATAATCCATGCTGTGTGGCAATGCTCCAAAATGTGTTCATTAATTGCAACGAATGTACCACACTAATGAAAGAAGTTGTTAATATGGGAAAAGTGGGGTGTGTGGGGAATGGGGCATGTGGGAATCCCGTGTGTGTGTGTGTGTGTCTGTGTGTGTGTGTAGCATTTTATCTAGTCTGAGTATCTTTTAAAAATAAATTAAAAAATATTTTTTTAAAAAAGGACGTAGCTAAGGCATGTTGAGAGTTAGGTCCTTTTTGTATAGGAAAAACCGTAGCATATTATTTCTTTAACTGTGTGAATAAGTAGCCCTATGGGACCCTATGGGCTACTTATTGATGCTAGAAATGGACGGGACCTTTATTAAGGCTGCAGTACTTCAGGACTCACAGGCTGGTCATGATACACTACTTGGAGCAAGGGATTGTTGGCTGTAGGACATACAGTGCAGTGTCTGGGACAGTGAGAAAACTGTTTCCTAGTGAGGAAGGAGATTCCTAGGGTCACACAAGAATGCCCCAGACAAAATGCAAGTGCAGAAAGGATCATGGAGGTCCTTATACCTTAGCCTGAAGCTGTTCTTGTACAACCCTTTATATGAATGAGCCTTGAACAGGAGTGCTAGCACAGTCTACTTACAAAGTCAGGGAAAGATGTTTTCTTTTTTCCTCCTTTTTTCCTTTAGCTTCTGGCATTCAAGGAAAATTCACTCATAGCACTAGCTGGATACAGTTTTAAGGAACAGATGCCCAGAGTCTAATTTTCAGCAATAACATACCGAAATGTAAAAATGTCCAGATTTCAACAAAAAGGTTACAACAACATACAAGGAAACAAGAAATGATGGAAAATGAAATGATTGAAGCATTAACAAATCATCAATGAGAAGGACCAGACCTGGGACATGCCAGACAAAAACTTTAAAAAATGGACCTAAATATGCTCATAGAAATATAAGAAAACATGGACAAAGAACTGAAGGCAATCAGGAAAACATCAGATGAACATAAAGAGACTATCGACAGAGATGGAAATTTATGAAAAGGAACCAACAAGAGCAGAAAATCACAGTAACAGAAATTGAAAATTCCCCAAAGCAGTTCAGTAGCAGATTGGAGTTGACAGAAGAAAGAATCAGAGAACTTGAAGATAAGATATGGTGGTTTAGAGCTAGGTACCCCAGAAAAACACGTCCTTAAACTTAATCCATTCCTAGTGGTATGAACCCATTGTAAATAGGAACTTTTGATGAAGTTTTGTCAGTCGGGATGAGTCTTAATCCTATTACTTTATTCTTTACAAGTAGAATGAAATTCAGGCAGATAGAGAAAAAAGACACAGAGGGAGCAGCCAGAAGTGAAGGTCAGTGGAACCCAGGAGAGAAGGGAGAGCCAGGAGGGGATGCCATGTGCATTGCCCAGTGATAGAGGAGCCCAGAAACAAGGGTCATAGGCAACCAGCCCCAGAAGGCCAGCCCGCGGGAAGAAAGCATCCAGCCCAGAAGGCCAGCCCGCGGGAAGAAAGAATCACCTGATGATGCCTTGATTTGGCCTTCTCCTAACCCTTAAAACCATGAGCCAATAAACTCCCATTGTTAAAGCCAATCCATTGCATGGTATTTGCTAAAGCATAAGACAACTGAAATCATCCAGTCTGAGGAACAGAAAGAAGAAAGAAAGGAGAAAAGTAAACAGAAGGTGAGGAACCTGTGGGACACCATCAAGCTCACCAATATACTCCTTGTGGGAGTCCCAGAAGGAGAAGAAAGACAAAAAGGAGTAGAAAGAATATTCAAAGAAATAATGGTGAAAAGTTCCCAAATTTAGTGAAAGGCATGAATGCATACATCTAAGACTTTCAACAAACTCCAAACAGGATAAATCCCAAAAGACCCAGGTCAAGGCATCTTATAATCAGACTACCAAATGCCAAAGATAAAGAGATCATTATGAAAGTCACAAGAACAGTGTCATACACCAGGGAGCCTCAATAGTATTGTCTCAGTAAGGTTTCTCAACCCAAACCACGGAGACAAGAGGGAGTAGGATGAAATACTTAAACGGCTGAAAGCAAGAAACTGGCAACCAAGAATTCTTTACCTGGCAAAAGTGTCTTTCAAAAATGAAGAGAGGTTAAAACATACCCAGATAAATGAAAGCTGAGGGGGTTTATCACCACTAGCCCAGTCCTACAGGTGCCAAAGAGAGTTCTGCAGGTTAAACGAGAGGATAATAAACAGATATAAACCACATGAATAAACAAAGATCTCTGCTGAGGGTAATGACAGGGGTAAATGTAAATGCCAGTATTAGTGTATTTTTAATTTGTAACTTCACTTTTTACTTCCTACAGGATCTGAAAAAGAAAATTCATGAAGTATAATGACAAATCAATGGTTTTGGACTCATAATGTACAAACATGTAATCTGTGACAAGAACTACTAAAGATGGGGAGATGGTGGGTGTAGGAAGATAGTTTGTGTTTACTATCTAAGTGAGGTTGGTATCAAAGCAAATTAGATTGTCATAGGTTTTAGAGGTTAAATTTAAGTCCCAGGGCATGACCACAAAGAAAATATTGGAGACTATGTAAGCTCAGAGACAGAAATTAGAGTACAAGTTGCCAGTGGTGTGGGGCAGGGAATGGGAAGCTGCTGCATAATGTATCTAGGTTTTGTTTGGAGATATGGAAAAGTTTTTGGAATGGAAGTGGTGAAGGTATTGCAATATTATGAATGTGATTAATCCCCCTGAATGGCCTGCTTGGGAGTGGTTGAACATATATATGTTCTATATATGTTTTCACAATTAAAAGAAAGAAGGTAACTGAAGAGACAAGGACAATGAAATGCAATAAGTGCCCCTGGCTGGGATCTAGCAAGGAAGAAGAGGAGGCTCAAGGGGACGTTATTAGGACAAATGAAAAAATGAAATCTAGTCTGTAAGCTTTATATCAATGTTAAATTTCTTGAACTTGATAACTGTACTTAAGATGGTTTACATAAGTGAATATTCTTGTTGGCAGTATTAAGGGTTCAGGGGGCATAATATATACAACCTACACTCATGTGTCCCGAAAATGGATTGATAAGTGGCTACATGGATAGATAGATAGAAGGATATGACAGATGTGGCAAAAAGTTAAAACTGGAGGATTGGGTATCTGAGGGTGTAGGGATATGTTGGATTCTCTCTATGGGGTTTGCATTATTTTTGTGACTATCCTGTAAGTTTGAACACATTTCAAAATAAAAAGTTAAAAGGAAAAGGAGTTTATGCATGAAAATGCCTTCACAATCTTCAGAACATATTAACCCATTCATATCCAAATTACATTTCTGACACAACACCTTCTTCGGAGAGGATCCAGGTGGGTAAAATTACACACGTCATGTATGTTGGAGTTTTCTCAGTCTATTGGGCATGTGTGTTCTCCGTCCTGAATTAAATGTCTCAGTCCTCAGAATTCTATCTGTTGGAAACAAAGACATAATGATCTCTTATGGAAAGACAAGCTGTTTCCCTGGTAACGCTTACAATGTAAGAAGTTGGGCAGTTGGGAGTGTTGGGCAAGCAGGACGAAGCTGTCATGGGCTACAAGAATAATGAACATATTTACTTAGTAATTATATAGAACATCTAGAGTTTGTACTCCAAGATAAGATCTTTTAGTTCCTTAGGATGGATGGGTAACTTGAAATAAGTTGATTGAATTCAGTAGGTGATAGGTAATATTAATGATTAACTGTATGTAGCTGCTTGTTCGCACGTATGCTGGGGTATATATAGAAGCCCCTCTGAGGCAATAAATTTGTCTGGTGAGTCTTTACTCACAGACCCTGATCCCAACTCTCTCTCTTTCTCTCTCTGTTTCATTCCCCATACCCTTCCGGCCCAAATCTCCATCATTGTCACTTAGGAACTCCTTCCACAGGGTTCCCACCGTCCACACACAGGGCTGTCTACGTTGGTTGTGACCCCTGCCCGGCGCTCTCCCTCCGTGGGACCTGCCACTTCTCTGTTCCCCAGAACTCACTGCCTTAGGCTTAGGCTCCTTTCTGGACCACTTCTGGAGCCTGAGAAGTTCTTCCAGAGCAATGGCGGTGCTCTACAATTCAAGGACTCCACGGTCTTCCTGTGAGCAGCGCAGAGGGAGACGGGAAAGTGACAAGGACTAGGATTGTTAGGAAAGGGTGCTTCTCTTTGAGATTTCCAATCCTCGGCTACAAGAGGAACCCAGAGGCACCTTCATTCCTTTCTTTTCCAGGATTTTCATGAGTGAGTCCTCAACCCCAAAGGCCAGAAGTCACTTTTCAATCCTCACTCTAGCCATTCTTCTAGGGCATTCTCTTCCATGGACACATTAAAAAAAATCTCTTGGTCAGAGTTCTCTGCAGAGTTTCAGATCCATGGATGGTAGCGTTTACGAGACAGTCTCAGAAGGCTGTTCCGACGGCCTCCGAAATCCGTGACTTCATCCCTTCTGGATCCCATCCTGCTTACCGCAAAAAAAGAGAAATACGCCAGCAGAAACTTCGCTCTTCTCTGCTCGCCGGCTGAGCCCCGCCAGCCACGCCACGCGCGTTTCTGAGCGCACCTCCGTCCTTCTAATCCTCCAGGTCCAGCAGGTGTCTCGACCCCCTCCGCGGTCTTAAATCGTCCCCTTCATGCCTGACGCCCCAGCTGACTCAGGCCTCAAGCCCGGGGTCACTGAACGGCTGCGAGAGCCACCCCACAAGCCTTCCTGAAGTGGGACAGAGAACGGGGTCGTTATCCTCAAAATGCCGAACAAAGGGCCTCTGCGCTTGTATGGCAGATTTCGCTTCCCCACCCGCAGTCCGCTCTCCAGACTCTTCAGCCAAAAGCAGTAGGTGAGCAGCAGAAAGCCAGCTGGGGCGAGCAGGACCACGCAGGATCCGGCAGCTTTCCCCGGGGAGAACCCGCGACCCGCGCGCGCGCGCCCACGTAGGGGCACTTGGCCCTCAGGCCCTGGAAGTAAGAGCCCGCGTGGATACCTAAGACCCTTTTTTCCTGAGAATCTTGTAAAGCATATGCATCATCCACAGTCTGTGCTTTCTCGTAATTTTCCTTGGATTTCCAGCTAGACACGCTAAAAACAGACAATCAGGGGTTTCCGTGGCTGCGCCGGCGGCTCCAGCCTCAGGCGGCAGCCTTCACCGTCCTCACCTAAAGCTGCTCCGGACAGGTGACTTTGCGCTCCCTTGGACAGGCTCTTAGGGAAAGTTCAAGAACCGCAAACTCTCCAGGGGCGCGCCGGGAGAGCCTCGGGCCCACGGGCGGGCCTCCCGCAGCTCCCCGCCCGGGAACCAGCGGGGGCCGGTGAGCAGTGCAAATTCTCAGGCTTTGCCCCTGGCCTACTGCGTCCTTCTGGGGATGATGTTACCAATTTGCGTTTCAACCGGGCTTCCAGATGATTCCGAAGCACCGAAATGGGAGAACCGTTGGGCTACAAGGACCGGCAGCTGCACCCCTACTAGAGAAAGGCGCCTTCTTTCTGGAGGAAGCAGGAGAGCGATGGGAGAGTGGGACGCGCCCCCGCCCTCGTCCCCGTCCCCCGCTCCTTTCCCCATCCTTCTCTCCACTGTCCCCGCCCCCAGCTCTTTCCCCAACCCCGAGCCCTCTCTCTTCCCCCGCTCCCCCCAGCCCTCTTTCCTGCCCCCCAGCCCTCTTTGTCTGTCCCGGTCCCCCAGGCCCCTCTCCCCATCCTCCGGCCCTCTTTCTCTTCTCGTACCCCAGCCCTCTTTCTGGTCCCCCTTCTTCCGCCCCTGCTCCCAGGCCCCTTTTCCTCCTCGGGTGCTAGGTGACCCTAGGTCCTGGTTCGTTCCAGTTTCCGTCCTGGCTGGTTTTGATCAACTGGCCGGACTCGGCTCCCAGGGACTCCGAAAACAGTCCGCGGATGCGCAGGGCCCCGGAGTCCGTATTTTCATCGCGCTCCGCAAGGGACTCGCCCCGTTTGGGGACCCCTGCAGCGATGTCTAAAATGCACGCGTGGGAAGGACACCTGCGCCCCTCTAGTCACGGCCCGGAGGGTCGCCTGTGGCCCCTTCTTGTATGCAGCGTTTCCGGGTGTGTGTCGGCAGCTCCGAGGGTCCAGACAGGGCCCCGGCCCCAGCCAGGGAGGAGTCAGGGGCGATGGTGTTTTCGGGTCTCCTGGAAGACCCGGGCCCGCTGGGGTGAGTGAGAAAGAGAGGAAAGCCCAGTGGGGAGTGGCTGTAGGGTTTGCTCCAGGACTCGCGTGTGGGTGGGCGGGAAGCGCTGGCGCGCGGCGGGGCTCGCTGGGGGCGCGGGGGCGCGGGGACGCGGGGGGTGAGGGCTAATCCGCTCGGCGCCAAGCCTTCCCCACCGGATCTCGCGGGTCCGAGATGCTCCCACTCCGGTGCGTTCCCGCGCGCTCCGCCGCGCGCGCCCCGAGCCGCTCCCTGCGTGGCCCTCGGGTCTCCCCGGGGAACTGAATCCTCGCGGCCCCATCTGATGCCCCTGCTCTTCCCTCGCGGCTTCCCGGCGGCCTTTCTTATGCCAAGGAGAGAGCCGCCCTAAGGAGCGGGAGACCGGGCACCGGGCCTCAGGCCGCCCCCTTCCTTGCGGAGGTCCCGGAGCCGGGACTTCCGGCCTAACATTCAGTTTTCCTTCTTTCCTGGGAGCAGCGAGACAGGATCCAGTATAGAAGGTTCAAAAACCACATTTTGGAAGATACTTTTGCTGGCACTAAAAATCGTGATAATAGTCATAGAGATATTTTTGGTGAAAGCGCTGGGCGAGGGGGTGTAGCTCAGTGGTAGAGCGCGTGCTTAGCATGCACGAGGCCCCGGGTTCAATCCCCGGCACCTCCATTTCTTTTCCTTTTTTTTTCGGCTTCTTGCTTCGAAATTTCCAGTTTACAGGACAGTTCCAAAAATAATACCAAACTCAAATAGAGATCTCCAGCATACCTCTCACAGAGGTATACCCCTATCTACCAACTTATATTTTGCCACATTGGCTGTATCATTTTATTTGCGCATTTTCTCCTCCATTATTAGATCCAGTCCAGGATCATGTATTGCGTTTAATTTTCATTGTCTCTTTATTGCATGCAACATAAAATTTCTCATCTTAACTACTCCCAGACGTACAATTCAGTAAGATTAATTGCAGTCACAATGTTGTTCTATTATTAATTCCACCACCCATTACCAGAACTTTCCCATCACCCAAACAGAAGCCCTGCACCCATCATGCATTAACTCCCCATTCCCAGCTCCCACCCCCTAGGTAACTTGTACCCACTCTGTCTCTAAAATTTGCATATTATAGTTATGTCATATAGGTGGTGTCTATAATATCTGTCCATTTGCGTCTGACATTTTACTCAACATGATGGCTTGGATGTTCATCCATGTTGTCGCATGTATCAGAACATGTTTATGACTGAATACTATTCCATTGTGTGGATAAAGCCCATTTTGTTTATCTTCATCCATTGATGGACACTTGGGTAGTTTCCACCTTTTGGGCTAGTGTGAATAATGCTGCTATGAACATTGTTGAACAAGTATCTGTGGGGCCTGCTTTCAGTTCTTTGGAGTATATATCTAAAAGTGGGATTGCCTGGTAATATGGTAGTTCTTTGCTTAACTTTTTGAGGAAAACCAAATTGTTTTTGACAGCAAGCAGCTGTACCATTTTACTTTCCACCAACAATGTGTGCGTGTTCCTCTTTAACACTTGTAATTTTTTTTTTCAATTGTGGCCATTCTAGTAGGTTGAAATGGTATCCTATTGTGGTCTTAATTGGTATTTCCCTGATGGCTAATGCTATTGAGCATCTTTTCATGTGCTTGTGGGCCATTTTTATATATTCTTGGGAGAAGAAGATATTTAAGTTCTTTGCCCGTTTTTTAATTTGGGTTGTTGGTCTTTTAATTATTGAATTGTAAGAGTTCGTTCTATTAATACATTCTGGGTATT
Organism: Dasypus novemcinctus; assembly: GCF_030445035.2. Classification (NCBI taxonomy): domain Eukaryota; kingdom Metazoa; phylum Chordata; class Mammalia; order Cingulata; family Dasypodidae; genus Dasypus; species Dasypus novemcinctus. The sequence continues at coordinate 68,781,873 of NC_080694.1, read as the reverse complement.
AAACCCTTATCAGATGATATACGGTGTCCAAATATTTTCTCCCATTCTGTAGGTTGTCTTTTAATTTTCTTGCTAAAGTCCTTTGATCCACAAAAGTTTTCAATTTTGATGAGGTTCTTTTTTTTTTTCTTTTTTTCTTTTGTTCCTTGTGCTTTTGGTGTAAAGCCTAAAAATCCATTGCCTAACACAAGGTCCTGAAGGTAGTTCCTTGTGTTTTTTTCTAGTTTTATAGTCTCATTCTTATATTTTGATCATTGATCCATTTTGAGTTAATTTTCATCTGTGGGGTGGGGTAGATGTCCACTTTCTTTCTTTTGCATGTAAATATCCAGTTTTCCCAGCAATGTGTAATGAAAAATGCATTGAGGAGACTATTCTTTCCCCATTGATTGGACTTGGCACCTTTGTCAAAAATCAATTGGCCATAGCTGTGTAAGTTTAGTTCTGCGATCTCAATTCTAGTCCATTGGTCTATGTGTCTGTCCTTGTGCCAGACCCACACTGCTGATGATTGTAGCTTTGTAACAAGTTTTGAAATCAGGAAGCGTGCATCCTCCAAATTTGTTCTTTTTCAGGATGGTTTTGGGTATCAGGGAATATTTTTGCTCTTTACTCTCCTGGTCGTGTTTTCATTTACAGAAACATGTTGCCTTTTCTCTTTCAGCCTTAAATTCAGATGGAAAGCAAACTAAATGTTTAGCCTCTAATGTTGACGCATTTCTAACACTGATGCCTGAGTAGCTGCATCAACAGGTAAAGACAAGAAGATAGCACTAGGTGAGCACTGAACAGCTCAGGAGTCCAGGACCTCAACACTTAAACAAGCTTGATCCCATCTGGATACATTTCGCATGTTATCGAAGAGCAAGAAACATGGAAACAAACAACAATGCTAGGATGGAGGACATAAACACTTCACCAGGTACCCCATCATGCTCTCCAGTCACAGCCTCCCCTTCCTGCTCTCCCCAGGCTGTTTCCCTGTCCCCTACCTCAGTATTTATGCTTCGTATGCTTTTCTTAGACTCACCGTTATTGTTCCTGACATTAATTAGATTAACTTTTAGGTTAAGTCTGATGTGAGCTTTGGAATGTGATAGTTCTTTTTGTGTTAAATAAGTCCAAGCTCTCTTATCTGACTGACTTGTACAGCACTGACTGGCTCATTTTAAAACATTATCATGGGAAACGGACTTTGGCCCAGTGGTTAGGGCGTCCGTCTACCACATGGGAGGTCCGTGGTTCAAGCCCCGGGCCTCCTTGACCCGTGTGGAGCTGGCCCATGCGTAGTGCTGATGCGCGCAAGGAGTGCCCTGCTACACAGGGCTGTCCCCCGCGTAGGGGAGCCCCACGCGCAAGGAGTGCGCCCATAAGGAGAGCCGCCCAGCGCAAAGGAGGGAGCAGCCTGCCGAGGAATGGCGCCGCCCACACTTCCCGTGCCGCTGACGACAACAGAAGCGGACAAAGAAACAAGACGCAGAAAACAGACAACCGGGGGAGGGGAGAGGAATTAAATAAATAAATTAAAAAAAAAAACCATTATCAAAGGAGGGTAATCGCAAAATAGAGATGCATACCCCTACCTCCTTCTCTTCCCTCCCCTGGTTCCTTCTCACATCTTGAAGACCTCATATGTGTGTTTGAACATGTCAACACACACCTCCTTGGCAGAGAGCCACTGCTGGCCACCCCTCCAGCCTAGTGGCCAGCTCTCCAGCCTAACGACCAGCCCTCCAGCCAGCCTAGAGGCTACCTCTCCAGCCTAAGGCCACCTCTCTAGCCTAGCGACCACCACTTCAACCTAAAGGCTACCTCTCCAGCCTAAGGCCACCTCTCCCCAGCCTAGAGGCCACCTCTCCAGCCCAGCAGCATGCACATTAGTGCCATGGTCTGCCCTCAGAAGGATGGACAGAGGAAAGAGGCAGAACCATGCAGGTTCTGGAAAGAGGTTGAGGACTGTTTGGGCAAAGAATTCCAGGAGGCCACATATCTAGAGAGTGGACTCCAGGCTCACGGGGAGCTGCATGGTCAGAAGAAGGACCAGGGCAGAGGGCATTTCTTGTCCAGCATTAAGAATGGCACTGAGTATATGGCATATTTCCATTTAACAATACCTGAAATGGTCCTTTAATTCTAAGGTTAATCTTCCGTGCTTTCTTTATCAAATTACCCAGTGTCCTGACTCATGTATGTTGGGTCTCAGTACTTTTTTTGGACACGCAATTTGTATCTCTTGGAGGTGGTACTATATTCCTGACATTAGATTTTAGCAATACCTGCAAAAGAAGAATATAGCAAGGTAGATTTGATAAAGGATGAGTTCCCTGATACAATGGTAGATGGGGAATGGTTTTTTGAAGACTTTGTGGTATAGATCATGTTATCATTAGGACTAGAGATAGACTCTCCTGAACATTTGAAAATGTTCATTAAAAAACTTGAATTCGTACTATTTTCTTAGAGTTTGGGGGCATGATAAAGACACTGAGATGTATGTTTTAGTGGGAGAAGCATATGAATTTCACCTCTAATGTGGTTTTCTTTGTCACTAGAGAATACTGAAGGTATTTCCTATGTAGAAAAATAAAATTTGTAAGCTCTAAAAATATTTATTATTATTACTCTTTTTTTGGGGGGTGGGGAGGTACCAAGGATTGAATCTGGGACCTCACACATGCACAGTAGACCCTCAGCCCCACCCGCTCCCTATTATCACTTTTCTTTTTTTTTGAGGTGCTGGGGGTCAGGGATTGAACCTGGGACCTCCTATGTGGGAAGCTGGCACTCAACCACTGAGCCATATCAGCTCCTCTGAGCTGTTCTTTCCAGCACTCAACTGCTTGAGCCACATCCACTCCCTCTCTTTTTGCTAACAGAGCTGTCCCACTAGTCACATTTCATGTTCTCTGGCCACATGTGGCTAACAGCTACTGTTTGGACAGCACAGTTATAGAACTTCTCAATTATGGCAAAAAAAATTCTATTGGACAATGCTAGGTTAGAGCATTAGTCTTTTGGAAGAGAAAACTTCAATCCAACCAAAAATGATGTAATTTTATTTTGACAAATATTACTGAAACTTTAATTTTTTAAAAATTGGGCAACAGATTGAAATCCATTTGCAAATGTCCAAATGGTTATTGAGGTAGAGGTTTCAGGAATTGCCATGGTTTTCGTGTTTGTGTGTGGTGGTGGTGGAGGGTGAGTTGTGATAAATACAGATAAAAGATTCAGCCACCCAAGAGCTTCTGGGGTAAAATTTTCGTAACAATACTTTTGAAGAGTTTGGATCATTAGGTGCTTTCATGTAATGGAAGCATGAGAGATCTGGAGAGTGGCAATCAGATGGCCATCCTGCAGACACTAAAGTCTTTGCTGTGATGGTAGAGAAGGGGTTCTTAACCTTTTTTGTTCCACGGACCCATTTGCCAGTGAGGTAAAATGAACACCACTGTAATTCATTTATTGCATACATTCATAAGTGAAAGAAATGCTAGGGTTCAGTTAAAGGTCAGAGAAAATAAAGATAATAAGTTGATTTTTTTCAGTTCAAGTGCAAGGACCCTTGAAATCTTTCCACAGATTCCCAAGGTTCTGTGGACCCCTGGTTAAGAACCCTTGTGGTAGATTGTTTTTGTGTATGTCCTTCTGAATTCTTGGAATCCTACTGGGAAACTTTTTATAATGCCAATAATAGTAGTCTAGGACATTTTCTTTACCTTCAAAAACTCTAACTTAAGTGTGGGCTTCAATATTCATAACTGAGCTGTTTTTTAGAATTGACTTTCTTCTAACATTATTAATATTTATTCACTTTTGATTAAGTTGCCCAATGAAGTTAGAAATTTCTTTCTATAACATAGTATTACCAGAACACAAACAACCTGAAGTCATATGTACTCACAGTTTAGCTGTTAACTCAAACTTCTGGCAAGGTGCCATGTCTAGTCATCCGAGACAATGTTGGAAAAAGATTAGTTTCCATTACAGAATGTTAAAATTATAGTATATCCAGCCCAAAGTATATCTTGAATTTTAAAAATATGAACTATCAACAAATCATGGTTGTTTATGGCAATATCAGTCAGTAAATGGCAGCCAGGATATCTTCTTCCTTTCTCTATTTGATAACATAGTATGCCAGTTAATATAGCAATAGATAATTTTGGTCATCTCAGTCTTCTTCACTAATTTCTAAATGCCAGCCTGCTGTTGTCCATGGATCATCTCACACTTGATTTCACCATGTCTTTTTTAAAAATTTCTCCGCCCCCCCCATTGTTTTCTTTTTCTTTCTTTATTTTTTCCCACATGACCCACTCCTCACCCCCGACCACATCATTTTTGTAAACTGTATTTTTTTGAAGATATATATATCACATAAAAAATGTTACATTAAAAAATATAAGAGGTTCCTGTATACCCCCCAAACTCCCACCCCACTCCTCCCACACCAACAACCTCCCCCATCATTGTGGCACACTCTTCGCACTTCGTGAACACATTTTGGGGCACTGCAGCACTACATAGGTAATAGTTTACCCTGTAGTTTGCACTCTCCCCCAGGACATTCAGTGGGTTATGGCGGGATATATAAAGTCCAGCATCTGATCCTGCAGTATCATTTAGGACAACTCAAAATCCCAAAAATGCCCCCACATCACATCTCTTCTTCCCTCTCCCTGCCCTCAGCAACTACTGTGGCCAGTTTTCTCTACCTTGATGCTAAAATTTATTTTATTACTCATCACAGTAGTTTTATAGTAGAATATCAGTAAGTCCACTCTAGTCCATATTTTATTCCTCCATTCTGTGGACCCTGGGATGGTTATGTCCTCTCCACCTCTAGATCAAGAGAGGGCTTAGATTCACATAGATAATGGATGCAATTCTTCTGCTTGCAGTTGTAGGCACTCTTGAATCCCTGGTGTGGTGGTTGACCATCTTCACCTCCCTGTTAACTGACCTGGGTAAAACCAACAAATCAGAGAGTAGGAGTCTCTATGCTGCTGAGGCTCAGGGCCCAGCTGGCACATGGGCAGTCCAGAGATTCAAATCTCCTGAGTATGGACCATCCCTAGTGCCAACCACAGGTTCAGCAAAAGTGACAGAAGAGGCATGTGTAGAAAAGTCACATCTGAGTCCAGCTCCATCACCCTCAGGAGCACAAATTCCAAAGTAGGACCCTCTAACATGGCACAGAACTCCAAATCCACCTGCCATGACCATATACTCTGTGGGTCTCTGTAGCCTTCAGGAGAACCAGTACGTAGGGTTGTATCTACTTTGGCTTTTTCTGGGGTTCTGCTTAGGCATGTGTAAGTGCAAACCCTCTGATGACCTCCCGACTCTTTTTTGAAGATTCTTAGCCATATAAACTCATTTGTCTTTGCCATTTCCCCCTTTTATTCAAGGTCAAAAAGCAGTTTTTAATACTTGATCCAACATGTAGACTGAGATATTCTGCTGGTTTGAGTTGACCCTTTTATTCGAGGTCTTTTTCTAGTTGCTTCTCCAGTTAGTGATTGGTAGTAATCCCTCAGTACCAGGGAGGCTCATCCCCAGGAGTCATGTCTCATGTTGGAGGGAAGGTAATGCATTTACATACTGAGTTTGGCTTAGAGAGTGGCCACATTTGAGTAACATGGAGGCTCTCTGGAGGTAACTCTTAGGCACCCTGCAGCTCTAGACCTAGTTGATATTTCAGACACAGAGACTCCTAAGCATAACATCACTATCAAAGGCTCATTATTGGACCATCCTTCCTTGTAGATCTTTGCCGTTGCACTTGGGGGATTATTGTTGTTCTATTGGAGAATGTGACAGAGCTCCCCTTGGTGGGAACTCAACACTCCCTCAGTTGACGTTTGTAACTGTAACTACTATAAAAATACCCAACATATATCATAACATATTTATGTCCCCTATATACATGCCCTGGAGAACTCCCCCCCCATTGTTTTCACTTGTTGTCTATTCATTGTGTACTCATCTTTCGCTTTTTTAGGACACTGGGAACAAAACCCAGGACCTCTCATGTGGTAGGCAGGTGCCATAATGCTTGAGCCACATCCATTTCCCTCACCAGGTCTTTTGGCTCCAAAAATCTTGGCAGTCGGCATGGCTAAGAGTCCCCTCTAGTGGAAATCCTAATAGGATTCTCAGAATTTCCACTTTTACATATTTTTGCTCATACACGATCTGTCTCTTGATAGAATAAAAAGAGTAATGAATCAGAGGAAATTTTTTCTTGGCTTCAGATTTCCCTCATCCTCCCTTTCAGACTGTGTTTAATGACAAGTTTTCCTTAGAGAAAAACACTAAGTATGCCCTCCTTACCAGGAAAGAGAACCATGTCCTACCAACAGCACGGAGGGAATATTGTCAAGGCTAACAAGTGCACCAAAGTGGCACAAAACCCAGTTCCAGGTGAAGTGACTGCCTTGGTCTCTGGGACAATGAAGGAAGAAGGTTCTAGTGCATAACCATTCTTCAGGGCGAATGCCTAAAAAGGCCCACCTGGGATTAAAAGAGACTCTCCTTTTGGTCTTTTAACCAAAAAGACCATGTAGCAGTTTGATATGGTTATGAATTCCAAAAATAGATATTGGATTATGTTTATAATCTGATCTGTACCTGGGCCTAATTGAGTTATGATTAGGGCTTTAATTGGGCCACTTCATTAGGGCATTGAGTCCCCTACCCTTGGTGGGTGGGGACTCACAGATAAAAGGCATGGCAAAGGACAGAGTTGGGTGTTCTTAATGTTGGAGATTTGATGTTGGAGTTTGATGCTGAAGTGTTAAGCTGGAGCTCTGGGATGTAAGCACACAGAAGAAAGAGAAGCAAGCCCCCCCCGGGAAGAAAAGAACTTTGAACCCAGAGAGAAGCAAGACCCTGGATAGGAGGGACCTAGGAAGCCTGAACCCTTGCAGCCACTGGCAGCCATCTTGCTAGAACATGTGAAAACAGACTTTGGTGAGGGAAGTAACTTTTGCTTTATGGCCTGTATCTGTAAGCTCCTACCCCAAATAAATACCCATTATAAAAACCAACCAATTTCTGGTATTTTGCATCAGCAACCCCTTGGCTGAAAAATACAGAATTTGGTACCAGGAGTGGGGTAATACTTTTGCATTTACTGAAATGCTGGAATGGTTTTATAAATGGGTAAGGGGTATTTTTTGGAGGAATTGTGAGCTGCTTGATGGAAACGGCCCAGATCACTTTGAAAAGACTGTTGATAGCAATATGGATGCTAAAGAGACTTTTTATGATGCCTTAGAAGTAAATGATGAAACTATTTTTGGAAACTGGAGGAAAGGTGATCCATATTCTAAAGTTGCAGAGAACTTAGCAAGAGTAACTCCTGCTGTTTTATGGAAGGCAGAATTGAAAAATGGTAAGCCTGAGCATTTAGCCTAAAAGAAATTTCGAAAGTAAACATGGAGAATGTGGTTTGGCTTCTGCTTGCAGTTTATAGCAAAATGCTAGATGAAAGAGATATACTGAAGACTGAACTGTTGGGCACCAAGAAAACAGAAACAAATTCTGGGAAGTCCAAGCCTTTGGAAATCAAGCTCCCAGATGAAAGTGTCCCATTGAGGACTTAACTAAACTTGGAACTTGTAAATCAGGATGGAAGATGCAGTTATCTCAGAAAGACTTGTGGAAAGTCTTACTGTCTGATGGCTTGGATTCATGCTCCTTGCATGCTAAACCAACAAGGTTTTTGAGTGAGCTGTATGAAAAAAAACAGTCAGCCTGGAATAAAAGGTACATGGAAAGGAGAGATTGAAGGAGAAACAGCTTTAAGAGGAAAACCACGGAAGCTGAGATGTGGAATTAAGACATCACCTTGAGCCAAGAAAGGACCCCCACCCATGTGTACGTAGAGGGTGAGTTTGCACCAGCATTTGAAGAGGATGGATGTTCCCACTTGATGTTCTGGGAGAGTTTTGCTGCACCAGTGTACTGAGAGGGTGGAGCACATTCCCCAAGGATTAGGTTGGTTAAGGTCAGCACCCCACATGTCTGACAGGCCCCCCAAAGGTTAGGGAAGGCCAGGTGGTCAACCCGTTGCTCTGAGAGGGTTGAGCCTGTTTGCCAAAGTTTAGGGGAAATGTTGTCTTCATGTCACTGTATTAGGGGGGTCAAGACTCTAACCCAAAGATTGGGTAAGGTGTGGCAATCACCCCAACACTCTTGGAGGGAGAGGTCTGGAGCTTGGTTGACACCCAGATGTTTGATGTGGGTAGAACCAAGAATGTGGCCATTGGCCAAGCCTGTGGAAAGGGTGGGTTCCCATAAGGGACCATCATCTTAAGAATGACTCTCAGACTGATATCAAATGGAGGATGCCCTGCAGGTTTACTGAAGTGTAGAGGACCCGGGACTCATGTTTCCCTCCCAGTTTCTCCTTATTGTAATGAAAATTTTATCCTTTGTCTGTCCATTTGTGTTTTGGAAACAGATAAATTGTTTCCTAAGTTTCAGACATCTATAGCAGGCAGGCCGTTGCCCCAAGACAAACTATATTTCTTTAAATTGATTGTGATATGATTTAGTACTTGCATTTTACAAATCTGATTTAAGGGTTTTTTTGAATATTGTAATGTCTTTTTGGAATTCAGAGGGTGGAGTGTAGAAGTTTGATATGGTTATGAATTCCAAAAATAGATATTGGATTAGGTTTATAATCTGATCTGTACCTGGGCCTGACTGAGTTATGATTAGGGCTTTAATTGGGTCGCCTCATTAGGGCATTGAGTCTCTGCCCCTTGGTGGGTGGGGACTCACAGATAAAAGGCACAGCAAAGGACAGAGTTAGGGGTTCTTAACGCTGGAGTTTTGATGCTGAAGTCTTAAATTGGAGCTCTGGGATGTAAGCACACAGAAGAAAGAGAAGCAAGCCCCAGGAAGAAAGGAAACGACCCCAGAGAGAAGCAAGACCTTGGAAGGGGGGGGGGGGGGGGGGACCCAGGAAGCCTGACCCCTTGCAGCTGTTGACAACCATCTTGCTCCAACACATACAAATAGACTTTAGTGAGGGAAGAAACTTGCTTTATTGCCTGGTATCTGTAAGCTCCTACCCCAAATAAATACCCTTTATAAAACTCAACCAAGGGAAGCAGATTTGGCTCAACTGATAGAGTGTCCACCTACCATATGGGAGGTCCAGGGTTCAAACCCAGGACCTCCTGACCAACAAGGAGAGCTGCCCTGTGCAAAAAAAGCACAGTGTGCCCAGGAGTGGTGCCGTGTACGTGGAGAGTTGATGCAGCAAGATGGCTCATGAAAAAGAAACACAGATTCCCAGTGCTGCTGACAAGAGTGCAAGTGGACACAGAAGAACACACAGCGAATGGACAGAGCGAGCAGACAATAGGGGAAGGGGAGAGAAAAAAAATCTTAAAAAAACCCCACAAAAACCAACCAACTTCTGGTATTTTGCATCAGCAGCCCCTTGGCTGTGTAATACAGACCAAAAAAATTTTTGTCACGTGTGCACAAGTTTTTCCCCTTCATTTTTTATTTAAACAGCTACATAGCACCAATCACAGTATGTGGAATAAATGATGTGCTCTTCCTCAACCCAATTATTTCGCCCTCTACTCTTGACTCATTCCTGTTTTTCATTAGAGGCCCAGAAATGCAGAGGCTCAAACTCTGAGAAACAGACCCTTGACTTTCCGGCGCCACCTTTTGAAAAGTCCCTTATTTGCTCCGTATTATTACTTTGCTTCTCCTAACTCCAGAGTCCCTTGCAGCCAATAGATTCAATGGAAGTGAGAGGAGAGGGGCTGCCTTTTTTTATTTTTTATTTTAGGAGAAATAGGTGAAGACAACATATGAGATATTTTCTTCCAATAAAAAACATGCGAACACGTATTTTGGGAACGTTTACAGAAGGGAAGTGGGCCCTAGCGGCTTAGGGGCCTGGGCTAGGAAGGGGGCCTCTTAGCTGCACCGAGAAGTCACGACGTCCGCACTGGCTGCTGCCACCCAGGAAGAGGGTCCTGCAGACGAAGCTACTGCCTGCACCCGGGGCCCAGGCCCCCGGGGCCGGCGCACAGGTGCTGCCAGCGCTCCCACCTGTGCCCACCGCCTGTCCAGTGTCACCGAGCCAAACTGCGCTCTACCCAGGCGTGTCCACTCCAAGCAGGAAAGCTCGGAGACCCGAAGAGCAGACCAGACCTCCCCTTTCCCAGATCAGGACCACTGTGCCTCCCGCAAGGATACCCTCGCCTGCCCTTCCCGCCCCGAGAGGGAGCAGTGGCAGTGAGGCGCCGCGCGGAGCCTCTGCTCAGCTGGACGGTTCTCCGTCCACACCGAGGACACCCGGACAGCGGCGGTCACGAGAACCACCGTGCCTGGCTCCAGCCCCAGAGACGAGTGTGATGGAAGGACAGCGGGTGACGTGGGAGTTTAACGCGGTGAACGCTGTTAAGACCCCATCCCCCAACACGGAAGACGAGGGCAGCCATTTCTTTTCCCACCTTACTATTATTTTTAAAATTGGTGTTGGTGATTACCTATCACAACAAAAGGAAGATTTTCCTTTTGCTTCAAACGGAGAAATCGTGTGACTGGTCCTTGTTCCAAAATAGTAGAATGCGGCGGCTTGCTCGGTTGGTAGAGGTGGGGTCTGGCTGCGGACGAGGGGTCGGTCCAGCTCTGGACGAGGGGTCGGTCCCGCTTGGGACGAGGGGTCGGTCCCACTTGGGACGAGGGGTCGGTCTGGCAGCAGACGAGGGATCGGTCTCACAAGGGGTTGCGCGGTTCGGCTGACGGGGTCGCCCGGCGAAGCCGGCGACGAAGGGGTCGCCCGGAGAAGCCGGCGACGAAGGGGTCACCCGGAGAAGCCGGCGACGAACTGGGGACAAGGGAGGCCAGGCCCTTGTCGGGGGCTCCCAGGACTGGAGGGCGCACGGCAGAAGAACTACCGCGGAGACAAGGTAAACACGCAAGTCCACTTTACTGAGGGAGAGGCAACAGTTTTATAGGGGCTGGGGAAGGCTGATTGGTCGAAGCCACGCCCTGTTCTGATTGGTTGCCGGCAAAAGGTCAGTGGGCGGTACTGGACGGGGGAGGGGTGGTGGTTAGGGATTGGCTGTCGCTGTTGCTGGGGGAAGGGGCAGGGTTTAGGGATTGGTGGCTGCTGTTGCTGGGGTGGAGGGCAGACTTGAGTTTCCCGCCCACGCCTGGCTGTTGCTGCTGTTGGGGGAAGGGAAAAGGGCGGGCTGGATTTTTCCGCCCACACCTGGCTGTTGCTGCTGTCGGGGGAGGGGAAAAGGGCGGGCTGGATTTTTCCGCCCACACCTGGCTGTTGCTGCTGTCGGGGGAGGGGAAAAGGGCAGACTGGAATTTTCTGCCCTGCGCCTGCGCAGGGAGAAGGAAGAAGAAGGGTGCCGCCCCACAGGCATCGTGTGGCGCCATCCGGGAGGAGGGGCGGCCACGGAAGCATGGCCGCTGAGAAGGGGAGACCCGAGGGCACTCTGTGCCCATGCCGAGCTCCCTTCGGGGGTGGCGGTGAGTCCGACCAGCCACCCTATTATGGGGGCAGCGGCTTGGCCTGCCGCGGCCGCTCCCCTGCCAGGCCAGCAAACCACACTTCAGCCCGAGGGGTGACCGCATTTCCCCCTTCTTTTCAAATAAGGGCCAGGATGGCAGCAGCAACAAGTAGCCGAGGCCCAAGAGGCAGTAAGCAATGAGGGAAGCGGGGCTGAAGAGGGAGGTGAGTATGCCGGGGATATAAATGTACAATTTTGGGGGCGGTATCTTGCCGTTGCAAGCAAGGGTGGCCAATGTCCAATTCTTGTTGATCTCGGTGGCTATAAGGTCCATGTGCTGTTAAAAGTCCAGGATGACAGCACGTTGCAGATATTTGATCTCTTCTTGGCAGCGAAGAGCGGTAGAGGCAGACTGTGTGATGGTCTGGAGGATCGCAGCGGTGAGGACAAGTCGCGTCAGGGCACCAGCAGCGATGGTGGCGGCAGCGTCGGGAGTGGTGGAGACGTAGGCGAGGACAATAAGAAGGCCAAAGTCTTCACGGGCGCGAGAGAGGCCGATGTTAATGGGGCGGGCCGACATGGGCGGCCCAATCTGCAACGCAGTAGGGGTTCAAGCGAAAAAAGGAGGGGGGCGGGGGACGAGAAAGGACGCTTTGGATGGCTGAGAAGAGGAGTGAGGTCGAGACAGGAGGAAGCTCCGCAGAAGTATGGGGAGCTGTTAAAAGCAGAAACGTTATTAGATGCTAGAAAGCAGGCCGCAGGCCGGGGAAAGCAGGTTGCGGGCCGTTTCGCGGGGCTGGAGCTGCTTGAGAGCGATGGCGGCATGGGGGGCCGTGGTTACAATCTTCTGGGGTGGTAGTGGCTAGACAGATGGCAGAAAATATTATCAAGAAAGCAAAGGTTATGAGAAAGAAATAGAGTATTAAAGGCTGTGGGGGAAGTGAGAAGATCATTTAGAGGATAGGGTTGAGAATGGTATGTTTAAGACAGAAGCTTTGTGGTTTGTAGGAGACTGCTTTATAAACGAAGGAGAATGAGGGCAGTAAATATAATAACGATAGATAGGAAGATGACAGTGAGGAGGAGTCTTTGTTTAAGGTTTCAATCGTCCGGCGCAACAGTGGCTAGGCCGATAGCGAGGGGTGTTGCTAAGTAGACAATGGCTGCAAAGACAAAATCATCCTCTGTTTCCTTAAGAATAACTTTTCTTTAAATACTTAGTAGCATGCAATATTAGAAACCGTTTCCTAAAAGCAAGTTGGCAGGGGAGCTTGGTTGCTGTTAATCTTTCCTGTTATAAAATTACCTTTTATTATTATTATCATCAATTTAGTTTTATATATATATATTTAAGAATGACCTTTTGGAATTAGCCATTTAATACCTTAATGTAAACTATTGAAGATAAATTTTATCTTTACAGAACACATTCCCTTACGTAAAGTTATCACAATACCTTTTACACTTGCCGCATGCAAATTAAATTTCAAGAGTTTATGAAAAATTAGCCATCTTACTTTAGGACAAAATACGTCTTTTTGCAAAACTTATTACATTTCCGTTAGCATTTTTACAAACTTTTAACCTTTTTAATATTCATATAAGTTTTACATTCTTTATATTATCCTGTGAAGAAAAATAAGTTATTCATTTTAATCTAGGCAAGAACAACTTTTTATGAAGACGTACAGTTAATTTTGTTAATTAAGACTTACAATTTTTTTTAATTGTAGATATCTTATTAACATTTAAACATATGTATTAATATAATAAACTTAAGTATTAATATAAGCGCTTATTTAATTTTTGGCCATTTGAATAGAGCTCTTTTAAAGATTTCTAGTAATTTATATTTACCATCTGGAGGTATCACAATATATGTTGACATTGAGCGAACAGACAGACAAACACAGAACAATTACAACACATTAACAGAAATATATAATATTAAAGGGGAGAAGAAGGTCCCGATATACTTGAAGCTGTTTGAAAGAGATCTTACACCGGTGAGTGTCTAGGAGACCGGCGAGGGCCCGAACTTGTGGGGCTTGCTTAGCAGATAGGATGTTACCCATTGCTAATGGCCTTTTGGAGCCGATAAGAAAAGGGGCCCTTACCTTGAGAGCGCGGCGATGGGAGCCGAGGTGCGCGGTGAGATGAGGGGTCGGAGCCGATGGGACTCCGACGGTGGTCGCGGGCCAAGAGAAGGCCCCGACGAGGGGAGGGCGGGACGACGAGCAGTGGAGCAAGGCAAAGGGGAGCAAGCACAGAGGGGAGGAGGCAGAGGTGAAGGCAGGGGTGGAGGTGCTCAGGCACGCGCTCCTGAGAGTTTTATTGGCGCCTCTTAATCATAGCGGGTCGGTATAAGCCCCCGACATGGAAGGAGAAAGCCATCCAGCGATTCTCCCAGACCGCCGTGGATCGTATGAGGTCGCCAAGGTTCAGGAGCAGCAATGCAGAGCGAAAAGATAGGAGTGAGAAGAGAGGAGAGCGTAGGGCTATGGTAGGGTTACTTCAGACGTGCAAGCGCGTGCTCCCGAGAAATCCAAGGCTCCTCTTAATCATAGCGGGTCGGTATAAGCCCCCGACATGGAAGGAGAAAGCCATCCAGCGATTCTCCCAGACCGCCGTGGATCGTATGAGGTAGCCAAGGCTCAGGTAGCAGCAATGTTGCACGAGAGAAGTCCCAAGGTGAGAAGAGAGGAGGGCGTAGGGCTGTGGTGGGATTACTTCAGACGTGCAAGCGCACGCTCCCGAGAAATCCAAGGCTCCTCTTAATCATAGCGGGTCGGTATAAGCCCCCGACATGGAAGGAGAAAGCCATCCAGCGATTCTCCCAGACCGCCGTGGATCATATGAGGTAGCCAAGGCTCAGGTAGCAGCAATGTTGCACGAGAGAAGTCCCATGGTGAGAAGGGGGGGGGGGCGCCAGGTTATGGAGTGAGGCTGTGGTGGAGTTGCCTTGCCCCACGTTGTGCTGTGGTGGGGTTGCTTTGCCCCACGTTGGGCGCCAACTGCGGCGGCTTGCTCGGTCGGTAGAGGTGGGGTCTGGCTGCGGACGAGGGGTCGGTCCAGCTCTGGACGAGGGGTCGGTCCCACTTGGGACGAGGGTTCCGTCCCACTTGGGACGAGGGGTCGGTCCGGCAGCAGACGAGGGATCGGTCTCACAAGGGGTTGCGCGGTTCGGCTGACGGGGTCGCTCGGCGAAGCCGGCGACGAAGGGGTCGCCCGGAGAAGCCGGCGACGAAGGGGTCGCCTGGAGAAGCAGGCGACGAAGGGGTCGCCCGGAGAAGCAGGCGACGAACTGGGGACAAGGGAGGCCAGGCCCTTGTCGGGGGCTCTCAGGACTGGAGGGCGCACGGCAGAAGAACTACCGCGGAGACAAGGTAAACACGCAAGTCCACTTTATTGAGGGAGAGGCAACAGTTTTATAGGGGCTGGGGAAGGCTGATTGGTCGAAGCCATGCCCTGTTCTGATTGGTTGCCGGCGAAATGTCAGTGGGCGGTACTGGACGGGGGAGGGGTGGTGGTTAGGGATTGGCTGTCGCTGTTGCTGGGGGAAGGGGCAGGGTTTAGGGATTGGTGGCTGCTGTTGCTGGGGTGGAGGGCAGACTTGAGTTTCCCGCCCACGCCTGGCTATTGCTGCTGTCGGGGGAAGGGAAAAGGGCGGGCTGGATTTTTCTGCCCACGCCTGGCTGTTGCTGCTGTCGGGGGAGGGGAAAAGGGCGGGCTGGATTTTTCCGCCCACACCTGGCTGTTGCTGCTGTCGGGGGAGGGGAAAAGGGCAGACTGGAATTTTCTGCCCTGCGCCTGCGCAGGGAGAAAGAAGGCATCGTGTGGCACCATCCGGGAGGAGGGGCGGCCGCGGAAGCATGGCTGCCGAGAAGGGGAGACCCGAGGGCACTCTGCGCCCATGCCGAACTTCCTTCAGGGGTGGCGGTGAGTTCGACCAGCCACCCTATTATGGGGGCAGCGGCTTGGCCTACCGCGGCCGCTCCCCCGCCAGGCCAGCAAACCACGCTTCAGCCCGAGGGGTGACCGCAGTAGAAATCATCGTCTAGACCAGAATGTTAATGAGACAATGCCTCCTCTGAAGATAACCAGTGATTATATTTTTTAAAGTACTGTGACCTGAGTTTTCCTATTACGTATTTTTATTTGCTTGACTTTTTAATATGATGTTGTGCCAATGTTTGCCAGAGGCAGTTGATACTAAAGTGAGAGGTGGGTCTCTCTTTATTTTGCCTTGGTGCTTTGGAAATTAAATGTCACAAGCAAGGACTATATAAATTTTTATCTACACTTTTAGAACTGAATTCAATTCGGTGTCCAAAATGTGGAGCTAAGCCTTACTTTATATTTACTGTTTGTTTTAGATTTCATTATCATACTTCTTCTGGAAGTATTAGTAAGGCTACTTTTAAAAGATCCCAAACTTGCAACTAAATTCTAAAATTTCTAGTATTGGATCCAAATTCAAAGTTTCTAAGCACACATTTCTTTGTGCTCTTGAACTGTAATGTACAAGGATATATGTGATAATGCTTTGCTTTTAAGTAAAGTTTTTTTTCTTTCAGGAAAACTGCTTTGAATATTTTGAGTAATTTAAACATAACTTAAAGGAGTGGATGTGGCTCAAGCAGTTGAGTGCCTACCTCCAATATGTGAAGTCCCAGGTTCCATCTCCATGCCTTCTAAAAAAACACACACAAAAACACACACATATGAAAAAACCAACTCAAGGTCCAGTTCAATCCCCAGCCCCAGTACCTCAAAACAGAAAGTCAACAAACAAACAAAAACATAATTTAAGATAATTATATTGCTCAAATTGACCACAGTTTTAGGCAACACATTAACTGTGTTTTGAAATTCTGGCAATAGAGACTGCACAAGTTCAGTGGACATAGATAAAATGCTATAGAGATAGCATTTGAGGGGGGGGGGTTAATTACTGAATAAAATATAAAGATAGAAATTGTGGTAAAATATTAAATATATGTATAGATGCTTTCAGTTAGCAATTGATTGTAACACAGGTTCCTCCAATTTTAAAATTATATGAGATTTGTTCACTTCATTTATTACTTTATAGCATGTTTAAATAAATCTTGGAAGCTGTTATCACTTAAATAATACTGTATCTAGATCTTTCAAATTAAAATTGTACCTAAATGAAGTTGTATGTATACATAAAGGATATATATGTACACTGATCAGTTCCCCCTGTTATTTGTTTTATTTTCTTTGTTTATTTACAATGACTGGAAATCATTTACTTTATTTCATTTTAGCTTATCTTTCTATCATAAATAATTGATGAGCATAAAAATAGATGATTTGAACCAAGGCTGACTCACAAGTGTCACTGTACAACATTTAGAGAACATAATCCATCCCATACTTTAAACACCTACTCACAAAGCCCAGAGAGAGTTAATGTACTTCATATAGATATAGAAGATAGAGATCTGGCAGCCCAACATTTCTCTCAGGTGGACATTCCTATTAAGGAAAAGAACCACAATGGAAATACACCAGAACTGTCTTATTGCAGTAATTTTTTTTCATATCTGAAATTGTATTTTGAATAAAATTAAAAAAAATAAATAAATGGCAGAGATCTAACCTGCCTCCCCCCCCCCCCCCAAAAAAAAGAAGTCATGGTAGAGTGTCCCAAACTGGCTTATTTGGTAGGTCCACATCGACACATGATAGTTTCCTAATCTCCTCATCTCTACCCAGTAGTGACATCATTTGCATTGCAAAACAGCGGCCTGATATTGCCCTTGGATTATCTCACCCCTAATCCGTAACTCTGAGCTAAGGAAAGAGTAAAAAGAGAGCACTAATATATGACTTGAACTAAGTAATGGCAAGGAAAGTGCTGAATCCAGACCATGAAAATAAACAGCAAATTTCTTTTACAGACTATTAGAAGGTCTTGATGTTCATCATAAAATGCTGACCTTTCTTTATACCTCAAATCGTCCTTTTCTTCTCCCACAGAGGAAGAATTACATGGAGATCGTCAAGTACATTAAACACTGTTTATTTTATTAGCATCTGGAAAAGTTAGGTTAGTGTTTTGCAAAAGCTGATTCTTAATCTAAGGCCAATCTATGCTTAACTTTTCACCCATCTGCAAAGGAAAGGATAAGAAAAAGAAAAGAGTTAATAAAGTGAGATTTTCATAAAGCTATAGCTACATAGCTTAAAGGACAGACCTTTATTCTTTGATCATGGCTTTCCTAATTTTTGATATGGAAAGCCCAGGATTATATGAAATTATAGTGTTAGAATATGGTAAGTTTTCCCTAAAAGTACTTATTTAAATATATATATAATGAAATTGATGTATGAGTTCAGGCTTGCATGTCCTTTAAACCTTAATATACCATTTATCATTGTGGTTAATACTTTGGAATCAAACACAGTTTGATTTGAACCTGGCATTTCCTAAAGGTAAAGGGATAGGCTCACTCACACCTTCAGAATATGAGAATATTCCACAGACTGCAGGGTTTGGCTGATAGTCAAGGGTACCAAATCTACTTTTAAATTTTGGGAAGTGAAGCAGGAAAACCCTGATCCTGGTAATGGCAGACTACATAATTTAGAACAGCTCTCCTGATAAAGACAACAAAAAGGTTGGATGATATATAAAAATAATTACTTCTTAGAGCATCAAAAAGATAGTAAACTTGTGATGAGTTATCTCCTGAGATCCAGTAAGAGAAACAAACCCAGAGAGATGAGTCTAGCACTTGGGACCACTTTTGCCGAGCTAACATTTGTTAATCTAGAACCACAGGCTGAGCTACACTTTTGACAAACTTACAGGACTAGAGGGACAAAAATGGGAATCCAGAGCTGCTAAAGGTGGGGGCACTAATAACACCTCCCTTTGGGGATGCACCTTAGGAATAAGGAGGATCTCTAAGTAAACCAACCCACAGATAAACTGAAGCATGACCAACATCACCTGGGAAGCTCACAAAATCACAAATCTTGACTTTGGTTTAAGGTGATCTGGATGTGCAGCACCCCTAAGTGTCTGGCAGATGCAAAGGAAGATCCCCTCTGGAGGTACAAAACATTAACCTACATTTCAAATTATTTCTAGAAATAATTATTTTTTCAAATACAATGTCTATCATATAATCAAACAAATGCATGCACTTGAGGAGGCTAGGGTCATGAGTGAGAGCCAGTAGAAACAATAGTCAACAAAAGTAGAACTTCCAGGACTCGAGGTGCTGGAATTATCAAACAGAGGTATAACACAACTGCTTACAATATCCAAATAAATGAACACTTAAAAATGTTAGGAGAGGATTGGAAACTATAAAAACTGACAAAGCAGATGACATTAAAATATTAAAAAGTTAATTTGTAATTGAAATATACAGTAACCAAAATTAAGAAGTCATAGGACAAATTAACAACATATTAGACACTGCTGAGTACTAGTGAATTTGAAAAGAGTTCAGAAGAAAGTGTCTACGATAAAGCATGGAGATACAAAATAATGGTATTAGTAGAAGAGAGGCTTAGATGTAGAGGATACAGTACGAGGCTCTACAAGATGCTTAACTAGGGTCCATAGTGGAGAAGAGAGAATGAAGCAGTGGTAATACTGAAGAGATGATAGCTAAGATATAGAGGGCATGGAGTCCTCAAGGAAGGGATTAATTTCTTCGGTGGGTGGGAGTGTGGTTAGTGCTCCAGGATTTACCGCAGCTGTAGAGAGTTGCTCCTCCCACCTCCAGTGACTGACTGCAGT
This sequence comes from Dasypus novemcinctus, assembly GCF_030445035.2. NCBI lineage: Eukaryota > Metazoa > Chordata > Mammalia > Cingulata > Dasypodidae > Dasypus > Dasypus novemcinctus. The sequence continues at coordinate 68,762,574 of NC_080694.1, read as the reverse complement.
GGGGTGTAGGGCCTGCCAGTTTAGCCACCCCAGGACGACTCTGATCGGCCACATACACCAGAGCTCCCTATAATGTTGGCTGAGGAGTCGGTGCATCCAGTTAATTCACTTCTCCAGTTAGACAGTCTCATTCACAATATTTTATGTTACAGAAGGAGAAGCAATGGTAGCAAGCAGAACATGAATGAATAATATCAGGGTTCAAGCCCAAGGGGTAAGTATTTAATTCTTTTACAACAGAAGACTTCTTGGAGAGGAAGTTTTCTATATTTCAAGAGGGCATGGAGCACATGTTGTAGAGCTCAGTGTGGGAATGCTGTAGGAAACGTAGGAAGATTTCAAATCATTCAACCAACTAACCAACTAGCAAAATCAAATAAATAAAACATAACTCGTGGAATCTACTTGTTTGTAAAAAAGGAATGTTGAACCCTGGGTCAGAAAAAAGGGTTGATTTTATGGTACCTGTCTGAGCAACTATGTTCACTCACAGGATTTGATGCTCAATGAGCTCCTAGATCTCATGAAAAATATTTATGTCACTTATTTTTGTATTCTTAGAACAAATTCTGCCTATATATAGACAATTGAAAATTGTTAAGCTTAATATTTTAAAAATGATTATACCCAAACTTTCTGTGAACGTATTTCATCTGCAGATTTCAAAAGAAAAAAGAAGTTGTGATTAGGGTACCTCCAGAGCTTGATGAAACTAAACTATCTCAAATCTTGAGTCAGCAGAATTCCGCCCACAAATTAATAGAAGGTGTTTTGTTCTGCCTTTCGCTATATTTCAAGAAAAGGAAAGAAAATGAGAGGAAGAAACTCAAGGGAGGGTGGGAGACTCTGCTAACCACTGAGGGGTTGTTGAATGAGGAGAAGAGAAGTATAAGTAAGGAACCAGAAAATCAAGGGGGCATAGTCTACCTTGAAGGTTATACAGGAACCCTCATAACTGCAAAATTTTAATTTAATTTGAAAAGTTGATTGTTGAAATTTTCAAATATACACACAAGCAGAGGCAATTCTCTTATGAACCCAATGCACCCTTCCATTACACAGCTTCAACAAGTGTTAATCTAGGGCAATCTTGTTTTCATCTATACTCTCACCTGCTAGTCCCTTCAATATATTAAAGCAAATCCTAGATTCTATATTATCCCATCTGCTAATATTTCAGCATATGTCTCTAAAAAATAAGGTTCCTTTTAGGAATCATGAAAACATAATCACATATAAGAAATTAACAGTATTTCCTTAATTTCACCAAGCATCTACACAGTGTTCACACATCCTTGGCACCTTACAATTTTTTGTAAACAGATTGTTTTTTAAATCAGGACCTAAAGAGGTCCATAAATTGAGATAGATTGAGGGGTCTTTTAAGGCCTCCTCTTTTTTCCCCCTCCCTCCCTCCCTCTTTTCTGCCTCCCTCCCTCCCTCCTTCCTATTATCTTGGTTGAAGAAACTAGGTCACATGTCTGTAGAGTTTCCTAAAGTCTATTTTGATTATTATATTTTTGTGGTGTCATTTATTGAGTTCCTTTATCCCCTGCATTTCTTATGAATTGGTAGCTAAATCCAGTTGTTTGATCAGGTTCAGCTTCTATTTTTCTGTTTTGGGAAGACTCCTGGTAAGATCACATACTTCTATAAGGTTGCTCTCTTTTTTGATGTTATCAACTATTGATGATTTTTACTTAGACACATTAATTCTTAGAGTATTGCAAAATAATATTTGTCATTTCTTCTTCACTTATTTGCTGGACTAGTTCTTTCTCTTGAGAAATTATTAAAAAATAAATAAATGAATTACTAAAAGTAATCAATGAATTATTTTAGGACCATTATAAACATTTAAAAAATAATTTTTTAAAATAATTGAAACGTAATTGACATGTTCCAAACCAGTACAGTTTTTGTTTTTACTGATGCATAAATTATTTCCTCTTCATCTTCCTTTTCCACTTTTATTTTTTTCTCTCAAACTATTTCATCATTAGCCAGTGAAAGTTTTGCCTCCTGTATTATTTTTTTCCCTTCTTCTTTATTTTCTTTTAAATGTTACATGTGGGAAACAAAGGCATGCTGTTTCCATAGTAGCAAGTTACTTTCTGACCACTGGGTCATGCTGTCCCTAGAGATATATGTGCAGGTGGCTAATCTCTCAGGGAAACATAACATTCTGGCAGAACCAGGACTTGATAGTACGAGTAACCTGGGCAACAAGATTTATGAGTATATTTGTTTCTATAACATAATAAAACATCTTGACCTTTGGTTACTATCTTATCCACTGTGCACTGTGTTTTCAAGAATGGGATTAGTTAGCTAGAATAGTTGCTGGTTCTCACAATTGCTTGGGGTATATAAAGAAGCCCCTGATATTAATAAAGTTGTCTGATGAGCTTGAGGCTTCAATGCTCTCAGATCCCCTGATCCCAATCTCTCTTTGTCTTTCATTCCCGATACCCTTCAGGTCTGCGACTCCGACATCTGGTGCCCAACATGGGGCCCGAAGCAGTGACTGCAGCAGAGATTCTTCCATGGCAGTATTGGGAATGCAGAAACTGAAAACCTTCCTGACAGGTTGAGGCGTCCATCAAGAGGCGACCCGGGTCTGACATTACAGTTGTAAGTATTTCCATTAATTTTGTTTCCACTAGCATCAGCGTATGGGTAATCAACCGGACATCTGGAAGAATATTCACAGGTACTGAAAAACTCTTTTAAATACTGTCAAGAGTCTCAGTAAAAACTGCTGATATACTTGAACTGTTTGCTCTAGTACAAAAACACTGTTATTGGTTTCAGCCACAGGGAAAGAATCGTTTAAATCTTAAACAGTGGAAACAGGTAATGAAGGCATTACGTAGAGCATACCAAAAAGGAGAAACTATAGCATTGTCGGTGTGGGCTTTAGGGCAACAGATTGCAGCAGCCTTAGATCCTTTACAGTCAGATATGGAGAAAGAGGAGGAAATAACTATATTTTCAAAGGAGCCTCATGATGCGGGTCATCAGAGGGAGGATGACGAGGAAGAAGAGCCTACAGATTAGAAAGAAACTGATCCTTTTCTAAATGAACTAATGTCTAAATTAAATATTTCTAAGGCTAGCATTTATCCTAATCTGTGTAATGTAGCCCCTACGGCTCCACCGGTTCCAAGGCCAGCAGCGTCAGGAATATTTCCTGATACCATTGATACCGGTCCCTACACTAAAAGTATATTTGTGACTAATTCAGCTCCAACAACTTCGATAATGCATTGTTTGTTGCAAGGATTGCGAGAAGGAGATCCAGATGCAATGCAATTGTTATCAGCTTTTCCCGTACATATTCAGCAAATTCCTCCTGATGCGAACAATCCGCAAGGTTATGCTTTTAATCATGAACCTCTGCCATTTAAAATTTTGAAAGAACTTAAGCAAGCTTGTGCACAATTTGGCACTAATAGTCCTTACATGTTTGATTTAATACAAGGACAAGCTCAAACTGATAGGCTTATCCCTTGGGACTGGGACATGTTGGTTAGAACAAGTTCAGCAGAGTTTTTACAATTTAAAACTTGGTGGGCCGATGAAGCTAATATGATTGCTCGCCCTAATGCAGCTCAGAATCCGCCTGTTCTTATTACTGCTGAGCAATTATTAGGTATTGGTGCTTGGTCTGGCATTCAAAGACAGCTTCAATATGATGACCAAGCTATAGCTCAAGTGCGTAATTCTTGTCTGGCAGCTTGGAAACGGATTTGTGTACCCGGTAAACGTATGCAGTCCTTTGCTAAAATAATTCAAGGAGTTAATGAACCATATGTAGAATTTGTAGCCCGATTAACTGATATTTTGATGAAAACTATTAAGATTCCAGAAGCAAGAGAGTTAATTTTGCTGACGCTTGCTTTTGACCAAGCTAATAGTGAATGAAAAAGGCCATTCGGCCCATAAAAGCAGCAGGAGGGTCAATTCAAGATTATATTAAAGTTTGTCAGGATATTGGCTCTACATCCCACCAGATGGCAGTATCGGCCGCGGCTTTTAAGAGTAACTCAAAAAGAGAGAAAAAGAAAGGAAATGGTTTTAAATGTGGAAAGCCTCGCCATTATCAGAAAGAATGTCAATCTTATCTGGCTTGTTCCTTTCAAGGTAAAAGACCACAAAACCCATCTAAAATATGTCCAGTCTGCCGGAAAGGTTATCATTGCGCCAATGAGTGTAAATCTAAATTTCATAAAAATGGAGCTCCAATTGTGTCGGGAAACCGATTTGCAGGCCTAGCTCAGGGCCCTCAGACAAATGACATGAGCCTGGCCAAACAATACCCCATCAGCAATGGCCAGCAACATGCATCCCAATTTCAGAATTAAGAGCTGCTACAAGAGGCAGTGCGGCAGTAGATCTTCCATCTACTGAAACTAAATTTATAACACCAGGAATGGGTATGCAACTTATATCTACTGGAGTAAAAGGACCTTTGCCTTCTGCCACTGTAGGTGTTATTATAGGGAGGAGCAGTTTGACTATGAAAGGATTGCTAGTTCAAGTTGGAATTATTGATAGTGATTTTAAAGAAGAAATAAAAGTAATGGTGCAAGCAGTGAGTCAAGTACCAAATTAATGTAGGATAAAGAATTGCTCAATTGTTGTTACTCCCTTATCATAAACCAGAAGTTCTTCCTTTTAATAGAAAAGGAGGGTTTGGATCTACAGGAGAAAAAATTTTCTGGCAGACTTTTGCAGGTAATGATAAACCTGAGACCACAATCACCATCAATGGGAAGGTTTTTTTGGATTAATAGACACTGGTGCTGATGTGTCAATTATTGCTAAGTGACATTAGCCTCAATCTTGGACATTGCAGAAGGTACCCACTGTGTTTACTGGCATAGGTACAATGACTGATGTATACCAGAGTATTACTATATTTGATGTGTTAGGTCCGGATGGACAGAAATCTACTTTACAACCTTATATAGCAGATGTGGATATCAACTTCTGGGGACATGATTTACTTGGTCAATGGGGAGCTTTTATTCATATTCCTACTTTATCAGAACAAGTAAAGTCTTTATATCTGGATATGCAATATAATACTAGAAGAAAAGGAGATCACAGAGGACTTGGGTATCATTCAGTCAACAAAATTCTGGGCAGGAAAATTTACCATAGGGGCCATTGAACAAAAGGGCAGCCCAATGCCTATAAGTTGGCTAACAGACACACCTGTATGGGTTGATCAATGGCCCCTCACAGATGAAAAACTTAATGCCCTTCATAGTCTTGTAACAGAAAAATTAACTCAAAAACATATTGAGCCTTCTAATAGCTCATGGAATTCTCCTATGTTTGTTATTAAGAAAAAATCAGGGAATTGGAGACTGTTAACTGATCTAAGAGCTGTTAACAAGGTCATGAGCCCTATGGGGTCTTTACAACCTGGGGTTCCACAACCATCCATGATTCCAAAAGACTGACACATAATTATTATTGATTTGAAAGATGCTTTTTTCACGATTCCTTTGCATCCTGCTGACAAAGAAAAATTTGCTTTTTCAGTACCTGCTCTCAATAATCAGGCACTCGCAAAGATATCAATGGTGTGTATTACCACAAGGTATGATGAATAGTCCTACCGTGTGTCAGTTGTTTGTGCATCAGCCTTTAGAAGAATTAAGAGCAAAATTTCCAAAAGCAATGATTATTCATTATATGGATGATATATTGTTTGCTCATGCTTCAAATGACAAACTGCAACAGTTATTTCAGCATGCTGAACAAATTCTTCCTGAGTATGGCTTGAAAATTGCCCCTGAAAAAATTCAAAGGAATGCTCCATATTGTTATTTGGGTATGAAATTGGCTAATGGACGCATTACACCACGAAAGGTGCAAATATGCCGAGACAAGTTAAATACTTTGAATGATTTCCAAAAATTGCTGGGAGATATTAACTGAATTCGACCAACATTAGGAATCCCTAATTATATGTTAACTCATTTATTTCAAACATTAACAGGAGATTCTGATCTGTCTAGCCCTAGGATCTTGTCTAAAGAGGCTGAAAAAGAATTGGCATTAATAGACGATCAAAACTCTCAAGGGCAGTTAACACAAATAGACCCTGATGAAGCTGTTGATTTAATTATTTTCTCAACTCCTCAATCTCCTACGGCTTTATTTTGGCAAGAAGGTATATTGGAATGTTTTTTTTTTTACTTAATAATAAACAAAAGAGATTGCAAACATATCTCCAAAAAATTATTTCCATACTAGCAAAAGGCCGTGTGAGGTTGTCACAATTAAAGGGGTCTGATCCAGATAGAATTATTTGTGATCTTTCTCATGAAGAAATTCAATATTTGTATATAACTAATCCTCAATGGCAAATTGCTATTAGTAATTTTCAAGGCATTATTGATAATCATTATCCTACTTCCAAACTGTTAACATTTTTACGAAGAACCACTTGGATTTTACCAAAAATTGTGAAAACGGTTCCTATTGAAAATGCATGTACAGTATTTACTGATGGTAGTAGTAATGGAAAAGCAGCATACGTTACTTCTCAAAAAGAACAGGTTTGGCAGACTCCTTATTCATCTGCTCAATGCACAGAGCTTTCAGCCGTCATTAAGGTTTTACAAATGTTTCAAGAGCCCTTGAATATTGTCTCTGACTCCAAATATGTGTGTTTAACTGTAGGCCATATTGAAACAGCTCATATTTTTATTACTGATGAATTATCTCAACTTTTTGCCGACCTTCAAGCCCTCATTCAGCAAAGAAGTCAGCCCATATATATTACTCATATCCGGTCTCATTCTTCCCTTCCTGGTCCTCTAGCTACCCAAAATGCAAGAGCTGATTTATTAGTAGGGTGTTTGCAAGATGCCAGTAAGTATCATGCATTGACTCATATTAATACTAAGGGACTTAGACATAAATTTCCTCAATTAACAAAACATCAAGCTCAAGAAATTATTCGCACCTGTCCCACCTGTGGACCCTTCACCACAGTGCCTTTTCAGGCTGCGACTAATCCCAGAGGTCCGGCTCCTAATCAACTGTGGCAGATGGATGTTACTCACATACCATCATTTGGTAAATTACAATATGTCCATGTCTGTATTGATACTTACTCTCATTTTTTGTGGGCTACTGCACAAAGTGGTGAATGTTTTCATCATGTTTGTTCCCATTTATGGTCTGCTTTTGTGGTGATGGGATGCCCCTTGAAAATTAAAACTGATAATAGTCCTTCTTACACCAGTAAGTCTTTTGCTTCTTTTTGTTCTATGTATGCTATAGAGCATGTTACTGGTATTCCTTATTATCCTACAGGACAAGCCATAGTTGAACGCAGCCATTATACCTTAAAAACTATGCTTTTAAAACAAAAAGGGAGAGATGATGAGATGAGATGAGAGATGGTATTATAACACCAAAAGATCAATTGGCAAAAGCTTTATTTACTTTAAATTTTCTTAATGTTTATAATTCATTGACACCTCAGGAATGTCACTTTGGAAAATGTCAAACATCTACAGTGGCCACAGGAAATGAAGATCAACCAATATTCTGGAAAGATATTTCAAGCAATGAATGGAAAAAAGGCAGGATCAGAGCATGGGGATGAGGCTATGCTCTTGTCATTTCAGAAAATGGAGAACAGGGAAGCAGACTTGGCCCAGTGGTTAGGGCATCCGTCTACCACATGGAAGGTCTACAGTTCAAACCCCGGGCCTCCTTGACCCATGTGGAGCTGGCCCATGCACAGTGCTGATATGTGCAGGGAGTGCCCGGCCACGCAGGGGTGTCCCCCACATAGGGGAGCCCCATGTACAAGGAGTGTGCCCCGCAAGGAGAGCCACCCAGCGTGAAAGAAAGTGCAACCTGTCCAGGAATGGTGCCGCACACATGGAGAGCAGACACAACAAGATGACGCAACAAAAAGAAACACAGATTCCCGTGCCGCTGACAACAACAGAAGCAGACAAAGACGATGATGCAGCAAATAGACAAAGAGAACAGACAACTGGGGGGGGAGGGGAGAGAAATAAATAAATCTTTAAAAAAAAAAAAAAGGAGAACAAATTTGGTTACCTGCGAAGAGGATTAAACCTCGGAATGAAGAGATGGGGTCTCCTACAACTTCTGAAGAAGGTGATCGTAAGTAATGAGGAAGCTGCAGGTAATTACACTTATTGGGCCTATATACCTAACCCCCCATTACTTAGAGTGTTAACCTGGAAAGATCCATTCTTTCATATATATCTGAATAAGACCCATATATTCCCTGTACCAATTGATGATCGATCACCAATTAAACCCCATCAGGAAAGACAAAGAATCTATAATCTTGTATTACCATTTGATTATCGACCCTTATGCATTGGTAATCATCCTTCCTGTATGTATGTTGAAAATTGGACCATGATTATCTTCAAAACTAATAATACTCAGTCTATTGTGATGTTATTTCTCTCTTACAATTTTATAATGACTGAAAATCCTACTTATGATTGTCCACAAAAAGACAGTAGGGATAAAGAAGGATAGCAAGAGTGCCATATAGGAAGAAGATCTGTCATTTTTAATGATTCCTATGGAATAGTGTGGGAAAGTGCCCTTATGAGGAGTCCCACTAAATATAACAGCAGATTTATTTGGTATGGGTTAAATAGTAAAGGACAACAAATTAGTAATATGCAATATCCCTTTCATGAATCCCTTGATTTGGATGAAAAAAATAATTTTTACTAACAATAATAGTGTTTGGAAATATAAAGGGAAATAGATCCCTTCTCCATGGTGTAATATTACATCTATACACAAGCAGAAGAATCTGTGGAAAGTTTTTCTAGGAATAGCTCCTACTATAGAATAGATTGGGAATAATAGTAAGAATGGTCAATATCTGCATTTAGATCAAATTCATCATTTTCAGTCGTGTGTAAGAGATCCTTATGTGTTTGTGGTTGGAAAATTAACCATAACCGAGAATGCTCTATTTTATAAAAGTGGGGCCTTGCATACCTGTTTGTCTGAGAACATTTTACAGAATGGAGATTTCATTACAATGGCTCGAAGGCGGCGGGGAGTGTGGATTCCAGTGCGACTGAACCGAGTTTGGCAATCGTCACCTGAGAGTCAACTGCTGTTCCATATGGCTCGAGGTGATTTGTGGGACTGCTAATAGCTGGCATACTAGGGCTGATTGGTGTTATTGCAGCTGCCACTACAGCTCCCGTGGCCTTGCACGAGACTGTGCAAACTCAACAATATGTGCATGATTGGCATAAAAATGCTAGTGACTTATGGCATAGTCAAGAACATATTGATGAAGAATTAAACAGTAGAGTTAATGATTTAGAATCAGCAGTTTTACATCTTGGAGATCAAGTATATAACTTAAATCTATGTAGGGGATTAAAATGTGATTGAAATGAAATTAACTTTTGTATTACTCCACTTGCTTATAATAATTCTATGTTTGGGAAAAGATTAAAATCATTTGATAGGTCATAAAGGTAATATGTCATTAGAATTAGAAGAATTACAGAAAAAATATTAGAAATGTCTCATAATCAGATTTATGTAGCTAAAGATAAGGTTATCTTTAATGATTTGATTTCTCATTTCAATAAGTTTAATCCAGTAAATTAGTGGAAGTCTCAACATTTTTTATCAGCATTAGGAATAAGACTTTGTGTGTTAATCTTGTTGCTCATTGTTTTTGCTTGACTGGGATGAGAAGTATGCCAAAGACTGCACCATGTTGATGCGATGGAACAAACTAATAATTTGGTACTTGCAAAAAACCTGATATAGTTCACCATGGTCAGTGTGCTTGGCTGGTAGCCAGTGATGGGTAAGACTCTCAGAGGAGGGCAACCTAAGACAGGCACAGCCACCCTGACTAAAAAAAAGGGGGAAATGTGGGAAACAAAGGCATGCTGTTTCCATAGTAGCAAGTTACTTTCTGACCACTGGGTCATGTTGTCCCTAGAGATATACATGCAGGTGGCTAATCTCTCAGGGAAACATAACGTTCTGGCAGAACCAGGACTTGATAGTACAAGTAACCTGGGTAACAAGATTTATGAGTATATTTGTTTCAATAACATAATAGAACATCTTGACCTTTGGTTACTATCTTATCCACTGTGCACTGTGTTTTCAAGAATGGGAATTGTTAGCTAGAATAGTTGCTGATTCTCATGATTGCTTGGGGTATATAAAGAAGCCCCTGATATTAATAAAGTTGTCTGATGAGCTTGAGGCTTCAATGCTCTCAGATCCCCTGATCCCCATCTCTCTTTGTCTTTCATTCCCGATACCCTTTGGGTCCACAACTCCGACAGTTACATTAAAAAAATATGAGGTCCCTATATCTCCTGAATTCTTTTGACATGACCCAAGGAGCCCTTGATAGAAACCTTGTTTTCCTATATCATAAGATGTTCCAGTATTATTTTGTACATTTATTTTTCCAAATACCTAAATTCAGCTATTTCTCAAAGAAACACAAGTTCCTGTTTGTAGAAGTTGTAGAGATGAATGCCTGGGCCCTAAGGGTTCACTTTGCTATTCACCTGGTCATTATTTCTAGGCATTTTCAGTGTACAGAGCTAAGAAAAGTTTAAAAATTTAAAAAGTTATTTTATTCTTATTAGAGAGTTATAGGTTATATTAATCAGCAAAGGGCTGCTGATGTAAAATACCAGAAATTGGTGATGTTTATAAAGGGTATTTATTTGGGGTAGTAGCTTACAGATACCAGGCCATAAGGCATAAGTTACTTCCCTCATCAAAGTCTATTTTCAGGTGTTGGAGCAAGACGGCTGCCGACACCTGTGAGGGTTCAGGCTTCTGGGGTTCCTCCCTTCCTGGGGCTTGCTGCTATTTCCTCTGTGTGCTTACTTCCTGGGGCTCCAGCTTAAGGCTTCAGCATCAAATTCCAACATAATAAACCCTCAACTCTATCCTTTGAGATGCCTTTTATCTGTGAGTCCCCACCCATCAAGGTGCAGGTACTCAGTGTCCTACTGACACAAGAGGTTTACTTCATTAAGTAATCAAGTTAACCTCTGAATCCAATATAATCTTATATGCCCAGAGGAAAAGATAAGTTTACAAACATGATCCAATATTTCTTTTTATTGTTTTTAAAGATTTATTTATTTCCTGCCCTGCCTCACCCCAGTTGTCTGTTCTCTGTGTCTATTCCCTGTGTGTTCTTCTTTGTCCACTTCTGTTGTTGTCAGCAGCACGGGAATCTGTGTTTCTTTTTGTTGTGTCATCTTGTTGTGTCAGCTCTCCTGCGTGTGCAGTGCCATTCTTAGGCAGGCTGCACTTTCTTTCCTATTGGGCGGCTCTCCTTACGGGGTGCACTCCTTGTGCATGGGGCTCCCCTATGTGGGGGACACCCCTGAATGGCACTTGCACTCCTTGCACGCATCAGAACTGCACATGGGCCAGCTCCACACGGGTCAAGGAGGCCCGGGGTTTGGACTGTGGACCTCCCATGTGGTAGACGGATGCCCTAAACACTGGACCAAGTCTACTTCCCCCAATACTTCTTTTTGGAATTCATCAATAATATCAAAGTGCTACATAGGTATACAGAAAAATCATGCAGAGAATAGAGTTCCCATATACACTCTCCCCCCCCCCCAGTTTTCCCTATTATTAACATTTTGCAAGCCATTTTTACCTTGCTGCTTTCAAGATTTGCTTGTTATCTATGGTTTTCAGCTGTTTTGTGTGTCTGTCTGTGGATATCTTTGTATTTATCCTACTTAGAGTTTGTTGAAGTTCTTGGATGTGTACATTAATGGTTTTCATCAAATTTGGGAAGTTTTCAGCAATTAGTTTTTTTCAAATATTTTTTCAGGGGCACTCCCCCTGAACTCACCTCTGCCACAGGTAGTTGGGAACAGGATGAGAATTTTCAATATCCTGCACACACCAGCAAAATACAAAGACTGCAGACTAGGAGCTGGAGGGGAAAGGGCCGGCGCTCCTGGCTGTACCAGTCTGGGGTGGCATTTGGTCAAGCTGGGCTTGGAGGAGGGACCGCAAAGCTGCGTCATAGCTCAAACCCACAGACTCCCATGGTTTTTCCTGAGATCTAATAATTTTCTTTAATAAATATTTCTTAACATGCCCTGAGGGCCATTTCCAGAAACTTTAAATATTACATATTATTATTATTTAAAGATTTATTTATTTATTTATTTCCCCTTCCCTCCCACCCCAGTTGTCTGTTCTCTGTGTCCATTTGCTGCATCTTCTTCGTCCGCGGCATGAGAATCTGTTTCTTTTTGTTGCATCATCTCTCTGTGTGTGCAGCGCCACTCCTGGGCAGGCTGCACTTTCTTTCATGCTGGGCGGCTCTCCTTATGGGGCGCACTCCTTGCGTGTGGGGCTCCTCTACGCGGGGGACACCCCTGCATGGCAGGGCACTCCTCGTGCGCATCAGCACTGCTCATGGGCCAGCTCTACATGGGTCAAGGAGGCCTGGGGTTTGAACTCTGTACCTCCCATGTGGTAGACGGACGCCCTAACCACTGGGCCAAGTCCACTTCCCACATATTATTTTTTATAGTCAATATGTATTGTAAGTATTTTAAACCCCCTTTTCCCATCACAACTGAGAAGTGTGTCCTCAGAGCTCCTCATGTTGTCATGCCCCAGAGTTTTGTTTTTTTTTAACTTCTCTCCCCTTCCACCCCACCCCACCCTGCTGTCTGCTCTCTGTGTCCATTTGCTATGTGTTCTTCTGTGTCTGCTTCTATTCTTGTCAGCAGCACCAGGAATCTGTGTCTGTTTTTTTGTTGCATCATCTTGCTGTGTCAGCTCTCCGTGTGTGTGGTGCCACTCCTGGGCAGGCTGTGCTTTTTTCGTGCCAGTAGGCTCTACTTGCAGGGCCCTGACACGGGGCTTCCCTGCATGGGGGACACCCCTACATGGCAGGGCACTCCTGTGCATCAGCACTGCATGTGGGCCAGGAGGCCCTGGGTTTAAACCCTGGACCTCCCATATGTAGGTGGATGCTCTGATCAGTTGAGCCAAATCTGCTTCCAGTCTTGGCTATTATTGATTGCTTGTTCTTCTAAATAAACTTAAAAATAGTTCTCAGTTACAGGAAAAAAGATTTTTATTGCTATTAAATTCATACATTATCCTATGGGAGAAATGACATTTATATGAAGTTGAATCTTTCTCTACAAAAATACTGTTTATTTTTACCATCCCCAAGTATATTTTTGTGACTTACAGGGGTATATTATAGTTTTCTTCATATAGGTTTTGGAAATTTCTTTTTAAGTTTATATCCAGGAATTTTTTTTCTCTCCTTTAAAATTTCTTTTCTTTTCCCTTCCCTCTTTTCCCTTTCCTTTCTTCCCTTCCCTCTTTTTTTCTTTCTCTCCTTTTCCTTTCTTTCTTTGTTACTCATTTGCTGTTGTTAATAGCGGCTTCTTTTGCAATTTATATTCTAACTTTTTTTGTACATATGAAGGATATTGATTTTGTGTGTTATTTGACAAGTTCTTATACTCTTGAGTTTCACAGATATTTAAGCTTACCTGTGAAAATAAATTTTCCCTGGTCTTTTTAATTCTTATGCCTCTTCCTAATGACATTGTCTTGTTCATTACCTTGACTGTTGCCTCCAATCCAATATTAAATAAGGTGGAGATACATACTGGGCATTTTTGTTTTGTTCCTGACTTCAGTAGCAAAGCTTCTAGTGTTTGCAATGAACTAAAATGCTAGTTTTTGACCTGAAGTATATATATATATTTAATCATGTGAAGGAATGTCCACAATTTTTATTTTATTGAATGCTTTTAGCACATTGAATAGATTTTGACTTCTGTCAAATGTCTTCCTGCATCTATAGAGATAATTTTTTTCCATCTTTTGGTCTGCAGTATAATGGATTATATTAATAGCTCTCCTAATAATGAATGATCTTGCATTCCTGGAATAAATTCCATTTGGAATCATGTATTACTATTTTGAAAAGACATTTATTATTTATTTCTCTCCCCTTTCCCCATTGTTTTCCACTTGCTTTCTTGTCAGCAGCACTGGGAACTTGTGTCTCTTTTTCATTGGTCATCTTCCTGCGTCAGCTCTCAGTGTGTGCAGCACCACTCCTGGGCAGGCTGCACTTTTTTCGCGTGGGTCGGTTCTCCTTGAGAGGAGCACTCCTTGCATGTGGGGCTGCACTTCAGCACTGTGTGTGGGCCAGCTCACCACACCGGCCAGGAGGCCCCAGGTTTGAACCCTGGACCTTCTATGTGGGAGGTGGAAGCTCTGTAGGTTGAACCAAATCCATTTCCCGTGTATTACTATTTTTAATCTGCTATCGGATTCTAATTGTTACTATTTTTACTTAAGATTTGGGCATTGAATTCCTATATTTTATACTTGTAGTTTTCTTTTTAAAATTACTTCTCCCTCCTTATGCTAACTAATTTTCCCCAAATTTATCTTTTATCAATCCTTCCTTCCACATTCTTTTAGTTTATTTTATTGTTCATTTTCCAGCATTTTGAGCTGTGTTTGAGTCACTTTTCATTGTTACTGATATAGGTATTTAAAGGTATAAATTCCTTCTCATAAATATTTTAGCTGTTTGTCATATATTCTGATGTATCACATATATCACGTATGAGCTTTATTTATTGGGGCTTAAGGACAGGACAGATCTTCTCTGGTAGGTGCGGTCCAGAGAATGAAGACAGTTGTCTGCAAAGAGGGGGGAAAATAAAGAGCAATATGGAGGGTCTCAGAACAAAGACATTTGGTAATAGAGTTTCTGTGAGGGTCACATGAAACACATGAATGGGGTCTGGAGATGTTACTGTAGGAAGGAATTGTAGAGCCTGGGGGAAATTACAGCCTAAGATAGCATCTGTACATTGTTTCCTTGTGGGGAGGTCTGTTACAGTTTAACTTGTATCCTGGGGCGTGCTGAGGGCTGAATTTCCCTTAGGGAGGGGCAGCCAGGGCTGGGACCCACTGGACCCCACAATCACATTTACGTTTTTGTCATTTTTAAGAAATTATTCAATTGAATTTTGTATTTTTCTTTTGATGCAAGATTTATTTTATAGCATGTTTTAAAATGTCTAGGTGCAAGAGACTTTTGTTCTCATTTTGTTTTTGATTTCGAGTTTTATCGCATGACGGTTAGAGAAAGATGTGTGTATTATTTCTGCGGTTTGGAGTTCACTGAGCCTTTCCTTGTGGCCCAAGATTTGCTCAGTTCACATGAATGTTTCAATTGTAGGTCGGAGAATGTGGTGGTGGTCGGGAGAGAATTACGGGGCCCAAACGCCCTCACTGTGGTCTCCCCGCTCCTCAGTTTTCCGGGTGGCGATCCAAGGATCCATATTTTTGTGAAAATCCCCATTCATTCTCATATGCGAATCTCTGCAGACTGGTCTAAAGCTTTTATTCAAGTTATGACTGAAGTCCTTTTACTCTCTGGATGGAGAAGGATCATTTACTGTATTCTCCTACTAGGTCTTTCTGCCCAAATAAACGACTTCTCCGATGGAAGCTGAGGCCCCATCTTCCCATGGGCTGGGACGCAGGGACCCAGGCCCGGAGAAGGGTCGGGTTGGTGACATCTCGCCCACCCTTGGGGAGCCCCGGGCGTCCTCCTGCTGCCCGCCAGGGGGCGCGGTCCTAGCCGGCGCCCTGGCCCCTCTGCCCGTCGGCGTCTCGGTGGGCCTGAGCGAGCCCGCGCAGGGCGGCGCCGCGGCCCCTCTAGCCTCCTCCTCTCGCCTCCTCCTCTCGCCTCTCCCCGCCCGGGCCCGACATGGCCCCTCTTTCCTACCCCTGGCGTCGCTCTGTGTGACTTTCTGCAAGCCTTTAAAGCAGTGACGAGAGCGGGAAGACACGGGGCGAAAAGTGTCATCCACTCCTGCAGGTGGCGGCGGGAACACTGCTCCGGGAGAACCGGAGGCGACGATCCCGGGACCGATGGGCGCTTGGGGGCTAGACTGCAGTTGGCTCTAGAGCAAAACCCCACGGCGACGAAGATTCCAGAAATAGTGAAGTTAGGACTCAGGCCGGCGAGCAGTCTTGGAGGCTTTCCCGGCAACAACAGCGCGTCCGGGGGGTGTAGCTCAGTGGTAGAGCGCGTGCTTAGCATGCACGAGGCCCCGGGTTCGATCCCCGGCACCTCCAGTTTTCTCAACTCCCGGGCTTCCCTTTTCCTGCTTAACCTCCGAGTAAACCTGTCTATTTCCCGAGGGCCTGGTGCCGGGGCGCCCCGTGTCCACGCCCCGGGCCTTATCGCCGGGACCTGGCCAGCGAGTCCCCAGCACGCGGCCCCGGGGCCGAGCGCGCTCCCCTTTGGCGCAGCAGGAATGGCAAGAGGCGTGGGGAGACTGGCAACTTGCTCTCGGCTTCTTTCGTTTTCTGGGCTGTGGTTGGCCCTGATCAAAGCGGAGGCTGGCAAGGAGAAACGCCGAGCCTTTCAAACCGGAAAGTGGAGAAATGTATTTTCATGAGTGTGTGTTAAGGCGTCAGAGGCCGAAATCGCCCCAGCGAGCAGAGCATCCGGCTGAGGCTCGCAAACCTCTCGGCCTGATTTCTAGTTTCCTTCCGTCTTTACACCCAACTGAGATAAGCTGATTTACAGAAGTCTCACCTAAGACAGCTCTGCCCTCTACTGGAAGGCGATTTTCCAGACCCTTGACCAATGTGGTCCTTGGGCCAGAAGACTTGGCGGCATCTGAGAGCAAGAAATCAGAGTAAGAAATGCAGAACCTCAGCTCCACTCCAGATCTACTGAATTAGAAGCAACA
The DNA here is from genome assembly GCF_030445035.2 of Dasypus novemcinctus. Classification (NCBI taxonomy): domain Eukaryota; kingdom Metazoa; phylum Chordata; class Mammalia; order Cingulata; family Dasypodidae; genus Dasypus; species Dasypus novemcinctus. The sequence goes on along the minus strand of NC_080694.1, from coordinate 68,745,739 downwards.
TTTTAACAAGATTCCCAGGTGACTTCTCTGCATTATAAATTTTGAGAAGCACTGGCACGAGTGCTAGGACGTGGATTAAGAAGGCGTACATTCTAAAACATGGCTGCATTATATATATAATATTTTCCAATTTCCTGTTCTAATGTAGAAAAATAGTTGTCATATATTTCTACTATTCAAAATATTTGTGTTCTAATCATTGATCCTGTCTCCCCTTCATGGTAATATGGCATTTGTTAATATTTTTTTGAATTAATATACATGATTGCATATGATGTGGTGTTCTTTTTAGTAAAATATTTCCAAGTTATGCAGCCAGGACAGTGTTACCTTCCAATGTGAATTCAGAAATCTGTATCTTTGTTTCTGCTCTGCAACATTTAAAATAATAGGAGAGATTCCAATCATTTAAAGAACTCCAGGCTGCCTCCCCTTCACCAGCTACCAAATCTTCACAAACTCTTGTACTAACCTATCCCAATAAACAGTGTCAGACCCTCCTTCTTTTTTTTGTGAAATGATGAGGGTAATAAATGAATCAAACTTCATAAAGATTAAAAGTTATTGTGCATCAAAGGACATTATCAAGCAAAGGAAAAGACAACCTAGAGAATGGTGGAAAATATTTGCAAATCATATATATACCTGATAAGGGTCTAGTATCCAAGGAGGTCTACGTCTGTGATTTAAGGGAAGAAAGGATAGGATGCAAAAGTCAAGAACTTACTGTGAGAAAACCGTAGAAAATATAGGGTGGAGATTTCAAAGACTATATGGCAAAGAAAATCCTGGGTGTAAATTAAAACTCCAGAGCAATACGTTAAAGCTTTTGACACGAAAACCATGTCAAGTTTTGTTCTGTCAGTTTTTTGAAAATGGCACCCAACCAGTTACAATCTTTTCACTGGTCCTAGGTGTGTTAAAAATGTACTTTCCATGCCTGCATTTTCCAGAATAAAGTATATTGGGTATGAGTGAGTTATTTTTCCAGAGATAAATGGTTACTGTATCAGAAAAAATACACTTCATCCTCATTGCAAGACAAAAATCAAATCGTAAACTCTATGTATTAAGTTCTTTTTTTGTAGTGCTGTGGGTCCAGCAATTCTGAGCATTTCGTGTAAATTTTGAAGGAATGAGTAGATATATTGATGTTTTTGGAAGCCAGGGCTCTCACAGAAGTCATTTACTAGTTCTTTTGGCTGGTGGGAAAACCCGATGGTAGGTGGAGAATGACAGTTGATGACTGAGAATTAAGTAGGGCTGTTCCTCCAGTTCTTGCCGAGGTGCCCGATACTGCGGTGCTTCCGGACAACTTAGGGCGCAGTTAGAAGAGCTCTGTTGCGCGTTCACCCAGCCAGCTCCCGGCTCAGCACCCCACTAGCTGAAGAACCCAGGGCCGACGTGCGCGTGTGGGGCGAGGCGGCGGCGACTCTCCAGGTTTTGCCAAAAGGTCCCTATGGCGCCTCACCGACTGGCTGGGGATGGTGGCAGCTCACCGAGCAAGCCGGGGACACCGCGGCTGCCGCCGAGTCCCACACATCGGTGCGGTTACGCTCACATTCGGCAGTAGGGCATCCCCAGAAAGGGCGAGCCCGCGCCTACAGCGCCTTCTGGCACACCCAGGATGGGCCGCCCACCCTCCAAGAAGCCGGGCCTGGACGGCCTGTCCAACACCGGGGCGGTGTGATCCCGTACGACGAAGGCCGTCTGGCAGCAGTTGTAGATAAAGTAGAAATGTGTCCAAGTCCCTACACTGCAAAGGACCTACACGCCTTCATAGGCTTATTACGTTACGGGAGGCCCTTCACAGCCCACCTGCCTCAAATATTTCTACCATTATGTGGATTGATAAGAGGAGGCTCGGTGGTATCAGGACAGTGAGGCCGAGAAAGCAAAAACAGATGTGAAATAGTCTCAATCTGTAAGGATTTTCCTTTGTTTTTTTAGGAGTTTACTTTCAGCTACTTCTCCCCACTCTCTTGTTTTCCACTTGCAGTATCTGTCTCCCTTGTTTTCCTTAGGGGGCACTCGCGAGCTGAACCTGGGAGCCTCATAGTTTTGGAGGTGGGGTGCCTGACCGCCTGACCCACCTCCACACTCTTAATCTTTAAGTAATTCAATGGCAAGTTACATACACTCATACAGTAAAGTGGCTCTTTTGTACATTTCTTGTGATTAAAGCCACCTTTCACCAACCACACACAGGTTTTATCAAAGCAGAAATGAGTACGTGCAATGGCATTAGCTTGTTGGAAATTCTTACCCCGATAATTTCCCAGGTTTTTTTTTTTCTTTTTCACAGGACTCTCATCCTATTTTATTTTATTTTCCTCTCTCTCTTTTTTTAAAAAAAATGTTACATTAAAAATATATAGTAGGTCCCCCATATACCTTCCACCTCCCTCACCCCACTCCTCCCACATCAACAACCTCTTTCATCATCGTGGGACAGTCATTGCATTTGGTGAACACATTTTGGAGCACTGCTGCACCACATGGATTATAGTTTACATTGTAGTTCACACTCTCCTCCAGGCCATCCTGTGGGCCATGGCAGGACATACAATGTCCAGCATCTGCCCCTGCAGCACCACCCAAGTCCTGAAAATGCCTCCACTTCATATCTCTTCCTCCCTCTTCCTACCCTCAGCAGCTACCGTGGCCACTTTCTCCACATCAATGCTACAATTTCTTCTATTACTTACCACAATAGTTCCGTAGTAGAATATCAGTAAATCCACTCTTATCCATACTCTATTTCTCCATCCTGTGGACCCCGGGATGGTTATGTCCACTCCACCTCTATATCAAGAGGGGGCTTAGATTCCACATGGATGCTGGATACAATTCTCCTGCTTTCAGTTGTAGGCACTCTTGGCTCCCTGGTGTGGTGGTTGACCTTCTTCACCTCCCTATTAGCTGGCAGGGGTAAGTCCAATAATCCAGAGGGTAGGAGTTGCAAGTCTGCTGAGGTTCAGGGTCTGGGTGTCACATGGACAGTCCAGAGATTCAGGTCTCCTGAGTAATTTTCCCAGGTTTTGAAACCTTGAATAAAATATGTACTGTCAGTTAACACTTCATGGAAAACTTGAGTGGAATATACTACCAAAGGAGAAAGTTCTTTGATTGGATTAGCAAAATCTTAGTGATACGTACACTTTTGCGATTTAGGATGCAACTATTAAGGAGGGAAAATCATTATGCAAAAAGTAGCTGAAGTTGCCGAAACCCGGGATTGAACCAGGGACCTTTAGATCTTCAGTCTAACGCTCTCCCAACTGAGCTATTTCGGCCCCTGAAAAGTGCTCCAGGGCTGTCTTTCAAAAAATAATGTTTTGTCATTGGCCATGTTCCAGTGTTTTTCAGAGTTAATCTTATCTTTCAAATTTCACCTATTCATTCACCTGGGAACACATGCGCTCCGGGGCAGTCCAGGTACGAAAACGCGATCCAGTTTTCAAATGGACCCGCTGACAGAGGAAGAGAGAGGAAAAGGGGCGGATCACGCCAAACAGGAGGAAGCTTTCCTGCGTGGTCGCCCCCGGAGTTGCACGACCCGAACATTGCTCAGAAAACTAAGGGAAATGAAAATGAACTAGGGAGCTGCTTCTCTGTGTCTTCTTCCGGCCCTTCTTTATCTGTCTTACTCTTTAGTGACACTGCAAAGGGGAAAAGAAGATCAAGAAAACAATCAGTTTTCCTGACAGGTTCCTGAGTACCTTCTGTTCAAAATCGCTGCTGAGGCCCATTAACACTAAACACCATTACCACCTTGCAAGAGCCGCAAGAAGTACATAATCCTACACTGAACGGCCTTCGCTTACCCAGAACCTGGGAGGGGGTGTAGCTCAGCGGTAGAGCGCGTGCTTTGCATGCACGAGGCCCCGGGTTCAATCCCCGGCACCTCCATGAGTCACGGGCGCTTTCTTTCTTTCTTTCTGCACACCGGTACTCTCTGTTATCGGTGCAACCCTACTAGAGGACCCCAAGAGTGAAGGAGATGAAAGAGCCGGCTCCAACCCAACCCGAAACAGAGCCTGCCTGTTAAGCCCCGGGCCACCTCGGCCCCCATTTTATACTATTGGTAAAGAGAAGCAAGACAGAGGGAAGAGGAAAACGATCAGCGCCTTCTGACGGTTTCCCTCAGAGGAGACACAGGGGCCACCACGGGTCTCCCCCACTGGCCTGCGCAGAGAGCGCCGCCAGTTCTGCCCACTGAAGAGGCGCGCGGAGGTGGCTCAAGAGTCTGAGCACCCGCGAAAGCAAACAAACGAAGAAACCAGCTCAGCGGCGCCGACGTGGCTCAGGGCTTGAGTGCCGGCTTCCCACCTACGGAAAAAGAAAAAAAAAATACCGCTTCAAATGCGGGGTTTTTATGTGAGTGCGTGGCAAGACGCTGGACAACCGAATAAAGAGTGCCGCGAATTAGAGGCCTTCCACGCCCGAAAGTAAGAAGTAAATACGGCTCGACTCATTCCCAACTGACGTTCCTAATACCCACTTTCCTGTGTGTTCTCATCCCATTTCCCCCGTCGTTTTAGCTCTGAATAAGCAATGCCAGGGGATCTAGCTCTGAATAAGCAATGCCAGGGGATCGCGGTTCACATCCAACAAGGGCTCCATTTAAACCAGGAAGGGTTTCCATCATAATGAAAATGGATGCAAGTAAAATGCGAATTCCGCAGGCGTGTTGGCGGGCTCCGCTGGTGAAGAGCCACTTCCTCTGTTCTTCAGGATCAGCCGGATCCCATCTGCTTTGTAAGACCAGAAAATACACAGGAATTTGGTGCACCTTTTCAGGATTTCCAAGCCTTGATGATTTCTACACTGGAGCTACCTGTGCACGTATTTCCTGTTGAATCAACGCCTCTTTGAGAGGGAAGGGAATGGGGTTTGCTCCCCGTTGGCCTGTCTGACACCCCTTACCAGGCTGGGGTGTCCTTCTTGATGCCCTTGTCCAGCGAAAATGCCCACAGCAGGCGCTCAGGAGAGACTGTGGCCTTGAAACCTTGGCTGAGGACTGGCGGTGGGCCCTGGGCCAGTTATGTACCTTAGGAGGCATTTTATCTACCGGCCAGTGCGATCATTCCAGGTACTTACTGTTTTTACTATTATTATTTGTGCTCTCCAGTCACTGCAGGCAAACAGTGGCATGTTCCCTAGAGCCGACACTGCACAGGAGGGGCGGTCGGGTGGGGAGTGGGGGTGGAGCGCTGGTTACAGGTCAGGGCAGGTTCCAACCTTCCCCCCCCCCCCCCCCCTCCCCTGTCCCCCATGGACTGGATGGGAAATCCGGCGGTGGCCGTGACCCGGGCTGCACCTGCGCTCCCGGAGCCTGACGCTGAAGCTGGAGAAGCGCTGCCCAAAAGTGAGGGGGGAGACGCGCCTGCCAGGTGCCCGCTGGGGAGGGAGAGCCGCCAGGGCTCCTGCCCTTCTCACCAGGGCCTCAAACCCGCGAGGAAAGCGGAACAAGGGCTGCGGTTGCCTCCTCGGGGGCTGGGAGAGTCCTCATCTCTTCCGGACCCCAGTATTTTGGGGGGCTGTGGAGGTCACCCCAAGAGCCCTTGTTTCTTCCGTGGATGAGCGCACAGCCGACGCCAGGAGACGCTCCGCAGCGCAGTGCCTGTGGCCCCGTCACCTCTGTGGGCCTGCCTGGCCCTAGTGGACACGCCTGGACGCCTGCAGGTCCCGCGACAGGCCGCGGTGCTTCCTCTCCTCGCGTGAGGAGCTGGGTCCTTTCCACCCGGCCCTCGCCAGCCACCGCCTAGCTGCTCGGCCGATGCGCTGGTGTGGGACCAAGTTGTGAAAACCTGTGACAGGCGTGAACGTAGCTGGAAAAACCTTCCCGGCGTGCAGCAGCCTGTGCTCCCGAGGAGACCCCTGAGCGGCCAGCAGGCGGGTCCCGTCCCTCCCTTGGTAAACCCCTCCTGTCCCGCCTCCTTTCTCCTGTCTTGTATTCTGAGCTCAACTCGCTGCAGACATCCGCCCCCAACAGCCCCCGAGGCGCTTCGGCCCCAGACGGCGGATCCTGCTGCACCTTCCGCTCCTCTCACACAGCCTCAGGGGAAGGGGGACGGCTCCCCTCGAGCCCACCAACGCCAGCGGGCCGTCCTGTCCCCAAAAGGACACTCCACCCGGGGCGCCCTCCCTAGCGCTCCCGCCCCCGAGGGGCCGCCCGACGCCCCCGGCCGCGGCAGCCCAGGCCTGGAGGAGGCCTTCGCGGGCCCGGCGCCCGCAGCCCCCGCGGGGCCTGGCCTCCTCCCGCCCGGGCCGGAGGACGCGCCGGGACATGGGCGCTCGGGCCTCGCTCCAGCCGCGGCTCCCGCACCCCGGCTCCCGCTCGCTCTCCCCGCACCGCTGCAGCCCCGCAGCCCCGTCTCCAGCCCCCGCTGCCCCTCGCTCCGGATCCCTCGCGCTGCCCCTTCGCCTCTCCTGCCTCCGCTCCGGTGTTAAGTGTCCCAGGGAGCCCACCTCGCTCCCGTGAACCCGAAGGCCAGGGCGGGCCGACCCCGGCTGCTCTGCAAAGGCGGCGGGGAGCCCCGGGCGCAGGCGGCTCAGGGCTCCCGGGAGCGGGCGCCTGCGACCGCTGCTGCGGCAAATCTGGGTGAAGGCGAGAAGCACCTGCCCTTTGCGGGTCCAGCGGGAGGGTCTGAAGGACGGACTTGGCAGAGACGGAGCTCCTGTCGCTGGACGCCCCCCTGGGGGCCTCGCCCCCATCCCCTCCCCTCGTCCCGGGGCCGCTGGGCACAGAGCCTCGGCGTCCCAGACCAGGCAGTGCCAGCTTCCCCGACCCCGCGCTGGCCCGGCGCTGGCGACGGGGGGGCTCGGTGACCCTCACTCGTCGGCCTCCACGGGGCGCCAGAAGTGTGAATTCCGCTTCTTTCTTGTCTGCTCACCGGGACCTGAGTTTCCGGAGATGACACTGACGCTTCTGTTTTTGTATCCAGTTACATTAACTTTTTGTATTGTTCTGACATGTGGCAGAGGAAGAAGTTGTAAGAAAACAAGAATCTACCCTACGCATATTAAACAGTTTCGATAATATTGTTTGTTCTCTCTCTCCAATTACATAAATGGTTGCATTGTCTCAGGTGCAGTTTGATGCCGTCTAAATAACTTCATTTGGGACAGAGAGGGCCAAAATGGCCTTGGGGAGCTCTTGTCTCACCGAAATGCTCACAGCCTCCCACCCTTCCCCCCCCACACACACTCTTATTTGACCTAAAGGTGGTCCCGTAGCTCACCTGTGGCTGAATCCACCTGACAGTCCAGGATTGCTTTGTATGCTCCACCGTGCCCTCGGAACACCACCTTTGCCCCCGATATTCCTAGTGTAGGAGAGGTGAGAAAGCCACAATTCCTAAAGTAAGGCAATTAAATTCATTTTTTCTCATTGTCTTGGTTTCCTGGAAGTGTCCAGTTATTTGGAAAAGCCAACAATACTCCTTTTCCATGCCCAGCATCTTTCCTCCCCCAGACATCGGTCTTCCCTCACCCACAAACTTGTCTCTTAGCTCCTGAATCTGCTTCACAGTAGGTGGTATGTCCTGAGGTATCTAATTCATAAGGTAATTATCCATTCTGAGACCAGCAGAGGCTACTGCCTGGCTCTGGTTAGACCAAGGGAAGGTCTCCTGCTGTTTCCTATGTCATTGATTCCGTTAAGTCCCTTTCTTTCTTTTTTAAAATCAATTTTACTGAGACATTAATAAACCATACAAGCCATCTAAATTGTACAATGAATGACATTTGGTATAACCACAGAATTGTGGATTCATCATTTCAAATACTATTAGAGCATTTTCTTTACTCCGCAAAGAGAAAAAAAAAAGGGGGGGGGGAACCCCAAAAACACATAGGAGAAGAAATCCCTTCCACTTAGTAGTCACCTCCCAATCTCTATCTTTCATGTGCCATTCATAATTACTGTTGTATTTCCTTTTGTGTATTTCTATTTTGTATAGATGGAGTCCAAAGTATATAGTACATTTGGTGTAGTTTCTTTCACTCAGCATACTTCATTTTTATCATTGGTGGAAGGTTTTAATATACTATAGTTAGGTCCTTTTCTTTCTTGAAATGGTCTCTCAGCAGCGTTAGACTGAGTATAACAGCAGCTTCTGGTTTGGTCCCCAGTTAGGAACACATTGGCTTTCGTGGAAGGGGAGAATGGAATTCCAGAGCTCACTGGGTAGGCTCCCCACCATCTGGAATGTTTCAAGCACATTCACAAGTTCTGAGGTTTTCCTGTTACAGCTCCATAGCTCCTCACAAATAGATTTTGTGCCCAAAGCTGAAAGGCCCAAACCTTGAAACTGCATAAATTTTAAATGATATGGTATTTTTTGTTCAGTCTGGGAGAGAAAAGAGTTTCTGAGCAGGCAAGGAAGTAGAGTAAGGGTGAGGACTGAGCAAATCCATCACAATTTCTTTCTTCCAGAGAATTCTTTGACAAGACTGAAAAGAGGTTTGAAAGAATGATATTAAATAGCCAAAACTTCTGAGATGGTTTACTTTTGTTTACTCAGATGATAACTTCCATTTTCCTTCAAATCCATTCACTGGTTCTTTCTCTGGTGTCTTCTTTGATTTATTTAAAATTTTTGAATATTGTGAACAAAAGTAGTTTGTGGGGAATCAAGGATTATTTGAGGGCATAGAATCCCTGTTCTCCCACTCCAGTCTGTCTAAATATTTAACTGCATTAAATGGATGGAGAAGTGTTTGTAGTCAGAAGGCTTCTATAACTGAGCTCTAAGAGGAGAATTATTATTTTTTTCTGCTAAACCAATGACCTGCCAAACCCTGAATCAAATTGGGGGTGTTTTAGACTTTGGGACTAAGCATCTCCAAATTTAGAATTTCGGTCATACTACAAAACTCTCATAATGCATAACTCTAGTAGTTTTCTCAGCTTTGGAATCTGGAAAGCACTGCATTTCTTCTGAGATGTGATTTTGTTGAGCAGCATTCACCCACTTATGCAGAAAGAACTGGGATGTACAGCCCTGCTGTCTCCTTATTGGCCTGACTTGTCAGGGGAGCCTGCAGGGTTAAAGAGGGTAAGGGACCGTCAGTGGGAGCAGATTTTCTGAGAAAGTAGGGGTAGGGAACTATCTATGGTCCTCTTTTTTGTTGTTTTCTTTTGTTCCATCCTTTATCTTTCTTGCCTTAATCCTGCCCATGCTCGTGAATATGAGTCTGCACAGAGTGTTGTGGCCGAGGGTTGCGGGGTCCTGAGGGAAGTCCATCTTTCTTGTCTTGCTCAGTCTAATGTGGTTTGTGCTGACATAGTCATGTTGAGTGGGAGACGCATGGAGCTGAAATGGTAGGGACTAAAGACAATCCTATCCTTGGATGTGAACAGCAAACAGTAAGCAAAGACATGATGGAGGAAGAGAAGAAGAAAGGAGGGAGAGGAGGAAGAAGAGGAAGCAAATGAAAGGAAGGATGGGTTCACACATGTTTAAGGAGGTGCGGCTTGAAGAAAAGCAAACATAGAGGAGCAGAAGATTAAACCCAGGCCCCTTTGCTTACCAAGAGCCGCCTTGAAGAAAAGCAAACATAGAGGAGCAGAAGATTAAACCCAGGCCCCTTTGCTTACCAAGAGCCGCCTCTTCCGCTCAGATACCCTACCTCGGACACATAGCTGTTAGGAACCCTCCACAACGAATTATCTCCTTTGTCCGTGGGTATTTGTGTAACGAGTAGTTGGCAGAACAAGGCTCGGTGGTTAGCACCACCGCTTCTACGCCTTTAGATTGTGGCTTCACTGGGAAAAGCAGCCCTGAATGCGAGACCAAAGGACACGATCCGCGTGGTTTTCCCGCTCCAGCCGCCCAGCTGTGAGGGCCGCCTGCCTAGGGAGTGCTGAGTGGAGTTCCCTCCACCAACAGAGCGAGGTCCATCAGGAACGTTCTCGTCAGTCTTCAAGTTCTCCAACTCTCTTCCTCACTGTGCACAAAGGCTGCAAGAGAGGCTACCAGGCAAGGGAGAGGGATATAAAATGAAGCTTGAGTGTTGTGTGGAGAAATTTAGGTGCAAGTGGGGAAATAAGAAAGCAGGTATGAAGTCACAATATTTGGCAAAAAATGAAACGCACTTGATCTAGCAATGCGGCCTGAAACCCGGCAGGGCTTTGTCCAAGGGATGCTGCAGCTCTGAAAACTTGAAGAGACAAACCAAACAGAGAAGAAAAGAAAATGTTCCTAGTGCTCATAACATTTCTTTAAAACAGACTCTGCCCCACCATAGGAATTAGGGAGAAATTTAGGAATTAGGATAAGAAACATAAGAGAAATTGGCCAAAAATATGACCCTACATTAGACTACCACAGAGAGTAGGCATATGCAATGGTTACCTGGGTAGCTCAGCTGGTAAAGCATTGGGCTTTTAATCTAAGTGTATAGGGTTCAAGTCCCTATTCAGGTGTGCACTTTGCGTTATTAAGAGGGCTTTAGCTTTCAGAGGCTTACTGGAATTAAGCTTTTTCTTGGAATAGCCCATATCTTGACAGTTCTAACTTTTAGAGACTTATTGGAATTCAGGTTTTTCTTAAAATAATCCCGTATCTTGACCCTGGTAATATTTACATCGGTTTAAATATATGTCAAAGTTCATTAGTTTGAACATAGTATGTTTAAGTTCTTTGTTTTGCATATATTATCATTCAGGATTTTTAAAAAGAAATTTTAATTAAAGAATGTAGTGTAAAGCTACAAAATTTGGTCAGTGTGGTATTGGCACAATGATGTGCAATAATAGACCAAATCATATGTGTATGATTTATGACAAACACATCACTGCAAATCAGGGCAACAATATAATAACAACCAGAAAAAAACGGTCCACAGAAAAATTAATTTGAGTTAGATCATAGTTTTAAATGTGAAAGACAAAATAACAATGCATAGCAGAGTAGAGATACGATTTTGGAGAAAACAAACATTTGTTCAACAGTACTACACAAAAATCAGCATCTTAAAAATGATTAATAAATTTGAGCTTACAAAAATTTAAGGATTTCTGTGCACTAGAAACACCATTAAGAGGGTAAAAATGCAAGTTAGTGATGAGATGAAGATATTTGCAATATATGTTTCTGAAAACAACTTGAACCCAGAAGACAAATCAATAAGGAAGATTTAAAATTTTAAAAATGTGCTTAAAACTTGAATAAACACGGGGTATCCCAAATACCAGTAAGCACACGGGCAGTTTGAGATTATTCACGAATCCCCAAAAAGGAAAAGATGTTGATAAACTGTTCTGTTCCTCTGGGGTGTGATAGCCTTTGAATGCATTAAATTCAGCTGAGATGCCTTTGATTAAATTATGTTAAAATTAGGGTTTTGATTTGACCATGTCAGTAGGGCATGACTCAGGGCTGAGTCCCTGCCCCCTTGTGGCGTTGATATAGGTGGACACTCACTCGAGAAGAGGGAGAGCGAACTTTGTCAGTTTTGATCCTGTAGCCCAGGGAGCGATGAGCCATTTGCCTCATAGTTTGCAGTTGAGCAGCTGAGTAAGCCTGGAAAGAAACAAACTCTATTCCAGACTGATAGAGGAAGCCCTGAGAGAAAACCTTATGCAGCCTACAGCTGAGATCAAAAGGAGTTGGTCCCATGGAGCCTTAAGAGAAAGAAGGAAGGAGAGACCCGCAGAGATCACCTGCCATCTTGCTTCACCACATGGCAGCTGACCTAGTGAGAACGTCTCCGTCATAGTGCCTTGAGTTGGACTCTTTAGGGCATTGTAACTGTAAGCTTTTACCCCAAATAAATACCTTTTATAAAAGCTGGCAGATTCCTGGTACTTTGCATCAGCACCCCTTTGACCAACTAACCCAACACATAAAAAGTTGTTCTGCATAATATTTATCATGGAAATTCTTAAGACTAAATAAGATACTACTACTTACCCAACAGAATGACTAAAATATAACTAATAATAACAATTGTTGGTGAGGATGTAGAATTCCCATACATTATTGGTGGGCATGTTACTTGGACCAACCACTTTGGAAAACTGTCTATTAATATCTTCTTAAAGGTAAACCTTAACAATCATCACTTGGAAATGCCACTTTTTAAAAAAGATTTATTTATTTACCTTTATTTTCCTTTGTTTATCCCTCTGTCCCACAGATTGTTCTCTCGTCTGTCTTCCCACCTTCTCCAGGAAGCACCAGGAATGGAACCAGGACCTTCTAGGTGCTAGACAGGCACCCAGCTGGGTGAGCCACATGCTTTCCCAGCAATGCCACTTTTATGTATAAATACAAAAGTATTGCGGGCATATGCTATTAAAAGACAGTTTTTAAGTTATTCATAGATTTATTCCAAATAAACCAAAACTTCAAGCAACCTAAATGTGAATACAAGGGAAATGGGTCAATAATCTGTGAATATTTCACACAGTAAAACACTGCACAGCAACAACAACAAAAAAGGAGGGCTACATGCAACTGTATTGATGGTCTCAGAGACGTAAGATTGCCAAAAGAAGCCCAACCCAAATATTGCTTTTATGTAGAGTACAAGAACAGGCAAAACTATGGCCACAGAAATCACAACAGTGGTTGCTCCAGGAGCAGACAGTGCCTGGGAGGATACCCAAGAGAGCTTCCTGGGGTTCTGGAAAAGTTCTGTTCAGTAGGCATGTAAATCAATCCACATATGTAATTTTAAGTTTCTAGTAGCCATAGCAAAAGTGCCAAAAAGAAACAGGTAAAATTATTTTTGATAATACTTTTGTTTAATGAAATATATAAAAATATAATTTCAATATGCCAATATTTCAAAATCATTAATTATATACTTTACTTTTTTTCATATTGTCTTGCAAGTTGGTGTGTATTTTATACTAACAACAAATTCAATTCAGACTGGCCTCTCTCCCACTGACCCTCTTTCCTTCTCTCTCTCTCTCTTTCTCTCTCTCTCTCTCTCCCCTCCCCTATAATAAGTCTTCCCAGTGGTGATACAATCATACAAACAGTTTGGGTACATTTAAGAGACAAGCAGTCAAATGGGGTAGTAGGAAATGTTGTTGAATTTACCTTCTATTGGATGGAAAAATGGAGCAAAGGAATATAAAAAGAAAAAATGAGGAGAGACTCAACCAATGTGTTTGTTGAGGCCTGGCTTGAGTGAACAAAGTACCAGATTGGAAGGACAAGGAGAGAGCTTGGGTGTCCTGCTACTCCACTGAGTTTTCCCACCTACATGTCTATGACATAAATAAAAATCTTCATGACCAGTAGTGTCCTCCATTCCTGGGTCTTAAAATACAGTTCCTCTAACATGCCTCATAGGTAGATCTTCAAAGATACGTACTGGATTTGTGGAGATGGGGAGGAAGGACATGTCCAATCTCCCATTTCTCCTGAGCTTCTCTTAGATACCCTAAAGGAGAGGAAGGTACCTTCTCCTAAGAGAACCATGCTGAGAACGTTGGTCCTAAGTCATCCAGCTCTTTGTGGAGGCAGTTGTGGCTTTGAAAGCACCTTGCTGTTCTTTCCCTTGATGGATAAACTGAGCAATTTGGAGTCCTGCAGGTGGCTTCAGTTTTGTTTGATGCAGTACCCACTGGTATTGGTCAGCTCTGTGAGGAGCCACAGGGAGCAATCCACAGGGAGTGTCCAGATCTCCATTTGGTTGTGACAGAAGCAGGGATACATGGGTCTGGAATTCTGCAGAAAGCTTTGATTTAGGGACTTTGGTATATATATAGCTGTGAAGGAAAATGAACTTGAGGTGGATAGAGTGAGGCCTGAAAAGGGAACAACTGGGATTTGGAAACTGGAATCTCATTAATTTTATTCATAGAAACAAGGGATATGCTGTCTTTAGACTTATCTTGAATCCCAGGAATCCCAGGATTCAAGATCCTGTTATGATGCTTCCTTAGTAGTGTCATTTCCCACCTCCTCATTGGAAATATGGTTTACAGTTAAATATATTTTAGCTAATTTTCTACAGTTTGCAGAGACCACTCCTACATTTGCTCTCATTTGCACCGCATCTGTCATTGCGCCCCGTTTGTTTGGAAAGGGAGGTTCTCTTCTCATAATATCTAGCTATCCACATACCCACATAGTCACACAATTGTGGTTTCCCCTACATCAGGCCTTACATTAGATGCTAAACACACAGGCTAATTAAATAGTGCCATGATTAGTATCTACTCAGGTTTGTGATAAGTCTTTTCAGACCAAGCTCATTGTAGGCATTAAATGAATATTTTTTTCAATTGAAAAATCTCACAGAAAACAGTCACTCCCTGGAGACGCTGAATGCAATTTTCTTTTTCAGTTCATTGGATTTCAGCTTCTCCTCGTCTCCTTGTCTAGCCAGTCTTACCAACGGTTAACTAAGAATGAAGGTCAACAGTAGCCCCAGGCTCACACTCAGGTGCGTGGCTGTGACTGCACAGATGTGATAGCTAAAAACAAGCTACAGATTCCCACAGACTTCTCCACATGCTCTCCGTGTATGACCCCATTTTGCTGACTGGCATCTTTGCCTTCTCACACATCCCTCCAAGCCCCAACCAGCCCACCTGCACCAGCTCTTCAGGGGACGAGTTAAGGGCTCTCTCTCTACCCGATACCCGCTGTGGGAGCTTCCCTTCCCTGCCTTCTAGTCATTTAGGTCTGCTTCAATTTCTTTGAGCAATGCTTCACACTTCTCAGGGTAGAGATTTACAATATTACTATTTTGCCACCAACATGATCGTAAGTGATTCTGGCAGAATTCATCAAACCTAAAACTAGAGGTTACAGTTTGATGAGGAATATAATATTTGTAAAGCCTCAACTATTTCCCCACAGATTACATACTAATTAAATGGGAGAAAATGACACCATTGCATTTAATTAATATTACCGACGGAAGCAAGAAATCCATTTGCTTCCTCTGTGATGCATTAAGAACATAAAATCACTAATATTCTTACCAAATGTGCTTCACCTGAATCTAACAATGAGGAAACATTATATAAGCTCAAATGGAAAGCACATTCTACCCAGGAACTGGCATGAAATCTTCAAAAACTTTTAATGTTTTGAAAGACAAAGGAAGGTTCAAAAACCATCCCTGATTACAGAAGATTAAACGAACAAAACAGTAACTGCAATATGTGATCCTGTAGTGGGTTCTGGGTTAGGAAAAAGTTGCTTTGAAGGACATTTTTTTGGGATAAGTGATGATATTTGCATATGGACTGTATATTAGGTAATAGTATTGTATTAGTAGTTTTACATTAATTAGATAAATGCACTGTGGTTTACAGGAGAAGGTCCTTTCCCTTAGGAAATACACACTGAACTCTTAGAGGTAAAAAGAGATGTTATCAGCAAATTATTCTGAAATTGGTTAGAAAAACTAACAATTTGCATGTGTATGCAGTTCTCCACCCACCCAGAGAGGTTTGGGATCCTCTGTCCCCACCTCCATTTCGTGGGATTCTTTTAATTGTTGGTTGAGGATCAAGTTGTTAAAACCTCTGCGAGAATTATAATAAGCAGGCTTTTCCGACAAGGGGAGCCGCCTTTAAGTTTAGGGATCTTTTCCCCTGAAGCAAGCACCATGTACGTTAGAGAAGGAAAAGGTCCAAAGTTACGAACTTCTGGCCCTGCTTGGTCATGCTGTCACTTCCAGCCCTTCTTTGCAGCTTTTAGTTCTTGGATCAAGTTTCTCCAAGCAAGCTTGTGTGCTCCTCATCAGTGAATTACGTGAGAATACCTGTGTTTTACATTTGGCGTACACGGAGTATAGTTAGTAGAGTAACACTTTGACGATGTTCTTTCCTAATCTGTTACAAATGTTTCTCAACAATGCGAGGTGTTCCTGGTGAGGATGAATGGGAGCCTGTATGATGTCATGCCCTTTTACTACACTTATTAGTTAATGTATGCTCATTATGTTCATGTATGAATGATATAGTTCAATACATTGTTATTAAAGTGGAAAAAAAGGGGCAGAGGCACGAAGAATAAAGTTACTCCTGGTCATCTTGTAGTTTATTAATTTAAAATAATTGTTTTTTCCCTAAATATTAGACTACCCTTTAATTTGAGAAGCAAAAAATGACCTAAGATTATTGTTTCTAGAGGCTTCATATGTCCTTGTATTCCGTTTTTCTTTTTTGAATGTTAAATTTTCCCTTAATTGCAAAAGTACAAATTTGCAAATGGAGGCGTTCTCCGACATAAACGTGTGTGTGGTCCGGCCGCGTGGCCTAATGGATAAGGCGTCTGATTCCGGATCAGAAGATTGAGGGTTCGAGTCCCTTCGCGGTCGCTTACTTATTGGTCAAGAAGATCATCACCACGAATTGCACATATATATCCAAAAAACCGTGCTGTTGAGAATGGTGCGTGGGCCTCACTGTCTTGTGCATAAAAGCTGTAATTCTTACCAACATTATAAAGGATGATGGTTTTAGTGGTTTACTGGCTCATAACCCTATCCTAGGAGCAAAGGCCAAACCTCGGATGAGTCTGAAGAAAGCCAGAGCTAAGAGTTAAAACACGTGCTGTGTCTGTGATGGGGGAGGGCGGTGGGAGAGGGGAGACACTAATCCCTGAATAGAATTGAAATCTGGACCCTCGCAGGGAACGGCTGAGCCTTACCCAGCCCCAGAGACGCATTTCCTGAGAATTCACTCAAGCTGACTTAGACCGTGCTCTCCACCCCGGCTTCCCTTCGTTTGCCTTGCTGTTCGAGCACGGCGCACCATTACTTGAGAAGCTCAAGGCCAAAGTCTACAGCGGATCCCCTTCTACATCTCAGCCAATAGCATTGGGGTAGCCAGGCCCCCCTTCAGCTCTCTCTCAAGTCTCTATTACCAGCGACTTCAGCTCTGGGAGCAAAAACTCAGCCTCAGGCGCGACCTCCAGAGGGCTCAGCCTGTCTATCCTGCGAGGAAAGCTAGGCGAGCTGTTCTCCTAGTCCCCACCGTGTGGGCAAAACGAGCCTAACCTGCCTTTGCAACACTTCCATCCACTTTCCTTGAGAGGGCGCTCTTGCTTCCCGCGAATTTCAAGGAAGCCCAGGAGAAATGGAGAGCTGGGACGCGTTCTTCACCATCCAAACTCTTTCTTTACCATCCAAAATCTTCTGCATCCACAGAGTAGCAGGTCCAAGGCACATCCACCTGCTTCTCTCATCGAAGTCGGGATGATGATTATTTTGGGGAAGGCGTCGCAGAGACAGGTTAGCACAGTAGGTCTGAGGCTGCCTTGTCCTCTGCTCTCTGGGGTAGAAGTCACAGCACTTCATGAGAATCACATTGGTTTCCTGCCTTGCACTCTCACTGCCTCCACATCCCTGAGGAGCAGACGCTGGAGAGACTCAAAGAGCAAGCACACCTGGATTTCTGCGTCTTTCTTTCCTTTCTCCATGCCTTCAACAGCAGCTTTTTCATAAGCTGTCTGACATTAAGTTCAGCAGTAAGCCACTCTGGAATTTTAGAATATTTGGAGTTACGACTAAGGAGGCAGTTCAAAAATGGAATAATCGGGGACTGTCTGGAGGTCCTGCTAGATGGGGCCACAAGGGAAATTTGGAGGATGCTGATCTTGGTCTATTTCTTGATCTGGGTGCCAGTTACCTTGAGGTGTTCATCTACGAAATTCACTTTATGATGTGTATTTTCTGTATGTAAATTATACTTCAAAAATTTTAAATGGTGTTATTCAGAGACCACATTTGATAACATTAACACGTTTTGTGACTGTTGGCAAAACTTCCTTCAGGGATGGAGGAAGAATTTACATTGCAATGACATGTAAGTGTGAAAAGAGATGAGTGAAGATATAAGGTACATCCCCTATTGACTAAAGTAAATAAGATATTGAAAACCAAATGGAACGCATTATTGAGCATTTTGAGAGTACTTCTGTGAAGTCTGAGGAATTTTTTCCAGGAAAAAACAAGAACAAAATACCATTACAAAAAATCATTTTCAAAGTATCAGTGGGCTCTATAATTTCTAAACAGGCCACAAAAAATAAGGATTCTTCTTAATGGACTCAGCATTTACACAGCAAACAAAATGGAGGTGAAAGAAACATTGAGAGGTGGCTCTAGTGCTATCCACCTGCTGATAGGTATTGGTAAACAAACTAAATTCCTCATGATAAACATAGTTCCTGCTTCACGGCCCTCCCCTGACTCCCATCACCAGGACCACTGACTTAGGGGATAGTCACCTCTGTCCTCTCACAATTCAATGTCATAAATGATGGTTCTCCGAAGTTTTATACATTGTTTTATTAATTTTCTTCAATACTGATGAATATTACTCTATTGCAAGAGATTTTTGAGAAAATTGGATTGTAAAAGCAAGAAGCAGAAAGTAATCCTTCCACTCCCTCCTAGGTAATGGAAGTGAGAGCATTCTGGTACAGAACAGTCACATATCCTTATTGAAAATGCATTATTTTCCTCAGTTGCAGACAATCCATGAAGTCTTGTTCCTTCTGATCCCTTTTAATTCCAAATTGCATTATTGATAGGAGCTGGTGATTTAATTTGTGGTAATTGACCTATAATATGACTGTGGTGATTCTTCTGTCAAAGATTCTAAATGGACGCTGGAACTTCATTAAAATAAAAAATCTTTGAATACCTACAATGAGCCCTGCCTGAAAAGACTTGTAAAAAAACTAGTGAAAAAGCTAATGATATAATTATACTCTAATTGAACCCTGTGTCTTCGACATCTAACACAAGATCTGAAACAGGAGGGAACCACTAACTCATATATGTGTGTGTGTGGGTATAGCGTGAGGTTATGAGAAAATAACTCAATATTTGCAGTCTTATAATCTGGGTTTGTGACTTAAAGCCATTTAAAAGTTTGTGACATAAGGCAGACTTTGAAACTTGATTCCATCACCTTTTTCATATCTGTAAAACAGGACCATGTAAAAGGGTTTTTATACTATCAAAGAATTTCATGCATGGAGGGTGGGTGCAATTGCATTCCAACACCCTCAAGTGATAGTCCAACTTCCCTGCCACTCCTTCCAAAACAGCAACAAATTGCCTTCTCTTTTCCCTCAGGAAACAGAGAAGTTAAAAATACACTTTTTGGGGAGCAGATATGGCTCAGGCCATTGGGCCTCCGCCTCCCACGTGGGAGGTCCAGGGATCGGTTCCTGGCACCTTCTGGAGAAGAGCAAGCAATGGGCAGACAAGAGAACCATGGAGCGGGGAATTATAAGTAAACAAGTAAAGTAAAATAAGTGAATATTTAAAAATACATTTCTTAAGTTTTAGCTTTTTTGAATAAAGAATATTGGGTGTGGGTGTGTTCTGTCTTCTGAGTAAAATGTGGAGTTCCTCAGAAAATTCTGTAACAAAGAGTTAATCCTACAGACCTCCAATTGAATAGGTGCCCCAATAAGGCTGTAGAAAGAGACTAACTCTTACCACAAAAAGTCATAAGATCATTTTTTTGAGGTATAGTTTGTGGAAGACAGAAAGAATCCCTCTGTATTAGGAATATACAGAGACCACTTAGAATCCCGGTTGCTCAGTCACAATGCAGAGTGATGACTTATCAGACACTGGACACATCCAAGTTGTGCTTTGCACCAAGACACAGAGCCAAGTTAAATGCAGCCCTTCCTCCACCCCCACTTAGATGCCTGCACACCTTTGGGTGGGACAGCTCCCTAATTCTCTCCCTCAGTAAGACCTGCCACTTTTCTGTTTCCCATTCTCACATTCTACCAATGCGATGAAACTTCTGGGCCAAGTGTGAGACAGGTTCTGACAGTAGTTTTTTTTGGGGGGAGGGGGTGCATCCCAAGGTCATAGACTCCTTTATGGGGTTTCTGTGAATAAGAAAAAGTCCCATAGAGGCAGAGGAAGACAAAGAGGAGCCATCCCTTTCTAAGGGTTTTCTGGATTTCTAAGGATTTTCTGGATTTCCAAGGAACACACTGCTATCCAAAATGATCCAGAGCCGGTGATCACTCTAGCTCACCACAGGGTTTACAAAGCATATCTTGAAGGAGCTCCTACTTTCCAAATCACCAACACCCGTCTGTTGTCATTCTACCCACTCTCCCTTCTGTAGCTACATGGTTAATAATAATAATAATTACTACTGAGCAGAGCTCTCTGCACAGTTCCAATCTCAAGGCTCTCTGTGCTTACCAGACATCTTCAAAGCCTGTACCTCACATTTCTAGGCATGTTAAATAAATCAAGCTCAACCCCAAGCCCCTCCTCGATTCGGGCTCTATTCAGTACCCACAAAGCACATAGTAAAACAGCCCACAAGACGCAGGAGACACAGATTCGTTCCCCCCCGTGGAGACGTGCACTGTCCCGCCTCGGTCCTCCTGGGCCAACGCACCTGGGACACCCCAGGCCGGTGGTCGACTTCAGGCCGCCGAGCTGCTGCGCTCGGTGTTAGAGGTGCAGGAAGACTTGTCAGACTACAGAGGAGCTGGGATTAGAGTTCCTGAGCTGAGCCACAGGACAGATTTCACTAAGATTATTAACAACACAGAGACCCTTGAGCGGGAATAGTTCTCATTCCAGACACCTGCAAGGTGGTTTTTGTGCAAGGAGGTAGGTCTGGCCAGTCCAGCGCTGACCCGTTAAACCTGGTCGTCCTGAAAGCAGGGAGGTGTGCGGACTATGTGGGGACAGGAGCTTGGTCAGCTCAGGCTGCAGAAGCCAAGAAGCTGGGAAATGTGAATACTGCCTACCCCAATCTTGGGAGGTAAAGGAAAATTCCAGACCCAAGCACCCGGAAGCTCAACCCAGGTGCCTCCTGCATGTATTACTGTGCAAATGAGACGGCACGGAGTGGTGTTTGATTTTATGTCAGCTGTTAAACCCACTGTTGGTTTTGAAGTGACCTCAAACTTCCTGTCCAAGCCTGTGGATGTTTCCAGTTCACTGTGCTCAGAAGAGGTCTGTGGGGTCACGGAGATGATCATCGGAATGACCTACTGGACTCCAATCTCAGAGAGAGCCCAGACGGTCCTGGAATACAAGGAGCCATCCGGGAACAGCTGCTCCTAATCTTGCCTGTGCTTTTACCTCAAGGATTTGGTCCTGGAGTGGATTAAGAGCATCGTTTGTGCAGCGGCCATGGAGGAGCTCAGCTCCAAGAAAGCGCAAGTGATTTATGATATTACTGACAAAACTCAAGGATTCCCCTTATGTCCAGTGGAGCCCAGAACAGAAGCAAGATGAGTGTTCCATTCCACACTGGCAACAGCAAGGGAGATGATGCTTTAGAGAAAATATTTCTCAATAAAGCTCTTGAATGCCATATGATCTCCTTGACAGGGCACACATAGGTCAATGGGAGGCATTCGGGCTCTCCATACAATATTGTCATAATCACAGATGTTCACAAGCTGGCGGCCTTCGTGAAAAATTTTTAGAGATGCATCAACTGTGAATACATCCCAACCATTGTACCTGGAACAATGTACATTTAAAGTAATTTGGGAAGGGATGCACTAATGAAATCTACATGGTAAATTTTTTTTGCATTGAACATGCTTATTGTAGATTCTTCTTTTTTCAAAGAACAACAAAACGTCACCAGCTCTGTGAAGCTGGTGGAGTTAATGGCCACTTAAACTTTGACTTAATCTGGAAGCATTTAAAAAATCTTCCTGTTGCTTTTCTAGTCTAGACCCTTCCCGAGTGGCTGCATGGGGTCTTCTGGATTCTGTAGCCACTGATTAAGGTCAACATTGACCATTGGGTGACTGTTTAGGAGCTCCAGGCAAAAGGGTTGTGTAGATCTTTCTTTATACTCTTATTCTCATGAGAAGATAATAGTGGTTTACTGTATGTTTATATAGCAAGGTCTGTTTTAAACACCATTTAGTTTATATCTCTAGGCATTTATATGTCTAATAATACAGTTCTCAGTGATATATGTAGAGACTTCTAGAATTTCTTACAATCTTTGACCTTTTGGCTTACCACATTATGTTGGCAAGAATTGAACCCATCCTTTTTAAGGTGCTTCACAGAAATGAGATTTAGAAGTTCTCTGCTCCACTCTTGCTCTGTTTTCCATACCTAGATTTGTTCAATACCTAGGTTTGTTGATTGTGAGTTTTCTAATTATGTCTTCAAAATAAAATGGTCAGTTAAACTCCTGTATTCTTTGTTTATTCGTCTGTTCTCTTTATTGTGTTGGACCAAAGTGGTACTTTGACTTCCAGAAGATTTTGCTGAAGAGTCTTTCCCTCTCTTGTTTCTCCATTATCAGTATTTTATGTTGAATATGTGAAGAACATTAAAGTATTAAAACACCAAACAAACAAACAAAAAAGGAGCAGAAAAGCTTCCTCATGTACTGTATAAAATGTATCACCATCTATACAAGCTGGGGTCCCTCCCCTTTCCTGCTTCTCAAAGATCTTGTGCCAAAGACCTAAAGCTGTCAAATTCATTGCTTCTTTCACTTTTATCCATGCATCTGCCTTGTCCCCATGACTCACAAACACATGCAAGATGAACTTCTATCTTTTCTTGCATCTAAGAGTATCTTGGGGAGGAAAAACAGAAATTTAATGCCCAAAGAGGGACTTGAATTCTGGAGTCTCAGATTAAAAGACTGATGCTAGCTAGGCTCAGGTCCCCAAATTTCACAGAGCGTTTACTAAAGGTGAGTAAACCAGTTTATTCTTTTCACTTCATCTTGAATTCCAAGGCAAGCTATTAAAATTAGTTATTTCACACTTGCACACTTATTTCATACAGTTATGTCAAAAGCAGCTAGCGAATTCCGCTCTGCACTCACCAAACTGCTCCCAACACAGGGTTCGGGTCAATTTGCTTTCCCCCAAGCTCTTTTTAAAGCCGTTGATACAGGCTGTTGCCGCTCCTCGAAGAAAAACCTAATTACACAAGCGCATTCCAAGACACTCGCAAATCCAGCAGTTTAGGTAAAAGGAATAAGTCTGTCTACAGGACAAAAGTTTTTGGCCAACTTTCTTTGAAATACACGGGACTCCAATACTTTTACACGTGGAGAACACACACACACACACACACCAAAAAAAAAAAAAAAAGAGGAGGCTCTGGAACAGGCCGTACTTACTCTCCATCCAACTTTTATCTGGGCCTGAAGACGCATATTGAATCCCTCTTCCCTCCGCTTTTCTGTCCCCACCCTCCTCCTCCCTCTCCAAGACCCCCGCAGCCTCAGCCCCTCTTCTTCCCACCACCCCTCCCATCCACTCTTCTCAAAAACTCAGCTCACTCCATTCCGGTTCCGGGGTTTTCTAGGCTCGTGTTTCCTAAACCTGTCAGATTTTCGGATTCATCTGGGGAGCTGTCTAATAATCTAAGTTACTGCCCACCCTTTCCCCCCTCCCACCCCCCAATATGCTTTCAAGTTGCTCGCCGCCCCCTCCTACAAAATGCTTTACAAACATCCTGGGAAAGCTGAGGCCTAGACTCTGCGTCTCAGTAGCAGAGGAGGCTCGAGACGCTCCCTAACTGTTAGCTGATTCTGCAAATCATATCCCACCCCCCCTTATCTTCTCCGGGGCAGAGAGAATTCCGCTATAAAGAGGCTGCACACTCGACCGCAGCTTTGGCCTTTTTCCTCTCTTGTGCTTCCTTTCAAATCAGAATTGCTGATATTCGTAATGGGTTTGCTGAGAACCCTGGCTGAGACACACTCAGTCACTCCGCATTTCAAGACAGATTTTGTGAATTCTCCGTCCTTCTGCTTAGCTCCTCGGGAAGGACCTTAATTTGGCGAAACAGCTCCTGCTCTCTCTTCTTCGTATCTTTCACTATTATCTTTACTGGCTAGTAGGGCGCTTTCTAGACAGAGAAGGATTAGGCTGAGGAAAAGATGAAATTCGGAGACACATGAAAATGACCATTCCTGGGACTTTCCCTGGTGCTGGAACGGAAGTGTCCGCCGCCGTCAGCAAGTGCAGTGAGCGCAAGCCTCAGAGAGAGGTAAAGAGCAGGAAGGTCCCTGGAACAGAAACAATGAACCCAGCGGCAAAATTCGGTCCAAGGTCAAGACCTTTTTTGCTTTCCAGAAATACAGATCAAAGAACCCATAAGTCCCCACTTCCAAGGGACCCTTTACACCCTGAGGGCGCGCTCCTCCTTGGCGCAGGAAAACCCAGGCCTCCAGATGCAAGCCGCTGCGGAATTCCACGCGGGGACGGCAGCGCTTAGCAGACACTGCGTGGAGGTTTCCGTGGACATTTCAAGTCCATCATTTTCAAACAATGTCAGAAGAGAAACTGTCTGTGAAGACACCTGTTCCTTTCATTTGGGGGCTGACGATTTTCTTCTTTTCATCTGGACCTCGATTTCCAGAGGTATTTTTGGGGTCCTTTCTTTGCACCCAGCCCCCTGCATTTCCGCTAAGACTCTGGGATCAGGGCCAGTGAAGGTGCAGGGTCTTGGGGTGATGGTGTGGGACCCACGAGGTACCGCGGAGGATGACCTGAGCAGGACCAGCCAGCCTGGAGGAAGGGGCTGGGGCTGCCGACGGGCGTCGACCGTGCGGGGGCGCAGGTGAGACCCGAAGCCCGAGGCGCAGCTGCCTCCATCCCTGGACGAGTCCAGAGGGGCTCCCCTCGTGCGCTGCAGCGGCCGAGCTCCTGGGCTCTTGCAGACCCTTCTCATGACTCGGCCCCTTTCCTTCGTTTTTCTGACGTGGTTTCTGGCCCCACCTTTAATCCAGGGAGGTTTGGAAGAGCAAGAAGAAGAGGCATCGACACTCCGGGAACAGAAACGGAAGCGCAGGCTTCCCCCCTGCGTCCTAGCTCTTCCAGGAGCCAGGGAATGAAATGCAAAGGCAGGAACAGTTAATTTGCCAAAAGAAAAAAGGAATTTGAAAACTGTGGGAGCCCTGCATAGCAGGATCCCTGGAAGCAGAGTCCCTGGAAGCCTGCATAGCAGGCTCCAAGGTTCACAGGAAGAATGCAGATAAAGAAGGAGGGGCCCCTGGGCAGGGTTGTGTGCTGAACAAAATATACTAAGTGTGGGTAAGAATTCCAGGAAAACTGTGTGATCAGAGGGCCAATGAAAAGAATAACTATTATATTTGTAGTGACTAGAAACAAGGGCTTCCCGTGAGAACTGCTGAACGCGATGATGTCACTTAAGGTATAAAATCTCGTGCCTGATTGAACTGGGTGCCTGAGGCAGCTGCCGCGCTCCTGCAGGCTCCTCACAGCCCACCTGGGCCCGCTCTTTTGTGTCTTTCATTTCTTCACCCTCTCGACCCCCTCCTCGGAACTTTGGGCTCTGACTGAACTGGACGGGTTGTGGCAAAAAGCAGTCTCTCCTTATTGTCTGCCCTGAAGTGGGCACCCCTTAGTAACGCGTTTCTCGCTTGGGAAGGTCCTAAAGCCAGACTCTTGGAGGCCTCTTGTTTCAGTTAAAGTCCCTCCTGCCCTATAAGCCTTGGGAGAATAAGCGGAGACCTTTTTTTAAAATTTTTTTTTCTTCTACATACACCAGAAGCTTTGCTCTCTATTATGAAATTCTACTTTACAGTTTTCCAGCTCTTTGGTAAAAAAAAAAAAAAAAAAAGTACCAGTCAAAGTCTTTGGAAACAAAATACGAAAGAGAACTGAGTTTGGTTCGTCCACCCAATGTATAGCTGTTCAGAAAGAAACATTTCTGTAATTTATATTGGCTCTTTGTTTACTCGGCCAGGGCTTATTTTAGGAAACACTAGCAATTTATGTAGCTTCCATTCTTACCTCTTCTCTGCTCCCATCTCACCCCCCACCCCAAATGCAGCCCCTTTGACTGCTTGTTCAAGAATCTGCAGTGTGGTGTCAACATATTCCAATTTATGACTTCATCTAAAGTAATAAAAATAAATTGGAATTCAGTGGGTACATGTAGGAAATATAGAAAGGAAGGGAATTTAATTTGGTACTCTACAATACCAGTGTAATTTTATTTCAGCTACATGTGTGTGGGATTGGGCATTTTATGACATATGTCACGTGTAGACCTCCAATGAAATTCGATTCTTTTGACCATTTTGTTACAGAAGTTCAAATAGTGACACAAGCACAACTATTTCCAATAGAAGGACCACGGATTCACAAAGAAGAAACTGGTGTCTCAGTGAGAAGGTGATTTACTGTGAGTGCACAAGCAAGTAACTGAAGGAATCTTCCCCAAACCAGTTCAAAGTGAGAATGGGAGCTAGGGTTTTTTATTGGCTAAGGAGAGGGGTAGAGGAGAAGAAAAACAAGTGACATGGTGAGCCATGAGTGGAGGGCACATGCAATTTTTCAGCCCAGTACATCAAATTTGTACCGGTTTCAGTGCCTGATAAACCAGTTTAGCAAGGCCTTCATGACTTTTTTCTCAGTCAGCTGCTCATGGATATAAGCTTTTTGTTTTTGTTTTTGAGAAAAGATACAGATTTACCGGCCATAAGGTGCTCCTGACACTCTTCTGTCTGGTTCCACTTTGAGACATTATCTTATTCCTGTAACCAAAACTGAGAAGGTTTACTTAACATCCTTCAGGAACTCCTGACAAAGAGCAAACTTCTAAAATTAGATTAACAGAAAACCAGCTCAATTAGTTTTATAATTTTCAGAGCTGCTTAAATGAAAAAACTTTGGTAAGCACTTTTTCCAGCTATCAATTTTAACCACTCTGCTAAAACTCGGCGTTGAATCAGAAACTTTCAAGACCCTAATCCTAGCGCCCTCTCTAAGCGCGCAGTTACTGCCAGCTAAGGGCGTCCGTCCACCAAACTTCCAAATTGTGTTCTCTAAGTAAGTGCTGAACGCCTTCGCCTTCCTTGAGAACTTCCGTTTGAGTTGTGAAGTATCCACACTTTCAGTCACCCCAAGAGACTTGGGATCCGATCGCCCAGCCCAGCTGCTTGGGTCGGACAGAACAGCGGCTGGACCGGCAGGTGGAGAAGGAGGTAGAAGCGGGAGGAGAAAGGAAATGAACTCGAAGTTTTCCCTTTTCTGTTGAATCACCCCGAAAATGACTGAAGATCTCACCGTTCAGATAACCAAGAGAACCAGGAAGAAAATGTCCGTAGGGCCATTATTTTTCTGTTTCTCTCCGTGTTTCTGTCGTCCTTCCCCTCCACGAGATCCTAAATGGATCTCAGTTTGCACGGCCGCTCCTGGCCCCAGGCTTCTCCTTGGAGCAGGTGCTGCCGGGCTCCTCTTCTCCTTCCCTCCAGGCTTCCTCCTGCTGATGCCGGCGCTGGGAGAGGAGAAGGTCTCAGGGTAGAAACGGAATAACGCACAAAGCATCCACTGGACCCTTTACGAGTGAGCACGAAGGAGGAGAGCAAAGGAGCGAGGGCGGGGCTAGTAAAAGCCGGAAAGAGAAGGAAGCGCCGGGGCCGGACCCCGGGACCTCTTAACACACGAAGCACCCTGTGGAGTTATTTTTCTTCACAGAATTGGCCTGAGAAACACCAGTGGGTTAAGTGAGACATACCCAGAGGATCCCGAGGAGGAGGTGACGACTGTGACCCGAACTACACGTTTCTGCTCCTGGGACCTTCCTAGTCCTGCTGACCTGCAGGCTGTGCCTGATCGTTTCTCGCCTCCACCCGGAGAGATCTAGAAAATCACCTGCCTCCACCCCTTATCTCAGCGCTAACGCCTGGGAGTGCAGAGCGCCTCAGCCCAGAAGCAGCGCGCGGCTGTGGTGGAAAGGGCGCACCGGGCTTCCCTGTAGGTGGGGCCTGAGGCCTGCCGGATGCATTTTGTAGGTGATTCTGTTTGCTCACCCTTCACACTTTCTGAGCTTGGTCCTCGTTCAGAACTATGTTTCAAAAAAATTTCCCGAAAAAATAGACAAGCAAAACTTAAAGTTCTAGACCCTTTAATTGAAATCATTCTTCCGCTTGTACCGCAGGGAGGGGGCATAGCTCAGTGGTAGAGCGCGTGCTTAGCATGCACGAGGTCCTGGGTTCGATCCCCAGTGCCTCCAGTTTTGTTTCCTCGCACAGTGCTGCTCTCCGACCTGTCTGGGTCTAAACATTGAGCCTCTGGGGAAATACACATGGTTTCATGCTTTTTTGTTTTGTTTTGTTTTGATTTTTGTTTTGTTATCTCCCCCATTCTGGATTCGATCCCCAGTGCCTCCAGCTTTGTTTCCTCTCCCAATCCCCATTTTCTTCCAATAGAGCTGTCTTTTTTCTCAGCATTTCAGTGTAGCCCCTCTGGGGAAATAGGTAGGGAATTCATGCTTGTTTGTTTTTTCTGTTCTCCACCCATTCTCTCCAAACTCTCAAACTTCACTGGCCTTGGCCACCGTCTCGACCCAGGTGGGTAGGCAGGTTTAGGGTGCTGTGAGCAGGACTCCAAGGTGCACAAGGTTAACCCACATTTAATTGCAAGGACGCTTAAGCACTCGACCACCTTTCAGTCTCCTCTTTCGCAACCTGGAAGCATCATGAATTGATTCAAGAGGGCTTGGGGAAACTTTAAAGTTAAGAGGCCAGAGAATCTGAAAAAAGGGAAAACGGGATAACCGCATTGCCAAACCGCTCTAGTGCTTGGGAAAAATCAGTGTTCCTCCTCTGGGAGGCAGAACACGGGGTTCCCAGGTCACGTCAGGTACAAGAGAAGCCACCAATGTCACAAGAGCCACTTCCTGGCTTCCTCTCCTCTCGGGCATGTTCTTAAACGTTGAGGGGAAGGCAATGAACACCAGGTTTGGGCCGGGGAGGCTCACTGCAGGGACAAGCGGCGCCCTTGCACCTCTCACTCACTGACACGGATATGGAACAAACAACTTCTGCGTCCATCTGTCCTGAACTCAGACTCTGGCTGTGGTTCCGAAAGCCCCTCCTCTTGAAGAGTCCGCCAAAGGAGAAATGGAGCAGGAGCCCCGAACCTCACGGAAGGGGCAGAAGAGGAGATGGCGGCATTAGCTCGGAGACCTTGGGAAGGGTTGCGCTGTTTAAGGAAGGCTGCCTGACTCTTCAGGAACGGTTCTACGAGTCCCTGTAAGTGTTTTATACTCTCTATTCTGAGATAATAGTAACCTCGATGAATCAATGGGAAATCACTGATATAATCTGGGATGAGAAATAAAAGGTTTTTATGCTGTGTGTATGTGTGTTTGTCACACACGATTTGTCCTGTGCCTGGCTTGCTTCACTCAACATATTGTCCTCCAGGTTCATCCACGCTGTCATATGCTTCATGACTTCATTTCTTTTTGCAGCTGAATAATATTCCATCGTGTGTAGGTACAACACTTTGTTCATACATTTGTCATTTGAGGGACACCTGGGTTGTTTGTATCTTTTGGCAATTGTGAATAATGTTGCTATCAACCTCGGTGTGTAGATGCTTGTTCTTGCAACTGCTCTCAGTTCTGATTATTACCTCGTAGTGGTATTACCAGGTCACATGGTACATCTATATCTAACTTCCTTAAGAACCACTAAATAGACTCCACAGTGGCTGTACCACTCTACATTCCCACCAGCAGTGAATAAGCATTCCTATCTCTCCACATCCTTTCCAACACTTGTAGTTTGTAGATTGAAGATAATTTATACAGTCATTGTTTCCCTTCAATAAGATTAAAAACCACAGCGATGCACATCATCATCTATTCATTTGATTAAAGTTATGAATCAGCTATTTGTTATGGGTCAGTCATTGGTTTAATCAACTGACTCAAAGATGTGGATGGATTGGTCTCTGAGCTCAAGGAATAGGGACTGATGAAGATCCAAAAGTAAATCTATCAAAACCCAGAAGGTGACCTGGTAACCAATCTTCTTCATTTTGACCAATTAAAGCCATAAAGTCCTTTCTCAGGATATGAAATAGACGGAAACAAGACAGGTGGAAAGAAGAGATAGTTTTCATTATGCCCAGGTTCCTTTTTAGGTGATTCTTCATTGCACAAAGTGATATTTCCTGGGCCTTATTCATTGCTTGCTGGTGGGGGAAGGCAGGGAAAATCATTGAGGAATATATCTACCTAAAAATATTACTTGAGGAATGGGAGTGGACAAGTGTTGGCCTCCACTGCGGCACTGCAGGCAGGTTGCTGCAGGCGAGTCGCTGCCGGGGATCGGGCCTACGCCACGGCCTGACCGGGGCGGCAGCGGGCGGCTCAAGGCTTGGGGGACGCGAGGTTCGATGGAGGAAAAACCACGGAGACGAGGTCTATGCGCAGGTCTGATTTTATTCGGGAAGTACATGGGGTTTTATAGTGTCATGGAGGCGGGGAGGTTGTGGGAGGGGCATGTCCGCGGGGCAGCTGAGGATTGGCTGCAGAGGCAAGGGCGGACCTGCGGTTTATGACGTAAGCCATTGATGGCAGAGGGGGTTGTTTCCGAGGTTGTGCCGGGGCGGATACAGGATGAGGGCGGTTGAAATGAGGCGGGGAGAACAGCGATCGGCTGGGAGGGGGAAGATAACAGTGGCTGGGAGGAGGGGCAGAGGGAGGCAGCAGCACAAACTGCTGCTGAGAAGGGCCATAATACAGGGAGGTTACGAGGAACAGGCGGGCAAAGTATAAGGAAGCGAAAGGCAGGGTGGGAGCAGGGGACAGACAAGAAAGTCAAGGAAGACTTGGGGCAACTGATCCATAGCATAGGAAAAAGAACTTATTGAAAAGGGAGGACACACAAGAATATTCCACCCTGGGAAATCCATAGAAATGAAAAAAAAAAAAAAAAAAGGCCTTCCACAGGTGAGAGGATCTGGGAGAGGACTGGTCTGGTCAGGCAGGTGACAGTCCAGGAACAGGAACAGCATCAGATGGTCTAGAACTTAGCTATCCTTCCTTCAATATAGGTGCAAACACGGATCTAGGTGGGGGGTTATGGAAAAGAGTATTTAACAGAATAGATTTTTCTGCTTTATTAGGCTTTGAAAGAGCCACTGAAAACTTTTGACAACTTCCCTGGGAGCAGTAGCTCAATGGTAGAGTAATGCTTTGCTTGTTTGAGGCCTGGGTACAATTCCCTGCACCTCCACACACATTATTTTTCTTAGACCCAATACATCTACTGCTCAGAACTCTGGTAACAGGTAAACAAGAGCTTCTTTCACTCATTTCCTGACTGTTTCCTGCTGACTTGAAAAGTGAACACAAAACCCAGTGGGTTGCCACCATCTAGTGTGGTTGTAAAAACATAAGGAAAAAAGGAGTGCAAAGCAATAAGCAACCAGATTATTCAGCATTTTCACCTGGGCTACCCCATTTTCACTATGACTGAAGAGAAAGGAAGACAGAAATGAGGAGTGAAAACAAGAAGCCCACGGAAAAAAAAATGTACCACCCTCTTCTGATTTCCTTCTTTCTTCCTTGCTGTCTTTTCTCCATTTTCATCTATACAAATTATATTGTAGAATTTCCCTCCTGGATCAGACATCTTCATGCCATGTCTAGTCATCATTTTCAGTTCCATAGATGGGTGTCACATGGCTGAACCATGTCACTTCTTTTTATTTTAGAGGGTATTACTTCTAAGTAATGATTTGCAGAGGTAAAGCTGAGGTGCTCATGAGACTCTAGACATCTAGACAAGATTGGCAGGGCAGACAATTCCAAGAATGCTGTCAGTGGGCCTTATCTTGGAATGAGTATTAACCTACCCCCAAAAGTATCAGATTTAGACTCATTTATAATTTTCCTATACATGGTTCTTATGCCCCCTATAATTAGCCTATACCTATACTTAGCCCTGTACCTATTGAATGTGTGTCCTGGAGACTTAAATCTTCCAGTTATTCTTAAGCTGGTTGAGCCCTGACTCTCAGCAGATTGCAGCCACCACCTACCCTCCAGTTCATTAGACTCACCCAGTACAATTAAGAAAAAGATGACAATGCCCATCCCCCAAAACTGAGAGTACAACAAAAAGCAAGGCAGTTCCATTCACTGTACCAGGACATCTAAACTCTTTCTCAACTGGAAGCAGAGTGGGCATTACCATCCCCAAATCCTCAAGACTGAGGAATGAACAAACAAAGGTGGAATGCAATTGTGGACTAAAATAGACTTATTATTATTCTAGTAATATACTAGGTATAAAGATAGTGGTTCTTTGGCAAGGGGGAGGGAAGAATAGGTGTAACATGGGCCATTTTTGGGACATTGGAATTGCTTTTTCATTACATTTCAAAGATGGATATTGATACAGGACGTTATACATTTTGTCAAAACCTGTAAAATGGTGCAGTGCAAAGCCTAAACCATAATGTAAACTATAGACCACAGTAGCAATGCTTCAATGTGTTCAGCAATTGTAACAAATGTGCCACATTAATGAAAGACGTTGTTAATGGGGAAACATGTGGGAGGGGTATATGGGAATCCCAATCACCTATATATATAGATAGATAGATTTTAAGGAGGTACCAGAAATGAACCCAGGACCTCGTACTTGGGAAGCTGGAGCTCAACCATTTGAGCTACATGTGCTCCATTGCCCTATATTTTTGATGTGGCATTTATGTAATCAAAGCTTCTTTAAAATAAAAGAAAGTAAAGGCAAAACAGAACAAAATGAAAAATGAAAAAAGTGTTGGAGAGGATGCAGAGAAACAGGAACAGCCATTCTTTGCTGATGGCAATGTAAAATGGTACAGCCACTGTGGAAATAGTTTGGCAGTTCCTCAGAAAGCTAAGTTTAGAATTGACACATGACCCAGCAATACCGCTACTAGACCTATACCCAGAAGAATGGAAAGTCGGGATTTAAACAGATATTGGTACACTGTGTTAGTAGTGGCATTATTCTCAATTGCAAAAGATGGAAGCAACCCAAGTGCCCATCAACCAATGAACGTATAAAGAAAATGTAGTATATACATACAATGGAATATTACTCAGCCTTAAAATGTTATAAAGTCCTGATACATGTGACAACGTGGATGAACCTTGAGGACATAATGTTGAGTGAAGAAAGCCAGACACGAAAGGATGAATATTATATGACATCATTGACATGAAATAATTAGAATAAGGAAACTCTCAGAGCCAGAATCTAGAATATAGGTTACCAGGCGACAGGGTGAGGCTAGGGGATGGGAAGTTAGGCATCATATAAACAGGATTCTCATTTTTAGGATGGAAATGTTTTGGAAATTGATGGTAGTGATGTTAGCAAACATTGTGAATGCAATTTACAGCACTGAAATACACATCTGAAGGTGGTTATAACAGGAAATGTTAGGTAGTATATATAGTAACAGAATAAAAATTCTAAAAAATTCAGGGACTTGTACTACACAGTGAACCGTAAGTTAAACCATTCACTATAATTAATAGAGCAATTATAAAAATGTGTTGTTATTCATTGTAACAAATGCTTCACACCAATGTGAGCTGTTAATAATAGGGTCAAATACAGGAATCCTGTATTTCACCCACGACTCTTCTGTAAATTCTCATCTTCTCTTACAAAAAAACGGCAGGAGGAAATTTTGGGGGTGATAGCTATGTTCAGTACCTGTCCTGTGACCACAGTTTCACGAGTGTAAACTTGCCAACTTACCCATACGCTTAAACACGTGCAGCTTACTGCGTGCCAACTGTGGCTCGATAAAGCTGCTGCAATGTACATTATCTGACAAGCTCATGGCATTCTGCTGTTTTAAAATTGTAGTCCTGGGCCTTCCCCTGTTTTCTGTCCTGTGGGAGAGTTTGTGTCTGTTTTACTTATTCTCTGAACGTTTTGGAGAGGTATCCAGGAAGCGATGGGACATAGCATTTCCTGGTAGGAAGGTTCTTGACAGCGAATTCCATCTATTTCCGGTTGAAGACGCTCACATGTGCTCTTCCTCCTTGGATCTGACGTGGTAAGGGGCAGTGCTCTAACATCCTGTCCATTCATCTCACTGTTCACGCGTTTGTCCGGCTTCCTTGCGCTTCTGCAGAAGCTGCCCTGCCGTCGTCCAGGCTTTCCGGGCTCGCCCTTCGGGGGCTCAGGTCTCAGTTTAACCTTCTCCCTCAAGGTCAGTTCCTGACGCTGCGTCACCGCGACGTGCGGGAGAACCCCGCAGCCTTGTCGGCGAAGGGCCTAGAGAGACCGCGCAGCGCCCGGGGCCTCCGCTAAGCTGGGGCGGGTTTTGTGGGGTTCTCTCCCTCCAGCGCCTCTAAACTGGGGGGACTCTTCCGCTTGAAAGGGGACGACGTTTAAACTGACTTCAAAAGGCAGGTACTTCCCATACAGTCCCTTTTGAGTGCGCGTATGAGGCGCACATTTTTAATTTGGCCGCCGAGTCAGGGAGCGCACGCTCTGCGCCAGTGGTGGAGGCCTCAGGCACCCCACGACCTGAACTTGACTTTTCCTGCCGCTCCCCCGCTCCCTGGCCGGGAGCCTCCTTTCCAACCTGCCAGATGTCGTCTTTTCCCAGAGGCTATGACCTGGGTTTAGGAGTTTGGAGGGTGGGGATGGGGTTCGGGCAGGAGGCTGGAGCCGGGGAAAGCAGTGTGTGGAAAATAGCAGCTCAACCACGGAGGGATTCGAACCCTCAATCTTCTGATCCGAAGTCAGACGCCTTATCCATTAGGCCACGTGGTCCCACAACTACCACTATAACCTCCTCGCCAAAACTTTTTCTCTCTCATAATTGAGATTTTATTGGTTGTCTTGAAGATCAGCACAGACGTTATGTAGAATTCGTACACAGCTTAATGTATGTACTGAAAACCTAAAGAACCATGTAGTCGTTTTCTAACATTATTCCAGGACTTTCCAGCTTAAAAATTGAAGGCATATGTTCCTTAAGAGGATACCAAGTACTAGTATCTTCAAATGTTGATATTATTTCTTTAAGTCCCACAGATTCAAAATTTAATGCCATACACAATATATACTCACATTTCCAATCTTTTACAGCAAGTAAAAAAGTTACTACAAAAACCAGGACCGGGATGTTTCAGAGTTCTGACAGGGAGAGCCAAGATCAGGGCCTGTTCTACGAGACACGTGTACTAAGAACCATGGGACAGGAGTAATTTAAAATGCTCAGAGATTCCAAGTCACCAGGATATGAACCAGACTTGGCTTCTTCCTCTGCTGCTTCATGAGAGGCTGGACTGTCCTCAGGTTTAGTTTCTCCATTTTCTGCAGGTACGTCTTCTTTAGTTTCTTGGTTAGACACTTCAGCTTGTTTTCCCTTTGCTCCCTTTTTTCCTTTTGGTTGCACCTTTTTGTCTGAAGTTTTATCATTTCCCGCTGCCTTTTTTGGCTTGGCGTCCACTTTGACAGCGGCGGGTTTGTGGGATCGCCTCGCCCACCCTCTCTTGGGCTCCTCCTTCCACGCCGCTTGTCCGAGCTCACCTCCTCTGAGCCCGGCTCACCTCCTCTTGGCCCATCTCACCTCCACTGGGCTGGGCTCACCTCCTCTGAGCCGGGCTCACCTCCACTGGGCCCGGCTCACCTCCTCTTGGCGGAGCTCACCTCCTCTGGGCCGAGCTAACCTCCTGTGGGTCGGCTCACCTCCTCTGAGCCGAGCTCACCTCCTCTTGGCCGAGCTCACCTCCTCTGGGTTGGCCTCACCTCCTCTGGGTCGGCCTCACCTCCTCTGGGTCGGCTCACCTCCTCTTGGCTGAGCTCACCTCCTCTGGGCCGAGCTCACCTCCTCTGGGTCGGGCTCATCTCCTTTTGGGTGAACTCACCTTTTCTTGTCCGAGCTCACCTCCTCTGAGCCGAGCTCACCTCCTCTTGGCCGAGCTCACCTCCTCTTGGCCAAGCTCACCTCCTCTGGGTTGGGCTCGCCTCCTCTGGGTTGGGCTCACCTCCTCTTGGCTGAGCTCACCTTTTCTTGTCCGAGCTCACCTCCTCTGAGCCGAGTTCACCTCCTCTTGGCTGAGCTCACCTCCTCTTGTCCGAGCTCACCTCCTCTGGGTCGGGCTCACCTCCTCTGAGCCGAGCTCACCTCCTCTTGGCTGAGCTCACCTCCTCTGGGTCGGGCTCACCTCCTCTGGGTCGGGCTCACCTCCTCTGGGCCGAGCTCACCTCCTCTGTTACTTTTAATTTCATCGCAAAGATGGTGTAATTAACAGTTAGAAAACGAGGCACTTTAGTGTAACACAAGGCAACGGGCTGACCCAAAATGCCAATTCCGGTTTCGCCAATTCCCCTACCGTAAACTGAACCCCACACTTCCTACTTGAACAATATTTTACCCTGCTCTCCATAAACACCTGAAGAACCAAAGCTAAACTGAGACCTAAAAGAGAAAGGTTAGACAGAAAAAGAGCAGAAAGAAAAGTACTTCCAGAAGATGGATCAGAACATGCAATGCTGTGAAGGATTTTGCTCAAATTACTCAAAAATTTAAATGAAATAGCAAATTCTTCAAAATATTATGTACGCAATTTAACTCAAGAAGAAATAGCAAATATGGATGTTTTTGGCCTCCAGCAGGGTCCAAGTCTCCCTCTCTGGTTCCTACTGGAAGCCACCATGATCAGAGGGTCTCTTCTCCTTCACCTCAGGTGATTCCCTGTACGCCAGAGGCTCTCATTTCTGACTTTATCTTCATTTTGGGGCAAACCGAGCTAGAAGCCCTGATTAAAGAGGAATGTGCGATCCTCTTCTTCCATCCCTTCACGGGCTAAAGCTGCCAGTTTACAGCAGCACAGGTGTAAATGTTGTTCAAACAGGAAATGTGGGATTCAGTGTAGGGTAGGAGAATTGGAGAAAATAAAACGGTCAAATAAATTGAATAAATAGTAAAAAAA
This sequence comes from Dasypus novemcinctus, assembly GCF_030445035.2. NCBI lineage: Eukaryota > Metazoa > Chordata > Mammalia > Cingulata > Dasypodidae > Dasypus > Dasypus novemcinctus. The sequence goes on along the minus strand of NC_080694.1, from coordinate 68,709,025 downwards.
AAAAAGTCCCATAGTAAAAACCCTACGACCATTTATGTCCACTTGGAAATTCGACAAAACACCCCAGCGCGTTTAATTTCTTCTGCGACCCATGCAGCGCAGGAGCAGCGGAACGCTTTCCGCGCAGTTCCGGGGAGGGAGGTGAGAGGGTGAAGAAATGACAGACAAGATAGCGGGACCAGGTGGACCTGAGGAGCCTGCAGGAGCTTGCACTACCTCAGGCCCCTAGCGCGATCACGTACTTTATTTTTATTTATTTTTCCTTCTTTATTTTTTAAAATGTTAACATTTTAAAAAATGATGTCCCCATATACCATGCTTTATTTTATACAAGTGAAATTTCGCAGTTCTCACGGGAAGCTCTTGTTTCTAGTTCACTACAAATGCAGTAGTTCTTCTTTTTAACAGCCCTCTGATAACACAGTTTTCCTGGAATTCTTCTCCATACTTAGCCTATTTGTTCAGCACATAACCTTGCCCAGGGGCACCTCCTTCTTTACCTACATTCTTGCTATGAACCTTGGAGCCAGCTTTGCAGGGCTCCCCACAAATTTCAATAACACAAACATTTCCAAATGTAGTACTAGAGGAAAGTCGCTCCATCTCATTCTATGAGCCTGGCTTCTCCGTATTACCAAAACCAGAGGAAGACAGTGTAAGAAAAGAAACAATAGGCCATCTTACGTGCAAACACAAATAGCCACCTGCGTCCAGTACCGTAATTGGTGGTCGATTTGACATTGCACTAAGAGTTGTGATTCAGCGCATGAAGAAATTAAGTAAGAAAAATTATCTTCACCTCAGGAGAGAAAGAAAAAACATTTCATGTAATTGAGTGTTCATTCATGATAAAACTCAATCTAGACATCGAAGAAAATTTCTTTAACCTCATTTCAAAAATACAAAAATAATCTACAGAACACATAACACTTTGATATAAAAACTTAAAAACTTTGAGTCTGAGATTGGGAAGCCGTGGCGTGCACCAGGAATCATCCCTTCTACTCACTAACGTCCTAATGTCCTGGAGGTCCTAAGTATCAGCAATAAAACCAGACAGAAGGAAGGCGAAAGAGGTTTTAAAATTATTTATTTATTATTTATTTATTTATTCCCACCCCTTTGTTGTTTGTACTGTGTCTGTTCATTTTCCTTGTTTCTTTAGGAGGCACAGGAGAACCGAGCCAGAGACCTCCCATATGGTCGGTGGGAGCTCAATTGCTCGACCTGCTATGGGCTGTGGGGGGGGGGGGGGGCTGTATATTTCTTTATAAATAACATGGGCTGTGCTGTAAGGTAAATATGTTAATTGAAGCTTACCTGGAATGTGGAAGATAAGTGTGGGGTGTATGTGTTAATTCAGACTTACCTAGAGAGTATATGTTAATTCAAGACCTATCTGATACTTACCTAGAGAGTATGTGTTAATTCAAGACCTATCTGGTACTCAGATAAAACACTTGAAACTCTAAGAAACTAACAAGAAGTCCTTTTGCATATAGAGACCACCATTTTACTCGCGACTCCTACATCTTCTGTATAAAAGAAACCCAAAGATCCTATTTGGGGCTCGGTTTTTATTAGGACAGTAGTCTGCCGAGCCCGACTGCTCGCAAATAAATTTTCCTTTCTAAAATTATTACTGAGTCCTGGCCTTCCCTATGTGATCACTGAATCTCTCTGCTTCCACAACAGACCCACATCCAGTTCCCTAAAATAGTTTTGATAATTAGAATGGAAGAAACAGAATTGTGAATTTGTTTTACAGATTGTAAGATTATACAATGATCAGCTAAAGAAATCTAAAATTAATTTAGTATAATTAGTAAAAGACAACACATTTCCCAGCAACTATAAAATTAGATTCAATAAAGAAAAATCTAGAAAGCACAGAAAATTAAATATTCACCTACTATTTCCCTAACAAGAAAATACCACAAAACATATATGGCATGATTTAATATATGAAAACTGCAAACTCAATAATTTAATGGCTATAGTCTTGTAGTGGATATACTGTTACCTTGTAAAGCTAATAAATAAAAGCAAGTGAATGATTATCACGAGCATTATTATGGTTGTATTCTTCCAAGGAGTTTTGATGTTGGAGAAGTGTAAAATGTTTTCTCCTGACACAGTGTTCAGGGCTGTTGATGAAAAATAGACACTTTATACCATAAACAGCTTTTGAAAGGAAAAACAATAGTTCAAAAAGATAAAAATAAAGGATTATTATCTCTAACAAATAACTTAAAGAAAGATGTTGAAGTCAGAGGGGAACAAAATCGGATGTGTGCACCTGAGTCCTGATGCCTCTACTGCCCACCTGCTTTCATTTCTCAGGATTCTGGGCCCTTGTGAGTGTTTCAGAACATGGTTCACACAGAAATGCTGATTTTGGACCTCACCTGGATCCACAACCAGGAGTAACTTAAAATGTGGATATTCCAGACAGATGTGCAAGGCTGCAGAGATATCTTGAAACAAGAAACTTGAGGCTATTCTTGTAATTGTTTAAAAGCTCACTAATGTTCAACAATTTTCCTTACTCCCAAAGTTTAATAATGGAATGGACTCAGAAATGTAGAATTTTGATTTACAAAATTTCCCTTCTATATAGTGCATCAAATAGATACACACAGGGTATAGTGGTTCTGTTATTACATTTCTTCTCCACGTTTCTTGTGGTTATAAACACCCCTTACCCACCACACACGTAGATATTCTCAAAGTAGAAATGTGTAAGTGCAATGGCATTAGGGTGTTGGAAATTCTTACCTCCCTAATTTCCTAGGTTTTCTAATTTTGAATAAAATATCCACACTGTTAGATAACACTTCATGGGAGACCTGAGTGGAATAAACAACCAAATGAGAAAGTGATTTAAAAAGAGAGCGAGAGAGGCGTGGAGCTGTTCTTTGTGGAGTTATGAAATTATTCTAAAATGTTATGTTGTGATTACACTAAAAGCCATTGAGTATACACTTTGGATAGAGCGTATGATATGTGAACATATCTCAATAAAACTGCTTTAAAAATAAAAAAAGTAACTGTGAAAAAATAGCCAGATTTAGCACCTATGTACAGCAGGGGAAGGCTGCCTGCAATGATGATTGAGGTGATGTATGCTCAATTAAATGGTTATACCAAATACAATGGATTGTACACTTCGGATGAGTTTTATGCATTATTACCATGTATCAATAAAATTGATTTTCTTAAAGAAAAAGAACAAATCTATATGTATACTCCTTTATTGGATTGGCAAAAAGGAATTAAACCTTCTAGTGATAGATCCACTCTTGGGGATTGGATGCAAGGTTAAGGGAGGGCAAGGAAGCACACACCAAAACAGAAGAGAGCACGCCGGGACCCGGGATTGAACCAGGGACCTCTAGATCTTCAGTCTAACGCTCTCCCAACTGAGCTACCCCGGCCCTTTAAATCGAAACTTTAGACCTTCTTCCAAGAAAGATGATAAAGGTTTCGTTAGTGATGTTTCAGTGTTCTTTCACAATTAATCCAATCTTTTGAACTTCACCTACCCACTCACCTGGGAACACACGGGCTCCGGGGCCGCCCAGGTATGAAAACGCGATCCAGGTTTCAAATGGACGAGCTGACAGAGGGAGAGGGAGGAAAAGGGGAGGATCAGGCCAAACAGGAGGAAGCTTTTCTGCGCGGTCGCCCCTGGAGTTGCACGACTCGAACATTGCTCAGGAAACTAAGGGAAATGAAAATGAACTAGCGAGCTGCTTCTCTCTCTCTTCTTCCGGTCCTTCTTTTTCTGTCTTGCTCTTCAGTGACACTGCAAAGGGGGAAAGAAGGTTAAGAAAAGAATCCGTTTCCCCGACAAGGTTCAGACCCTTTAGCACGTCACGCTAATACCACAATGCAAGAGGCGCAAGAAATAGCTAATCCTTAAACTGAGAAAGTCTTCCAGAGGGCCACAGCAAGGCGGGGGTGTAGCTCAGCGGTAGAGCGCGTGCTTTGCATGCACGAGGCCCCGGGTTCGATTCCCGGCATCTCCAGAAGTATCTTCTCCAACTTTTGAAACGACACCTTGGAGTTTAATGTCCAAATATAATCTCTTTTCCGCACACATGAAAGTGGTTACTTTAAAGATTATCTGATTTCTCTTCTGGAACCTTAGAAGAGGGCAGAAAGAAGACCTTTCAACCGAAAAGTCGTGCCTTTAGGGCGCAGTCCACCTGGGCCCCCATTTTATACTGTTGTGAAAGAGAAGCAAGGCAGAAAGAAGAGGAAAAGATCAGCGCCCTCTGACAGTTTCCCTTCGTTCTTATTTTTTTCCGGGCAGAGGAGCCACAGGGTCCACCACGGGTCTACCCCACGCAGAGAGCGCCGCCGGGAGTCCTGTCCGCTGAGGAGACACTGGGGCTGCGAATCCGGAGTCTTTCTAGGCGAGTGAGTGTCAGGAGCTGGAAACGAAATAAAGCCTGGCGGGGTTCGAGGCCCTCCACACCCGACAGTGAGGAATAAACCTGAATCCTACATTCCCAACTGATATTCGTAATATTCACTTCACTGCACTTTCTCATTCTTCCATTTTTCCCTTTGCTTTAACTCTAAACAGCACCAGGGGCTCTCAGTTAACATTCAACAGAGGCCCCACGTGAAGCACGAAATATTTCTCCATCATACACATTGGACTGAATGATGAAAAGTAAAATGTGAATACCAAGGAGATTTGGCAGCTTACACTGGTAAGGAACTGACGCCTTTTCTGTTTGTTTTCTTTTCAGGGTCAACTCACTCGTATTTGCTTTATATGACAGAAAACACCCAGGATTTTCTCGTCCTCTGATGCACCTTTTCAGGATTTCCAAAGCTTTGTGATTTCTGCACTGGAGCTACGTATGAACCTGTTGCCTGCTGAATCAACGCCTCTTTGAGATGAACGGGAATGTGGTTTGCTCCCCGTTGGCCTGTCTGACACCCCTTACCAGGCGGGGTGTCCTTACTTCTTGATGCCCTTGTCCAGTGAAAATGCCCACAGCAGGCACTCAGGAGGGAGAATGTGTGGCCTTGAAAGCTGCTTGGCTGAGCATTGGCAGTGGGCCCTGGGCCAGTTGTTTATTTTAGGAGGTATTTTATCTAGGGGGCTAGTGCATTCTTCCCACGTACTTATTATTTTTCTATTATTATTATTATCATTATTTATTTATTTATTATTGTTGTTGTTCTCTAGTCACTGTAAAACAGCTGCGTGGGCGGGAGTGCTGATTAGAGGGCCAGAACAGAATTCCAAACTCCAGAAATGAGGTTTAGAGCTTCTCTGCTTCACTCTTACTCTCTTTTCAATACCTGGAGGAGATGGTTGGTTGCTTGAGCGTTTTCTAGTAATGCCTTCAAACTTAAATTGTTGGTTAAACTCCCTCATCCTTCTTGAAGTCTGCTGATGTCTTTAGTCTGTTGGACCAGAGTGATACTTTGATTTCTAGGAGATTTTGCTGAAGAGTCTTTCTCCCTCTTGTCTATTCATTATCAGTATTCTATGTTGAATACATGAAGGACATTAAAGTCCTAAAAATCTACATAACAAGGAAAGGGAGCTGGAAAAGCCTTTTTCTTTGTGTGCTGTGTAAAATGCATTTCCATCTGCGCAAGCTGGGATCCCTCCCCTTTCCTGACTCTGAAAGGTCCCGTGTCAAAGGTCTAAAGCTGTGAACTCTTTGCTTCATTTTCATTCCTATCCACACATCCACCCTGTCTCCATGCCCCACAGAAAAGTGAGATGAACTTCCATCTTTTCTTGCATTTAAGGGTATATTGGGGAGGAAAAAGGTGTGCTACTGCCCAGAACAGGGGCTAGAGCCCTGAACCCGCAGATTAAAAGTCTGATGCCCTACTGACAGAATGTTTGCTTTCACAGAGTTTTTAATAAAGGTCATTAAGCCCATTTATTGTTTTTACTCCGTCTTGAATTCCAAGGCAACCTATTAAAATCAGTCCCTTGCAAATTTATTTCACATACTTAAGGAAAAAAAAAAAAAGCAGCTAGAGAATTCCCCCACACTCACCAACCTGCTCCCAACACAAAAACCCCCGTGGGTCGGGTGAATCTGCTTTCCCTGTAGCTCTTCCAAAAATCATCCGTACTAGCTGCTCCTGCTCCTCAAAGAAAAACCGAACTACACACATTCTAAAACGCTCTCCAATCCAGCAGTGTGTGTAAAAGGAATAGGTCTTTCTACGAACAAATTTTTTGACCAATTTACCTTAAAACACATGTGACTCCTATATTTTTTATACCTGGAGGACCCAGAAAAAAGATGCAGATCTGGAACAGGTCCTACCTCTTTGTCCTTCCAAATCTTATCCGTACCTAAAGAGCCATATTTAAGCCTCTTCTCTCCACTTTCCTATCCCGACCCCTCCTCATCCCTCTTCACACCACCCAGCAGCCTCAGACCCACTTCTTCCCATCATCCCTCCAACACCTCTACCTCTCTCTGGGTGTGGTCTTTCCCAAAACTCAGCTCACACCATCCAGGCTGGGGTTTTCTAGCCAGTGTTTCCTAAACCTGTCAGATTTTCAGTTACTGCCGACCCCCACTCCATTCCCATCCCCCAATATGCTTTAAGTTACTCGCCACCTCCTTCTACAATATGCTTTCTGACTTCATCCAAAACAGCTGCTTTCCTGGGAAAGCCTGAGAACCAAGAGAAACATTGAATCAGCAGACAAATTCAATCTAAGGTCAAGCCATCTTTTGTTTTCCAGAAATGCATATGAAAGAACTCCTAATTCCCCAGTTCCAAGGGACCCTTTACAGTCCTCACTTCCCTCTTCCTTGGCCAAGTGAAAACCCAGGCTTCCAGATGCAAGCTTCTGCAGAATTCCACGCAGGTATGGCAGTGCTTAGCACACACCTGCATGAAGGTTTTCATGGACACTTTGAGTCCGTCGTGTTCAAACAATGTCACAAGAGAGACTGTCTGTGTGACACCTGTACCTTTCATTTGGGGGCTGAAGATTTTCTGACATCTCTTTTCATGAGGACCTCGATTTTCAAGGACATTTTTTCTGGTATTTTCTTTGAACCCAGCCCCCTGGATTTCTGCTAAGACTCTGGCATCAGGGTCAGTGAAAGTCCTGGGGTGGTGGTGTGGGACACCTGGGTACAGCAGAGGATGTCCTGAGCAGGACGAACAAGTCTGGAGGAAGAAGCTGAAGCTGCTGACGGGCGTTGACCGTGCGGGGCACAGGTGAGACTTGAAGCTGGAGGTGTGGCTGCCTCCATCCCTGGACGGGTCCAGAGGGGCTTCCCTCGCCAGGGGACTTGTGAGGAGAAAACATGCAATTTCTTAGTCCTGGGTGGTCTGAAGCACATCAAATTTGTCCTGATTTCAGTGGTTAATAAACCACAGTTTAGCAAGGTCTTCATGACTGCTTTCTCAGCTAGCTGCTCAAAGATGGAAAGCTTTTTTTTTCCTTAAAAAGGTTACAGATTTATGGTTATAAACCATTCTGATTTTTTATTGTCTTTTCTTAAAAAAGATAAATAGATCGCATAAGACATTACATTAAAAAACACAAGAGGCAAGCGGACTTGGCCCAGTGGTTAGGCCGTCCATCTACCACATGGGAGGTCCGTGGTTCAAACCCTGGGCTTCCTTGACCCATGTGGAGCTGGCCCATGTGCAGTGTTGACGAGGGCAAGGAGTGCCCATGCACAAGGAGTGTGCCCCGGAAGGAGAGCCTCCCAGCACAAAAGAAAGTGCAGCCTGCCCAGGAATGGTGCCGCACACACAGAGAGCTGACACAACAAGATGATGGCAACAAAAAGAAACAGATTCCCGTGCCGCTGACAACAGAAGGGGACAAGGAACACGCAACAAATAGACACAGAGAACAGACAACTGGGGTGGGTGGGCGGGGGGGGGGGGGAAGGGGAGAGAAATAAATAAATAAATCTTTAAAAAAAACAACCTAAGAGGTTCCTGTATACTCCATTCTCCACCCCACCTCCGCTCCTCCCACATCAACATTCCCTTTCATCAGTAAGGCACATTTATTGCATTTGGTGAATGCACCCTGGAGCACTGCCACACTGCATGGACCATAGTTTACATTGTAGTTCACACTCTCCTCCAGCCCATCCAGTGGGTTATAGCAAGATATACAATGGCCTGCATCTGTCCCAGCAATTTCATTTGGGACAACTCCAAGCCCCGAAAATGCCCCATATCACACCTCTCCCTCCCTCAACAACTCCCGTGGCCACCGTCTCCACATCAATGATACAATTACTTCCATTGCTAGAGTCACAACAGTTCAATAGTAGAATACCAGCAAATCCACTCCAGTCCATATTATTGCCCTGGGATGGCACTGTCCACTCCACCTCTAAATTGAGAGGGGCCTTAGATCCCACATGGCTGATAGATGCATTCTCCTACTTGCAGTTGTATACACTCTCGGTTCCCTGATGTGGTGGTTGACCATTCTCACTTCCCCATTAGCTGACCTGGGTAAATCCAATGAACCAGAGAGTAGATGTTGCAACTCTGCTGAGGCTCAGAACCCAGCTGGCACATGGACAGTCCAGATATTCAAGTTCTGAGCATACACAAACCTCAGCGCCAATCACAAGTTCAGTAAAAGTGACAAAAGAGGCATGTGTAGAGACGTCACATCTAAGTCCAACTCCATCACAATCAGGAGCACAAATTCCACAGTAGAGCCCACTGACAAGGCAATGAACTCCAGCGTTGTCCGTCATAACCACAGAACCTGTGTGTCTCTGTAGCCCTCAGGAGCACAAGTATCTAGTTTTTATCTACTTTGGCTGTCTCTGGGATCCTGCTGAGACATGTGTTAGTGTGACCCTCTTATGACCTGCTGATTCACTTTGAAGTCTCTTAGTCATATGAACTCATTTCTCTTTACCACTTCCCCCTTTTATTCAAGGTCTTTTTCTAGTTGCATCACCAGCTGGTGATGGTAGTAAACCCTCCGAGCCAGGGAGGTTCATCCCTGGGATTCATGTCCCATGCTGGGGGGAAGGTAATGCATTTACATGCTGAGTTTGGCTTAGAGAGTGGTCACATTTGAACAAGATGGAGGTTCTCAGGAGGTAACTCTCAGCACGCTGCAGCTCCAGGCCTAGTTGAAATTTCAAGCACACGGGCTCATAAGCTTAGTCATCAGTATCAAGGGCCCCTCATTGGACCATCCTTCTTCACTGGTCTTTGCCCTTGCACTTGGGGGGTTGTTGGTGTTCCATTGGGGAATGTGATAGAGCTCCCCTGCCTTAGGATCCGATCACTGCAGCACAGCTTCTTGGGTCAGACAGTAAAGAGGCTGGACTGGCAAATGGAGAAGGTGGTAGAAAACTAGGAGCAGAGAAATGGACTGGAAACTTTTTTCTTTTCTGTTGAATCTCCCAACCTGACTGCAGATCTGACCGTTCAACTAACCAAGAGCAGTGGGAAGAAAATGTCCGTAGGGCCATTATTTTTCTGTTTCTCTCCGTGTTTCCGTCGTCCTTCCCCTCCACGAGATCCTAAATGGATCTCAGTTTGCACGGCCGCTCCTGGCCGCAGGCTTCTCGCTTGGAGCAGGTGCTGCCGGGCTCCTCTTCTCCTTCCCTCCGGGCTTCCTCTTGCTGATGCCGGCGCTTGGAGAGGAGAAAGGCTCAGGGAGTAGAAACGGAATAACGCAAAAAGCATCCACTGGACCCTTCACGAGTGAGCAGGAAAGAGGAGAGAGATGGAGTGAGGGCAGGGCTAGTAAAAGCCAGAAAGAGAAGGAAGCGCCGGGCCTGAACCTGGGACTTACACAGGAAGCACCCTGTGGAGTTATTTTTCTTCCCAAAATCGGCCTGAGAAACTCCAGTGGGTTAAGTGGACATACCAGGGGTGACGACTGTGACCCGAATGACACGTTTCTGCTCCTAGGACCTTCCTAGTCCTGCTGACCTGCAGGCTGTGCGTGAAGGTTTCTAACCTCCACACGGAGAGACCGAGAAAATCACCCGCCTCCATCCCTTACCTCAGCGCTAACGCCTGGGAGTGCAGAGCTCCGCAGTCCAGAAGCAGCGCGCGGCTGTGGGAACCTGCGCGTGGAGCGTGCCTGGAGGCGGGGCCCGAGGCTCCGCCAGATGCGCTTTCTAGGTGGTTCTGCTGGTTCACGCGTCACACATGCGGCGCTTGTTCCTTACTTCAGAACTATGCCCAAAAAAAAAATGCCAGGAAGAAATAGACACACGGAACTTGAACGTTTCAGACCATTTAAGGAAGTCCTTCTTCCGACTGGCGCGCAGGGAGGGGGCATAGCTCAGTGGTAGAGCGCGTGCTTAGCATGCACGAGGCCCTGGGTTCGATCCCCAGTGCCTCCACCTTCGCTTTTCCTCTGAGTTACCGGGGTGTAAGCTTCTCCCTCGCTCTACAGGGAACTGGAGAGGTAACACGCTCTCGCTCGTTTTCGCACGGGCAGTCACCAGCAGCAGCAGCAGCAGCATCCTGAACCCTTGGTGTAGCAACTACGAACACCTCTTAGAAACCATGAACTTTCGCCTGCTCCCCACAATCCCCAACAATTCTCCAATTCTCCGTTTTACGTGCTCGTAAGGAGCTAAACGCATTATCTGGTGCTTCCCTATATCCTGCTTCCTGGGCTCCTGCACCACGCAGTGCTGCCGTGTCAGCCCAAGGAAGACAAGGAAAAGGGAGGAATTAGGGAAGAGCATTGGCTCGCCCAGGAGTCCTGCAATCAGATGCACGGAGCCCGGCACCACATTAGTGTGCCCAGTGATGCTCTTTTCTGTTTTGCAATGTCATTGAAGAGCAAAACAAGGGGGGAAAAGGACCGAAAGGAGAGAGAGAGATGGGGGGAGGGAAGAGATATAGGAGAGGAGCGGAGGGGAGGGGCGGGGAGGGGACAGAAAGGGAGCAGAGGACAAGAGAAGAGGAGGAGAGGTTCAATAACTCATTTTCCCCCTAGTTTTCTGAGCAGTGTTGCTGGAGGCGGGACCACGTGGAAAAGGCTCTTCCTGCTTTGCTTGTTCCACCTATTCACTCCCCCATCGCCTGACAACTCATTTACAGTCTGGAAAATTGGATCTTATTTTCAAACTAGGATGGCACTAGGGCCCAGATGGTTTCAGTGAGTGCTTAGGTGATGTTAGACAAAATACGGTGACATACGGAAGAATCCAAGAACGTTGCTAAGGAAAACCTCAAGTAATGTTTTGAAAGATCATCTGTAGCGTATATGATGTTTGTTGAAATGGCTCATTTGGGAGCTGCTAGACTGAAGCCCTGAAGGTCCTTTGTTCAATCCTGGGTTTCAGCAGCACTATCTCCTTATTTGTATAATTACCCCTACCTATACAGTCGCATTCCAACCCCCAAAAGTGTATATACCAATATAGATTTTACCTATTTTACAAATCCAGTCAAGATGTGTATGTGTGTCTATCTACACATAAATCACATTCTCTTTGATTGTTTATTCCACAGAGGTCTTCCTGGGTGTTAACTGACAGAGTGTCTATTTTATTCAAAAGTTCAAAACCTAAGAAATGTGTGGATAGGAAATTCCAGTACAAATTCAGTTGCACATATTCATATCTACTTTGATAAAATAGATGTGCCTGCTGGTATGTTTTTGATGACAGGAAATATGGAAAGACCTGTATTAAAAGAACCACTTTATTATCCGAGGGCTTTGACCCCCTGTGGAAATTGGCAACTGTCCACACATCCAGCAGTCAGTCTGGTTATGAATTACAACCTCTTGCGTTGCCCATTTCAATCTTTTTTCCCCCCACAAATGCCTTGGATAATAATGCCTTTTAATCTAACTGGGTGCGATTTGGGGATCTGCTTTACTAATTTTCCTCTTGATATTTGCAGGCATAGGTATTAGTGTATGTATTTTATATCATTGTGGATCTGGCCTCCAGGTATGCCTGCCCATCAATTATGCTCAGGGATATTCTCAGAAGAGGGGCATGTAGAAAGTAAGAGTAGGTTTCTTGAGGGATGGAGAGTCCATAAGCCAGAGAAGCCTTAAGTTCCTGGATAAGTAGAAGGGGCCAACACACTGTGGGGAGGCAGGTAGAGGGTGCTGTGAACAGGACTCCAAGGTACACAAGATTAATCTACATTTAATTGCAAGGACAGCCTCGTAAGCACTCAACCATCCCTCAGTGTCCTCTTTCAACACCTGGAAGCATCATAAATCGAATCAAGAAGACTTGGGGGAAGTTTGAGGTTAAGAGGCCAGAGAATCTGAAAAAAGAAAAATGGGATGACCTCACTGCCAACCTGCCCTAGTGCTTGGGAATAATCAATGTTACTCCTCTGGGAGGGAGAACGCAGGGTCCCTGGGTCATGTTAGGTACAAGAGAAGTCACCTGTGTCACAAGAGCCACCTCCTGGTTTCCTCTCCTCCTTGGGCATGTTCTTAAACATTGAGGGGAAGACAATCAACACCAGGTTTGGAACAAGGAGGCTCACTGCGGAGACAAGCGGCGCCCTTGTCTATGTCTCAGTAACTGACACAGATATGCATCAGGCAATCAGCTTCTTCATCCATGTGTCCTGAACTCAGACTCTGGCTGTGGTTCCAAACCCGCCCCCCCTCTCCTTGTAGAGGGTGCCAAAGAGAAACGGAGCAGGAGCCCTGAACCTCATGGAAGGGCCAGAAGAGGAGATGGCAGGCATTAGCTTGGAGACCTTGGGAAGGGCTGCGCTGTTTAAGGAAGGCTGCCTGATTCTTCAGGAATGGTTCTACAAGTTTCGGTAAGTATGTTAAGTTCTCGATCCTGAGATAATAGTAATCTCAATGAATCAATGGGAAATCGCTGATACAATCTGAGATGAGAAATAAAAGGTTTTTATGCTGTGCGTATGTGTGTGTGTCACATGCAATTTGTCCTTCTGTGCCTGGCTTGCTTCACTCAACATATTGTCCTCTAGGTTCATTCACGTTGTCATATGCTTCACGACTTCATTTCTTCTTGTAGCTGAATAGTATTCCATCGTGTGTAGGTACTACAGTTTGTTTATACATTTGTCAGTTGAGGGACACCTGGGTTGTTTGCATCTTTTTGGCAAATGTGAATACAGTTGCTATAAACCTTGGTGTTTAGATGTTTGTTCGTGCAACTGCTCTCAGTTCTTCTGGTTATTACCTAGTAGTGGAAATGCCAGTTCACATGGTAGAGCTATACCTAACTTCCTTAGGAATCACCAAATAGATTTCCACAGTGGTTTTACCATGCTACACTCCCACCAGCAGTGAATAAGCTTCCATATCCCTTCACATCCTCTCCAACACTTGTAGTTTTCTGTTTTGTTTTAAGTGGCCATTCTAGTAGGTGTGAAATGATATCTCCTTGTAGCTTTGATTTTCATCTCCCTAATGGCATCCTTGATCTTTTCTGATCATAGAGGGAAAGCTGTCGATCTCTCCCCATTAAGCACAATGTTGACTCTAGGATTTTCAAATATAACCTTTATTATGCTGAGGAAATTTCCTGAACACCTGTTGCAAATCAACTCCTGAAGCACACAGGTGGGGCAGCGTCAAGACCACAGCAGGGGAAAGCAAACTCAATGCAGTGGTTAGGGCATCCGTTTACCACATGGGAGGTCCGCGGTTCAAACCCCGGGCCTCCTTGGCCTGTGTGGGGTGGCCCACGCACAATGCTGATGCACACAAGGCCCCACTCATAAGGAGTATGCCCGTAAGGAGAGCTGCCTAGCGTGAAAGAGAAAGTTTAGCCTGCCCAGGAATGGTGCCGCTGACACAACAAGATGCAACAAAAAGAAACACAGATTCCCGGTGCCCCTGATAGGGATAGAAGTGGTCACAGAAGAACACACAGCGAATGGACACAGAGAGCAGACAACTGGGGAGGAGGGGAGAGAAAAAAAAAGTCTAAAGACCACAGCAGGCACATGGCACAGAATTAGATATAGTCTCTATCTAGTGAGGCCTACAGACTCTCCAAAGGCAGCAGTTCAGAGAATGGTTAGTGCTCCCATAGGACTGAGATCTCAGGACAAAAACTTTCATAACAGACTTATATGATTGGAGTCTGGTGAAGTGTACATTGTTCCTATGTGAGGTTGTTATGGTTTAATTTGTGTCCTGGGGTAGGCAGGTGGCTGTGTGTTGTTATGTTTTAACTTGTGTCCTGGGGTAGGCAGGTGGCTGTGGGCTGTTTCCCTTAGGGACTGGGAGCCAGGCCTTAGGACCCACTGGATCCCACAATATCTATCTTTTGAATTGCTTTTATCAAGAAAGGGTGCTAGATTTTGTCAAATGTCTTTTCTTCATCAATTGAGATGATCACGTGTTTTTTGTCCTTGAATTGTTAATGTGGTTTATTTTGTTAATTGGTTTTATATGTTGGACCACCTTTGCACACCAAGAATAAATCCCACTTCATCGTGACTTGTAATTGTTTTTATATGTTGTTGGATTCAAGTTGCAAGGATTTTGTTGAGAATTTTTGCACCTATGTTTATTAGAGAGATTGGTCTGTAAGTTTCTTTTCTTATAGTATCTTTATATGCTTTGGTATTAGGGTGATGTTGGCTTCATAAAATGTGTTGGGTAATTTTCCCTTCTTTTCAATTTTGAAAGAGTTTAAACAGGATTGGTACTAATTCTTCTTGATATGTTTGGTAGAATTCACCTATGAACCATTTGATCTTGGATTTTTCTGTTCTTGGAAGATTATTGATGACTGATTCAATTTCTTTGCTTGCGATTGGTTTGTTGATTTCCTGTATTTCTTGTAGAGTCAATGTACATTGGGTATTTGTGTGTGCATTTTTAAGAATCTGTCCATTTCATCTAGATTGCTTGATTTGTTAGCATATACTTTCTCATAATATCCTCTCATGATCCTTTTTATTTCTGTGGGGTCAGTTGTAATATCTCCCTTTCATTCTTGGTTTTATTTAAAAAATTAATTAATATTTCTGCACAATGTAAAAATTACACATTGCTATCACCCAGTTTTATAGAATAATATTAACACAAGTGTTCAAAGTTGGCAGGATACTTAAGATGACACACAATCTCCTAGGAAAATCTTGAAAATTTTGAGCATTGAAATGAATAATCAACAGCAAAGGAATATAACCTTTGGAATGAGAGACAACTTGAGTTCATACCCATGAAAGATAAGAAACAAAGAAAAAGGGATGGAAGAAAGGAAAGAAGGAAGGAAAGAGGAAAGAAAGGAAGAAGAAAGGAAAGAAGAAAGAAAGGAAAGAAGAAAGGAAGGAAATAAGAAAGAAAGGAAAGAAGGAAGGGAGAAAGGAGAGAAAGAAGGATGGGAGCCCTGAGTCCTCAGCTCTAAAGGAAAGTTTTAAGTTTATAACAAAGAAATAAGTGGGGATTAATTTTCTGTTTCCATATATTGAAAATAATTTAATATAGTCTACAGTCATTGTTTGCTTTCAAGTAGATTAAAAACCATAGCCATGCACATTATTGTCTGTTCATTTAATTAAAGATATGCATCAGTATTCGTTATGGGTCAGTCATTGGTTTACTCTATTGACTCAAAGACAGGAATAAATTACTTGTAAAT
The DNA here is from genome assembly GCF_030445035.2 of Dasypus novemcinctus. Taxonomy (NCBI): domain Eukaryota; kingdom Metazoa; phylum Chordata; class Mammalia; order Cingulata; family Dasypodidae; genus Dasypus; species Dasypus novemcinctus. Next base: position 68,693,441 of record NC_080694.1, on the reverse strand, counting down.
AACAACTTCCAGAGTTTCAGCTGAGATGCTCATGAGGCTCTAGAGACATCTAGAAACTATACGCAGGGCAGACAATTCCAGGAATTCTGTATGCTGTCAGTGGGCCTTACCTTGGAATGTATAATAACCTACCCCCAAAAGTATCAGACTCAGACTCATTTATAATTGTCCTACATATGGTTCTTGGGCCCCCTTTATTTGAACCTATAATTAGCATTATACCCATTAAATGTCTGTCCCAGAGACGTAAATCTTCCAGCTGTCCTTATGCTGGTTGAGCCCTAAATCTCAGCAGATTTGCAGCCAACAACTCCTCTCCAGTTTATCAGACTCATCCAGTACAACTAACAAAAGGATGGTGATGGACAATGCCCAAACCAAAAACTTTGGTGTATCTTCAACTGCAAGCAAGACAGTTCCATCCATCTGTCCCATGAGATCTAAACCCATTCTCACTTGGAAGCAGAGTGCACATCACCATCAAAATCCTCAAGATTGAGGAATGAACAAACATAAGGGTAGAATGCAACTATGAACTAAAATAAAGTTATTATTAATCTAGTATTGGGATAACTTGTAGCCTGGTATAAAGAGAGTGGTCAGCAGTGGTTCTTAGGGGATGGAGAGGGAAAAATAGATGTAACATGGGGTATTTTGGGGGCACTGCAATTGTTCTTCATGACATTTCAAAGATGGATACGGATACAGGACCTTATACATTTTGTCAAAACCTATAAAATGTTGCAGTGCAAAGTGTAAACCATAATGCTAACTATAGGCCATGGCTAGTAGCAATGCTTCAATACTTGTACATCAATTGTAACAAATATACCACATTAATGAAAGATGTCATTAATGGGGAAATGTGCTAGAGGGTATATTGGAATCCCAAACCCCTACATATACAGATTCATTTTTTTAAGGAGGTACCAGGGAACAAACCCAGGGAAGCTGGCACTCAACCACTTTAGCTACATGTGCTCTCCTGCCTTGTTTTTGATGTAGCATTTACGTAATCTAAAGCTTCTTAAAAATAAAACAAAACAAATGCAAAAAAGCAAAAAAAGGTGTTGGAGAGGATGTACAGAAATAAGAACAGCCATTCATTGCTGATGGCAATGTGAAATGGTGCAGCCACTCTGGAAACTGCTTCCCGGCAGTTCCCCAGAAAGCTAAGTATAGAATCAGCACATGACCCAGCAATACCACTACTATACCTATACCCAGAAGAACGGAAAGTCGGGATTCAAACAGATGTTTGCACACTATCTTCCTAGTGGCATTATTCTCAATTGCAAAAGATGGAAGCAACCCAAGTGCCCATCAACCAATGAACATATAAAGAAAATGTGGAATAGGTATATACATGCAATGGAATATTACTCAGTACTAAAAAGGAATGAAGTCCTGATCCATGTGACAAAGTGGATGAACCTTGAGGACATGATGTGGAGCAAAGAAAGCCAGACACAAAAGAATGAATATTGTATGATCTCATTGATATGAAATAATTAGAATAAGCAAACTCATAGAGTCAGACTCTAGAATATAGTTTACCAGGGGACAGGATGAGGATAGGGGATGGGAAGTTAGGCATAAAATGTACAGGGTTCCTGTTTGAAAGCTGGAAATGTTTTAGGAATGAATGGTGGTGATGTTAGCCAACATTGTGAATGTAATTAACAGCACTGACATATATATCTGTATGTGGTTGTAACAGGAAATGTTATGTTGTACATACGTTACAGAATAAAAAATAAAAAAAAAATTCACGGGCTTCTGCTACATAGCGAACCCTAAGTAAAACCATGAACTGTAATTAATAGTGCAATTATAAAAATGTGTTGTTATTCATTGCAGCAAATGGTTCATACCAATGCGAGGTGTTAATAATAGGGTCAAATATGGGAATCCTGAATTTAACCCATGACTATTCTGTAACTTCTCAACTTCTATGATAAAAAAACGGCAGGAGGAAATTTTGGGGGTGATATCTATGTTTAGGAGCTTTGCTGTGGGTGCAGTCTCAAGAGTGTAAACATGTACCAATTTGTGCATACACTTAAATACGTGCAGCTTACTGCATGTCAATTGTGGCTCAATAAAGCTGTTGAAAATACATTATCTGAAAAACAATTTCATGGCGTTCTGCTGTTTAAAAAGGTAGTCCTGGGCCTTCCCGTTTTCTGTCCTGTGGAAGAGTTTGTGTCTTATTTATTCTCTCAACGTTTTGGAGAGGTATCCAGGAAGCGATGGGGCATAGCATTTCCTCGGTAGGAAGATTTTTGTCAACGAATTCCATCTATTTCCGGTTGAAGACGCTCACATGTGCTCTTCCTCCTTGGATCTGACGTGGTAAGGGGCAGTGCTCTAACATCCTGTCCATTCATCTCACTGTTCACGCGTTTGTCCGGATTCCTTCCCTTCTGCAGAAGCCGCCCCGTAGTCGTCCAGGCTCTCTGGGCTCGCCCTTCGGGGGCTCAGGTCTCAGTTTAACCTCGTTCCTCAAGGTCAGTTCCTGACGCTGCGTCACCGCGACGTGCGGGAGAACCCCGCGGCGCTGTTGGGGCTAGAGAGACCGCGCCGCGCCCGGGGCGCCCCTAAGCAGGGGCGGGGTGTGGGGTTTTGGGGGGTTCTCTTTCTCCAGCGCCTCTAAACTGGGGGAACTTTTCCTCTCGAAAAGGAGCGACGTTTAAACTGACTTCAAAAGGCAGGTACTTCCCATACAGTCCCTTTTGAGTGCGCATATGAGGCGCACATATTTAATTTGGCCGCCGAGTCACGGAGCGCACGCTCTGCGCCAGTGGAGGCCTCGGGGACCCCGCGACCAGAACTTGACTTTTCCTGCCGCTCCCCGCGCTCCGTGGCCAGGAGCCTCCTTTCCAACCTGCCAGATCAGGGGAGATCCACTGGACACAGGATCCCCTGGAGAGGCTGTTGGCTCATCTTTTCCCAGGGCCGTAACCTCGGTTTGGGAGTTTGAGGGGTGGGATGGGGTACGGGAAGGGGGTGGAGACCGGGACAACAGCGGGTGTGTGGAAAATAGGAGCTCACCCAGGAAGGGATTCGAACCCTTAATCTGATTCGAAGTTAGACGACTTATCCTTCAGGCCACGTGGTCTCGTAACAACCATTTCGCAAAAAAAAATTTTTCTTATATAATTGAGATTTTATTGTTTGTTTTGGGGATCAGCACAGACGTTATGAACAGTTCATACGCAGCTTAATGTATTGACTGAAAACCTAAACAATGTAGTTGTCTTTCTAAAATTATTCCAGTACATTCCAATTTAGAAATTAAAGTCAAATTTCCCTTAAGAGGATATCAAGTACTAATATCGTCAAGTGTTGACAAACTTACCTCGTTAAGTCCCACAGATTAAAAATTTAATGCCATACACAATACATACTCACATTTCCAATCTTTTACAGCAGGTGAGGAAGGTACTAGAGAAACTGGATGACCACGGCCAGGAGGTTATGGAGTTCTAGAGGGGGGGCCAAGATCAGGGTCTGTTTTAAGAGACATGTCTAGGAAAAGACAGGGAAACAGGAGTACTTTAAAATGCTCAACGCATATCAAATGCATGACTGAGAGTCCAGCTCACCATTTAGTGTGGGTTGTATCATAGGTTATAAAAATTGCCAGCTTCCCCCCCAAGGAATGTTGACCCCAAGAGAGTCAAAGCCTCCCATAATTCAAATTCATAATTCAAAATCCCACTATTTTCAGATTGTACCAAAAAACAAACAACCAGCAAGTGATTTACACTCTTAAAAAAAGCATTTACACTGTTAAAAAATGGGATGGGCTGGGATTCCAATGGCCTTCTTAAAAATGTTTCTTCTAGAGCTACTAAAAAACTTGCATTTGCAAAATGGCTGATTCCATATTCCTCTGGATTGTACAGAAGGGAGCCACAGAGACCATGCTAAGATATGGTACAGGGTATGAACCAGACTTGGCTTCTTCCTCTCCTGCTGCATGAGAGGCTGGACTCTCCTCATTTTGAGTTTCTCCATTTTCTGCAGGTACATCTTCTTTAGTTTCTTGGTTAGTCACTTCAGCTTGATTTTCCTTGGCTCCCCTTTTGCCTTTTGATTTTATTTTTTGTCTGAAGTTTTATCCTTTCCCACTGCCTTTTTTGGCTTGACTTCCACTTTGACAGGAGCAGGTTCACCGGATCACCTCGCCCACCGTCTCTTTGTCTCCTCCTTCCCTGCCACTTCACCAATCTTACCTCCTCTGGGCCAGGCTCACCTCCTGTATTAGTGTTCTCCCAGGAAACAGAATAAAAAAGGGATATAAAGTCCATCAATGCCCTTGTATTACAGTTAGCCCACTGCTCACTTGACCAAACAATTGGGCACAATTACCTGGCTGAATTGACACAATAGCATAACCATCACACCTCCTCTGAGCCGAGCTCACCTCCTCTGGGCTGGGCTTACCTCCTCTTGGCACCTCTGAGGCGCTGCAGGACATGATGTGCCGAGAGCCTTCTGAAAGCTGGGCTGCTGGGACCAACTGTAAAAAACTTCTGTACAGTGATTTTATGGGCTGAGAGTCTGGATTATTTATTCCTGCATCTTAAGAAAGGAATTATATACTGATACTTAATTTCATCACAAAGGTGGTGTGATTAAAAGTTGGAAGAATGAGGCAATTTAGTGTAACATGCAGTAACAAGCTGACCCAAAATGCAATTTCTGGTTGTCACCAATTCTCCCACTCTAAACTCAATCCCACACTTCCTACTTGAACAACATTGTACCCTGCTCTCCATAAACACCTGAAGAACCGAAGCTCAACTGAGACCTAACAGAGAAAAGGTTAGACAGAAAAAGAGCAGAAGGACGAGTATTTCCAGAAGATGGATCAGAACATGCAATGGTGTGAAGGATTTTGCCCAAATTATTAAAAAACTTTAAATGAAATAGCAAATTCTTCAAAAATATTATGTATGCAACTTAACTCAAGTAGAAACAGCAAATATGGATGTTTTTGGTCCCCAGGAGGGGCCGAGATGTCCTCACTCATTCCTACTGGAAACCCTGGTGCCCAGAGCATCTCTTCTCTTTCACCTCAGGTGATTTCCCTTTATGCCAGAGGCTCTCATTTCTGACTTTATCTTTATTTTGAGGCAAACTGAGTTAGAAGCCCTGATTAAAGAGGAATGTGCAATACTTTTCTTCCATCCCTTTACGGGCTAATGCTACCAGCTTAGAGCAGCACAAGTGTGAAATGTTGTTCAAACAGGAAATGTGGGATTCAGTGTAGGGTAGGAGAATTGGAGAAAATAAAACGGTCAAATACATTGAAAAAATAGTCAAAAATCATCCCATAGAGAAATCTCTAAGTCCAAATATGTTCACTTCGAAATTTGGCAAAATAGTCCAGGGAGTATAATTTCAAAACACCAACACTTTGAAATGTAGTACTAGAGAGAAGACTCTCCATCTCACTCTATAAGCCTGGATTCTCAGTATTACCAAAGCCAGAGGAAGACAGAGTAAGAAAGGAAAATAATAGGCCAATCTTAGGTCGAGCACCAATAGCCAACTGAGTCCAGTACCATAATTGGTGGTCGATTTGACATTACACTAAGAGTTGTGATTCAGCACATGAAGAAATTAAAGAAGAAAAATTATCTTCACCTCAGGAAAGAAAGAAAAAGCATTTCATGTAATCAAGTGTCCATTTATGATACAGCTCTTAATGTAGACATCGAAGAAAATTTCTTTAACCTCATTTTCAAAAATAGAAAAATAATCTATGGAAGACATAACACTTAAATGAAAAAACCTAAAGACATTGTGTCTGAAATTGGGAAGTGTGGTCACCCCTCGGGCTGAAGTGTGGTTTGCTGGCCTGGCAGGGGAGCGGCCGTGGTAGGCCTAATTCCGCTGCCCCCATAATAGGGTGGTTGGTCGGACTCACCGCCACCCCTGAAGGAAGCTCGGCATGGGCGCAGAGTGCCCTCGGGTCTCCCCTTCTCGGCAGCCATGCTTCCGCGGCCGCCCCTCCTCCCAGATGGCGCCACCCGATGCCTTGTGGGGCGGCACCCTTCTTCCTTCTCCCTGCGCAGGCGCAGGGCAGAAAATTCCAGTCTGCCCTTTTCCCCTCCCCCGACAGCAGCAACAGCCAGGTGTGGGCGGAAAAATCCAGCCCGCCCTTTTCCCCTCCCCCGACAGCAGCAACAGCCAGGTGTGGGCGGAAAAATCCAGCCCGCCCTTTTCCCTTCCCCCGACAGCAGCAACAGCCAGGCGTGGGCGGGAAACTCAAGTCTGCCCTCCACCCCAGCAACAGCAGCCACCAATCCCTAAACCCTGCCCCTTCCCCCAGCAACAGCGACAGCCAATCCCTAACCACCACCCCTCCCCCGTCCAGTACCGCCCACTGACCTTTCGCCGGCAACCAATCAGAACAGGGCGTGGCTTCGACCAATCAGCCTTCCCCAGCCCCTATAAAACTGTTGCCTCTCCCTCAGTAAGGTGGACTTGCGTGTTTACCTTGTTTCCGCGGTAGTTCTTCTGCCGTGCACCCTCCAGTCCTGAGAGCCCCCGACAAGGGCCTGGCCTCCCTTGTCCCCAGTTCGTCGCCTGCTTCTCCAGGCTTCGTCGCCTGCTTCTCCGGGCGACCCCTTCGTCGCCGGCTTTGCCGGGCGACCCCGTCAGCCGAACCGCGCAATCCCTTGTGAGACCGATCCCTCGTCTGCTGCCGGACCGACCCCTCGTCCCAAGCGGGACCGACCCCTCGTCCCAAGCGGGACCGACCCCTCGTCCAGAGCTGGACCAACCCCTCGTCCGCAGCCAGACCCCACCTCTACCGACCGAGCAAGCCGCCGCAGGGAAGTCATGGAGTGCACCAGGAATCATCACTTCTACTCAGTAATTGTTAGAGGTCTGCAATAATTAACAAGCTGTAGCTCAGTTTCCCCTGATATACACTGGGAAAAGGCAAGTCCCTTCCCCTATGTCTGAGGGCATGGCACTTTCCCACAGGTTAAAAGATACACCCATAGAGATAGGAGTAAAGGGAGATGGAGATCTTCACCATCTGCATATCAGAGGGAGATGGAGATCTTTACTACATCTACCTGCATATCAGAAGAGACAGAAACCTTCACTATTTACATATTGAAAGGAGATTAAACCCTTTAATCCCTACAGATCAAAAGAAACATCTGCTCTTGCAGTATTCCAAGAAACCATAAACTCCCTAAACCACTATTTTCTAGTCATTATCACAGAAAATTTTCACCTCTAGGGCTTCCTATTGGTCCCTGTACCCCACTAGGACCCTCGGCCCCCCTCCCACTAACTATCATTTCCCTGCCTAGGAAAATTCTGTATAAATTCAAATCTCCCCCTTCCAGGAGTGGGCTGAAGTCTCTCTTTAGACCCCCTCCATTGGGAAAGCTTCTCAATAAATTCTTTCTCTGCCTGTGGTCATATTGGTCTCCGTGTCCCAGTGTATGCTTTTTCTCCAACAGTAATATCCTGGAGGTCCTAAGCACTTGCAATAAAACCAGACAAAAGGATGGCAAATATGTTTTTTAAAATTATTTTATTTCTTCCCACTCCTTCATTGTTTGCATCCACTGTATCTGTTTGTTTTCCTCGTTTCTGTAGGAGGCACAGGAGAACCGAACCAGGGACCTCCCATGTGGTAGGCAGGAGCTCAATTGCTCAAGCCATATCCACTTCCTTAAAAAAGTTATGATAATTAGAATGGAAGAAACATAACTGTCAATTTGTTTTACAGCTTGTAAGATTGTACAAAGATCAACTAAAGAAATCTAAAATTAAATTCATATAATTAGTAAAAGACAACACATTTCTCTGGCAGCTATAAATTTGGATTCAATAAAGACAAATCTAGAAAGCACAGAAAATTAAATATTAAACTAATATTTCCATAACAAGAAAATACCACAAAACAAATATGACATGCTTTAATATATAAAAACTGCAAACTCAATGTATTAATCAGGGTTCTCTAGGGAAACGGAATCAACGAGGGATATCTGTTGGTAGTAAGAGATATATCAGAGTATCTCATGCAGCTGTGGGGATGCACAAGTCCAGGTTCCACAGGCAGGCTGCAACCAGGAGCTCCAATGAAAGACCAGTGAAGATGCTTAATGAGTTCTGGGAGATGTTGGCTGTCCAAAGATGAGCTGGGAAATTTTCTCTCAAAGCTGAAATCAGTTTCCCTTTTAAGGGATTCAACAGATTGGGTTAAGCATCACTCATTGCTGATGGCAATCTCCCTGATTGGTGTAATTATAACCAGCTATCTATGATTTACCACTGCATTAAAGTCAATGGCAACTAAAGTCCATAAATGCCCTTGTATTACAGTTAGTCCAGTGCTTGCTTGACCAAAAAATTGAGCACAGTTACCTGGCCGAGTTGACACAATAGCCTGACCATCACAGTCCACCCCTTGTCAACTCAGCAACCATACACATTAACTTAAACCATACTTAGTCTCTAAGTAAAAACAATAACAGACATGCATATATATGTATTTCTGCCTAACAGTGTTCAACTTCCTTGCATACCATCGGAAACACATTAATTCCGTACAGGATAGGGTACAAGTTCTTGGGTAATACTCACTCTCAAACTTGACACACTCAAACATTATGACATGAAATGAATACACCTTGTTATATGATAAGGGAAAAGTTTGGGGAAGAAGACAAAGTAATTTGTTTTGTGTACATATACAATTATCATCATAATGAAATAAGGAAGGAAGATTCATGACCAACATAGTCCTCATTTCTGTAATTGTAATGTGGTTGAAGTTCATATTTATCACTACCTTCTTCCACTACCCATTCCAGGTTTCCATTACCCTCAGCAAGCACTTCAGGTGGCCATGGTTCTTCGCCTGGTGGGGTGACCCAAACTTTCATTTCTGAAGATTCTGGGCCATTGTTAGTCCTGCTTGGATTGGGTTGTTGCAACCAAATAACTTTAATCATGGGACATGGCAGTACTAGGAGATGCCCTAGAGGATCTCCTGTATTCCAGGCAAATTCTTCCTTACCCCCATTATGTAGATGCAGTCCTATTTCCCCTTGATAGTCAGGATCAATTACCCCAGCCAATACAGTAATTCCCTTCTTGTTGATTCAAGTATAAGAGGAGCCCAAAGTGGGTAAGTGGCAGTTTTAACTTCCAGTTCAATGGAATCGTGTTCCCTCATGATAGCACTCCTCCTTTTGGGAGGCCAGCAGAGTTTAAGGTTGCAGGGACAGGAAGCAAACATTTTCCTAGTGGGTCACTAGGGGTAATAGTGAGTGGTGCCACTCCCATTTCCACCCCTTGATTCCTGGACCCATGGATCCTGGTTATTGGAGAAACAGCACCATAAAGAAGACACTGGTTTAAAGCATACACAGCCTCCTGGAGAACATTGTCCTAGTGCCCAAGGTATTGCCACCTAGTTGGCACTGTAATTGAGTCTCCAAAAAGCCATTCCACTGTTCTATCAATCCAGCTGCTTCAGGGTGATGGGGAACATGGTAAGACCAGTGAATTCCATGGGTATGTGCCCATTCCCACACATCATTTGCTGTGAAATGGGTTTCTTCATCAGAAGCAATGTTGTGTGGAATGCCATGGCAGTAGGCAAGACATTCAGTAAGTCCACAGATGGTAGTTTTGGAAGAAGCATTGCATGCAGGAAATGTAATCCCTTATCCAGAGTATTTAAAACAAATTGCTGCCCCTTCCATGGTGGAAGTGGTCCCATGTAGTCAACCTCTCACCAGGTTGCAATTCTGGTCACCTCAAGGAATGGTCCCATATCGGGGGCTGAGTGTGGGTCTCTGCTGCTGGCAGATTGGCACTCAGCAGTGGCTGTAGCCAAGTCAGCCTTGGTAAGGGGAAGTCCATGTTGCTGAGCCCATGCATAACCTCCATCCTTACCTCCATGGCCATTTTGTTCATGAGCTCACTGAGCAATGAGAGGAGTGGCTTGGGAAAGAGGCTGAGCATTAGCCACAGAGTGGGTCCTCTTATCCACTTGATTATTAAAATCTTCTTCTGCCGAAGTTGTCCTCTGGTGAGCGTTCATGTGGACACAAAAATTTTCATGATTTTTGCCCACTCAAAAAGGTCAATCCACATACTTCTTTCCCCAACCTCCTTGTCACCAATTTTCCAATCATGTTCCTTCCAGGTCCCTGACCATCCAGCCAAACCATTGGCAACAGCCCATGAACCAGTGTACAAATGCACCCCTGGCCATTTCTTCTTCCCAGCAAAATGAGCAACCAGGTGCACTGCTCAAAGTTCTGCGCACTGGGAGTATTTGCCCTCACCACTGTCCTTCAGGGATGTCCCAGAAAGGGGCTGCAGTGCTGCAGTTGCCCACTTTTGGGTGGTACCTGCATATCATGCAGAACTATCTGTAAACCAGGCCTGAGTTTTCTCTTCCTCAGTCAACTGATTGTAAGGGACTCCCCAAGAGGCCAAAGCTATGAGCTGGGAAAGTAAATGGCGGGAGTGGTGATCATAGGCATTTGGGCTACTTCCTCATGTAACTTACTCATGCCTTCAGGATCTGCTCAAGCCCTATCTCATATATACCACTTCCATTTTATGTTGGAGTGCTGCTGTGCCTGCCCAACTTTATGGTTTAGTGGGTCAGACAATACCCAGCTCATGATAGGCAACTCAGGTCTCATGGTAATTTGATGGCCCATGGTTAAGCATTCAGTCTCTACTAAGGTCCAGTAGCAGACCAAAAGCTGTATCTCAAAAGGGAAGTAGTTATCTGCAGAGGATGGCAGGGCTTTGCTCTAAAATCCTAAGGGTCCACATTGTGATTCTCCTATAGGGGTGTGTCAAAGGCTCCAGACAGCATCTCTATTTGCCATGGAAACTTCCAGCGCCATTGGATCTGCTGGATCATACAGCCCAAGTGGTAGTGAAGCTTGCACAGCAGCCTGGACCTGATGCAGAGCCTCTTCTTGTTTCAGTCCCCAATCAAAAACTAGCAGCTTTTCTGGTCACCTGGTAAATGGGCCAATGGATACAACCAAATGAGGAATGTGTTGTCTCCAAAATACAAAGAGACCAACTAAGCGTTGTGCCTCCTTTTGGTCATAGGAGGAGCCAGATGCAACAGCTTATCCTTCACTTAGAAGGAATATCTCAACATGGCCCACACCACTGGACACATAGAAATTTTGCTGAGGTGGAAGGACCTTTATTTTAGTTGGATTTATTTCCCGTCCTTTCTCATGCAAATGCCTTACTAATGAGTCTAGAGTCTTTGGTACTTCTTGCTCACTAGGTCCTATCAACATGGTGTCATCAATATAATGGATGGTTGTGATGTCCTGTGGGAGGGAGAGATGACCAAGATCCCTGCGGACAATATTATGACATAGGGCTGGAGAGTTGATATACCCCTGAGGTAGGACAGTGAAGGTATACTGCTGGCCTTGCTGGCTGAAAGCAAACTGTTTCTGGTGGTCCTTATTAATAGCAATTGAGAAAAAAAAAAACACTTGCCAAATCAACAGCTGCATACCAGGTACCAGGGGACATTTTTTTTTTTTGTCTGTTCTAAGAATTTTTTTTGGTCTTTATTTTTTTAATATTACATTCAAAAAAATATTAGGTCCCCATATACCCCCCACCCCCTTCACCCCACTCCTCCCCCCATAGCAACAATGTCATCCATCATCATGAGACACTCATTGGATTTGGTGAATACATCTCAGAGCACCACTGCACCTAATGGTCAGTGGTCCACATCACAGCCCACACTCTCCCACGTTCCATCCAACGGGCCATGGGAGGACATACAATGTCCGGTAACTGTCCCTGCAGCATCACTCAGGACAACTCCAAGTCCCGAAAATGCCTCCACATCTCATCTCTTTCTCCCATTCACCACACCCAGCAGCCACCAGGGCCACTTTCTCCACACCAATGCCACATTTTCTTTGGTTACTAACCACTATAGTTCATGAATAGAATATCAGCAAGTCCACTCTAATCCATATTCTATTCCTCCATCCTGTGGACCTTGGAATGGTTGTGTCCCCTCCACATCTATATCAAGAGGGGGCTTATATTGCACATGGATGCTGGATGCAATCCTCCTGCTTTCAGTTGTAGGCACTCTTGGCTCCATGGTGTGGTGGTTGACCTTCTTCAACTCCATGTTAACTGAGTGGAGTAAGTCCAACAAACCAGAGTATAGGAGCTGATGTCTGTTGAGGCTTAGGGCCTGGCTAGCATATGGTCAGTCCAGAGATTCAGATCCCCTGGGCATATTTTAAACCCCAGCACCAACTACAGTTCTGGTAAAAGTAACAGGAGAGGCTTGTGAAAAAAGATCACATCTGAGTCCAGCTCCATCACACAGAAACACAAACTCCAAAGAAGGGCCAACTGACATGGCACTGAACTCCATCTGCCATGACCATAGAACCTGTGGGTCTCTGTAGCTACTTTAGCTGTCTCTGGGACTCTGCTGAGGTTTGCATAAGGGCAACCCCTCTGATAACCTCCTGGCTTTTTTGGAGACTCATAGCCATATAAACTCATTTGTCCTTTCCATTTCCCCCTTACTTTAGGTCAAAAAGCATTTTTAACTCCTGGTATTATATGTAGACTGAGATATTCTGCTGGTCCGAGTTGACCCTTTTATTCAAGGTCATTTTCTAGTTACATCATCAGCTGGTACTTGGTAGTAATCTCTTGGCACCAGGGAGGCTAAGCCCCGGGAGTCATGTCCCACACTGGGGGGAAGGCAACGCATTTACATGCTGAGTTTGGCTTCAAAACTGGCCACATTGAGCAACATGGAGGCTCTCAGGGGGTAACTCTTAGGCACCCTGCCGCTCTAGGCCTTGTTCTTATTTCAAGTGTACAGGCTCACAAGCATAGTCATTAGTGTCAAGGGCTCATTGTTGGACCTTCATTCTTTTTTGGTCATTGCTGTTGCACTTGGGGGATTGTAGCTGTTCCTTTAGGGACTGTAATAGAGCTCCCCTGGTTAGGAACTCAGCACTCCCTCAGTTGTTGTTTTTGATTGTATCCACTATGAAAATATCCAAACAATTTTATGTTCCCTGGATATATACCCTGTAGAACTCCCTGCCAACCATGTGTCCCCTGTCAATAACATCCCATACCAGTATTCCTCCACTGCCATTGCTGAAACTCTCTGTGATCCAAAACTTCCTGAAAAGTGAAGCCCAATATATTGCCAGGTTCCCTTAATAGTAAAATGGAATATAACAATGAGTTTAAAGGTTAGATATAGAATACATATTAATTTGGAAAAATTACAGTAAAAATAAATTGGAGTATCAAAAAATTAAAAAATGCAAAAGCTTTGTTTTTGATGTTTTGCCTTCCATCACTGCAATAAGTGTTGCCCTGTATGCAAATTGGCAAGGCAACTACTTCCATCTTTTCCTCAATGTCTATGTCCTATCTTTTTCTTCTCTTTTTTTAATTATTAAGCTTATCTTCACAAGAGTTTTAGATCACAGTAACTCATATATACAATATACAGTACTCCCACATTTCCAACATAAAACCTTTTCCCTTTCACAGCAATAATCTTTTTACATATTCATACTATATTTACTGGAACTAATGTACAGATGTTGAGACAATAGCTTTCAAACAAGGTAACGTTTGGGTTTACATTGTGGTTTATATTTTAGACTATACAATTTTTTAAATTTTTAGTTGTCTTATGTTTTATATTATGATTTACATTTTAGTCTATCAGCCCCTATATATTTTTGGTGTAATTTTACATGTCTTATTCCATCCTTGCATACTCTTTTGAAAACTTCTATTGCCCACACAGTTACATTGGTTCCATCTATTCAATACCTCTTTCCCCCTCCTCTTAGGACCCACGGTGACAATCAATCTTCATTGCTTGAAGGGCCATGTTCAGAGATACTTGCAACAGTTTTGAGGGCTTGATATGCTCAACTGCCTTAATGCACTGGGAGCCACCATTTCTCTTGAGAGATGCAGTTCCCTCTATTTGATGGCATCAATCCTCACCAGGGCACATGTCGACTTGCTCAAGCAATGATACCACATCTGGGAGAGCAGCTGCAATTGGAGTCACCACCTGGTTAAGTTTATAATAATCTACTGTCATCCTCCAAGATCTGTCTGTTTTCTGTACAGGCCAAATAGGAGAATTAAATGGGGATGTGGTGGGAATCACTGCTCCTGCATCCTTCAAATCCTTGATGGTGGCACTAATTTCTGTAATCCCTTCAGGAATCCAGTATTGCTTTTGGTTCACTATTTTATTAGGTAGGGGCAGTTCTAGTGGCTTCCACTTAGCCTTATCAACCATAATAGCCCTCACTCAGGGATCCAATGTGGGGATTCTGCCAGTTACTGAGTATGTCTATTCCAATTATGCATTCTGGAACTGGGAAAATAACCACAGTATGGGTCCAGGGACCCACTGGGCCAACTGTGAGATGGACCTGAGTTAAAACTCCATTAATCACCTGACCTCCATAAGCCCATACTCTGATTGGTGGGCCACAGTCATGTTTTGGGTCTCCTGGAATTAATGTCACTTCTGAGCCAGTGTTTAATAACCCCGGAAATGTCTGATCATTTCCTTTTCCTCAATGCACAGTTACTCTGATAAAAGACCTTAGATCTCCTTGGGAAGGAAGAATAAGAGTATAAATTTTGGGCAGTTTAACAGGATCCTTCCCCAAGGAGACCTGGCCTTCTCGCTCATGGGGCTCTGGGTCTGTAAACTATATCAAGTCTGGGAAATTGATTATGGGGTCATGGTGCTCTGCATCTGTAATTTGAGTTAGGGTTTCATTTACATGCTCCAGAACACTTCTGTTTATACAGATCCAGAAGAAATTTAGTAGACTGCCCATCTATTTCACTGCTAGGTACCCCATGGTGTATTAGCCAATGCCATAACTCTACATGACTCAGACTATTTTGAGGGCTTTTCTGAATCTGCCTTTCATTGCAGAAGCCACACCCACCTAGACTTTGGTGATTAACTGCTGATAGTTGATTTTTTATCAGACTGACATGCAATCATCCCCATAATGTTTAAAGATTCTAACTCCATCACAGCCCTCCCTACAGTAATATCAGGACTACAGAGAAGAGCAACCACAGAGCTCATCAGGGAAGATGGAGTTAGTCTTACAAATTTATTCCTCACAGTCCTGGTTAAAGGTGTGTCCTCTGGACATTCCTGGGGTGGGTGGGCAGATCTCAAATGGTAAATCCATTCTAGCATTCCAATCTCCCTAAGTCATTGAATTCCCTCTTCTACTGTGTACCAGGGCATATTGAGCATCTCAACCTCAGACATACTAGGTCATCTTTTGGCCCATGTTTCAATCAGCCACCCAAACAAACTGTTAGAGCCCTTTACAACCCCTCAAGTTACAGTGTTGAAACCAGAATTTCTGCTTAGTGGGCCCATATCAATAAATTCAGACTGATTCAACTTTATATTCCTTCCACCATTATCCCACACCCTTAGATCCATTCCCACACACATTCCCCTTATTTCTGTCTATATAAGTTGGAAACTCATGCAGTTCTTTTTGAGTATGTCTTACTTCCTCATGGGTCACATTTTCAGGGCTGGGATGAGGTCCAGACTCCCTGGGGCAGCCAGGAGGCTGTGCAGGGCAGACTTCAGTTTGGCTGGTACCCACCTCAGAACTGGAAGTTGTTTCAGACTCCTTGGGGCAGGCTGGAGGTTAGATGATACAACATTGACAAGGTGTGGCCTGGACAGGGCAGGCCATGGCAGGCTTATCTGGCAAAGTCTCACCAGAATTCAGGGTTTCAATGTCTCCATCAATATAATCATCATTCCGTATGTCTCCATTCCAATTCTTTGGATTCCACTTTTTTCCAATCAATTCCTTCACTTTAACTTCAGAAACCCTGTGGGGTTGATATTTTTGTTTCTTTTGGAACTCCACTACTCAAACAATGAGAGTCTGAAGTTTCCTTCTCAGATATTTCAAGCCTGTGGTTACAGGAAACACGGTTTTCTTTTAGAGCACAATTAGAAACTTTTGCATCATCCATTCAGTGTTTAAGTTTCAAAATCGAAGACTTTAACTCATGTCTTTCTTACCACAGTATCTAGAGTATCTAGGAGAAGCCATCCAATATCATTATACCATTTGACTCCACAAAACTCTGTTAAGGTGCTGAAAACACTCTCACCCAGATCCTTGCTTCTTACAAGCATGGAAGTAGGGGAATCCAGTGATGCTGTTTTGTGGATCTCGATTGCCAACTCGCGCCATGAACTGTTAGCCTCTTCGTTATTGGAAAGTAAGTCATCAGTATCCTTGAGGCCAATTAGAGTGTGAAGACAATTGCAAAGTCCCAGAACCACCTCAGACATCCCATGTTTAAGACTGTGTTCCACAAAAACCACTCCTGGTGTCATACTGTATTAGTTAGGGTTCTCTAGGGAAACAGAATCAACAAGGGATATCTGCTGATTGTAAGAGATATATCAGAGTCTCTCATACAGCCATGGGGATACACAAGTCCAGGTTCCACAGGCAGGCTGAAACTAGGAGCTCTAATGAAAGTCCAATGAAGATTCTTGATGAGTTCTGGGAGATGTTGACTATTCAAAGACAAGCTGGAAAATTCTCTCTCAAAGCTGAAATCAATTCCCCTTTTTAGGGATTCAACTGATTGGGTTAAGCAGCACTCATTGCTGATGGCAATCTCCCTGACTGATATAATTATAACCAGCTATCTATGATTTACCACTGCATTAAAGTCAATAGTGACTAAAGTCCATAAATGCCCTTTTATTACAGTTAGCCCAGTGCTTGCTTGATGAAACAACTGGGTACAATTACCTGGCCAAGCTGACACAATAGCCTAACCATCACCCTCTACAATCTAAATACTATTGTAATGTGTACACTGATCACCAGTAAAACTAATAAATAAAAGAAAGAGAATGATTATCACAAGCATTATTATGGTGGTATTCTTCCAAGGAGAGAAAAGTGCAAAATGGAGGAGGGGAAATGGACTTCTAAATAATGATAATGTTCCTGTTCTCTCTCTCTCTCTTCCTTCCTTCATTCCTTCCAAGTGTTTATAAGTATTTATTGTAAATGTCAATTGCACCTTTTTAAAAATTATTTTTACAATGCCTAGTGTTCATCATGGAATAGATATAAATATAATAAAAATAATGCAGGCTATAATTTTACTTTACCTATAGAATGAACTAGAGAATTATCCTCCAAACACAAATTGTTTGAGGGTCCTTTGATTAGATGACTTGATTAGATCACTATGTCAGTGAGGGGTGACTCAGTTTGAGAGTCCTCCCCCTTGTTGGATATGATATAAATAGAAACACAGGCACAGGAAAAGGAAGCCGCCTTATTTGATCTTGCCATGTGAGAGAGAACTAGAGGATCGATTAAGCACAGAGCCCCAAAAAGGCTGGGTTCCCAGAGCAGTGGAAGAGGAGCTAGGGACCGGATGGCAGAGAACCTGGCAGAGATCACGGAGGCTGTCTTGTTTTGCCAAGTGCCTAGGCAAGAGAATCGACAGTAACTGATTTACTGAGAAAACCCCTCTTTTGGTGCCTCAATTTGGACTTCTCACAGCCTTGGAACGATAAACTTTTACTCCAAATAAATCCCCTTTATAAAAGCCAACCCATTTCTCATACTGTGCATCAGCAGTGTTTTGGCAAACTAAAACAAAGTACTTTGTCAATTCATGAAAATTTATAAACAAAAAAGTATAGTAAAAGTTGTGAAATTATGAAACCAACGTCCATATCATCGTACAGAACTCCCATACATCACCTCATCACCAACAACTTGCATTGATGTGGAACATGTAAAAATTAAAAACTGAAAGAGAATCACAAAAATATTACTACTAACCAGACAATATATTGGGGTATTTGTCCACCAACCCACTCAATTACTAACACCCAGTATTAGTATTAATTATTAGTTATAGTTCATGAGAGAACATTCTCACATTTCTACTCTTAACCACAGACCATCTTCCACCACGATTCTACCAGGGTCTCATGCTTTGCATAATCCATTCAAAGTGGGCACTCAGTGGCTCTAGTTTTCATCCCACTGATGTGCTGTCACTGCCTCTGTCAATTTTAAAATGTTTTCATCACTCCCAAAGGAAAAATTCCATACTCTATTATACGACCCTATTTCTCACCCTTAGAATTGACAGACTTCAATGATTACATTAAAAAACAAGAGCTTAAATCAAATTCCTAACTGCACACCTGGAGGAACTAGAAAAAGAAAGGCAAAGTACTACCAAAGGAAGAATAGGGAAAGAAATGTCAAAGACTAGAGAAGAAATAAAAGGAAATAGAGGAGGGAAAAAAATCTTCTTTAAGAAGATCAACAAAATTCACAAACCCTTAACTAGGTTAAAGAATTAAAAAAGAGAGAAGATTCAAGTGAATAAAATCAGAAATGACAATGGGGGCTTTACCACAGACCGTGCCTAAATAAAAGAGATCATAAGAGGATAATATGAACAACAAATTAGACAACATTGATGAAATGGATAAATTCCCAGAAACACACGAGCAGCTCATACTGACCTTAGAAGAAACAGAAGAACAACAAACCAATCACAATTAAAGAATTTGAAACTGCCACCATTTACCTTCTCAAAATGAAAAGCCCAGGACCAGATGAATCCACAGGAAAATTCTACTAATCATTCAAGAAGATCTAATACCAATCTTGCTCAAACTTTTCCAAAACACTGAACAGGAGGGGATGCTACCACACTTATTGGAAGGAGACAACATCACCCTAATACCAAAGACAAATATGGAAAGTATGAAAAAAGAAAATTATACCTGCAAAACTCTTCAACAAAATAATTCCTAACCATATGCAAAAACACATTAAAATATTTATACACCACTATCGACTGTGTTTTAAACCAGGTGCTAGTCTGGTTCAACACTAGAAAATCAATCACTGTCATATACCACTTGAATACATTGAAGAGTAAATTCACATGATCAACTCAATTGAAGCAGAAAAGGAATTTGAAACAATACAACATCCTTTCTTGATAAAAACATTCCAAAAGATAGGAATGGAAGGAAACGTTCTCAATAAGATGGCGTGCATCTATGATTAAGCCACAGCTAACACTGTATTCAAAGTTGAAAGATTGAAGCCTTTCCTGCGGAGTTTGGAAACAAGAAAGAATGACACTGTTTCTATTAGTATTCAATATTTTGGTAGAAGTTCTAGCTCTAGCAATTAGGTAAGAAAAAGAAAGAAAAGGCACCCAAATAGGAAAGGTAACAGTAAGATTGTCACTATTTGTTGATATGATCTTATACCTAGAAAATCCTGAAAAATCCACAATGAAGCTATTAGAACTAAAAAACTACATCAGGAATGTGTTAGGACACAAGATTTTTACATAAAAAATCAATAGCATTTCTATACACTAGTAAAAGCAAATTGAGGATGAAGTAAAAAAAAATTCCATTTACAATAATGAGTGAGATAACCGAATGTTTAGGAATAAACTTAACCAAAGGCATAAAGGACCGGTGTTCAGAATACTACAAAACATTGCTAAAAGAACACAAATAGGTGAGGGGATGTAGCTCATGTGGTTGAGTACCTGCTTCCCACATATGAGGACCCAGGTTCAAACCCTGGCCACTGTAACTAAAAAAAACAACAACAAAAAACACAAAATAAAAACTTAAATAAATGGAAGGTCATTCTGTATTCATGGATTGGAAGACAAAATATCATTATGATGTCAATTCCACACACAGATGCAACCATTTCCTAGAATTGTAAAAGCCAATTTTCAAATTAGTCTGGAAGGGTAAGGCCCATGATAGCCAAACTATCTGAAAAGGAAGAATGAAGTTGGAGGACTCTCACTTGCAGACTTTAAGCCTTACTACTTAGCTACTGTGTTAAAAGAATGATACTGGCATAAAAAAGAATGACGAATGGAATTGAATTTAGAGTTCAGAAATAGAGACTCACGCCTCTTGTCAAGTGATTTTGACAAGGGTTTAATGTCACTCAGCTGGGTCAGAACAGTCTATTCAACAAATGCTGCTGGGAGAACTGGATATCCATATCTAAAAGTAAGAAAGAGGACACCTATTGCATACCTCATACAAAAGTTAACTCAAAATGGATCAAGGATCTGAATATAACAGCTAGAATCAAAATACTCCTAAAAGAAAATGTAGGGAAACATTTTCAAGACCTTGTGGTAGGTAGTAGCTTCTTAAACCTTACACCCAAAGCATGTGCAATGAAACAAAAAAAAAAGGATAAATGAGACCTCCTTAGAATCAAATACCTTTGTGCTTCAAATGACTTTGTTAAAAAGGTGAAAAGGCAGCCTCCTTAATGGAAGTAAATTAAGGCCTCCCACCTCAATACAAAGTAAGAGAATCATTGCTGAATTAGGCAATAAAGCACTCAAGTCCAGTCAAATGAAACACAGTCTTCTGAGCTGAGAAGGGCCATGTGCCCTAAGGAACGCCGAGGGTCTCCAGCTCCTGTACTGTCCATGTGCCTACTCTGGTGCTGCTTCTTGCTTTGTACCAGTTTTCCTTTTGCCACTCGACGAGGTCTGATGTTGGAGTAGTAAAGTTTTTTCTCCTGACAGTGTTCAGGGCTGTCAATGAAAACTAGACGTTGTAAACCTGAAACAGTATTTAAAAAGAATAAAAAATAATGCAAAAAGACAAAAAAATGGACTATTATCTCTAACAAATAACTTCAAGAAAGATGTTGGAGTTAGAGAGGAACAAAGTTGGGTATGTGCACCTGAGTCCTGATGCCTTCACTGCCCACCTGCTTTAATTTTTCAAGATTCTGGGCCCTCATGAATGTTTCAGAACAGTGTTCATCAGAAATGCTTATTTTTATTCTTTCCTGGATCCAAAACCAGAAAAAACTTAAAATGTGGATATTCCAAACTGGCATACGAGGCTGCTGAGATGTCTTGAAACAAGAAAACTTGGGGTTATTCTTGTAATTGCTTAAAATCTCACTAATGTTCAACAATTTTCCTTATTCCTGCATTTCATAATGGAATGGACTCTGAAATGTAGAATTTTGATTGGCAAAATTTCATTTCCCTTATATATACTGCATCAAGTATATATACACACGGTAAAGAGGTTCTCTTATTACATGTCTTCTCCACATTTCTTGTGGTTAAAAACACCTCTTACCCACCACACACATAGATAATCTCGAGCAGAAATGAGTAAGTGCAATGGCATTAGGGTGTTGGAAGTTCTTTCCCCTCAATTCCCTAGGTTTTAAAATTTTGAGTAAAATATGCACTCTTTTAGATAACACTTCCTGGAAGACCTCAGTGGAAAAAAAAAAAAAGACAGTGATAAGGAAAAAAAAAGAGCTGTGGAGCTTTTGTTTGTGGAGTTATGAAATTATTCTAAAATGTTTTGTTGTGATTACATTAAAAGTCATTGGTTATACACTTTGGATAGAGCGTATGGTATATGAATGTATCTCAATAAAACTGCTTAATAAATAAAAAAGTAATTGTTTAAGAATAGGCAGAATTAGGAGCTAAGTACAGCAGGGGAAGGATAGAGAGAAGAGTGAAGAATTTTTTTGTTAGTTATTAAGTTTGTTTTTATTATTTTAATTATTATTGAAATAATGAAAATGCTCTAACGATGATTGAGGTGATGAAAGCTCAAGTAAATGATTATAGCAAATACAATTGATCGTACAGTTTGGATGAATTTTATGCGTTATTACTATATATCAATAAAATTGATTTGTTTTTTTTTTTAAAGAACAAATCTATATGTGCCCTTCTTCACTGGATTAGCAAAAAGGAGTTACACCTTCTAGGGATAGATCCACTCTTGGGGATTGGATGCAAATGTTAAGGGAAGGCAAGGAAGCACACAGTAAAACAGCGCCGGACACGCCGGGACCCGGGATTGAACCAGGGACCTTTAGATCTTCAGTCTAACGCTCTCCCAACTGAGCTATCCCGGCCCCGGGAAAAGTTGTTTTTCCGACGTTCTTCCAAGAGAGATTAAGAAGTTTTAGCGACGCTCCAGGTTCTTTCACAGTCGATCTTATCTTTAAATTTCACCTCCTCACTCACCTGGGAACACACGGGCTCCGGGGCCGCCCAGGTATGAAAACGCGATCCAGTTTTCAAGTGGACGCGCTGACAGAGGGAGAGGGAGGAAAAGGGGCGGATCACGCCAAACAGGAGGAAGCTTTTCTGCCTGTTCGCCCCCGGAATTGCAAAACCCGAACATAGCTCAGGAAACTAAGGGAAATCAAAATGACCTAGCGAGCTGCTTCTCTTTTCTTCCGGCCCTTCTTTTTCTGTCTTGGTCTTTAGTGACACAGAGAAAAGGAAAACAAGGTTAAGAAAAGAATTCGTTTTCCCGACAGGTTCAGACCCCTCAGCACTCCACGCTAATACCACAAGGCAAGAGGTGCAAGAAATAGGTAATCTTTATAGTGAGAAAGCCTTGCGTTAGGGCGAGAGGAGGCGGGGGTGTATCTCCGCGGTAGAGCGCGCGCTTTGCACGCACGAGGTCCCGGGCTCGGTCTCCGGCACCTCCAAAATTGTTCTTTCCTCAGCTTTTAAAATGACACTTTAGAATTTAATCTAATTTACGCACGCATAAAGGTGGTTTCTTAAATATTATCTGATTTCTATTCTGTAACCATAGAAGAGGCCGGCAAGAATAAAGAGGAGAAAAGAAGACTTTTCAACGGGAGAGTCGTGCCCGTTAGCGCGCGGTCCACCTGGGCCCCCATTTTACACTGTTATGAAAGAGAAGCAAGACAGAGAGAAGAGGAAAAGATCAGCGCCCTCTGACAGTTTCCCTTCGTTCTTATTTTTTTTCCGGGCAGAGGAGACACAGGGTCCACCACGGGTCTCCCCCGCTGACCGCGCAGAGAGCGCCGCCGGGAGTCCTGTCCACTGAGGAGACACTGGGGGCTGCGAACCCGGAGCCTTTCTAGGCGAGTGAGTGTCAGGAGGTGGAAAAGGAAATAAAGCCTGGCGGGGTTCGAGGCCCTCCACACCCGACAGTGAGGAATGAACGCGAATCCTACATTCCCAACTGATATTCGTAATATTCACTTCACTGCACTTTCTCACTCTTCCATTTTCCCCTTTGCTTTAACTCTAAACAGCACCAGGGACTCTCAGTTAACATTCAACAGAGGCCCCGGGTGAAGCGGGAAATGTTTTTCCACTATAAACGGAAAATGGATGAAAAGCCGCTTTTTCTGTTTTTTTTTTTCCCCCAGGGTCAACCAGATCACATCTGCACTGCATGACCAGAAAACACCCAGGATTTTCTAGTCCTCTGATGCACCTTTTCAGGATTTCCAAGGCTTGGTGATTTGTAAGCTGAAGTTACCTGTGTTATCTATTTCTTGTTGAATCAACATGTCTTTGAGAGGGAACAGAATGGGGTTTGCTCCCCATTGGCCTGTCTCACTGGGGTGTCTTTACTTTTTGATGCTCTTTTCCAAGGAAAATGCCCGCCGCCGGCGCTCAGGAGGGAGACTTGTCCATTCTCTGTGTCTTGTCGGTGGCACCGGCAATCTGTGTCTCTTGATGTTGCGTCATCTTGCTGCATCAGCTCTCCATGTGTGGGACGCCACTCCTGGTTGTGCTCCACCCCCCCACCCCCCCTTGCAGAGCGCACTAATTGCCCGTGGGACACCTATGCAAGGCATAGCACAGCACTCTTTGAGCGCAGCAGCATTGCGCTCAGGCCAACTCACCACATGGGCCAGGAGGCCCTGGTACTGAACCGGACCTCCCACATGGTAGGCGTAGGCTCTACTCCTTGGGCCACATTCGCTTCTCCCTTCTGTATTTTTAAATGTAGCATTTTGTGTGATCTATGTTCCTTTTTGAAATAAATAAAACATTTTATAAAAAGAGTATATTGAGGAGGAAAAAAGCGTGCTACTGCCCGGAATAGGGGTGAGCCCTGAACCCACAGATTAAAAGTCTGATGCTCTATCAGCTGAGCTAGCCAGCCTGAGAATATTTGCTTTCATGGAGTATTTAATAAAGGTGATTAAGCCCGTTTATTCTTTTTATTCCGTTTTGAGTTCCAAGGCAACCTATTAAAATCAGTTACTTGCAAATTTATTTCACATAACTAAGTAAAAAAAAAAAGCAGCTAGTGAATTCCACTCTGCATGCACCAACCTGCTCCCAACACAAACACCCCCGTGGGTTGGGTGAATCTGCCTTCCCTGTAGCTCTTCCAAAAACCACCCATACTCGCTGCTCCTGCCCCTTAAAGAAAAACCAAACTACATGCATTCTAAAACGCTCTTAAATCCAGCAGTGTGTGTAAAAGGAATAGGTCTTCCTATGGGACTAAATTTTGACCAACTTACCTTAAAACATATGTGACTCCAACATTTCTTATACCTGGAGGATGCAAAAAAAAAAAGATGCAAATCTTCCAAATCTTAATTAAAGTCCCATGACCCCTATTCCTGAAAGCCCTAGATTGCTTTATCCTTCACAGCTGCATCAGTAGAAAGTAACAACTGTGGACAGAAAGCCACCATGCTCTATCCACACATGACAGCTCGCCCCAAAGTCTGGTCCAGAGAAGATGACTAATGGACACTTCCATTCTCCACCTGGAGAGTCCAAGATACAAGGTTCTTTTGCAACTTCAAAATCTCTTTTCAGTGACACTTCCTTTGGAATCATGTCAATGGTTTTTATAGCCAAATGTGAAAACCAGATTAACAAATATAGAAGAAAATACCTTAAACTTGAATATAATTAGAAAAAGAAAAACTAACTCCATTTCCACACTGAATAGAAAAAAGAATTAATCCAAGTAAACGTGTTTCACACTACTTTGAACTTATATCAACATTATAGAAACAAAAGAAGTACACACAAATCTTGAATTCTATTTAGTATGTTTTTTATAGTGGTATGAGTGTAGCAGTGGTAATATTATTTTTGTGTTTTTAAGGATTGAGCACATGAGGAAATACATGGTTTTGTTGGAAGCCATTGTTCTCGCTATGAAAAAAATGAGGGAAAACGGACTTTGGCCCAGTGGTTAGGGCGACCGTCTACCATATGGGAGGTCTGTGGTTCAAACCCCGGGCCTCCTTGACCCGTGTGGAGCTGACCATGCGCAGTGCTGATGCGCGTGCCGTGCCACGCAAGGGTGTCCCCCGCGTAGGGGAGCCCCACGCGCAAGGAGTGCGCCTGTGAGGAAAGCCGCCCAGCGTGAAAAGAAAGTGCAGCCTGCCCAGGAATGGCGCCGCCCACACTTCCCGTGCCGCTGATGACAACAGAAGCGGACAAAGCAACAAGACGCAGCAAATAGACACCAAGAACAGACAACCAGGGGAGGGGGGGAATTAAATAAATAAATAAATCTTGGGGGGGGGGGAGTAGAAACTGTGTTAAAAAAAAAAAGAAAAAAGAAAAAAATGATACACAAAACCTGAATAGGAGAGCAGTCTTAATTATGTCTGCTGAAAGAGACTAGAAACAAAACATCCTATAGTAATGAGCAGCACCAGCCCCATTTCCATGCCTGGGTTTCTTTTTTTTTTTTTTAATTAATTTATTTATTTTTAAAAATTACATTAAAAAAAATATGAGGTCCCATTTAACCCCACCGCCCCCACCCCCCACTCCTCCCACAGCAACACTTGCTCCCATTATCGTGACACATCCATTGCACCTGGTAAGAACATCTCTGAGCATCACTGCACCCCATAGTCAATGATCCACATCATAGCCCACACTCTCCCACATTCCATCCAGTGGGCCCTGGGGGGATCTACAATGTCCTGTAATTGTCCGTGAAACATCACCCAGGACAACTCCAAGTCCCGAAACCAGCTCCACCTCTCATCTCTTCCTCCCACTCCCCAAACCCAGCAGCCACCATGGCTACCCTTCCCACACCCATTCCACATTTTCTCTGTGGACATTGGATTAGTTGTGTCCATTCCACATCTATGACAAGTGGGGGCTTAGATTCCATATGGATACTGGATGCACTCCTCCTGCTTTCAGTTGTAGACACTCTAGGCTCCATGGTGTGGTGGTTGACCTTCTTCAACTCCATGTTAGCTGAGTGGGGTAAGTCCAATAAATCAAAGTGTAGGAGCTGAAGTCTGTTGAGGCTCTGGGCCTGGGTGTCATATTATCAGTCCAGAGATTCAAATCCCCTAAATATATCTTAAACTCCAGCACCTATTACAATTCCTATAAAGTAGCATGGAAGTCTTATGAAAAGAGGTCCCCTCTGAGTCCAATTCCATCACGCAGAAACACAGGCTCCAAAGAAGGGCCATCTGCCATGGCAGTGAACCCCATCTGCCATGACCATAGAACCCGTGGGTCTCTTTATCCCTCAAAAGAACCAATACCTGGGGTTTTATCTACTTTGTCTGTCTCGCAGACTCTGCTCAGTTGTGCATAAGGGCATTCCTTCTGACAACCTCCAGACTCTTTTTTAGAGACTCACAGCCTTATAATCTCATTTCTCCTTTCCATTTCCCCCTTACATTAGGTCAATCAGCATTTTGAAGTCATGTTATTATATGTAGACAGGAATATTCTGCTGATCCGTATTGAACCTTTAATTCAAGGTCATTTTCTGGTTGTATCTTCAGCTGGTATGTAGTAGTGGTCCCTCGGTGCCAGGGAGGCTCATCCCCGGGTGTCATGTCCCTCGCTGGGGGGAATGGAGTGCATCTACATGATGAATTTGGCTGTGAGAGTGGCCACATTTGAGTAACATGAAGGCTGTCAGGAGGAAACTCGCCTGGGTTTCTTAATACCAGTTCCCTCCTAAAAGGAACCAAGGCTTCTGGGAGAATTTGCTGATACTAGAAGGGCTGGGGAAGGCAATATACAAAATGAGCCTAGGCCATCTTTCTGGGCTAGAAAATAAATAAGTGTTCAAAGGTGGTAGCATTCTTAAAAGACACAGAATCTACTAGGGAAATCTTGAAAATTTTGAACATTGAAATGAACAATCAACAAAAAAGGAATAGAACCCTTGGAATCAGAGACTACTTGAGATCATACTAAAAAAAAAAGAAACAAAGAAAGAGGGATAGAAGAAAAGAAAGAAGGAAGAAAAGGAGGAAGAAAGAAAGGAAAGAAGAAAGGAAGAAAAGAAGGAAAGAAAGAAGGATAGAAGCCCTAAACCCTTCGTTCTAAAGGAAAGTTATTAGTTTATACCAAAGAAATAAATGGAGATTATTTTCTGTTTCCATATATTGAAAATAATTTAATACAGTCATTGTTTACTTCAAAGAAGTTTAAAAACCATAGCCATGCACATTATTGTCCATTTATTTGAAGACATGCATCAGCTATTTGCTATGGGTCAGTCATTGGTTTAATCAATTGATCTAAGATATGCAAGAAGTTGTTTCTTTTTTTTTTTTTTTTTGCATTTGTTTGTAGCAGTTTTATTTCTAATAGTCAAAACCTGGAATCAGTCAAACTATCACAATAGGTGAATGTTTAAGCAAATCGTGGTACATACATGCCCTGGACAACTATTTTGCAATAAAAAGAAACAACATATTGATGCATACAACAAATTGGACAAATCTCAAGGGCATTACCCTGAATGAAAAAAGTCAATCTGAATAGGTCACATACTATGTAATTCCATTTGTATAACATTCTCAAAATGACAAAATTATGGAGATGAACAGATTAGTGGTTGTCAGGGATTGGGGATGGTGAAGAGGATGGTGTGTGGGGAGGTTGTATGAAGTGTGATGGTGGGATTCAAATTTGTTACTTTTTTTTTTCACATCAGATGAGTAATGTGCTGAAGAAGTGTTTCTGAGATCAAGGAATTGGAACTGATGAAGATCCAAAGGTAAATCTATCAAAAATGAGAAAATTACCTGGTAACCAATTCTCTGTATTCTGATCAGTTATAGCATAAAGTTATTTCTCAGGATATGAGATTGAGTGAAACAAGACATCTGGAAGTAGGAGATACTTTTCATTATGGCCAGGTTCATTTCTAGGTGATTTTACATTTACTAAGGTCATATTTCCAGGGTTTTACTTGTTGGTTGTTGGTGGGGAAGGCAGGGCATGGTGTAGAAAATCATGGAGGAATTATCTACCTAAAAATAATGCTTGAAGACACGGGTGTGGACAAGAAGGTCAAGGAAGACTGTGGCAAATGGTCTAGAGCATAGGAAAAAGAAACTGTAGAGAGGGGAAGACATGAAAGAATATTGCATCCTGGGCCTTCCATAGAAGTGGCTCAAAAATAAAAAAAAAAAAGGCATTCCCACAGGTGAGAGGATCTGGGAGAGGACTGGTCAGTCTAGGAGAAGGAACAGCATCAAATCGTCTAGAAGTTAGTTTCCCTTCCTTCAATACAGGTGTGGACATGGATCTAGGTGGGGGATTATGGAAAGAGGGGATTTAACAGAAGAGATTTTCTGCCTTATTAGGCTTTCAAAGATCCACTGAAAAATTTTGATACCTTACCTGGGGGCTGTAGCTCAATGGCAGAGTACATGCTTTGCATGTCTGAGGCTGGGTACAATTCCCTGCACATCAACACACATTATTTTTCCTAGCCGCAATACATTTACTGCTCGTAGCTTTTGTAACAGGCAAACAACAGCTTCTTTCATTCATTCCCTCACTGTTTCCTCCTCCCTGGCAAAGTGAACACAAGATCCAGTGGGTTGTCACCATAAAGTGTGGTTGTAAAAAATAAGGAAAATATGAGTGGAAAGCTATTAACAACCAGAGTATTCAGCATTTTCACCTGGGCTACCATTTTCAGTATGACTGAAGGGAAAGGAAGACAGAAATGAGGAATGAAAACAAGAAGCCCATGGAAGGAAAACGTACCACCCTCTTCTGATCCCCTTCTCTCTTCCTTGTTGTCTTTCTCCATTTTCATCTACACAAATGTCATTGCAGAATTTAGCTCCTGGATCAGGTATCACACCATCGATGGTCATCCTTTTCAGTTCCTCAGGCAGGTGTCACGTGGTTGAACCATGCCACTTCTTTTTATTTTAGAGCGTATTACTTCTAAGTAATGATTTCCAGAGGTATAGCTGAGGTGCTCCTGAGGCTCTGGAGATAGCTAGACAAGATTGGCAGGGCAGACAATTCCAGAAATTCTGAATGCTGTCAGTGGGCCTTATCTTGGAATGTGTGATAACCTACCCCCGAAAGTATCAGATTTAACCTCATTTATAATTTTCTTACACATGGTTCTTATACCCCCTTAATTTGAACCTATAATTAGCATTATACCCATTAAGTGTGTGTCCCAGAGACTTAAATCTTCCAGCTGTTCTTGTGCTGGTTGAGCCTTGAATCTCAGCAGATTGCAACCAACGGCTACCCTCTAGTTAATCAGACTCACCCAGTACAACTAACAAAAGGATGATGATGAACAGTACTCAAACCAAGAAACTGAGTATCTGCAACTGCAAGCAAAACAGTCCCATCCGTCTGTTCCATGAGATCTATCCCTTCTCAATTGGAAGCAAAGTGGGCATCACCATCCCCAAATCCTCAAGACTGGGGAATGAACAAACATAAGAGTGGAATGCAACTATGAACTAAAATAGACTTATTATTCTAGTAATGGAAGAACTTGTAACATTGATAGAAAGGCAGGGTCACAGAGGTTCTGAGGGAAGGGAGAGGGAAGAATAGGTATAACATAGGGCATTTTTGGGACCCTGGAATTATTTTGCATGACATTTCAAGGATGGTATGGATACAAGACATTATACATTTTGTCAAAACCTATAAAATTGTGCAGTGCAAAATGTAAACCAAATGTTTACATTATACTATAGGCCATGTATAGTAGCAATGCTTCAAATTGTGTTCATCAATTGTAACAAATGTACCACATTAATGAAAGATATTGATAGTGGGGAAATGTGTGGGAGGGATATATGAGAATCCCAATCGCCTATATATATATAGAATTATATTTTTAAGGAGGTACCAGGGAACAACCCCAGGACTTCAAACCTGGAAAGCTGGTGCTCATCCACTTGAGTTACATGTGCTCCTCTCCCATATATTTTTGATGTAGCATTTATGTACTTTAAAACTTCTTAAAAATAATATAAATGCAAAGAAGCAGGAAAAAAGGAAAATGAAATTCTGGAGACTATGCAGAGAAATAAGAACAGCCATTCATTGCTAATGGCAATGTAAATGCTTCAAACCAAAGTGAGATTTTAATAATAGGGTCAAACACGAGAATTCTGTATTTTACGCAACTATTCTGAAAATTCTCAACCTCTCTAATAAAAAAAATCGGCATGAGGAAATTTTGGGCGCGATGTATCTGTTCACTACCTTTGCTGTGGCCACAGTTGCACGAGTGTAAACATGTGCCAAACATGCACATGCTTAAATACGTGCAGCTTCCTGCGTGTCAACTGTGGCTCAATAAAACTGTTGAAAAGGTGCATTATCTGAAAGAACAGCATTCTGCTGTTCAAAAAAATTGTTCGTGGGCTTTCCCTGTTTTCTGTCTTGTGGAAGAGCTTGTGTCTGTTTTAATTTATTTATTCTTTGAACGTTTTGAAGAAGTCTGCAGGCAGGGATGGGGCATAGCGTTTTCTCGGTGGGAGGATTTTTGACAATGAGCTCCATTTATTTCCAGCTGAAGACGCTCACATGTGCTCTTCCTCCTTGGATCTGACGTGCTAAGTAAGGGATAGTGCTCTAGCGTTCTGTCCATTCCGTCCCCCTATTCACGCGTTTGTCCAAATTCCTTCCCCTTCTGCAGAAGCCGCCCCGCCGTCGTCCAGGCTTTCCGGGCTCGCCCTTCGGGGGCTCAGGTCTCAGTTTACCCTCGTTCCTCAATGTCAGTTCCTGATGCTGCGTCACCGCGACGTGCGGGAGAACCCCGCGGCGCTGTCCGCGAAGGGCCTAGAGAGACCGCGCAGCGCCCGGGGCGCCCCTAAGCAGGGGCGGGTTTTGTTGGGGTTCTCTCTCTCCAGCCCTTCTAAACTGGGGGGACTTTTCCTCTTGAAAGGGGCGACACTTATACTGAGTTCTGAAAGGCCAGTATCTCCCATACAGCCCTCTGGCGTGCGTGTATTTGAGGGGCACATAGTCAATTTGGCCGCCGAGTCACGGAGCGCACGCTCTGCGCCAAGGGAGGCGGGGACCCCGCGACCAGAAGTTGACTTTTCCTGCTCGCTGGGGCGCTCGCCTGGCCGGGAGGCTCCTTTCCAACCTGCCAGATGCCATCTTTTCTCGAAGCCTGTAACTTCGGTTTGGGAGTTTGGAGGGTGGGGCCGTGGTGCAGGAAGGAGGCTGGAGACCGGGACAGGAGCGTGTGTGTTGAAAACTGCTGCTCGCCATGAGGACTTGGAAGTCAGACGCCTTCTCTGTTAGGCCACGTGGTCTCATAAGAACAACACTATTTCGTCAAAACTTTTTTTTCTTTCATAATTGAGATTTTATTGGTTGTCTTCAAGATCAGCACAGACTTATGAAGAATTCATATACATCTTAATGTATGTGCTGAAAACTTAAAGAACTATGTAGTCGTTTTTCTAACATTATTCCAGGACTTTCCAGCTTAAAAATTGAAGGCACATTTTCCTTCAGAGGATACCAAGTACTAATATCTTCAAATATTGATAAACAGTTACTTCTTTAAGGCCCATTGATTCACAATTTAATGCCATAAACGGTACTTACTCAGATTTCCAATCTTCTATAGGACATAAGAAATTTATTAGAAAAACTGGACGACCACGACCAGGAGGTTACAGAGCTCTGACGGGGAGAGCCAAGGTCAGTGTCTGTTTTAAGAGACACATGTACTAAAAACATGGGAACAGGAGTAATTTAAAATGCTCAACACATATTAAATGCATGACTGTGATTCCAAGTCACATTTAATGTGTGTTGTATCACAGGTTATAAAAACTGCCCCCCCCAGTGCAATGTTGACCCCTAAGAGAGTCAAATCCTCCCATAATTCAAAATCCCACTATTTTCAAGTTGTGCCAAAACACAACCAGCAACTGATTTTCTCTCCTAAAAAAATGCTTACACTGTAAAAAAGTGGGATGGGCTGGGATTCCAATGGCTTTCCTAAAAATGTTGCTTCTAGAGCTATTAAAAAACTTGCATTTACAAAATAGCTGATTCCGTATTCCTCTGGATTGTACAGAAGGGAGCCTCAGGGACCATGCTAAGACGTGGTACAGGGTATGAACCAGACTTGGCTTCTGCCTCTCCTGCTTCATGAGAGACTGGACTGTCCTCATTTTCAGTTTCTCCATTTTCTGCAGGTAATTCTTTAGTTTCTTGGCTAGCCAATTCAGCTTGTTTTCCCTTTGCTCCCCTTTTTCCTTCTGGTTTTACTTTTTTTGTCTGAAGTTTAATCCTTTCCTGCTGCCTTTTTTTGGCTTTGCTTTGCAAAGCAGGTGGCCTTGTCCACCCTCTCTTGGGCTCCTCCTTTTAGCCACTTGGCCCAGTTCACCTCCTCTGGGCGGGGCTCAGCTCCTGTAGGCATCGTGGCAGTGCTGCAGGATGTGGTGTGTTGAGAGCCTCTTGAAGCCGGACTGCTGGGACCAACTGTAAAAACTTTTTCTTCTTTTTTTTTTTTAGATTTATTTATTTATTTAATTTCCCCCCCTCCCCTGGTTGTCTGCTCTTGGTGTCCACCCGCTGCGCCTTGTTTCCTTGTCCGCCTCTGTTGTCGTCAGCTGCACGGGAAGTGTGGGCGGCGCCATTCCTGGGCAGGCTGCCCCCTCCTTTCACGCTGGGCGGCCCTCCCCACGGGCGCACTCCCTGCGCGTGGGGCTCCCCCACGCGGGGGACACCCCTGCGCAGCAGGGCACTCCCCGCGCGCATCAGCGCTGCGCATGGCCAGCTCCACAGGGGTCAAGGAGGCCCGGGGTCCGAACCGCGGACCTCCCATATGGCAGACGGACGCCCCAACCACCGGGCCAAAGTCCGCCTCCCTGTAAAAACTTCTTTACTGTGAGTTTATGGGCTGAGGGTCTGGATTATTTATTTCCTGCACCTTAAGAAAAGAATTACATACTGTTGCCTTAAATTTCATCACTAAGATGGTGTAATTAACAGAAGAACCAAGGCACTTTAGTGTAACACGCTGTAACAGGCTGACCCAAAATGCCAATCCCCGTTATCACCAGTTCTCATACCCCAAACTCAGCCCCACATTTCCTACTTGAACAGCATTTTACCCTGCTCTCCATAAACCCCTGAAGAACCAAAGCTAAACTGAGACTTAAAAGTGAAAAGGTTAGACAGAAAAAGAGCAGAAAGAAGAGTATTTCCAAAAGATGGATCAAAACATGCAATGGTGTGAAGGATTTTGCCCAAATTATTAAAAACTTTAAATGAAATAGTGAATTCTTCAGAGATATTATGTATGTAACTTAACTCAAGTAGAAACAGCAAATATGGATGTTTTTGGCCTCCAGGAAGGGCCAGACGCCCTCACTGGTTCCTAATGGAAGCCATGGTGCCCAGACGGTCTCTTCTCTTCACCTCAGTCGATTCCCCTTTATGTCCAGAGGCTCTCATTTCTGACTTTGTCTTCATTATGAGGCAACCAGAGTTTGTAGCCCTGATTAAAGAGGAATGTGTGATCCTTTTCTTCTACCCCTTTATGGGCTAATGCTACCAGCTTAGAGCAGCACAAGTGTAAAATGTTCAAGCAGGAAATGTGGGGTTCAGTGTAGGAGAATTGGAGAAAATAAAAGTCAAATAAATTGAATAAATAGTAAAAAATTGTCCCGTAGAGAAACCTCTAAGACTAACTATGTTCCCTTGGAAATTCAGCAAAACATCCCAGGAAGTTTAAATTCTTGCAGGATCCCTGCGGTGCCAAACAGGTTCTGTGCGGTTCCGAGGAGGGTGGGTGAGAGTGTG
Source organism: Dasypus novemcinctus (assembly GCF_030445035.2). Classification (NCBI taxonomy): domain Eukaryota; kingdom Metazoa; phylum Chordata; class Mammalia; order Cingulata; family Dasypodidae; genus Dasypus; species Dasypus novemcinctus. The sequence goes on along the minus strand of NC_080694.1, from coordinate 68,659,397 downwards.
AAGAAATGAAAGAAAAAAATAGCAGGAAGCATGTGGACCATGAGGAGCTGCAGGAGCTTGCAGCTCCCTCAGGCACCCAGCTTAATCATGCACTTCATTTTATACCTTAAGTGACATAAGCATTCAGCAGTTATCATGGGAAGCTCTTGTTTCTAGGTCACTACAAATACAATAGTTGTTCTTCTTTACATTAGCCCTCTGACAACACAGTTTTCCTGGAATTCTGTCCATACTTAATATATTTTGTTCAGCACACAACCTTGCCCAGAGGCTCCTTCTTCTTTATCTACATTGTTCCTGTGAACCTTGGAGCCTGCTTTGCAGGGCTCCCCACAAATTTCAATAACACAAACACTTCCAAATGCAGCACTAGAGGGAAGACTCTCCATCTCTTCTATAAGCCTGGATCCCCATATTACAAAATCCAGAGGAAGACAGTGTAAGAAAGGAAAATAACAGGCCAATCTTATGTGTGAACACAAATAGCCACCTGCGTCCAGTACCATAATTGGTGGTCGATTTGACATTGCACTAAGAGTTGTGATTCAGCACATGAAGAAATTAAAGAAAAAAATCATCTTCACCTCAGTAGAGGAAGAAAAAGCATTTCATGTAATCGAGTGCCCATCCATGATACAACTCTTAATGCAGACATCGAAGAAAACTTCTTTAACCTCATTTCAAAAATACAGAAATAATCTACAAAAGATATTACACTTTGATGTAAAAACTTAAAAACTTTGAGTCTGAGATTGTGAAGCCATGGCCTGCACCAGGAATCATCCCTTCTACTCACTAATATCCCAGTGTCCTGGAGGTCCTAATTATTTGTAATAAAACCAGACAAAGGAAGGCGAAAGAGTTCTTAAAAATATTATATTATATTTATTTATTTATTTCTTCCCACACCTTCGTTGTTTGCACTCACTGTGTCTCTTCATTTTCCTTGTTTCTTTAGGAGGCACAGGAGAACTAAACCAGAGACATCCCATGTGGTAGGTGGGAACTCAATTGCTCAGGCTGATATGGGCTGTGTGGGCAGGCTATAAGTTTCTTCATAAATAACCTAGGCTGTGTGTGTAAGCTAACTATGTTAATTTAAACTTACCTGGAATGTGGAAGATAAGTGTGGGGGGTATGTGTTAATTCAGACTTTCCTAGAGAGTATGTGTTAATTCAAGACCTATCTGCTACTTACCTAGAGAGTATGTTAATTCAAGACCTATCTGATACTCAGATAAAACACTTGAAACTCTAAGAAACTAACAAAATTCCTATTGCATATAAACACCACCATTTAACTCCTGAAACCCAAATATCCTGTTTGGAGCTTGATTTTTATTCAGACAGGAGTCTGCCAAGCCTGGCCACTCATAAGTAAATTTTCCTTCCCAAAATTATTAGAGTCCTGGCCTTCCATACACGATCATTGAATCTCTCAGCTTCCACAACACTTCTTGGGGCTTGTCCGGGATAGCAATGAAGGCCAGAGATGGCAGCACTTTGCTACTCCTTTTGGATATCTCTGAGGAAGCCAGGAGGGCTCAAGTGAACCCCAAATCTGGGAGCCCTTGGACTCCTTTCTGTCCAGACAAAGGATGTGGGCTCCACAGGAGTCCTCCGGGGGACAATCAGATGCACTGGTAGATCTAAAATGAAATTCTGGGAATGAAAAGTTCTGTACACCAAACAGGTAAGACCCTCCTGGAGGGGGGGGAGGGGATATTGTCAGGAAAACCTAAAGTTAAATACTAGAATGGGAGCCTGATCAGCTCCCAAAAAGAAGACCCCAGTACCTCCAGAAATTTGGGGGAAGCCATCTTCTCCAGGTCTGAAAGTAAAGAAAAAAATCCTTATGTTTAGGTTTAGCTAACTGTGGGTTAGCATCTGGTTCAGGTTCTGCCTCCACTAAGATAGTGAAGGTTTGATTATTGAAAAAGAATGTTGATGGGTTTAAATCCTAATGCATACTGAAAAATTGGTCTGGATTTGGAAAATTTTGGTTATAGAAAAAAATGGATTGGTTTTTGTAATAAAACTTGGTCTGAATATGAGCTAACTGGTGAAAATGTTTAGCCAGAAATAAGCCTTTGTTTTGGTGCTGGATTGCAAATAAACTTGTTTTGTAAACAGCAAGGATAAGCAAAAAGTCCTGTTTTAAGTTTGGTGTTGAAAGTTCCCCCTCCCTAGAATAGCAATAGTTGACAGGCTGTAGCTCAGGGGCAGCTGTGCAGGAGGGATGAAAATTATGGGCCGGATTGATGGGCTTTGTGCTTCTGTCTGTGTTTATTCTATGCCAGTGTGTGTGTTTTCATGCCTCCAGGTGGTAGTGGTAGATTGTGTGAAATGGTAAACTTTGGTTGGGCAAGAGCCCCTCCCCTGCCATTAACAAAGGAGTAGAATAATTATAGTTTATAAAGCAGACTGCAGAGTCTGTTTGTGTGCTCCGCTCTCTTGCTTCTGAATCCTTTCCTGATGTTGTGTACCGTTCTCACCATTTGCCAGGGCTCGGGAATTCTCTGTGTCCATGGCTATGCTGCATAGCTTATTAAATCTGTCCCCAGTCAGAATAATCATGGCCCTGCCAAGACAAAGTTCTCCCCTGGGTGAGCACCCGGCCCTGTAAAGGTTCTTCAAACCATTTTAGCAGCTCTTGTCCTGGGACTTGCCTGCCATTGCCTTCTCCCACCCCTTCCCCTGGGGGGAGGGGTTGTAGGACAATGGCGGAGAGCCAAGGGCTTACCCCTCCCAGCAGGTCCATGCCTTTGAAAGCTGTGTTCCTGTCTGACCAAACCCAGCTGCCTGGGATGGGGGAGGTGGAAAGGCACCTGGCAGAGCCAGGATGAATGCAATGGAAGTTCCTTTCCCCTGGGGCAGTCACAGGCCAGGATTCCTTTGCATGATTAACCTTTGCCCATGATTTGCTTTTCTGCTACTGAATATCTCTTTGCAGGTCTATGTTAAAATGCTTTGGAATATTTTAAAGGTTATGAAACTGCTAAAGTGCCTTGGTCTAACAAGAAAGCTATTGCCTCAGAAACCCAGAGCCTGTTAGCTAGAACAATTAGCTACAAATGAGTTCATGGCCTTTTGATGGCTGGTTTAACTGGAAACTTTCAGACAATAAAATCATAAAATGGAAAACTGCAAAGAAAAAACACAATTTGGCTTGGCAACTTCATGTTAAAATTTAATCAGCCTGTCTCCCAAGTCTAAAACTGCCCCAGAAATGCAAAGGAATAAAATTATTTTGTTTTAATCTGTGCTTAATTTTGTGTTCAACTTTAAGATCTATTTAACTTTGTCAGTTTGCTTGTGCCTAAAAAAATCGAATTTAAAGTTCACCTGTTACAAGTTGAGTGACAGTAAAATGTAACTGGAAATGTATCTTTGAATGCCAATACTGTCTTGCTAGTAAATTTAATGCATAACTCATAAGTTAAATTTATTTAATTGCTGGAAAAGGCAGAAAAACTGTCCAGAATTGTTATTAATAAAATTATTTTAATGCATAATTAATAAATAAAGGTACCTAAATTAATTTTAAGTAAAAACTTTCTAGAAACTAAAAGTTAAAATCATTGTATAATATATATATAATTTATGACTAAAATTATTATAATGGAATAAATGTAGCTTAAATCTCAGCTGTTGTAATAGTCATCTTAAATGTATTTACTTTTATTTATGACTACTTCAAGTGTATTTAATGCTTACTATAGTAATAGTAATTATAACTTAAATTTACCTTTAGTTATAGTTATTTTATAATTAATTTCACCTACCCTTGGACTTCAACTATTGTGATGGTAATTATAAACTGAGTTTGCCTTTGCTTATGGTTACTGCAAGTCTAAAACAAAAATTGTATCATAACATCAGAAACATTTTGATTATAAGCCATTAATTTAAAAAGCCACAAAGGGGAGAAACCACAAATGCTTAGTCTGGAAACAGCAGAAAAACTTCAGGGAAATTTTTCTTTTGTTTGTAAAATACCAGGTTAATAAGTTAACATTGTATGTATTAGATCTTTAAAATAATAAAAAACTGTAAATTTGTGTTTAATAAAAAACTGTAAATTTGTGTTTAATAAAATTAGGTTAAAATATGTAAATTTGCCCTCTCCTAAAGCAAAATCCATCAGCTGCCAATTGTAATTTAAGGTAAATTAACCAGTCTATGTAATTATGTTTAAGTATTAAAAATTTGTGAGAACATCTTCCAAATTAAAGTATTTAAATGGTTAGTTCTAATAAGCCATTATTAATTAAAAATCTAAATTGGTATTGATGAAAAAGAAACTTCATAACAATAAAACCTGTCTGAAAGTCACCTCAATATGCATATTCAAGTGCTGTCAGTTGAAGTTATATTGATTCAATTGGGAATCTTCCAGTTTTCATTTTAAAAATAAAAAAGTTGTTTTTCCCTCTCCTCTACTGCTAAATAAAATAACTGTGTAATTAACATCTTCATGGAAAAAATGTAAAAGTAAAATGCAAAGTACTGAAAGTTCATTTAATATGTAGTACATTGCATTAAAAGTGTTTAAAAGATGTATAAACATCAAGAGATAAACTTCAATATTGCCAAAATTTCTTGTGCATTCAAACCAGGTGCCCAGTACATGCAGGGTGCTTCTTCACGTGAGTTATTGGCTAGTTTGGTCACTGACCCCTAAAACAATAGAAGTATCTACTACATCTCTGGTCATGCTCCTAAAGTGGATGGAAACTTTTGAGCTCCTGCAGCAGCCAGCAGTGGCTAAGTACAGCCAAATGTACAATAATATTTTCTCCAAACTGGCATTATTTATAGTGCCAGAGAACGTTATGCACCAAGCCAATAAGATCTACTCCCTAGTTTCTCTCTGGGGTCAATGGTGCTACAGCTTCTGTGGAGAACATACAAAATGGAGAGATAATACCAGAATACTGTAAGTAGAACTTAAACACAATTGGCACTATAGCTTGCTCCCATGGAAAAATAACCTGTATGGTATTGCAGACCTGAAACTTAAAGCTATTAATTACAGCTCAAAGAACTTATACATTAAGCGATTCATTAATTAGTATTAAGTACTGTACCTATATCCTATTCTAGATATATGTCTGATAACTATGGTAATGTTTCTAATACATCATATACAGAAAAGCATTAAACATGTTAAAAGTCCTGATCAACCTCATTTTCTGAATAGTTAGTAAACATGTCTATAGAATAAAAAAGTGGCCACCTTGCCTGAGAACAATGGGGCCAAAAACCCTTTTAATTAAAGGGCCATCAAATTAACTTAGGGACAACCTCTCACATCCTTCTTCCCACACTAGGTGAAGGATGTGCTTGAGCCCAAGGCAACTAGTGATTTACAGGAAATTGGTTAATTAATACCAGGCTCAATTACTAAAAGCCCCCAAGGTGCAAACAAGGGTATATCAAACTCTCAACCCAGGTTTCCCTCCTACCCCTTATTCCAACACCTGTACTAGTACCTAAAGTTCCACAGTGTACCCAGGGTAAACAAATCAGGGCAGCTCGCTTAGGGTTCACCCTGGACACTGATAGGTGGCTTGTTAAAAATACTCAGATATACCTGCCAGAGCAGTGCAGTAAAAAGTCCTTCCTGGGAAGCGGAGTTGGCCCAATGGATAGGGCATCCGCCTACCACATGGGAGGTCCGAGGTTCAAGCCCTGGGCCTCCTTGACCTGTGTGGAGCTGGCCCATGTGCAGTGCTGATGCGCGCAACGAGTGCCCTGCCATGCAGGGGTGTCCCCCGCGTAGGGGAGCCCCACATGCAAGAAGTGCACCCCATAAGGAGAGCCGCCCAGCACGAAAGAAAATGCAGCCTGCCCAAGATGGCGCTGCATACAGGGAGAGTTGACACAACAAGATGACACAACAGAAAGAAACACAGATTAACACACAGCGAATGGACACAGATAGCAGACAACTGCAGGGGGGGTGGTGGTGGGGGAGGTGGGGAAAGGGGAGAGAAATAAAAAATAAATCTTAAAAAAAAAGTCCTTCCTGAACTTCACCAAGGCACTCATTGGGGAAAAAATGCCCTAATCAGGCTAACCAAATGGATTCTAAAAAAAAAGAGCCTGGTCAAAACAGTCAAAAAATTATCAGGAGTTACTCAATAAAGCCAAAATATAAAACCTTTACTCTCTAGTTCTGATGACTCCCACAGCTATTAAAGTTAAAGAAATGTCCAGCTTCATGCACTAATCCTGAATAAAGTCAGCTCACCAAGAGTACCAATTCACCAGAAGCATCTGATGAAACACACGAGCGCCAGTCATTGAACAACCTGGGATGCGTCTTCAAAAAATAAAGCTAAGTAATGTCTATGTCAAAATCATCCTTGCCTCTTTTCATCTCCTTTGTCTTAACAGATAGAAGAAATACCTCTTCTCATTTCTCTCTACCATAAAAACGAATATTAATGATTTATGCCTAATCCCATTGTCTATTACAATTTCTCTCTAGGGTTACCCAAGACCATAAAATAACTTAGTATATATATAATGTTCCCCACCAACTTTCAAAAGGTGACATCTTTGAAGACACCTAATCTTTTCTACTTCTGTAATCCAGTGTCCTCTTAAAGAAACCATGTATTCCCAAAGTTCTAATTAAGTTGGTTTCTTTCAGAACGGGCGTCTTGTTAACCATGTGAAAACCTCATCCAGCTTCATACAGAATGCCGGATCCATCTTTCTCCAGTTAAAATAAAATAACAAAGTTTTTACACCTTGTCAGGTAGAGACTACAGTCCATGGCCATCAGGAAGTAGCTACAGAAAAAAGATCATCTCCCTTCAGCACCCCTTTAAGATTAAAGGTGTAAACTCTCTAAAGGGAAAATTTAAAATTAATGGATAGATCTGGAGCCTGGCAAGAGATCCACGTAAGCACTGGTAACCCCCAGGACGGCTGCTGGAGAGCCCCCACCTCACAATGCTTGTGAAATAATGATTATCACAAGCATTATTATGGTTGTATTTTTCTAAGGAGTTTTTGTTCAGTACAGAAACTTCTTCTGGGAACAGGAAAAAGCCCTGGATATTGCCCAGGGGCTTTGCCTTTGAGCCCTCACTGGGAACTTAATAAGTGGGTTAATCAATCAAAACAACTGTAGCCACCCACCTCATAACTCCAACAATAATGATGCCAAAGCTTAACAAGTTAAGCTGGCATCAAGAGGGGAATGATGTGGGATGTGTGTGGGGACTGTATGTTTCTTCATTAATAACGTGGGCTGTGTGTGTAAACTAAATATGTTAAATCAAGCTTACCTGGAATGTGGAAGAGATGAGTGGGGGTATGTGTTAATTCAGACTTACCTAGAGAGTATGTGTTAATTCAAGGCCTATGTGATAATCAGATAAAATACTCGAAACACTAAGAAACTGACAAAAAGTCCTTTTGCATATAAACACAACCATTTTACTCCAGACTCCTACATCCTCTGTATAAAAGAAACTGAAATATCCTATTCGGGGCTCGGTTTTTATTAGGACAGGAGTCCACGGAGCCTGGCTGCTCATAAATAAAATTTCCTTCACAAAATTTTTACTGAGTCCTGGCCTTGCATATGTACAGACCTACTTCCACCCCCTAAAAAGTTTTGATAGTTAGAAAAGAAGAAAGGAATTGTGAATTTGTTTTACAGATTGTAAAGTGTACAAAGATCAACTGAAGAAATCTAAAATTTAGTATAATTAGTAAAAGACAACACATTTCCCTGGCAGCTATAAAATTAGATTCAATAAAGAAAAATCTGGAAAGCACAGAAAATGAAATATTAATCTACTATTTTCCTAACAAGAAAATACCGCAAAACAAATATGGCATGATTTAATATATGAAAATGGCAAACTCAACAATTTAAATACTCTCTTGTAATGGATACACTGTTATCTGGGAAAGCTAATAAATAAAAAGAAATGAATGATTATCACAAGCATTATTATGGTTGTATTTTTCCAAGGAGGGAAAAGTGCAAAATGGAGGATGGGTAATGGACTTCTAAAATAATGGTAATGTTCTCTCTCTCTCTCTCTCTGCCACTTGAAGAGTTCTGATGTTGGAGTAGTGTAAAATGTTTTCTCCTGACACAGTGTTCAAGGCTGTCAATGAAAACTAGACACTTTATACCTTAAACAGTATTTAAAAAAAGAAAAAAATAGTTCAAAAAGATAAAAATAAAGCATTATTTCTAACAAATAACTTCATGAAAGATATTGAAGTTAGAGCATAAGATAATCAGATGTGTGCACCTGAGTCCTGATGCCTCTACTGTCCACCTGCTTTCATTTTTCAGGATTCTGGGTCCTTGTGAATGTTTCAGAACATGGTTCACATAGAAATGCTTATTTTCATCCTCGCCTGGATCCAAAACCAGGAGTAACATAAAAAGTGTATATTCCAGATAGGCGTGCAAGGCTGCAGAGATATCTTGATGCAAGAAACTTGGGGATATTCTTGTAATGGTTTAAAAGCTCTGTATTGTTTGACAATTTCCTTAATCCCACAGTTTAATAATGGAATGGACTCAGAAATGTAGAATTTTGATTTGCAAAATTTCATTTCCCTTGTGTATACTGCATCAAATAGATACACACAGGGCATAGTGGTTCTGTTATTACATTTCTTCTCCACATTTCTTGTGGTTAAAAACACCCCTCGCCCACCACACAGGTAGATATCTTCAGAGTAGAAATGAGTAAGTACAATGGCATTAGGTACGGTGTTGGAAATTCTTGCCCCATCCTGAGGGCGCACAGCGGACAGCGGGCGGTGTCAAGGGCGGACGCTGTGGAGACGGAGAGTGGCGGCAACGCGTCTGCTTTATTGAGGAAGACAAGCGTTTATATAGGCCAGGGCGCTGGCGGTAGCAAGGCCAAGCCAAATAAGGCAATGTGTGTGAGGGGAGGCCGCTGATTGGCTGGGGGACGGTTGGGGGTGAGGTACGAGGGTAAGGGGCGACGTGTGGGGTGCGGATTGGCTTAAGCTGAAGGCGACCTCCGATTGGTTGTTGGAGGCTGTTGCTAGGTAAAGGGGCAGAGGTGAAGTTATCATTCTGGCGGGGGGTATATGGGGGCTGGGGCAGAAGATAAGGGGAAGTTGTGGGTTGGGTTCTGGTGAGGTGCGGGAGAGGCAGGCCGATTACCCTAGGGCGGCCCCTATGGAGACCAGATGCTGGGTGATAGAGGAGGCAGCCGTTACGGGCAAGAGTAGCAGGGGGCCGACAATCTACCCGCACCAAGCACTCACCCAGCAGGAGACGAGGCCTCATCTCAACGTGCTGGGCCTGCCCAGCGATGGTAGCATGCTTGTTACCTCACCATCCTAATTTTGAATAAAATATCCACTCTGTTAGATAACACTTCATGGAAGACCTGAGTGGAATAAACAACCAAAGGAGAAAGCGATTAAAAAAAGAGAGAGGTGTGGAGCTTTACTTTGTGGAGTTATGAAATTGTTCTTAAGTGTTTTGTTGTGATTACACAAAAAGTCAGTGAGTATACACTTTGGATAGAGCGTAAGGTATATGAAGATATCTTGATAAAATTGCTTTAAAATTAAAAAAAGTAATTGTGAAAAAATAGCCAAATTTAGCAGCTATGTACAGCAGGGGAAGGATAGAAAGATTGATGAGTAAAGAAATTTTTTGTTAGTTTTTTTTCATTAATATAATTATTATTGAAATAATGAAAATAATGTAATGTTGATTGAGGTGATGTATGGTCAAGTAAATGATTATACCAAATACAATGGATTGTACACTTTGGATTTTATGCATTATTACTATGTATGAATAAAATTGATTTTTTTAAACAAAAGAACAAATCTATATGTATACTCCTTGATTGGATTAGCAAAAAAGGAATTAACCTAGGAATATATACACTTTTGGGGATTGGTATGCAGCGTTAAGGGAAGGAAAAGAAGTACGCCAGCACCGAAGAAAAAAATAAATGCCAAGGCCCGGGATCAAACCAGGGACCTTTAGATGTTCAGTCTAACGCTCTCCCACCTGAGCCATCCCGGGTGTGTAGAAGTAGGTTTTGGACGTTTTTCTAAGAAAGATGACCAGGTTTTCATTAGCAATGTTCCAGTATGCTGACCCTTTGAACTTCACCTCCTCACTCACCTGGGAACACACGGGCTCCGGGCCGTCCAGGTATGAAAATGCGATCCAGTTTTCAAATGGACGAGCTGACAGAGGAAGAGGGAGGAAAAGCGGCGTATCACAGCAGACAGGAGGAAACTTTTCTGAGCGTTTGCCCCCCGAGATGCGCGACCCGAACATCTCAGAAATCTAAGGGAATTCAAAATGAACCAGCGAGCGGCTTCTCTCTCTCTTCTTCCGGTCCTTCTTTTTCTGTCTTGCTCTTTAGTGACACTGCAAAGCGGCAAAGGTTAAGAGAAGAATTCGTTTCGCCTACAGTTTCAGACCCTTTAACAGTCCAGGCTACTACCACAATGCAAGAGGAACAAGAAATAGCGAATCCTTAAACTGAGACGCATTCCCAGACGGCATACGCGAGGAGGGGGTGTAGCTCAGCGGTAGAGCGCGTGCTTTGCATGCACGAGGCCCCGGGTTCGGCCCCCGGCACCTCCAAGGTCTTCCTCTCTTTCCCTTTTAAAACGACACACTGGGATTTAATTTCCAAATGTAATCTCTTTCCCGCACACTTGAAGGTGGTTACTGTAAATATTTTCTGATTTCTGTTCTCAAACCGTAGATGAGGGCGGCAAGAATGAAGGGCAGAGAAGTATTTTCATCAGAAAAGTTGTGCCTTTAGGGCGCGGTCCACCTGGGCCACCGTTTTATACTGTTATTAAAGAGAAGCAAGGCAGAGAGAAGAGGAAAAGATCAGCGCCCTCTGACAGTTTCCCTTCGTTCTTATTTTTTTTTCCGGGCAGAAGAGCCACAGGGTCCACCACGGGTCTCCCCCACTGACCACGCAGAGAGCGCCGCTGGGAGTCCTGTCCGCTGAGGAGACACTGGGGCTGCGAACCCGGAGTCTTTCTAGGCGAGTGAGTGTCAGGAGCTGGAAAACGAAATAAAGCATGGCGAAAGTAAGGAATAAACGTGACTCCTACATTCCCAACTGATATTCATAATATCCACTGCACTGCACTTTCTCACTCATTAATTTTCCCTCTTGCTTTAACTCTAAACAGCACCAGGGGATCTCAGTTAACATTCAACAGAGGCCCCACAGGAAGCAGGAAATGTTTCTCCACCATAAAGGGAAAATGGATGAAAAGTAAAATGTGAATACCAAGGTGCATTGGCGGCTTGCACTGGTTAGGAAGAACCGCTTTTTCTGTTTATTTCAGGGTCAACCAGATCACATCTGCACTGCATGACCAGAAAACACTAAGGATTTTCTAGTTCTCTGATGCACCTTTTCAGGATTTCCAAGGCTTGGTGATTTGTAAACTGGAGTTACTTGTGTATCTATTTCCTGTTGAATCAACACCTCGTTGAGAGGGAACAGAATGGGGTTTGCTCCCTGTTGGCCTGTCTCACACCCCTTACCAGGCTGGGGTGTCTTTACTTCTTGATGCCCTTGTCCAAGGACAATGCCCGCTGCAGGCGCTCAGGAGGGAGACTTGTGTCCATTCGCTGTGTGTGTTCTTCTGTGTCTGCGTGCATTCTTGTCAGTGGCATCGGGAATCTGTGTCTTTTCTGTGTGTCTTTTTGTTGCATCATCGTGCTGCATCAGCTCTCCGTGTATGCGGTCCCACTCCTGGGCAGGCTGCAGTTTTCACGCCGGGCGGCTCTCCTTGCTGAGCGCACTCCTTGCGCGTGGAACACCTCTACACGTGGCCACCCATGCATGGCGTGGCATGGCACTTCTTGCATGTGGCAGTACTGCCCATGGGCCAGCTTGCCACACAGGCCAGGAGGTCCTGGGTCCCTGACCCTGGATCTCCTATAAGGTAGGTGAAGGCTGTATTAGTTGAGCCACGTCCACTTCCCCCTCCTACATTTTTTAATGTAACTTTTTGTGTGATCTATGTATCTTTTAAAAATAAAACATATATTTCATTTTAAAAAGTATATTGAGGAGGAAAAAAGCGTGCTACTGCCTGGAAGAGGGGCTTGAGCCCCGAAACCGCAGATTAAAAGTCTGATGCTCTACCAGCTGAGCTAGCCAGGCTCAGAACATTTGTTTCATGGAGTATTTAATAAAGGTGATTAAACTCGTTTATTGTTTTTACTCCATCTTGAATTCCAAGGCAACCTATTACAATCAGTCACTTGCAAATTTATTTCACATACTTGTTAAAAAAAAAAAGCAGCTAGTGAATTCCACTCTGCATGCACCAACCTGCTCCCAACACAAACACCCCCGTGGGTTGGGTGAATCTGCCTTCCCTGTAGCTCTTCCAAAAACCACCCATACTCGCTGCTCCTGCTCCTCAAAGAAAACCGAACTACCCACGTTCTAAAACACTCTCCAATCCATCAATGTGTTTAAAAGGAATATGTCTTCCTACAGGACACATTTTTGGCCAACTTACCTTAAAACTCATGGGACTCCAATATTTCTTATACCTGGAGGACTCAGAAAAAAGATGCTGATCTGGAACAGGTCCTACCTACTCGTCCTTCCAGATCTTATCTGTAATTAAAGACCCATATTTATGCCTCTTCTCTCCACTTCCCTATCCCCAACCTTCCTCATCCCTCTTCTCAACCCCCCTCAGCCTCAGCCCCACCTCTTCCCAGCTTCCCTCCCATCAACTCTACCTCCCTCTGGGTTTGTCCTTCCCCAAAACCCAGCTCAGTCCATGTAGGTTCGGTGGTTTTCCAGGCCAGTGTTTGCTAAACCTGTCAGATTTTCAGAATCATCTGGGAAGCTTTCTCATAATTTTAGTTACTGCCAACCCCTACTCCATCCCCATCCACCAATTTGCTTCTTTTAAAAAAAGATTTATTTTATTATTTATCCCCCACCCTTGCCACTTGCTTGCTGTCTGCTCTCTGTGTCCATTCCCTGCGTGTTCCTCTGTGTCTGCTTGTCTCCCTTTGTTGCGTCATCTTGCTGTGCCAGCTCTCTGTGGTCGCTGGCCATCAGCTCTCCCCTGGAAAGCCAACCCAGGGCCTACCCATATGGTAGATGGGAGCCCAGTTGGTTGAGCCACATCCACTTACCCCCAATATACTTTTAAGTGCCTCATCGCTTTCTTCTACAATATGCTTTCTGTCTTAATCCAAAACCACTACTTTGGTTTGGGTGTTATGGTAAATCCTGGGAAAGTCTGAGAAACAAGAGAAACATTGAATCCCAGCAGACAAATTCAGTCTAAGGTCAAGCCATCTTTTGTTTTCCAGAAATGCATATCAAAGAACTCCTAACTCCCCACCTCCAAGGAACCCTCACCCTGAGGGCCCAGTCCTCCTTGGCGAAGTCAAAATCCAGGTCTCCACATACAAGCCTCTGCAGAATTCCGTGCTGGTAGAGCAGTGCTTAGCAGACACCTGCAGGGAGATTTTCATAGACATTTTGAGTCCCTCATGTTCAAACAGTGTCAGAAGAGAGACGGTGAAGACACCTGTACCTTTCATTTAGGGGCTGACGATTTTCTTCTCTTTTCATATGGACCTCGATTTCCAGAGATATTTCTGGGGTCCATTCTTTGAACCCAGCCCCCTGCATTTCTGCTAAGACTCTGGCATCAGGGTCAGTGAAGGTGCAGGATCTTGGGGTGATGGTGTGGGACACCCGAGGGACCGCGGAGGATGACCTGAGCAGGACCAGCCAGCCTGGAGGAAGGGGCTGGGGCTGCTGACGGGCGTCGACCGTGCGGGGCGCAGGTGAGACCCGCAGCCCGAGGTGCAGCTGCCTCCATCCCTGGACGAGTCCAGAGGGGCTTCCCTCGCCAGAGGATTTGTGAGGAGGAAACATGCAATTTCTGAGTCCTGGGTCGTCTCTAGCACTTCAAATCTGTCCTGGTTTCAGTGGCTAATTAGCCAGTTCAGTAAGGTCTTCGTGACTCCTTTCTCAGCCAGTTACTCAAGGATATCAAGCTTTTTTGTGTCTGAGAAAACTTACAGATTCATGGTGCTTTGGCGTTCCTGACACCATTCTGTCTGGTTTTAGTTTTAGACGTTATCTTATTCTTGTAAGCAAAATTGAGGAATTCTCATTAATATCCTTCAGGGAACTACATGCAAAGAGTAAACTTCTTAAGTTAGATTAATTGACAACCAGCTCAATTAGTTATAGAATTTTCAGACCTGCTTAAGTGAAAAAATTTCGGCGAGCACATTTTCCAGCTCTCAGTTTTTACCACTCTGCTAAAACTCGGCGATGAATCAAAAACTTTCAAGACCCTAAGCCTAGCGCCCTCTCAAACTGAGCTATTATTGCCAGCTAAGGGGGTCCATCCACCAAACTTTCAAATTATGTTTTCAACCTCCATGTTTAAAATCTTCATGTACTTTGAGCGCCGCAGTTTGAGTTGTGAGCCATCCACACTTTCAGTCACCCCACGAGACTTGGGATCCGTTCGTCCCAGCTCAACTGCTTGGGTCGGACAGTAAAGCTGCTGGACCGGCAGGTGGAGAAGGAGGTAGAAACGGGAGGCGCAGAAAAATGGACTCGGAGCTTTTCTCTCCTCTCTTTGATGACCCACATCTGACTGCAGATCTGACTGTTCAGATTACCAAGGAAACTAAGAAGAAAATGTCCATAGGGCCATTATTTTTCTGTTCCTCTCCGTGTTTCTGTCGTCCTTTCCCTCCACGAGATCCTAAATGGATCTCAGTTTGCACGGCCGCTCCTGGCCGCAGGCTTCTCGCTTGGAGCAGGTGCTGCCGGGCTCCTCTTCTCCTTCCCTCCCGGCTTCCTCCGGCTGATGCCGGCGCTGGGAGGGGAGAAAGTCTCAGGGTAGAAACGGAATAACGCAAAAAGCATCTACGGGACCCTTTATGAGTGAGCACGAAGGAGGAGAGCAAAGGAGCGAGGGCAGGGCTAGTAAAAGCCGGAAAGAGAAGGAAGCGCCGGGGCCGGACCCGGGGACTTACATAGGAAGCACCTGTGCAGTTATTTTTCTTCCCAGAATCGGCCTGAGAAACTCCAGTGGGCTAAGTGGGACGATGCCCAGAGGTGACGACTGTGACCGAAGGACACGTTTCTGCTCCTAGGACCTCCCCAACCCTGGTGACCTGCAGGCTTTGGGCGAAGCTTTCTTGCCTCCACCCTGAGAGCCCCCCGAAAATCACCTGCCTCCATCCCTTACCTCAGCGCTAACGCCTGGGAGTGCAGAGCTCCTCAGGCCAGAAGCAGCGCGCGGCTGTGGGAACCTGTGCTTGGAGCGTCCCTCAGGCAGGCCCGAGGCTCCGCCAGATGCGCTTTCTAGGTGGTTCTGCAGGTTCACGCGTCACACATGCTGCGCTTGTTCCTTACTTCAGAACTATGTCCACAAAAAGTGTCAGGAAAAAATATATAGACTCGTGAAACTTCAACGTTTCAGACCCTCTAAGTGAAATCCTTCGGCCGGGGTGCTTCCCGGGAGGGGGCATAGCTCAGTGGTAGAGCGCGTGCTTAGCATGCACGAGGTCCCGGGTTCGATCCCCAGTGCCTCCAGTTTTTCCTTTCCTCTGAGCTGCCTTTGGCTTGTCTCTGTTGACCTTGCGGGGAAATGGGCTGGAACACCTCTTCTTAGAAACCATGAACATTCGTCTGCTTTTCACAACCCCCAACAATTCTCTACTTCCCTTTTACGACCTCGTAAGGAGCTAAACGCATTATCTGGTGCTTCCCTCTTCCTGCTTCCTGGGTTCCCGCACCACGCAGTGCGGCCGGGTCAGCCCAAGGAAGACAAGGAAAAAGAAGGTATTAAGGAAAAGCGTTGGCTCGCCCAGGAGTCCTGCAATCAGATGCACGGAGCCCGGCACCACTTTAGTGTGCCCAATGGTGCTCTTTTCTGTTTTGCAATGTCATTGAAGAGCAAAACAAGGGGAAAAAAGGACCATAGGGGGGAGGGGGAAGGGGAGAGAGACAAAGAGAGAGAGAGGAGGAAGAGAGGAGGGGAGAGGAGGGGAGAGGAGGGGAGAGGTTCAATAGGTCATTTTATTCCCTAGTTTTCTGAGCAGTGTTGCTGGAGGGGGGACCACGTGGAAAAGGCTCTTCCTGCTTTGCCTTTTCCACCTGTTTACTCCGCCATCGTCTGAGAACCCATTTATTGTCTGGAAAATGGGATCCTATTTTCAAACTAGGATGGTACTAGGGCACATATGGTTTGGGTGAGTGATTAGGTGATATTGGACAAAACAGGATCAAATATGAAAAAATCCAAGAACTTTGCTGAAGAAAACCATAAGTAATGTTTTGAAAGATCATCTGAGGAATGTACGAAGTTTGTTGAAAAGCTCTTTGGGAGCTGCTAGACAAGCCCTGAAAGTCCTTTGTTCAATCCTGGGTTTCAGCAGCACTATCTCCTTATTTGTATAATTACCCCTACCTTTACAGTTGCATTCCAATCCCCAAAAGTGTATATACCAATATAGATTTTACCTCTTTTACAAATCCAGTCAGGGAGTGTGTGTGGGTCTATGTATATATCATGTTCTCTTTGATTGTTTATTCCACTGAGGTCTTCCCTGGGTGTTAACTGACATAGTGCCTATTTTATCCAAAATTTCAAAACCTAAGAAATGTGAGGGTAAGAAATTCCAGTACACTACTGCAGTTGCACTTATTCATACCTGCTTTGATGAAGTGGATGTGCCCGCTGGTATGTTTTTGATCACAGGAAATGTGGAAAGAATGTAGTAAAAGAGCCATTTGATTATCCCAGGGCTTTCACCTCCTGTGGAAATTGACAACTGTCCACACAGCCAGCAGTCAGTCTGGGTATGAGTTACAACCACTTTGGTTGCCCATTTCAGTCTCTTTTTTTTCTTCCAGAAATGCCTTTTAACCTAACTGAGTGGGGTTTGGGGATCTGCTTTACTAATTTTCCTCTTGATATTTGCAGGCATAGGTATTAGTGTATGTATTTTATGTCATTGTTGTGGACTCTGCCTCCAGGTATGCCTGCCCCTCAATTACTACTCAGAGATATTCGCAGAAGAGGGGCATGTAGAATGTAAGGGGGCTGTTTCTTGAGGGATGGAGAGTCCATGAACCAGAGACCTTACCTTCCTAGATAAGTGCAAGGGGCCAACGCACCGTGGCTTTCACATCTTACTTGCGTCAATTTTCCTGTTAGGAAGGTGAAACCTTTCCCGTTTCACACGAGGCCTCTTTGGGATGTTAATTGAGAGCCCCTGGCATTGTTTATTTAGAGTTAAAGCCTCGGGGAGAACAGGATAAGTGAGAAGCCACAGGGAAGCCGATACTATGAATTCCAATTGCAATGCTTCCGCTGGTGAAGAGCCACTTGCTCTGTTCTCCAGGGCCAACCGGCTCGCGTCTGATTTGTATGCCCAGAAACCCCCAGGAGTTTCTCGTCCCCCGGCGCACCTTTTCAGGATTCCCAGAGCGTAGTGATTTCTAAACTGGAGCTCCCTGTGCACCGAGTTCCCGTTGCATCAACGGCGTCTTTGAGAGGGAAGGGAATGCGGTGTGCTCCCGTCGGCCTGTCGACACCCTTCACCAGGCTGGGGTGTGGAATTCCTCTAATTCCCGATGCGTCTTGTTCTGTTTTCAGCTCCTGCCACTCACTCACGTAAGAACTCCGGATTCGCATCCGTCAGTGTCTCCTCAGTGTTCAGAACTGGAGCGCTCCCTGCGCAGGTCAGTCGGGGGGACCGGTGGTGGAGGCTGTGTCTCTTCTGCCCGGAAAACAGTAAGAACGAAGGGAAACTCCGTCCTTTACTAGTCGCATAAACGGCGTCCGAGATCCGCCGCGCGCTGAGGTGTACGCTTCATTTCGGGTTGGAGAGACCTGGCATTAGCGAGCTTGTCTCCCCTGCACCCTCCGCTTCACCAGGTCGAGGATCACGGCACTCAGTGCACCTTAGGAACTGAGCTACGACGTCTTGAAGGCGGAGGATCAGCCAGGGGCCTTGTGCCCGCAAAGCCCGCGCCCTGGTCCTGAGCCACACCGCGTTACGAATGCCTCCGGAAAACGCTGGTTTTGGGAATAAGGTTTATGTACTTCTTCAGGATAGTGCACTGTGGTATTAGTGTTTAGCGCTAAGGATAAATTGCACTTCCTTGAAAATAACATCTTTTTTGCATCAAAAGACATCACCAACAAAGGGAAATGGCAACACATGGGAGAAAACACTTGCCAATCATGTATCTGGTAAGGGATTGTATCAAGAATGTGTAAGGAAAGAGTGAGGCGCTCAACGGCGCGGTGCCGGGGCCTCCCCAACTGCCCGGGCAAACCGCCGTCCAGGTGCGCCCGATTACCTGGTGGGGCCGGGGGAGCGGCCCAAGGGCGCACCCGGCAGCGCAGGCACGGGTATACCCTGACGTCCAGCCGCGACAGGAGCAGGTGTTGGAAGGGACAGGAGTGCAGGAGAACGTGGGCCGCGCGCGAGGACATGGAGGCGCACAGGCCCTGCGGCACTCCTGCGGGCTTCGACCGGCACCACGGGTCCGGCGGATCTGGCCCGCGCAGCCCCTGGAGCAAGCCCACCTGCAGCTTCACGCTCACCCCTACCGCAAGCTCTTCTCCAGGTACCGCAACCACAGCTCCAGTTCGCTGGGCAGCGCCTCCACAGGTTCTACTTCGGCGGGGACACAGCCTCAGCGCAGCCGCCACCCCGCGCCTGGCGGACTGCATTCACCCAGCTCCGCGCTCAGCTTTGCGCACGGAAACAACACGGGCAGTGGGTACATAAACGCAGCTGGGGAAGCGTCCGCTGTCGGGAACAGCAGCGCAACTTCGACCCGGCTCCTGCTCCGCCCCTTGGGGCGCCACTCCAGTGGGCCAGTTGGAGCGCTCCTCGGGAGGCGGCCGCGCAGCCCCGGTGTCCTCCTCTTGCTCCTCCTCGGCATCTTCGTCCGCATCGTCCTCCTCTGAGGTCTTTCCCGGGGGTAGCGCCAGCGCGCCCTCCAATGCCAACCTGTGGCTGCAGGGAAACTGCCGGCTGCACCCGGGCACCAGGTGCCCGCGCCTGTCCCCGCCCTTGCTCATGGCCTTGGGGACGGTCGAGCAGCGCCTGGCTCGCCAGGGGCTCAGCGACCAGGGCGGAGGGGGCCTGGCCTTCGCCCATGCCTACGGGTAGGGGCGCACCTGCCTGGCCTGCAGCCATCGGACATGTCGGGCTCCTCCTGCTCCAGCTCTTCCCCCAGGTCTTCCTCCTCCTCCTCGGAGCTGCTGCGTAAGGGCAGCCGCTATGGCTCTTTGCGCTCGGAGCTCGAAAGGACTTCTGCGCTGGTGCCCTGCGGAGGCAGCCTGTTTTGCACGCAACTGGGAGAAGAGAGAGCCCGAGCGCAGGGTCTGCCACCCGCGGTCACTCCTACCATCCGAGTCATTTCTTGGAGGCAGAGACCAACCCCTCCTTTTTCATCGGCCCCGGCCCCCACGAGCTTCCCGGGTGACCCACTTTTAAATTCCCATCCTGCTCACACTCGGATTCGAGAGGAACTTGGAAAGCTGCAATGTTCCCTCATTTTTAACATTTGATTTCCAAACAAAGGAAATTACCAGGATATTTGCATCAGGAGTACTGGAAACCTCTGGACCACCTGAAATGCGTGCTCTACGGCGTGTATGAGAGTTTCTACGCTGTGCTTAGTAGGAAGCGTGCCAAAGAAGAAAACCCCACGAGTTTTCCTTTTCTCTTAAAGCAGAGGGAAAAAATGAACAGTAATTATTATGACGAAAGTGATAATAGAGCTTACGGGATGTGGGGACTCTTAGCGACCCCCTTTGTCGGTGGGTTCCTTCCACGCTTGGCGGAGAACCCAGTGCAAACTTTCAGGATGCTCGTGGGAGGGCAGGCGTTCCTGTGGAGCCAGGATACTGCAGCTTTATGAAAGTTAAAGAAACGGTAATGTGTCTCACATATTAAAAACGTTTAAAAGTTTTACAGAAAAATTACTTTACTATACATTCAAGTATTTTGTTCTTCTCTGACTTGAAAAACTGTATTTCATATTGCAAAGATGTTTACAAGTCAAGTTTTTAAAAAATTAACGTTCAGTGAACCTTTGTGTAACTGGGGTTACATATTTTTATTTATCTATGGCCTTGTGGCAAAGAACTCTGTATTGTTCCAATAATCACACAACTGTGATGGAATTACAAACCATAAAGTGTGTAATGTTTTTTAAAAGATTTAATTTTTATTTATTTATACCCCCCCCCATTGTCTGCTCTCCGTGTCCACTTGCATTCTTGCCAGCTGCACAGGGAATCTGTGTCTGATTTTGCTGGGTCATCTTGCTGTGTCAGTTCTCCGTGTGTGCAGAGCCACTCCTGGGCAGGCCGTGACTTTTCTGCACAGGGTGGCTCTCCTTGAGGGGTGCATCCCTTGTGTGGGGGGCTCCCCTACGCCGGGGACACCCCTCGTGGCAGGGCACGCCTTGCACAGGGCTCGGGACAGTGGGCCAGCTCACTGTACAAGTCGGGAGGCCCTGCCTTTGAGCCCTGAACCTTCCATGTTGTAAGTAGACGCTCTATTAGTTGAGCCAATTCTGCTTCTCTATGTAATGTTTTGAACAGCATTCTGTTGTGATGGGGATTTTTAGGTTCAGACAAATCTTCTAGATCTGCTTCACCCATGTATTTTCTTTTCTGTATAATAAAGCATATTTTATTCTGTATTTTTACCAAAAAAAATGGAAATATATAAACATGTCAAAAGGAACTGATGATGCTTTCTAACATTTGTACAAAATAGAATTCAGTGCAATTTACAAAAATTCTGTTGCACCACTATAGTTTTAGAATTTCTATTTTAGGACATTTGTTTACCACTTGTTTATGTACATGTAGGTGACATTACTTGAGCTTAAATGTACTTTACTGAGCAAAGTTTTAAAGCAAATTATATTTTATTTTATGATAAAGAGATTTTAACCTCATAGTCAAATACTAATATTATATTTGATGAGACAAGATTTGAAATTGTATCAAGAGTTTTATTTTTCTGACATTTAAACATCTGCATAAAAAAGGCAAAAAAGTATGTTTGCTTAGAAAATCTTTCAAAAAATGTATAAAGAAGTCTTATAACTCAATAATAAAAAGACAAGTGGTTTTGACTTGCAATTCCGTAATGACTAATGATATTGAGCACCTCTTCATGTGCTTAATGACTGTTTATCTGTTTTCTTTGGAGAAATACCTATTTAATTTCTTTTCCCATTTTTAAATTGGGTTACTTGGCTGGGTATATGCCCAGAGGAATTGAAAACTGGGGCAAGAACAGATAAATGCACACCAATGTTCATTGTGGTATCATTCACTATGGCCAAAAGAAGAAGCAACCCAAATGTTCATTAACAGATGAATTGAAAAGCAAATTGTGGTATATATACACAATGCAATATTACTCAGCTGGAAGAAGGAATGAAGGATTACCACATGGCATAGCATGGATGAATCTTGAAGACCTTATGGTGAATGAAGTAAGTCAGGCACTGAAGGACAATTATTACGTGACTTCATTGATATGACTCAAGGAAATTGAGCAGACTCACAGAGTAGAGTCTGGAATACAGGTTTACAGGAGACAGAAAGGGAGTAGAGTATGGTGAGCCAATGCCCATATGGATAAAATCTATGATAAGGTGGAAGGCTGTGTTTGAGCACTGGATTGACTTGATAATGGCAGTCATGTGATTGGGTTTGGCAGTGCTGGTCTGTGAGGGGCAGTAGGGTGGGTGGTTGGATTGCATTATCCATGGAACTGGGGGGACAGTTGGAGGAAGGAGCATGTGAACTCTGGGGATTTGCAAGTCTGTGGTTAAAGCATCAATGTTCAGAATGCTCTTTTATAAAATATTGGAAGGGGGGGTTACTGGTTGGATTAGTCAGGGTTCTCTGGGGAAACAGAATCAACAGGAGATATCTGTAAATAGTATGAGATTTTACAAGAGTCTCTCACATGACTGTGGGGATGCACAAGTCCAGGTTCTAGAGGGAGACTGCAAACAAGGGGCTCCAATGAAAGTCCAACGAAGGTCTTTAATAAGTTTCCAGGAGACATTTGTTGTCCAAAGATGAGATGGGAAATTCTCTCTGAATAGTAAAATCACTTTCCCTTTTAAGATATTCAACTGATTGGATAAAGCATCACTCATTGCTGATGGCAATCTCCCTGGCTGATGTAGATGTAATCAGCCATCTATGCAGTAAACTCACTAATGGCTAAAGCCCATGAATGTCCTTGTATCACAATTAGCCCAGTGCTTGCTTAACCAGACAACTGGACACAATTACCTGGCTGAGTTGACAAATTAGCCTAACTATCATAGTTACTTAGAGTTACCTCCTGAGGTGATGGTATTATAACACCAAAAGATCAATTGGCAAAAGCTTTATTTACTTTAAATTTTGAGACCAATAAATTTGTCTGATGAGCTTGATGCTTCAATGCCCTCAGATCCCCTGATCCCAATCTCTCTTCGTTTTTTCATTTTCGATACCCTTTGGGTCTGAGACTCTGACATCTGGTGCCCAATGTGGGGCCTGAAGCAGTGACTGCAACAGAGATTCTTCCATGGCAGTATCAGAAACACAGAAACTGAAAACCTTCCTGAAAGGTTGAGGCGTCCATCAAGAGCTGACCCGGATCTGACATTGCAGTTGTAAGTATTTCCACTAATTTTGTTTCCACTAGCATCAGGGTATGGGTAATCAACCAGGACATCTGGAAAAATAGTCACAGGTACTAAAAACTCTTTTAAATACTGTCGGAGTCTCAGTAAAAACTGCTGATTTACTTGAACTTTTTGCTCTAGTACAAAAACACTGTTATTGGTTTCAACCACAAGTAAAGAATCTTTTAAATCTTAAACAGTGGAAACAGGTAATGAAGACACTACGTAGAGCTTATCAAAAGGGAGAAACTATAGCATTGTCGGTGTGGGCCTTAGGGCAACAGATTGCAGCAGCCTTAGGACCTTTACAGTCAGAAATGGAGAAAGAGGAGGAAATAACTATATTTTCAAAGGAGCCTCATGATGCGGGTCATCAGAGGGAGGATGACGAGGAAGAAGAGCCTACAGATAAGAAAGAAACTGATCCTTTTCTAAATGAACCAATGTCTAAATTAAATATTTCTAAGGCTAGCATTTATCCTAATCTGTGTAATGTAGCCCCTCCAACTCCACCGGTTCCAAGGCCAGCAGCGTCGGGAATATTTCCTGATACCATTGATACCAGTCCCTACACTAAGAGTATATTTGTACCTAATCCAGTTCCAACAACTCCTATAATGCATTGTTTGTTGCAAGGATCGTGAGAAGGAGATCCAGATGCAATGCAATTACTATCGGCCTTTCCAGTACATAGTCAGCAAATTCCTCCTGATGTGAACAATCCACAAGGAGGTTATGCTTTTAATCATGAACCTCTGCCATTTAAAATTTTAAAAGAACTTAAGCAAGCTTGTGTGCAATTTGGTACCAATAGTCCTTATATTTTTGGTTTAATACGAGGGCTAGCTCAAACTGATAGGCTTATCCCTTGGGATTGGGACATGCTAGTGAGAACAGTCTTAAGCTCAGCTGAATTTTTACAATTTAAAACCTGGTGGGCTGATGAAGCTAATATGATTCTCGCTGTAATGCAGCCCAAAACCCGCCTGTTCCTATTACTGCTGAGCAATTATTAGGTATTGGTGAATGGTCTGGCATTCAAAGACAGCTTCAATGTGATGACCAAGCTATAGCACAGGTGCGTAATTCGTGTTTGGCAGCTTGGAAATGGATTTGTGCGCCTGGTAAGCCTATGCAGTCTTTTGCTAAAATAATTCAAGGAGTAAATGAAGCTTAAATAGAGTTTGTAGCACGATTAACTGATATTTTGAGGAAACTATTGAGATACCTGAAGCAAGGGAATTAATTTTGTTAATGCTTGCTTTTGATCAAGCTAATAGTGAATGTAAAAAAGGCAATTCAGCTCATAAAAGCAGCAGGAGGGCCAATTCAAGATTGCATTACAGCTTGTCAGGATATTGGTTCAACCACCCACCAGATGGCGGTCTTGGCTGCAGCATTTAAAGGTAACTTAAAAGAGGAAAGAAAGGGAATTGTTTTAAATGTGGAAAGCCTGGTCACTATCAGAAAGAATGTCGATCATATTTGGCCCGGCCTAGCCAAGGTAAGGGGTCCCAGACACCACCAAACATATGTCCAGTATGTAGAAAAGGTTGTCATTGGGTCAATGAATGTAGATCTAAATTTCACAAAAATGGAGCCCCAATTGGGTTGGGAAACCACTTTGCAGGCCTAGCTCGGGGCCCTCAGACAAACAATATGAGCCTGGCCAAACAATATCCAGTCAGCAATGGCCAGCAACATGCATCCCAATCTCAGAATTAAAAGCTGCCTCGAGAGGTAGTGCTGCTGTAGATCTACCGTCTACAGAAACTAAGTTAATAACACCAGGAATGGGTATGCAAATTATCTCTACTGGGGTAAAGGGACTATTGCCTTCTGATACTGTCGGTTTGATACTTGGAAGAAGTAGCTTGACTATGAAAGGATTATTAGTACAAATAGGAATTATTGACAGTGATTATAAAGAAGAAATAAAAGTGATGGTACAAGCAGTGAGTCAAGTTCAAATTAATGTTGGACAAAGGATTGCTCAATTACTATTGCTTCCTTATCATAAAGCAAGTACCCTCCCCTTTAATAGAAAAGGTAGATTTGGTTCTACAGGAGAAAAAATTTATTGGCAGGTAATGACAGGCCAGAGATAACAATTACCATCAACGGGAAGGTGTTTTTTGGACTGGTAGATACTGGTTCTGATGTACCTATTATTGCTAAGCAACATTGGCCTCAATCTTGGATGCTGCAGAAAGTACCCACTGTGTTTACTGGCATAGGTACAATGACTGATGTATACCAGAGTACTAGTATATTTGATGTGTTAGGTCCGAATGGACAGAAATCTACTTTACAAAATTATGTAGCAGATGTGGGTATCAAATTCTGGGGACGTGATTTACTTGGTCAATGGGGAGCTTTTATTCATATTCCTACTTTATCAGAACAAGCAAAGTTTTATATATGGATATGCAATATAATACTAGAAGAAAAGGAGATCACAGAGAACTTGGGTATTATTCAGTCAACAAAATTCTGGGCAGGAAAATTTACCATAGGGGCCATTGGACAAAAGGGCAGCCCAATGCCTATAAGTTGGCTAACAGATACACCTGTATGGGTTGATCAATGGCCCCTCACAGTTGAAAAACTTAATGCCCTTCATATTCTTGTAATGGAACAGTTAACGCAAAACATATCGAGCCTTCTAATAGTTCATGGAATTCCCCTGTGTTTGTTATTAAGAAAAAATCAGGGAAATGGAGACTGTTAACTGATCTAAGAGCTGTTAACACGGTCATGAGCCCTATGGGGTCTTTACAACCTGGGGTTCCACAACCATCCATGATTCCAAAAGACTGGCATATAATTATTATAGATTTGAAGGATGCTTTTTTCACGATTCCTTTGCATCCTGCTGACAAATAAAAATTTGCTTTTTCCGTACCTGCTCTCAATAATCAGGCACTTATGCAAAGATATCAATGGTGTGTATTACCACAAGGTATGATGAATCGTCCTGCCATGTGTCAGTTGTTTGTGCATCAGCCTTTAGAAATATTAAGAGCAAAATTTCCAAAAGCAATGATAATTCATTATATGGATATCTTGTTTGCCCATGCATCAGATGATAAGTTGCAACAATTATTTCAATATGCTGAGCAAATACTTCCAGAATATGGCTTGCAAATAGCCCCTGAAAAAATTCAAAGGAATGCACCATATTGTTATTTAGGTATGAAAGTGGCTAATGGACGTATTACCCCTCAAAAGGTACAAATACATCGAGATAAATTGAATACCTTAAAAGACTTTCAAAAACTATTAGGAGATATTAATTGGATTCGACCAACATTAGGAATTCCTAATTATGTGGTAACTCATTTATTTCAAACATTAACAGGAGATTCTGATCTGTCTAGCCCTAGAATCTTGTCTAAAGAGGCTGAGAAAGAATTGGCATTGATAGAGGATCAAAACTCTCAAGGGCAGTTAACACAAATAGACCCTGACGAAGCTGTTGATTTAATTATTTTCTCAATCTTGGAATCTCCTGCGGCTTTATTTTGGCAAGAAGGTATATTGGAATGGTTTTTTTTTTTTACCTAATAATAAACAAAAGAGATTGCAAACATATCTCCAAAAAATTATTTCCATTCTAGCAAAAGGCCATGTGAGGTTGCTACAATTAAAAGGGTCTGATCCAGATAGAATTATTTGTGATCTTTCTCATGAAGAAATTTAACATTTGTATATAACTAATCCTCAATGGCAAATTGCTATAGTAATTTTCAAGGCATTATTAATAATCATTATCCTATTTCCAAACTGTTAACGTTTTTACAAAGAACCACTTGGATTTTACCAAAAATTGTAAAAACTGTTCCTATTGAAAATGCATGTACAGTATTTACTGATGGTAGTAGTAATGGAAAAGCAGCATACATTACCTCTCAAAAAGAACAGGTTTGGCAGACTCCTTATTCGTCTGCTCAATGCACAGAGCTTTCAGCCTTCATTAAGGTTTTACAAACGTTTCAAGAGCCCTTGAATATTGTCTCTGCTTCTGAATATGTGTTTAACTGTAGGTCATATTGAAACAGCTCATATTTTTATTACTGATGAATGGTCTCAACTTTTTGCCGAACTTCGAGCCCTCATTCGGTAAAGAAGTCAGCCCATATATATTACTCATATCCGGTCTCATTCTTCCCTTCCTGGTCCTCTAGCTACCCAAAATGCAAGAGCTGATTTATTAGTAGGATGTTTGCAAGATACCAGTAAATATCATGCATTAACTCATATTAATACTAAGGGACTTAGACATAAATTTTCTCAATTAACAAAACATCAAGCTCAAGAAATTATTTGCACCTGTCCCACCTGTGGACCCTTAACCACAGTGCCTTTTCAGGCTGGGACTAATCCCAGAGGCCTGGCTCCTAATTAACTGCGGCAGATGGATGTTACTCACATACCATCGTTTGGTAAATTACAATATGTCCATGTCTGTATTGACACTCTCATTTTTTATGGGCTACTGCACAAAGTGGTGAATGTTTTCATCATGTTCGTTCCCTTTTATGGTCTGTTTTTGAGGTGATGGGATGCCCCGTGAAAATTAAAACTGATAATGGCCCTTCTTACACTAGTAAGTCTTTTACTTCCTTTTGTTCTACATATGCTATTGTGCACGTTACAGGTATTCTTTATTATCCTACAGGTCAAGCCGTAGTTGAACGCTGCCATCATACTCTAAAAACTATGCTTTTAAAACAAAAAGGGAGAGATGATGGTATTATAACACCAAAAGATCAATTGGCAAAAGCTTTATTTACTTAAAATTTTCTTAATGTTTATAATTCATTGACACCTGCGGAATGTCACTTTGGAAAATGTCAAACATCTACAGTGGACGCAGGAAATGAAGATCAACCAATATTTTGAAAGATATTTCAAGCAATGAATGGAAAAAAGGCAGGATCAGAGTATGTGGGTGAGGCTATGCTCTTATCATTTCAGAAAATGGAGAACAAATTTGGCTACCTGAGAAGAGGATTAAACCCTGGAATGAAGAGATGGGGTCTCCTACAACTTCTGATGATGATAATCGTAAGTAATGAGGAAGCTGCAGGTAATTACACTTATTGGGCCTATATACCTAACCCCGTTACTTAGAGTGTTAACCTGGAAAGATCCATCCTTTCCTATTTATCTGAATAAGATCCATATATTCCCTGGACCAATTGATGATTGGTTACCAATTAAACCTCATGAGGAAGGACAAAGAATCTATAATCTCATATTACCATTTGATTATCGATCCTTATGCATTTGTAACCATCCTTCCTGTATGTATGTTAAAAATTGGACCATGATTATCTTCAAAAATAATAATACTCCATCCATTGTGACTTTATTTCCCTCTTACAGTTTTATGATGATCAAAAATCCTACTTATGATTGTCTGCAAAAAGACAGTAGGGATAAAGAAGGATGGCAAAAGTGCCATATAGGAAGAGGATCTGTCGTTTTTAATGATTCCTATGGAATAGTGTGGGAAAGTGCCCCTATGGGGAGTCTCACTAAATATAATGGCAGATTTATTTGGTATGGGTTAAATAGTAAAGGACAGCAAGTTAGTAATATGCAATATCCCTTTCATGAATCCCTTGAATTGGATGAAAAAATAATTTTTGACAAAAATGATAGTGTTTGGAAATATAAAGGGAAATGGATCCCTTCTCCATGGTGTAACATTACATCTATACATAAACAGAAGAATTTGTGGAAAGTTTTTCTAGGAATAGCTCCTACTATAGAATGGATCAGGAATAATAGTAAGAATGGTCAATATCTGCATTTAGATCAAACTCATCATTTTCAATTGTGTGTAAGAGATCCTTATGTGTTTGTGTTCGGAAAATTAACTATAACCAAGAATGCTCTATTTTATAAAAGTGGGGTCTTGCGTACCTGTTTGTCTGAGAACATTTTACAGAATGGAGATTTCATTACAATGGCTTGAAGGCAGTGGGGAGTGTGGATCCAAGTGCGAATGAACCAAATTTGGCAATCGTCACCTAAGAGTCAACTGCTGTTCCATATGGCTCAAGAAATCCTGAAGCGTTCAAAGCAATTTGTGGGACTGCTAAGAGCTGGCATATTGGGACTAATTGGTGTCATTGCAACTGCTGCTGCAGCTGTTGTGGCCTTGCATGAAACTGTGCAAACTCAACATTACGTGCATGATTGGCACAAGAATGCTAGTGACTTATGGCATAGTCAAGAATATATGATAAAGAATTAAACAGTAGAGTTAATGATTTAGAATCAGCAGTTTTACATCTTGGAGATCAAGTATATAACTTAAATCTACTTAGAGGATTGAAATGTGATTGGAATGAAAGTAACTTTTGTATTACTCCACTTGTTTATAATAATTCTATGTTTGACTGAGAAAAGATTAAAAATCATTTATAGGTCATAAAGGTAATATGTCATTAGAAATAGAAGAATTACAGAAAAAGACATTAGAAATGTCTCATAATCAGATTGATGTAGTTGATGATAAGGATATTTTTAATGATTTGATTTCTCATTTCAATAAGTTTAATCCAGTAAATTGGTGGAAATCTTATCATTTTTTATCAGCATTAGGAATAGGACTTTGTGTGTTAATCTTGTTGCTCATTGTTGTTGCTTACCTGGGATGAGTAGTATGCCGAAGACTGCACCATGTTGATGTGATGGGACAAGCTAATAAGTTGGTACTTGCAAAAAACCTGATATAGTTCCCCATGGTCAGAGTGCTTGGCTGGTAGCCAATGATGGGTAAGACTCTCAGAGGAGGGCAACCTAAGACAGGCACAGCCACCCTGACTAAAACAAAAAGGGGGAAATGTGGGAAACAAAGGCATGTTGTTTCCATAATAGCAAGTTACTTCCTTGATTACTGGGTCATGCTGTCCCTAGAGATATAAGTGCAGGCCACAAATCTCTCAGGAGGATGTAACATTCTGGTGGAATCAGGATGTGATAGAACAGAACAACCTGGGCAACAAGATTTATGAGTGTAATTGTTCCAATAACATACTAGAACATTGTGAGCTTTGGTTACTATCTAATCCACTGTGTTATTAAGAATAAGATAATGGTAATAGTTATCTAGAATAGTTCCTGCTTCTCACGATCAGTTGGGGTATATAAGGAAGCCCCTGAGACCAATAAATTTGTCTGATGAGCTTGAGGCTTCAATGCCTCAAATCCTCTGATCCCAATCTCTCATTGTTTTTCATTCCCAATACCCTTTGGGTCCGAGACTCTGACACTGAGAGCCTCCTTGCTGCTCAAATGTGGCCTTTCTCTGATCCAAACTAAGCATGTAAATTTCCTTCCCCCCAGCCTGGGACATGACTCCTGGGGATGAGACTCCCAGGCACTGCGGGATTGTTACCAAATGCCAATTGCAATGCACCTGGAAAAAGACTTTGACCAAAAGGGGGAAAGGGTAAATACAAGTGAATTTTTATGGCTAAGAGATTTCAGAATGAGTTGGGAGGTCATTCTAGAGGTTAAACTTATGCACGTCTCAGCAGGATATCATTGGCTGCCACAGTAAATATTGCATCAGTAAATGGGACTTATGAAGACTCTAGGGACATCCAGACACTATAGGCAGGAGAGACAGCTCAAGAGTTTGGCACCCTGCCATTGAGCCCTGCTTTGGAATCTATGCTCCTCATGTGACAAAGTTGGATTCATTTGTGATTTCCCTACTCATAGCTCTTCTGCATCTTCTGTTTGAACTTACAGGTAGTACCAGACTTGATAGTTCTATGTCCAAGAGACTTAAATCTTTGGGCTGTCCATATGCCAGCTGGGCCCTGAACCTCAACAGAGTTGCAACACCCACTCTCCAGTTCATTGGAATCACCTGGGACAAGTAACAAGAAGATAATGATGGACAATTCCCATCCCAAGGAACATAAAGAGTCTGTAACTGCAGGCAAGATAGTCTCATCCATCTGCCCCATGGGATCTAAGCCCCTCAATTGGAGGTAGAGTGAGCATCACCATCCTACAGTCCTCAGGATTGGGGAATGAATGATGGACTAGAGCAGACTCACTGTTATTCTACTATAGACTTATTGTTATTCTAGCAGTGAAAGAACTTTTATCATTGTTGTGGGTGCAGTGGCCACTGAATTTTCTGAGAGGAGGGAGAGGAAAAAATAGGTGTAATATGGGGACATCTTCGGGATATTGGATTTGTCCTGAATGATGTTACAAAGACAAATACAGGCCATTATATATTTTTTCATAACTTATACAATTGTGTGGAACAGAATGTAAAATATATTGTAAACTATAATCCATATTTAGTGGCAATGCTCCAATATGTGTTCATCAATTGTAACAAATGTACTAATGAAGCATGTTATTAATGTGGGAAAATGTGGGAGGAGTAGGGAGTGTGGCATATGGGAATCCCCTGTATTTTTTAATGTAATATTTATGTAATCTAAAGTACCTTTAAAAAATAAAAAAAGTATTTTGGAGAAAGATGTAACCTGAGACAATAATAATATAAAGGGGAGGGATGGAGATACATATGAATAGACAGTTTGTATACTACTGACGCTTGGTTAGAAACAGCTCAACTTGGTTGTTACTAGTTTAAGATGTTCATTGCAATTACAAAAGTAACCAATAAGAAACTATCTTTAAAAATAGGGAAAAGGAAACAAGGGAATGAAAATGGCATACTACCAAAAATCCTAACTAATTAAAAAAAGGAAATAATGAAGTAATTAAGTAATAAAAAAGCAAACAAAACATACAGAAGTCAAATAACTACATGGCAGCAGTAAATTCTTTCTTCTTAGTTATTACCTTAAATGTGAATGGATTAAACTCTCCATTAAATGATAGAGATTTACAGATTAGATGAAGATGCATGATCCCTGTATAAGCTGTTTACAAGAGATTCACTTTAGGTACAAAGACAAAGAGGTTGAAAGTAAAAGAGTGGGGAAAGGTATTCTATGTGATATTGTCATATAAATATTGTCAGACAAAATAGACTTTTAGTCAAAAGATTATAAGACAAAGAAGGATATTGTATATTGATAAAAGATTCAATCCAGCAAGAAGATATGACAACCATAAACATATATGCACCTCACAACAGAGCCTCAAAAATATAGGGAGAAAAATTGACAGACATGAATGGAGAAATAGATTGTTCTACAATAATAGTTGGGAGACTTGAATACACTACTTTCAGTAATTGAAAGATCAATAGGAAATAGAGGACTTGAATAACACTCTTAATGAATTATATCTAATGGGCACATATAGAACACCCCACAAAACAGCAGTAGAATACTCATTCTTCTCAAATGTAATGGAATATTTACTAGATTAGATCATATATTAGGCCAACAAATAAAATCTTAATAAAATTTAAAATATTGAAATCAAACAAAGTATATTTCAGACCACAGTGGAAGAAAACTAGATATCAAGAAAAGAAGGAAAACTGGAAAATTTACAACCGTGGAAATTAAACAACATACTATTAAACAACCAATGGGTCAAAGAAGAAGTCATGAGGGAAATGAGGAAATACTTTGAGATGAACAAAAACTAAAACAGAGCATACTCAAACTTATGGGATGCAGTGAAGTCTATGCTCAGAGTGAAATTTATAACCTCAAACGCCTATATTAAAAAAGAAGAATGATAAAAATAACTTCACAACTAAAGAAACTAGAAAAAGAAGAGCAAACTAAGACCCCCAAAAGGAAATAATAAATATTAGAGCAGAGATAAATGAAATAGAGAGTAGAAAAATAATAAAGACAGCAAAACCAAATGATGTTTTTAAAAAAGATCAATAAAATCAACAATTATTTAGCAAGACTGACAAAGGAAAAGAGAGAACACAAGTAATTAAAATAAAAAATGAAAGTGGAGATATTAACAACTGACCTTAAAGAAATAAAAAGGATGTGAAGGAACCATGAACATCTATATGTCAACAAGATTGAGAACCTAGATGAAATGGACAAATTTGTAGAAGCATACAATTATCAGATTATCTAATCTGATGCAAGGAGAAATAGAAAATATCAACAGATTGCAACAAGTAAGGGCTTGAATCAGTAATAATAATAATAATAAACCTCCCAACAAAGAAAGTTCAGGAGCAGATGATTTCACTGCAGAATTCTAGCAAACATTTAAAGAAGATTTAACAACAATCCTTCTCAAACTCTTCTAAAAAGTTGAAGAGAAGGGATTATATCCTAACTCCTTCTATGAGGCCAGCCTTTCCCTATCAAAACCAGAAAAAGACAGCAAAAGAAAGAAAATTATAGACCAATACCCTTATGAATATAGATACAAAAACCCTTAACAAAATAATGGCAAACCAAATGCAACAGTAAATGAAAAGGAGTATATATCATGGCCAAGTGGGGTTTATTTCAGGTATGCAAGGGTGGTTCAACAAAAGAAAATCAATGTAGTAGACCACATTAACAGAATGCAGGGGGAAAAAACATGATAATCTCAAAAATGCATTTCACAAAATCCAACTTTTTTTTTCAGGATAAAAACACTCAGAAAACTAGGAATAGAAAGGAACTTTCTCAGCATGATAAAGGGCATTTATGAAAACCCACAGTTTAGGCCATTCCTCTGCAAATTAAACATAAAATTACCATGTCTGGGCAATTCCACTCTTAGAATTGAAAATAGATATTTGTACACTAATGTTCATCACACCATTATTCACAATAGCCCAAAGGAGGAAGCAACCCAGGTATCCATCAGCAGATAAATGGATGAGCAAAATATAGTGAAACCATACAGTGAAATATTATTCAGTCATAAGATGTGAAGTCTGGTACATGCTACAACATGGATGAGCCTTAATACATCATGTTGAGTGAAAAGAGCAGGCACAAATTGACAAATATTGCATAAAATTACTAGAATAAACAAATTCATAGAGATAGAAAGTAGAAGAGTAGTTTCCAGGGGAGTGAAGGCAAGATTGGGGAGTTGCTTCTAAATGACTGAGTATTGGTATAGGATGACGAAGAGAGTCTGGAAATACAGTGTAAGTTATACAGTACAGTCTATGTATTTTATTTCAAAGAAATACTTTAAAATTTTAAATGATTCTTTGCTGTGTATGTTTTAACACAATTAAAAGCAAACAAAATAAAATAAAGAAGAAAGGACTTGGGCCCAAGCAGTAGTATGGAGATCGAATCATTAGTCTAGAGCCAGCGTGAAGACTCCATCACGGTCAGCATGGCCGGTGAGGCCACAGTCACTAAATCAAGCCTCTTCAAAGCTCTTTTTGAGATTGTTCTGAGAAGCACATGGCATGGTTGGCCCTTCTAGAATTTCCTTAATTGAATTGATGTGTGGGATTTGGGAACCTTCAGTAAGGCATTCTGTAGGATAGAGTTATAACAGATGTATGGGCATACCTTGTTTTATTATGCTTCTCATATATTGTGCTTCTTACAAATTGAATAAGAGAACTAGAATTACAAGTGTGGCCCTGAAGATGTGACTGAATTACTGTCGTAATGGTTATGTGAATGTGTCAAATTGGCCAGATAGTGGTACCCAGTTACTTGGTCAAGCACGCACTGGGATAATTGTAATACAAAGGCATTTCATGGACTTTAATCATCAGTGAGTTGGTTGCATCTTTGACTGCTTACATTTCCAATCAACTGAGAGGATTGCCTTCAGCAATGAGTGGCATCTCATTCAATCAGTTGAGGGTCTTAAAAGGAGAAGTGCTTTCAGCATTCAGGTAGAGAATTCCTGTATTCACTCAGGCAGCCAGTGTCTCCTGGGGAACTCATCAAGGCACTTCACTGGAGTCTCTGGCTTGCAGCCTGTCTATGGAATTTGGACTTATGCATTCCATGCTCACATGAGACAATTTTATAAAATCTCGTATTATTTACAGATATCTCCTGTCAGTTCTTTTTCCTTAGAGAACCCTTATTAATAAAGCTTCATATCAAGAGTGTTTCCTGAGAAACAGAATCTTAAAAATGGGATTTCTGCATTGGTTCTGGGATTTTTTTTTTGCAATTGGCTCTCTACATTGACTATATTAAAGATCACTAATGACTCTGTTTCCAATAATCAAGATGGTTCTGACAGTCATGGCATGATTTGGCAAAAGATACACAGAAAATATCACCACTGGATATGATTACTTCCATGCTTATAAGAGGCAAGGCTTGGGGTGTGAGTGTTTTCTTCACCTTAACAGTGTTTTGTGGAGTTTAAATGTACAATATGTTGGCTGGCTATTCCTAAATACACTGGATACAGTTACAAAAGGAAGGGGGTGAGCTGATGGTTTCAAATTTGCAACATAAGCTCTGCTCGAATGAGGTTAAGTTTTTAAGTACGTCCTGAAAGGAAATCTTGTTTCATGTAGCTGTAAACTTGAAATCTCTGAAGACCAGACCCAGAGTCTCATTGTGTGAGTAGCAGAGTTACAAGAGATACTAAAACCTCAACCTTGCAGGGAGTCTGCTGTTTAAGTTGGATATTGATTGGCAAGGAGTGGAATACTGAAGATTGGGTTGGAGACATGTCAGTTGATGATGATAGCAGTGGGGACACTGAAACCCTAAATTCTTCTGGGACTTTGCCAGATAAACCTGTAATGGCCCACCCATAGGCGACAGCCACCCACCTCCTTCCTGCCCTAAGGAGATGACCAACCAACCTCAAACCTGCCTTGAGACAACCACTGAAGTTCCAGCCTGCCCCCAAGGGGTCAGCCACCTGGAGAGATTAATTCTGTCCCACCAGATGAAACTACAACAGAATGCCCTGAGGTAATTGGCTTGCAAGACTCTTCTAATGCTTTTCCTTGCCTACTGTCCATCACACCTCTTTACTTACAGACATGTACCTAAAGTCACAATAAACCCCCCAAAATGAAGTAGAAAGTGTGACCCATGAGGAAATATGCTATATTCCAAAAGAACTGCAAGAGTTTTCCAGTTTATATAGACAGAAATAAGGGGATATGTATGGGAATGGACATTAAGGGTGTGGGATTATGACAAAAGGAATATAAAGTTGAATTAGGGTGAATTTATTGGTATGGGCCCCTGAGTAGAGATACCGGATTCAGTATTGTAACTTGAGGGGTTAAAACGTGTTCTAACAGTTTGTCCAGACAGTTGGCTGAAACATGAACCAAAAGATAGCCGACACTGTCTAAGGTGGGTTCCAGAATTGCCCCAGTACACTGTAGGTGAGGGGATCCAAAGACTTAGAAAGATTGGAATGTTAGGATGGATTTATAATGCAAGACCTTCCCACCCACCCTGGGAATATCCAAAGGCACACCTCTCACCGGGACTGTGAGGAATAAATTCGTGAGAATAACTCTAACATCACTGAAGAGCTCTGTGGTTGCTCTTCCCTGTAAGCCAGATATTACTATGATAACTGCTGCCATGGAACTGAATTTTTAAAACACTAATGGGATGATCTGAACCTGGGCTGGCAAAAACCAAGTAGCAGCACTGAAACACCAAAGATAATTGGGCATGGCTACCACAATGAACAGGAGACTCAAAGCAATAATCAAAATAGTCGGAGTCACAGAGATCTATGGCACTGACTAATAGGTCATAGGGCACCTAGAAGTGAAATAGATGAGCAGTCTACCAAATTCTAACTTGATCTTTCTAAGCAGAATACTTCTAGGTCGATTTCATCTATGGCTGATGACATCGACAATCAACTGAGGAGATCACCTTCAACAATGAGAGAAGTCTCATCCAATTAGTTGAAGGCTTAAAAAGAGAAGTGATTGTTTCAGTAGTCAGAGGAAGGGATTTCCATCTCTACTTCAGCCAGCTTCTTCTGGGCAATTCATGAAAATCCTTCACTGGATTTCCCAGCTTGTAGCCTGCCCTTCAGAATTCAGAATTTGGACTTGCCCATCCCTACAGTTATGTGAAACAAATCCTATAAAATCTGTTTCCCTGGAGAACCCTGACTGATATAAAAGCTTTAGACCAAAGTTTCTCAGGAATCATTTTCAAAACACCAGCAAATCAAGTCCAAAACAATTTTGATTTTATTTTTTTGGTTGCTGTAGCAGTTTCATATAGTTATGAATTCCAAAAATAGGTATAGGGTTATATTTGTATTCTGGTCTGTACCCTGGCATGATTAAATTATGATTAGGGCTTTGATTGGGCCACATCAGTAGGCAAAGGACATGGCAAAGGACAGAGTTAAGATTCTTTTTTTAAGATTTATTTATTTGTTTCTCCCCATCCCCCCCACCCATTGTCTGCTCTCTGTGTCCATTTGCTGTGTGCTCTTCTGTGTCTGCTTGTATTCTTATTAGGCAGCTTTGGGAACCTATCCTGGGAACTTCTGGAGTGGGAGAGAAGCGATCATTCTCTTGCGCCACCTCAGTTCCTGGTCCAAGTCTCTTATGTGTCTCTTTTTGTTGTGTCATCTTGCTGTGTCAGTTCTCTGCATTGGCCAGCACTTCTGCATGGGCCAGCTTTCCACGTGGGCCAGCACTCCATGTGGGACAGCTCACTGTGCTTCACCAGGAGGCCCTGGGTAATGAACGCTGGACCTCCGCCAGCTTATCATAGACTTCGCCCATGTAGGCATCAGCTCGCAACCTTCCTTTCCCTCCCAAGTTCCTTTAAATCTACCCTGCAGTCTCTAGCTCTCTGAGACAGCTTGGTTTGCTTGTTTCATATTAGAGAGGACATGTAGCATTTGTTCTTCAATGCCTGCCTTGCTTCACTCAACATAAGGTCCTCAAGATACATCCATGTTATCACATGTGTTTGTACTGTATTCTTTTTTATAGCTGAGTAGTATTCCATTGTATGTATATACCACATTTTATTTATCCATTCCTCTGTTGATGGGCATTTGGGTTGATTCCAACTTTTGGCAATAGTGAATAATGTTGCTCTGAACATTGGTGTGCATATATCGGTTTAATGTCCTATTAGAGTTAAAGGTTTTTGATGTTAGAATTTTGAAGTTGGTGTTTGATGCTGAAGCCTTAACCTGGAGCCCCAGGAAGTAAGATCACAGAGGAAACAGAAGCAAGCCCCAGGAAGACAGGAACCTTGAGCTCAGGAAGAAGCAAGCTCTGGGAAGAGAGGAGCCCTGAACCCAGAGAGAAGCAAGACCCTGGAAGAGAGGAACACAGGCAGAAAGAACCCTCACAGACGTCGACAGCATCTTGCTCCAACACGTGAAAACAGACTCTGATGAAGGAAGTAATTTATGCTTTATGGCCTTGAGTATATAAGCTCCTATCCCAAATAAATACCCTTTATGAAAACCAACCAATTTCTTATATTTTGCATCAGCTCCCATTTGGCCAACTAATACAGTTGTTTAAGATTTTAATTTCATATTCATAAATTTAACTCTGCAATCCAACTACACTTGGAATGAAGGGGAAGATGATGTGGAACCCAAAGACCTGCAGTGGAATCCAAAGAACTGCAGAAACAACACAGAGATTATAGAATACTGAGAGCAGACCAGGGCAGTGGGCGTTCTCTTGAGCCACAGAAAGAACGGTCTGGAGGTTAAGACTAGAGACAAATCCAGTTCATTAGACTTGTCCTCGGTCAGCAAAGGTGAACCTCTTGAAGGTCTTGCCATGCCTAGACCCAAGGCGCTCCACGACTTCCACAATCTTCTGCCCACTTTCACCTTGCCAAAGACCACATGCTGCCATCCCACCAAGCAGTCTCAGTGGTGCAGATGGAAAGCTGGGAGCCATTTGTGCTGGGTCCAGCACTGGCCATGGAGAAGATTACAGGCCCCTTGTACTTCAGGATGAAGTTCTCACCGTCAAACTTCTCCCCATAGATGAACTTGCCACCAGCATCACTGTGGCGTGAGGCGTCACCACCTTGGCACATAAGCCCAGGAACAATTCTGTGAAAGCAGGAACCCTTATAACCCAGTCCCTTTCACCCCAGGGCTCAGGGCACGAATATTTTCTACAATCTTTGGAACTTTATCTGCAAAAAGCTCAAAAGAGAAGCGGCCCAAGGGCTCGCAATCCACCGCAGTGTCGGAGAAACGGTGGGGTTGATCTTGGCTGCTCAGTGAGGCACTGCAGTGGCCGACGGTGGCGTCTGCAAGGCACCAAAATCATTTTAAAAGGATAATACATCACAACCAAGAACGTTTATCCATGATGCAAGCTGGGATGAATATATGAAAATTAATCTAATTTATCATTTATCAGAACATAGAATAACAATAATATAAACTCAATGCAGAAAAAGCATTTAAAATTAAACATCTTTGATAATAAAATTTCTCAATAAACTAGGAACAAAGGCAACTTCTTCAAGGTGATAAAGGGCACTTATGAAAATTCTATAGATATCAAATTTTGTGGTGAAAGCTAATAATTTAAAATTTTGTTTTAATTTCTAATATAGTCAATACGAACAGCTATAAGCCACATAAAATCTCCTTGGGGTCCTCACTAATTTGTAAGCAATTAAGAGTCAGGACCAGGCCTCACTGACAGGGGTGACAGAGTGCTCGGTGCAGGGGAGGGGTCAGCGGGTCAGTCCAGGACCGGTCTTGCTCTCAGGATATCCCCCGAGGCTGGCGTGTGGGGCGGGAAGGCTGAGCTGGGGAGCCCCCGGTCCCCGCAGTTTCACTTTTTCTCCCAGTCCGAGTCAGGTCCTTCTGCCCCGACCCTCGTGACGCGGGCCCAGGCTGCATCCCATTGCGGGCCCGGTTCTGGAGAAGCCAATCGCCGGCCCCGCGGCCCATCCAGAGCCCGCCCCGACCCGCCGGGACTCAGGTTCGGCCAGACCCGGGGGTCCGGCCATGGCGCCGGGGACCCTCCTCCTGCTGCTCTCGGGGGCCCTGGCCCTGACCCCGACCCGGGCGGGTGAGCGCGGGGTCGGGGGGCTGCCCGGAGGGGTGAGGGGACCTGGGTGGGGGCAGGACCCCGGAAGCCGCGACCCCCACGCCGTGCCCGCCCCCCCCCCCCAGGCCCCCACTCCCTCAGGTATTTCAGCACCATCGTGTCCCGGCCCGAGCGCGGGGACACCCACTACCTCGCCGTGGGCTGCGTGGACGACACGCAGTTCGTGCGGTTCGACAGCGACGCGGCGAGTCCGAGGATGGAGCCGCGGGCGCCGTGGGCGGAGCAGGAGGGGCCCGAGTACTGGGAGCGGGAGACGCGGGTGGAAAAGGACGAGGCACAGACTTCCCGGGTAAACCTGCGGACCCTCCGCGGCTCCTACAACCAGAGCGAGGCCGGTGAGCCAGGCGGGGGCCGGGGTTGCCCCGAGTCTCGGGTCCCCACTGCACCCCAAGGCTGCGGGACCCGGGACCCCCACCCGGGATCGCGGGAGGGACTTTTCCTCCGTTTCGTTTTCAGTTTATACCAGACCAGCCAGGACCAGCCTGCGCTGGGGGCGGAGTGAACAGGGGGGCGGAGGAAAATACCTGACCGAGCCAACGGGGTGGCCGGTCATGGGTGGGACCTGGTGGGCAGGGCTGACCTCGGGTCGGGGCCAGGGTCTCACACCCTCCC
The DNA here is from genome assembly GCF_030445035.2 of Dasypus novemcinctus. NCBI lineage: Eukaryota > Metazoa > Chordata > Mammalia > Cingulata > Dasypodidae > Dasypus > Dasypus novemcinctus. The sequence continues at coordinate 68,619,038 of NC_080694.1, read as the reverse complement.
GCTGATGTCTGGCTGCTACATGGGCCCCGACGGGCGCCTCCTCCGCGGGTACTTTCAACACGCCTACGACGGCGCCGCGGACTTCATCGCCCTCAGCGAGGACCTGCGCTCCTGGACGGCGGCGGACACGGCGGCGCAGATCACAGGGCGCAAGTGGGAGGAGGCCCGTGATGCAGAGCACTCTAGAGCCTACCTGGAGAGGCAGTGCGTGGAGGACCTGCAGAGATACCTGGAGAGCGGGAAGGAGACGCTGCTGCGCACAGGTACAGGGGGGCGAGGCGCCCCAACCCCAAATGTCCTGTCCATTCCTGGTGGTCACATGAACGCTGCTAGGATGGCCAGGAGAGAAATGGAAAGTTCCTGAAGTTTCTGACCTTCCCGCAGACCCCCCAAAAGACACATGTGACCCACCACCCCATCCCTGACCGTGGGGTCACCCTGAGGTGCTGGGCCCTGGGCTTCTACCCCGCGGAGATCACGCTGACCTGGCAGCGGGAAGGGGAAGACCAGACCCAGGACATGGAGATTGTGGAGACCAGGCCTGCGGGGGACGGAACCTTCCAGAAGTGGGCGGCTGTGGTGGTGCCTTCTGGGGAGGAAGAGAGATACACGTGCCACGTGCAGCACGAGGGGCTGCCCCAGCCCCTCACCCTGAGATGGGGTAAGTGGGAGGAGGTGGGTCCTCTTCTAGGGAAGCAGGAGCCCTTCTGAGCTCCTCCAGCAGGGTCAGGGCTGAGCCTGGGGTCAGGGCCCCTGACCTTCCCCCTTCTCAGAGCCGCCTTCACAGCCCATCATCCTCATCGTGGGAATCGTGGCTGCCCTGGTCATCCTTGGAGTGTCCGTGGTGGCTGCAGTTCTGATCTGGAGGAGGAAGAGCTCAGGTAGGGGAGGGGCGGGTCTGAGGTTTCTTGTCCAGGGGGGTTTCCAGCCCGGGTAGCAGTGTGCCCTGCCCCTTCCTGGTACCGTGAAGCCCCTCCTCACACATGTGCCCATCCAGTCTGGGCCTGTTACTACACTTACTTTATAAACCTGTGAGAGAAGTAGGACAATGTCCCCAGTCATGACGTGGAGGCCCCTGTTCCCAGCAGTCAGAGGGAAGGAGCTGCTGAGGACAGACCTCCAGGAGGGCAGAAGGTCCAGCCCACACATCCCCCACCTCCTGTTTCCTGATCCTGCCCTGGGTCTGCAGTCATGGTTCTGGAATCTTCCCTGGATCCAGGACTAGTTCTCAGGTCCTCCTGTCCTGTTCTTACTAGTTGTTTTTCCACAGGTGGAAAACGAGGGATCTACGCTCAGGCTGCTTGTAAGTGGGGGATGGAGGGGGAGGTGGTGTGGAGGGTCAAGGCTGACTTGAGGCTTTGGGGAGTATAGACAGAGCCCACGGGGCAGCTCACCCCTCGTCACTCCTTGACTCACATCTCCCTGTGGCTCTGACCAGACCCTGTGTTTGTTCCTCTCCAGCCAGCGACAGTGCCCAGGGCTCTGATGTGTCTCTGGAGGCTTCTGGAGATGAGATCCTAGAGGACCTGAAAGCAGAGAGGGGTTGGGCTGAGAGGACACACCTGGGTCCTGGGGATTCCTTGGACATGGACATGAGGACTGTGGAGGGCTGATCACGACGTCAGCATTTACAGAGACGACCTGAACGTGCTCTTGATTGTTTTTTTCTGTAGCGTGACAAAGCTGCCTCTTGGGGGATGGAGAAATTCAAGAGTTGTTCACACCCCTCGTGTGACTTCAAGACCCCTTTCCTTTGGGATGTGAAGACTTTCCTTCCTCAGCTGGCATCTGTGTGTCCGCATTCCTGTTGTATACTGGAGGATGGGGAGGTAGCTTGCCCCCTGCCCCCACACTAACCTGTGTTCCCTGCCCTGACCAACCATCCTGCTCAGGAGAGCTGGGTGTGGAATGTCCACAGCCCTGTCTTACTTCATGGTGCCCTGAGCTGCCCCTTCCTGCTTCCCTTGAAAATGAGAACCTGGGATGATTTTTGCTTTTACAGAGTCTTGGTATTAGGTGGGACTGAGGAATCAATTGAGGAAGAGGAAAATTCTTAAACAAGAAAGAGGAAATAAAATGCCCCGAGAACTTTCCAAAACCCATGTGTCTGCTGTGCTGAGTGATGCTGTGAGGAGTGAGGGTGGACAGGCCTATGTCCAATTGGTGCTCTGTCCATGTGGGCATCACACTGAGCAGGACTGACAGTTTCTACTTTAATTAATTCCTGGTGATTTGGTCCTTCCCTTCCTGCCTCTCTCCCTCTCTCCCCTTAACCAGCTTCACTGACCCCAATGTTGGCAGCAGGCCAAGCCCTTGGATTTGTACAAAAGACCCTAGTGTAGATCCACAGGTGGGCAATGGGGTCTTAGCCTGGATTGCTCTTGTCTTGGAGGGAGTTGAAATTGTGCTTCCCATAAGGATCCAGAAGGTCTGGGTGGACCATGAGGTTCTGTGTTTGTAACAAGGGGGTGCTGAGCTGCTGGATTTCAGGTCCTTCTTTAGAGCAAGAACCCAGACCGGGGAGGTCCTGTGCCTGTGCTCCAGCTCCCTGGAATGGTGTTATGTGCCTTCTGGGCTTTGCACCCATGTCCTGAGATGGGGGGTCTGGGAAGAAGTCCGAATGCTTCATCACAAGCCCTTCACACTGTCCTGTCTCAGCTGGATGGTGAAGCTTGTGCCGCCAGTGAAGATCTCTACTGTGATCAATATTAAAGGAAACTGTATAGGTAGAAAGACTATAATGGTATGATACCATAAAGAAACTTGATTCTATACCAGGGAATAAAGAGTGCTGGAATAAATTAATGTAAAATTAAATGTATGTTTCTTATCTTTACTTGTTCTAAAAGTTAATTCCTGAAAGGAAAAAATAGTAGCAATGTGTCATATATTTATAGCATATATAAAAGCAAGATGTGTCCAAACTATATCAGAAAGGATGAGAGGGAGGAATTGAGAATATGCAATTGTAAGGCTGTTATTACTCTTCATGAAATAGTACAATAGGGATTGAAGGTAGAAATTGATTAGTTAAAGATGTATATAGAAAACCTTTGGAAAAACACTGAAGAATTACAAGAAGAGATATTAAATAATATGCCAAATGTGGAGATAAAATGGAGTCATGAAAATACTCAAGTAGGCCATGAAGTAACAGAAAAATATGAAAAAAGAAACACATGGAGCAAGTAGAAACAGCTAGGAAGGAGGTAGATTGAAATTTAACCATATCAATAATCACATTAAATATGAGTGGTCTAACCACATCAACTAAAAGACAAAGATCAAGTAGGATGAAAGAATAAAACATGACTACACACTATCTAGAAGAAACCCAATTTAAATCTAAAACATAAATAGGTGAAAAGTAAAAGAAGGGAAATGAATATACCTTGTATACAACAACCAAAAGGGCTGTGGAGTAGCTGTACTAATCTCAGAAAAAGTGGACTACAAAACAAAGAATATTTTCACAGATAAAAAAAGGACACTCTAAAATGACAGGGGCTCAATTCTGCAAGAAGACATAAAAAAGCTGTATATATATGGACCTAACAACAGAGTTCCAAAGGCATGAAACAAAAGTTGATTGTATTAAAGGACAAATAGACAAACCCACAATTATAGTTGGAGATTTTAACCCTTCTCACATTTTGATGAAGAATTTGTTTCTAGAATATGTATAGAACTCTCAAAAAGTCAACAGTAGAGAAAAATACATGAATAATGGGTAAAATATTTGAACAGACACTTCACCAAAAATTGATGCAGGGGAGTAAATAAACACATGAAGAGAAGTTCAACATCATTAACCTTTAAGGAACTGCAAATTAAAACCATGATTTGGGAAGTGGACTTGGCCCAGTGGTTAGGGCCTCCATCTACCACATGGGAGGTCCGCGGTTCAAACCCTGGGCCTCCTCGACCCATGTGGAGCTGGCCCATGTGCAGTGCTGATGTGCACAAGGAGTGCCCTGCTGCATAGGGGAGCCCCATGCACAAGGAGTGTGCCCTGTAAGGAGAGCTACCCAATGCCAAAGAAAGTGCAGCCTACCTAAGAATGGTGCCGCCCACATGGACAAATGACACAACAAGATGACAGCAAAAAGAAACACAGATTCCTGTGCGGCGGACAAAGGAGACTCAGCAAATGGACACAGAGAACAGACAACCGGGATGGGGGGGCGAAGGGGAGAGAAATAAATAAATAAAATCTTTAAAAAAAACAACAAAAAAACCCCAATGATGCGATACTTCTACACACTTCTCAAAGCATTCTTTTACAAAAAATTTCTCCAAACCTGACAATATCAAATACTGACAACCATGTAGAACAACTGGACCTCATATATTGGGGTGATAATGCAAAATGTTGCAACTATTTTGGAAAATAAAATTGAATATATATTTACAGTATGATCCAGCAATCCCACTTCTAAGTATTTAAAAGAAATTAACAGAGAAGTGGCCCTGGCTCAACTGATAGAGCATCTGTCTACCATATGGAGGGTCCAGGTTTTGATCTCTAGGGCCTCCTGACTCATGTGGTAAGCTGGTCCATGCTCAGTGCTGCCATGTGCAAGGAGTGCCCTGCCACACAGGGGCACCCAGTGCAAGGAGAGCTGCCCCACATGAAAAAAGCGCAGCCCACCCAGGAGTGGCACCACACACATGGAGTGCTGATGCAGCAAGATGATGGAAAAAAAAAGAGGTGCAGTTTTCCAGTGCCACCAGATAATGCAAGCAGATGCAGAAGAACACACAAGGAATGTACACAGAGAGCAGACAATGGAGGAAGGGGAGATAAATTTAAAAAAAAGAAATTAACAATTATGCTCATACAAAAATCTATACACAAATGTTTTTTGCAGATTTATTCATAATTTTCAAGGTAGGGGAATAGGCCAGATATCCAAAAACTGATGAATAGAAAAACAAACTGATATATCCACACAAATGCTATAAAAAGAAATGAACTATTGATTTTCACAACAAAATTGGTGAATCTCAAATACATTTTGATAAGTAAAAGAACCCAAACCCAAAAGCTGACAGATGGTATAATTCTAATTCCTTGATGTTCTACAAAAGGCAAAACTAGAGGGATGGAAAACACATTAGTACTTCTCAGGGCTTGGGTACACCATGGTGCGAACTTGTAGGAGACAGAACTGTTGTTTTCTTTATTATCGTTGTGGAAATACAACTCTAGGCTTTTGTGAAAATCCATAGAACTGTACATTACAGAGAGTGAATTTTCTTCAATTTAAATTAAAACGAAAGAAAACAGGTTAATATGCCAATTTAACAACAAAGATTGACTAGATGAAAAATGATGCTAAGCTGTTTAAAAGAGATACATATTAAATATTGGGATACAATAAGATGTAAGGAAAAGGATTTAAAATGATACCATGGAAAACATAACAAAACAAAGCTGTGGTGGCTATATTACTGTCTGAGAAGGTAGACTGTAAGATAAGAAGTGTTATGACATTTCATACTGAGAACACTGCCAATTCATGAGGAAGCCATGATCATTTTATATTTGTATATACCTGGAAACATCAACTCCAAATATGTAAATTAATAGACAAATAAAAAGTCACATTTGGAGACACTGACAAACTTCTAAAATGAACAATAAAATTTAGTAAGCATAAAGAAAATATAAACAACTCTATTAACCAGTACTTATTTCAGCTGGCTTCCACAGAGAAAAAATATCCCTGGGAGGCACCAAGGGTTTCATATTGGAGCTGACCCTCCTCATGGTGGACAAACATCATGTGTCCTGTTCAAGACACAAATCTCAACTTGGTTGTAATGATGGGGTGGAAAAGAACTCCACTAGAGTGTTTAGCACGAGACCCAGATTGCTCCCAGGACCCCGAGGTGTAAACACTAGTCTGCCAAAGTTCCAAAATGTCGGAATAGACAAGAGGGGGGCTGAAGACTGCTCTTCAGGCCCCCTCCATTGGGAGAGTTTCTCAGTAAATCTTTCTTTGTCTATGGTCATTTCAGTCTCCGTGTCCCAGTAAGCGCCGTGTTTTCTCCAACACCTAAGGGATTATGATATATATATTTGACAACTTTTCTCAGGTGAGTTCTAGTTAACAGTTTATTAGTTCATGTAAATACAAAACTCTTACAACCATTTAGGCCTCTTAGTACTTAGCATTTTAAAACACCATACGGAACTTACAGGAAAATGGCATTGAAGTAGGTAGGCAGAATCTGACTCTTTCACTAAAAGAACGAAGGAGCTACTTTGGATATATAGAGAGAATGGGAAGGTACTCTGAGTCATCCAGGAGGGTACTGGAAAGATAAGTAACAAAGGAAAACTGAGTTGCTCACCCCTGAGGCTGGAAATGGCCCACATACCCCACCCTCAGGGCAAGTAGCCTCTGTGGAGCCCCTGGCTGGCTGCTGCCAATGGAATGGGAGGGAGATTTCCCTGGGAGGAGGAGGCATCTAACGGAAGGTGGAGAGTGGTTTCTTTGCAGTCAGTTTGTCCAGCTGAGCCTCTTTTGATCCTGACCTGACGGGGACAGATAGAGCCAGATCAGCTTTCTGAACACAGTTAACCCGTGGGGCCAGTTTAGCTCAGTGGCCCTCCACCTGGCTCGCAGATGTAAGGTCCCTGGCTCTATTATGAGGTCTCCTTAGAGAACTGATCCAGAGAGTGGCCCTTGGGGTTATCAGGCACGCAGCTGATACCTTAAGACAGGGATATATAGACATTTTTTTTTGTTTTGTTTTAGGTTTACTTGGATCTGTCATTTTTTAAAGTTTCTCTTTTTTCCTCCTTATTTTACTCACTAAAACATGGTACATCACCTGCAGAGGGTAGGTTGCAAGATTGATGAACACCAGAAGCCTGAGAAGCTCCTTAGGGACCTAAGTGGGAAGGCTGGTTTTCCTTGATTGTCATTGTTTTTAGTTGCTGCTGTCTTGTTTCTTGCTTGTTGTCTCTCCCCTTTCTTCGTTTCCTTTTTTTTTCTTCTACTTATATTTTCTACCTATGTTATTTCTTCTATTTCTTTCATTTTTCTATCTTCTGTTTCCTGTTTTTCTTTTTGTTCCTCTCCTTTTATTTAGGCTTCAATTTTTTGTTTTTATTTCTCTCTTTTTTCCGTTTTCTTTCTTTTTTTTCTTTTCCTCATTTCTCATCATTCTGGCCTTTTAACTCATTTTATGTATTTTTCTCTGTTTTCTTTCTTGTTTCATTTGTTATCTTCAGTTTTTTTACTCTTATCCCTTTGTACTTGTGATTACTTATTTGTGTTAATTATTTATTTTCCAAGTCTTGTACAATTCCACTTGTACCTTTTAAAAATTATTTTTACTATTAGTTATTTTCTCTTTTTATCTCTTTCCTTTTCTCTGGTCCTAATTTTTTTTAAGGGAACACAGACAACTGCAAGGATATATCACACATACACACATATGCAACAACAACAACAACAACAACAACAACAAAAAGCCCTTGAGTAGAAAGAGAAGCTAACCAATCAACTAAGCCCATCAAGAGAAACAAATGCCTAGACACCAACAAAAAAATGACAAGCCATACTAAGAAGCAGGAAGACATGGCCCAGTCTGATGAACAAAGTAAAAAACTTTATAAAGGGTATTTATGAAAAACCCTCAGCTAATATCATTTTCAATGGTGAAATCCTAAAAGCATTCCCTCTAAAACCTGGCACAAAACAAGCATGCCCACTGTCACTACTCATTTTTAACATTGTGTTAGAAGTACTTGCTCATGCACTTAGGCAAGAAAAAGATATAAAAGGCATCCAAATTGGAAAGGAACAAGTAAAGATTTCACTATTTGCAGATGACATGATCTTATACATTAAAAGCCCTGAGAAATCTACAACAAAGCTACTAGAACTTATAAATGAGTTCAGTAAAGTGGCAGGTTATAAGATTGATGTACAAAAATTAGTAGCATTTCTGTATGCCAATACTGACCAATCTAAGGAGGAAATCAAGAAAAAAATTCCATTTACAATGGCAACTAAAAGCATCAAACTTAGGAATAAAAACATCAAACCTAGGAATAAATACACAAATTTAAATCAATTAAATAATTTATGAATTTAACTAAAGATTTAAAAGACTTGTACACAGAAAACTACACAACACTGTTAAGGATATCAAAGAAGACCTAAATAAATGAAGGGCTTCCCTGTTAATGGATAGGAAGACAAAAAACACCATTAAGATGTTTATCCAACTGATTTACAGATTTAACACAATCTCAATGAAATTACCAGAGCATTTTTTACTGAATTGGAAAACCTAACTATGAAATTCATTTGGATGTGCAAGGGGTCCTGACTAGCCAAAAACATAGTGAGAAAGAAAAGCCAAAATGGAGGAATCACATTACATGACTTTAAAATATACTACAAAGCTACAGTGGTCAAAACTGCATGGTATTAAAGATGTACTTACCAAATCCAATGGATGTGTCATGATGATGGGAACGAGTGTTGTTGGGGGGGGGAGAGGGGGGGGTGGGGGGGTGGGGTTGAATGGGACCTCACATATATATTTTTAATGTAATATTATTACAAAGTCAATAAAAAATAAAAAAATTAAAAAAAAACAATCTGTAGTATAGACACATGATGAAATATTATTTAGCTGTTAGAAGAAATGAAGTCATGAAGCATATGACAACATAGGTGAAACTGGAGGACATTATGTTGAGTGAATCAAGCCAGACATAATAGGACAAACATTGTTATGATTTTCCTATTGTGAACTAAATATAATGAGCGAACTCATGGAGTTAATACCTAGAATATAAGTGACCAGTGAATATAATGTGGTTAGAGAATGGAAAGCTGAGGTTTAATCTGTGCAGAATTGGTAAAGAGTTTATTGTAAATGTTTGGAAATAAATAGAAATGGTGAAAGCAAAAAAAAAACAAAAAAAAAACTGCATGGTATTGACACAAGGCTAGACATACTGATCAATGGAACAGATCTAAGAGTTCTGATATAGAGCCTCGCATATATGGTTAACTGGTATTAGACAAAACTTATACAAAACTTAACTTGAGATGGATCAAAGATCTAAATATAAGAGCCAAGACCATAAAGATCTTCAAAGATAATGTAGGAAAGCAGCTACAAGATCTCGTAGTATGAAATTGTTTCAAATTTTATACCCAAAACATGAACAGTGAAAGAAAAAGATAGATAAATGGGACCTCCTTAAAATAAATTTTAAAATTGCACCTCAAAGGAGTTTGTCAAGAAAGTGAAAAGGCAGCCAACTCAATGGGAGAAGATATTTGGTAACCATATATCTGATAGAGAACTAATATCTAGCATATAGAGAAATCCTACATCTTGAAAATAAAAATACAAAAAACCCATTTAAAAAATGGGCAACGGATTTGAATAGGCCCTTCACAGAAGAAGAAATACAAATGGCTAAAAAGTAAATTAAAAGATGCTTAACATTACTAGCTGTCAAAACTACAATGAGATATCATCTTATACCCATTAGACTGTGGCTATTAAAAAAACAGAGGACTACAAGTGTTGGAGAGGCAGTGAAGGAAAGGGAACACTTATCTACTGCTGGTGGGAATGTAGAATGATGCAGCCATTGTGAAGGACAGTTTGGAAGCTAACTGTAGAACTGCCATTTGACCCTGCAATCCCACTGCTGGGTATATACCCAGAAGTATTGAAAGCAAAGACAGGAACAGATATATGCACATCAATCTTCATGGCAGCATTATTCACTATCGCCAAGTCTTGCAAGCAATGTAAATGTCCATCAACAGGTGAATAAGCAAACTATGACATATATATATATATATACGCTAAGAAGGAAAGCAGTATTAACACACACTATAACATGGATGAACCTTGAAGAACTTACGTTGAGTGAAGCAAGCCAAGCACTGAAGGCTAAATGTTACATGACTTCACTAATACAAAATAAACAAATTGAGCAGACTCACAGAAGTAGAGTCTGGAAGATAGATTTCCAGTAGACAGAGGATTGTGAGGCAATGCTCATATGGGCAAAATCTATGACAAAATAGAAGGGTATATTGTGCAGTGGATGGGCACGACAGTGATGCAGTGATGCTATTGGGTTCAGCGGTGCTGGTCTGTGAAGGGGATAGGGTGAAGGGGATTGGATTATCCCTGGAACTGGCTGGAGGGTTGGGGGAAGGAGCAGGTGACCACTGGGCTTTGTAGGTCTGTGGTTAAAACAACATTGGGAATATTCTTTTGGCAAATGTGACAGGGGAGGGTTACTGGTGTAGGGTATTGGGTGTAGGTGAGCATAAATGACAGGGCACCCCTGGGGCAGGCTTCTATGGAATATGTAAGTGTTCATCTTGTCATAGTGTATTATATCAGTGGGTGGAGACCCACACAGTAAACAAGAAAGTATCAAACTCCAATCCTGGGGAGTACTGCTATCTTCTCAATTAGAGGGACAAGATTCCTTCAAGAACAAAGGCAGTGCCTAATAAAAGGAATCAGACCAATATATCAAACCCTCAATATTATTTCAAGTAACTTTGAATCTTATTCTTCAAAATGTGAAAGTTAATAGTTATCATAGGTTCCAAGGGGAGGGGGAAGGTAGAATAGATTGGATGGGACATAGGGCATTTTTATGGCATTAGAATTTTTCTGAATGATCTCACAATAATGGATACAGGCCATTTTAAATTTTGTCAAAGTTCATAAAAGTGTGTGGTCCAAAAAGTAAATCATAATGTAAGTCATTGACATAGTTAGTAGAAACGCTTCAATATTTGTACATCAATTGTAAGAAATGTACCATCCACAGGTAAAGTGTTCTTAATAGGGGAGAGTGGAAAAGGGGGAGGAGGATGTTTGGCATATGGGAATCCCCTATATACTGTATGTGACTCTTCTGTGAAATGAAAAAAATAAGACACTGGGAGGATAAACAGAAGAAAATGTCACTGTGCATACAAGACAACAGATCTTATACTGATGAAAGACAAAAGCTCAAAAAATTTTATTTCAATTTTTTTCATTATTTCATTTCCCATTTTTCAAACTATCATTATTATTATATCTTCTTATTACTTTTATTTGAGTATTTTTTTGTTTCATTCTTGAAAAGATCTGGATCACAGAAAGGTCACAGCTGTGGTAGGGGAGGAGCTGTGGTGCAGGGTGTCAGTGATGAGGGATGCACGGGAGGAAGTTCACCTTAGTATACTGCTGAGGCAGACAAATGTGCTCAGGAGTTCCTGGAGCATTGTCACGTGGGTGGAGATCCAAGCAGTACCTGAAAGAGTATCAAGTTCCCATCCCGGGGAGCTCTGCCACATTCACTAATGGGATAGCAAGAATTCCCAAGTACAGGGGCAGTGACTAGTGAAGGAGGATGGACCATTGATGGACGCTTGATACTGATGGCTGTACCTATGAACCTTTCCTTTTGAAAGAGAAACTTAGCCTAGTATTACATGTTGCCTAAGAGTTACCTCCTGAGAGCCTCTTTGTTGCTCTAATGTGGCCTCTCTGTGATCCAAACTCAGCATATAAATGCATTACCTTCCCCTGTGGCATGGCCCATGACTCCTGGGTGAGTGTCCCTGGCACCAAGGGATTATTGCTAAGCACCAACTAGCAATGCACCTGGAAAAAGCCCTTGACCAAAAGGGGGAAGTGTAAATACAAATGAGTTTTTATGGCTAAGAGATTTCAAAGCGAGTCTGGAGATTATTCCAGAGGTCACGTTTATGAATTCCTCAGCTTGATCTCATTGACTGACACAGTAAATAGTACCTCAGACAGCAGCGCTCCTTAGGGCTCTAGAGACATCAGATATTACAGACAGGGCAGACAGCTCAGGAGTTTGGTGCTGTGCCAGGGGACCCCACCTCAGAATTTATGCTCCCCAGAGTGACAGAGTTGGACTCATTTGTGTTTACCCTACACACGGCTCTTCTGCCTTTTCTGTTTGAACCTATAGTTAGTACTAGACTTGATAGGTGTAATGTCCAAGAGACTCAAATCTTTGGGCTGTCATTTGCCAGTTGGGCCCTACTCTCAGTTCAATGGACTCACCCAGGACAACTATCAAGGAGATGATGATGGACAGCAACTATCCCAAGGAACAGAGAGAGTCTACAAATGCAAGCAAAATAGTCCCATTCATCAGCTCTGTATTAGTCAGGCAAAGGGGTGCTGATGGAAAATACCAGAAATCTGATGGCTTTTATAAAGGATATTTATTTGGGGTAGAAGCTTACAGTGACCAGGCCATAAAGCTTAAGTTACTTCCCTCACCCAAGTCTATTGCCATGTGTTGGGGCAAGATGACTGCCAAAGTCTGCCAAGAGTTCAAGTTTCTTGGGTTCCTCTCTTTCCAGGACTGTTTCTCTCTGGGCTCAGTTGCTGTGTGCTCTCCCCACAAGGCCAGCTGTAGACTACCGGGCAGATGGATCTGCTCTCTCCATGGCTTCTGCCATGTCTAAGGAGCCACCTCTATTCTTTTGTGTTCTTCTCCTGTGTGTTCACTTCCCGGGTTCCAGCTTTAAACCTCCCACTCTCTTCTCTGCCGTGTAGTTTTCTCTGTGAGTCTACTGACATGGCCCAACCAAAGCACTAATCATAATTTAATCACACCCAGAGGAATAGACATGTTTAGAAACATAATCCAATATCTATTTCTTTGAATTCACAAACAATGCCAAACTGCTACCAGCTCCATGCAGGCAGAGTGGGCATCAATCACCATCCCAGAACCTTCAGGACTGGGGAATGAAGAGTGGATTAGAGTAGACTTACATTTATCCTACTATAGACTTATTGTTATTCTAGTAATGGAAGAACTTTTATCACTGATGTTGAGGCAGTGGCCACCAGAAGTTCTGGGCGGGGGGGGGGGGGTGGTGAGGGGAGAGGAAAGGGAAAAATAGGTATAATATGGGGGTATTTTCAGGACTTTGGAATTGCACTGAATGACTTTACAATGATGAATATGAGCCATTATATATTTTGTTGTAACTTACAAAATTGTGCAGGACAGAGTATATACTATAATTTCAACTATAATCCATGCTTAGTGGCAAAGCTGAAATAAGTATTCATCAATTCTAACAAATGTAGAACAGTAATGAAGGATGTTGTTAATGTGGGAAAGTGTGGGAGTGGTAGGAAGTGCAGCATATGGGGATCCCCTGTATTTTCTATGTAATTTAAGTATTTTTTAAAAAATAAAAAAGTATTAAAAATGTTTTATGGATCGTATATAATACATATACATAGGCTACAGTCCTAGAAGACAATGCTTTAACTTTAGTTTTAAGTAATTATGTTTATAAATTAAGAGAAAAAGGCAGATAAAGAAACAAAAGAGGTAGCCTTTTTGCATTAGTTTTCATCAGTTTTTACCCAGATATTTATCATTTCTAGTGCTCTCCCTTATTTTCTAAGAATCTGAGTTTCTACCGGATATCATTTGCTTTCGACCTGAAGAACTTACTTTATTATTTCTTGCAGTGTAGGTCTAGGACTTTAAAGATCTTCCACTTTAAAGATATTGCACTTTCTTCTGGCAGTTTAACTTTTTAAATAAAAATTTAATGATGAATATCTTCATACATGAACATACATAAACAAAAAATGTATAGTAAAGTTTGTGAATTTATAGACCAAACCTGCATATCATCATGCAGGGATCCCCTACATCACCCCTCCACCAACACCTTGCATTGTTGTGAAACATTTGTTACAAACTATGAAAGAGCATCATTAAAATATTACTACTAGCTATAGCCCATATTTTACATGTTGTGTTTCCCCCCAACCCACCCAAATATTAACACCAAATATTAGTATTATATGTTTGTTATTATTCAGGAGAAATCATTCTCATATTTTTCCTGTTAACCACAGTCCCTCATCCACCACCGGATCCCTGTGTTATACAGTCCCATGTTCTGTACAATCCATTCAAAGTGTACACTCAATGGCTCTCATTTTCATCACAAAATCGTGCTATTACTTGTCAGTTTTAGAGTATTTTCATTACTCTAAAAAGAAAAGTCCCTATTGTTATATTCCCCTAATGTTGTCTATTCATATTGAAAAAATGTCTTCTTGTCATAGCTGCAAAATATGACAATATTAGGGAGTGGGTATAGCTCAGTGATTGGGTGACTGCTTCACACATACAAGGTCCCAGGTTCAATTTCTGGTACCTGCTAAAAAATTACAATATTACTGTTAACTATGTCCATAAGTTATATTAGATGTCATTTTCCCATATATCACCACATTCTTAGCACTTTGTAAAAGAATAATATGATTATATTTAAACTACTAATCACAACCTTCATCCACCACTGAAATCACTGTGTTATCTATTTCCTAAATTATTCCCTAGTTTCCTTTCAATTGCATTTACTTCCACAGACTACTCCTTTCAGCCACAATTATGTTCCTAAATCAGCAGTGTTATAATCATTTTAATGAGTTGCTCTCAACTCTATTCATTTCCACCTTTTTCAATAATCTTACTACTAATGATGCATACATTAAGCATCAACTCCCATTCTCAACCCTCATTCTATTTCCAATTAACCTATACTCTAGAGTCTACCTCCATGTGTTTACTCAATGTATTCATTTCATACTAGTTGGACTACATGGTATTTGTCCTTTTGTGTCTGGTTCATTTCACTCAACATAGTATTCTGCAGGTTTATCCATGTTGTCACAGGCATTCCAATTTCTTTTTCCTTTTTTTTGCAGCTGCATAGTATTCCATTGTATGTATAAATCACATTTTATTTATCCATTCCTCGGCACTTGGGCTGGTTCCACATTTTAGCAATTGTGAATAATGCTGCTATGAACATCAGTGTGCAAATGTCTGTTCACATTCTGGTTTTCAATTCTTTGGAATATATTCCTAGTAATGGGATTACTGGATCATAGTGCAATACTATATTCAGCTTGTTGAGGTACCACCAAGCTGTCTTCCACAGAGGCTGCACCTTTCTACATTCCCACCAACAGTGAGGGAGTGTTCCTGTTTCTCCACATCCTTTACGGCACTTGAAATTTTATGTTTTTTGAAAAAAAATAATGGCCATTGTGTAAGGTGTGAGATGATATCTCATTGTAGTTTTGATCTTAATTTCACTGTTAGCTAGTGATGTTATGAATCTTTTGTATCTGATGGCAAAAATTTTACGGATGAACAATTTAATTAAAAGGCCCTAATTATAAGAATAGGTTAAAAACAAAACCCAATTCTATATTGTTTTGAAGAGGTGCTCTCTTTCAGTATAAAGACACAGATTTGGTGAGCCTAAATTGACACAAAATGACATGCTAAGTAAGCATAAAGAGGATGGAGTGGTTTCACTATTATCAGGGAAAAAAAAGATTTCAAATTAAAATGCATTACCAGAGATAAAGAGAGACACTCTGTGAGGCTAAAATGATCATTTCAACAGGAAGACATAATGATTTGAAATGTGTATGGGCCAAGATGAGTGCTTCAAAATACAAAGATAAATTGACAGAATTACTGGGAGAAATTGACAATACCCTGGACTGCGGTGGCTTGCTCGGTCGGTAGAGGTGGGGTCTGGCTGCGGACGAGGGGTTGGTCCCGCTTGGGACGAGGGGTCGGTCCCACTTGGGACGAGGGGTCGGTCCGGCAGCAGACGAGGGATCGGTCTCACAAGGGGTTGCGCGGTTCGGCTGACGGGGTCGCCCGGCGAAGCCGGCGACGAAGGGGTCGCCCGGAGAAGCAGGCGACGAACTGGGGACAAGGGAGGCCAGGCCCTTGTCGAGGGCGCACGGCAGAAGAACTACCGCGGAGACAAGGTAAACACGCAAGTCCACTTTACTGAGGGAGAGGCAACAGTTTTATAGGGGCTGGGGAAGGCTGATTGGTCGAAGCCATGCCCTGTTCTGATTGGTTGCCAGCGAAAGGTCAGTGGGCGGTACCGGACGGGGGAGGGGTGGTGGTTAGGGATTGGCTGTCGCTGTTGCTGGGGGAAGGGGCAGGGTTTAGGGATTGGTGGCTGCTGTTGCTGGGGTGGAGGGCAGACTTGAGTTTCCCGCCCACGCCTGGCTGTTGCTGCTGTCGGGGGAAGGGAAAAGGGCGGGCTGGATTTTTCCACCCACACCTGGCTGTTGCTGCTGTCGGGGGAGGGGAAAGGGCAGACTGGATTTCTCCGCCCAGGCCTGGCTGTTGCTGCTGTCGGGGGAGGGGAAAAGGGCAGACTGGAATTTTCTGCCCTGCGCCTGCGCAGGGAGAAGGAAGAAGAAGGGTGCCGCCCCACAAGGCATCGGGTGGCGCCATCTGGGAGGAGGGGCGGCCGCGGAAGCATGGCTGCCAAGAAGGGGAGACCCGAGGGCACTCTGCGCCCATGCCGAGCTTCCTTCAGGGGTGGCGGTGGGCCCGACCAACCACCCTATTATGGGGGCAGCGGAATTAGGCCTACCGCGGCCGCTCCCCTGCCAGGCCAGCAAACCATACTTCAGCCCGAGGGGTGACCGCACTGGACATGGTTACTGACTTCATAACCTTCTTGTTGGCTCTTGATAAAACACTAGCGAAAAAGATCAGCATAGAAGATCTGAAAAACATAATCTTCCACCAAGACTAAATTGACATTTATAAAACATTTATCCATGTCACTTCAAGTGCAAAATGTTATTTTACCAGGATAAATCATATTTGGGACCATAAAGCAATTTTCAATACTTTCGGAGAGAGTATTTCCTGCTAACATATGGAGTGTATTTCCTGCTAACAAGGACTGAATTAGGGAGGTGGACTTGGCCCAGTGGTTAGGGCGTCCGTCTACCACATGGGAAGTCCGCGGTTCAAACCCCGGGCCTCCTTGACCCGTGTGGAGCTGGCCCATGTGCAGTGCTGATGAGCGCAAGGAGTGCCCTGCCACATTAGGGGAGCCCCACACGCAAGGAGTGCGCCCTGTAAGGAGAGCCGCCCAGTGCGAAAGAAAGTGCAGCCTGCCCAGGAATGGCGCTGCCCACACAGAGAGCTGACACAATTAGATGACGCAACAAAAAGAAACACAGATTCCCATGCCAATGGCAACTGAGGCAGAAAAAGAAGAAGACGCAGCAAATAGACACAGAGAACAGACAACCAGGGCAGAGGGATGGGGTGGAAGGGGAGAGAAACAAATAAACAAATAAATCTTTAAAAACAAACAAGGCATGAATTAGAAATCAATAACAATAAGGTTATCAGGAAAACATTTGGAAATTAAGCAATTAAATTCTAGAGAAAGATTGGATTAGAGAAAAAACTCACAATAAGATTAGTAAATATTTTAAACTGAAGGATAATGTAGGATGCAGCCTAAGGAGTACATAGAGGGAAGTTGATATCCTGAAGTCTCAAACTAATAACTTGGCATCTGCTTTAAGAAACTAAAAAAGGAAAACAAATTAAATCCATAGTTAAGAGAAGGAAGAAAATGGCCAAGGTGAGACCTGAAATCAATGAAATAGGAACAGAAAGACAAGAGAAAAAATTAATGAAACTGAAAGTGGGTTCCCTAGGGGAAAATTAGCTAGATTGGTCAGGACAAAAAGACATAAATTAGCAATATCAGGAGTTAAAGAAAGGATATGGGTATAGAATCCAAACTTAAAAAGGATAAGGCAATATGCCAATAGACTTAATCTAGGTGGAAATGAACAATTGCCTTGAAAGACACAAATTATTAAAACTGACCCAGGAAGAAGTGGAAAACGTCACCAGCAAGTATCAGTGTAGAAACTGAACTCGTAATTGTGAAGCTTCCCGCTGGTGAAACTCCACAACCAGAAGTCTTCGCTAGTGAAATACAGCCAACACATAGTGAAGAAATTATCTCAATCATACACAAACCCTTTTGGAAATTTAAAGAGGGCACAATTTCTGACTCATTTTATGAAACCTTCATTACCCTGACTCAAAACCAGGCCAAGTGCGTGAGTGTGCGGGGGGTGGGGGGTGGGGGTGGGGGGGGTGGGGAGCATGGGGCCTGCGAGCGGAGGCCCCGGCGCTGCCAGCTCAGCCCCGGGAGCCGTGGGCGGCCTCGAGCGCTGTGGGGTGGGCGCCGGGGGTTGGGGGGCGGACAGGGCGGAGCCGCACCCCCAGCCTCATCCCTGACCCGCAAACCCCCCGGCCCTCCGTGCCACCGCTTCCCACGGCCTCTGCGGGGGCGGGGGGTGGGCTTGTGGCCTTCGCATCCAGCGGGCGGGTTCCGGGCGCCGCCCACACCCCTGCCCAGGACCAGCCCCCAGGCCTCAGGGCTGCGGGGATGGACACTGAGTGGGAGCGGGTCGAGGCCTGTTGGCACGGGAGGGCTAAAAGTCAGCGAAGGGAGGTTGGGGACGTCTAGAAGTCTAGAGGACAGTGGGAAAGACAAGAGAGCCTCTGCTCTACAGCAAATGGAGGAAAGCGGGGCCGCTAGGCCGCAGGACTTTTGAACTTGAGTGTCCAGACATCTGTCTTCAAAAGCTGCTTTTGCTTCATTGTGATAGGAAAGTTTGCTTCCTTTTTTTTTTTTTAAGATTTATTTTTAAAAATTTATTCCCCACCCACGTCTGCTCTCTGTGTCCATTTGCTGTGTGCTCTTCTGTGTTGGCTTGCATTCTTGTCAGCAACCTCTGGCATATAATCAAGGTTCCCAGAGCTTCTAAAGCAAAGAGAAGTTGATTTAGTTACACCGGGGAATGGTGAGTCAGTATGTCATCAGGTCCTGGATGGGATTTACTGCCTATGTGCTAACTGGGTGTTGTGCAGGGATTGGAAATTCGCCAATAGTTTAGTTAATGGGCGAAGGTCCAGTGCTAGGAAGAGTGAAAATTGCTGACGTGGCTTTGTGGTTTGGGTAATTCACCTTTGAAGCCTTCAGCAGATTGGACCAAGTAGGGTCAACATTCTGCTACTGAGCCCTGGAACTGGTTCTTGGAGCAAGACATTATACCAAAGTTATTGGGTGTATTTGTGGAACTACTAACTCCAGAACCAGTATTTCACTGTGGACAAGAGGACATCAAAACTAGTAATCCTTATCACATGACCAGCTGGACAGAATATTCAATGTAATGGGATTTCCTGCAGATAAAGATTGGGATGATATGAAAAAGATGCTTGAACATTCAGCGTTAGTGACTGATTTCAGAAGAAGTACATGTACCAGCTGCAGCCTTTTCAGGGATATGGAGAAACAGAGCATTCCACTTGCTTCATAAGTTGCTTACATGAACCGAATAAGGTGAATTATCTCAGAACAGGCTAAGCAGGATCTCTGTTTCTTAGAAGACCCTCTTCCTACATCAGACTTTTTGCCAGACGTCAAATTCCTTACTCACAATGAGAATTTTTAACAGAAACACCTGAGGACAAAAGAGACAAACAGAGCCAGCAGCAGCAGGGCAGTAGCCGTAGTAATGCAGCTGGTCACCAGGGTATAAAGACAGCGGTCACAGGTAGGGCCCGTTGAAAAGAGTGAGCATTGTTCTCCTCCCACGACCTCAGGTGGACTCATCATGCGCTTGAACTGTCAGCATTCCAGTCCACATGCTGCCTCTCCCAGCCTGGACCAAGCACATCTCCCTGGAGAGCAGCCTGGGGTCTACAGCTGCCTCCCTGCAGTCTCCCTGGTACTCACAAAACACACGTCCACATAGGTCCTGAGCTGGTGGGAAGAATGCCATGCCCTGCGGCTAGTGCGAGTCCTGGCCATGCAGCTCGCTGCGGAACCTGGCACAGCCCTGGAATGCACTGCACAAGCACATGTTCAGAGTGTCCAGCAGACAAGCTCTACCACTTTTCACAGACTGGGGTTGTGCCTTCCAAGTTGTACATAATGTTGGGTTACACTTGAAAAAAGAAGTGCTAGCACAGTTCATGTTGTGGATATGCTGCTTGCATAGTTTACTTGACGTGGTTCCAACTGACTAATGCAGTTTTTAAAAGACTTACTTCGTTTATTTTTTTCTCCTCTCCTCGTTTGGGCTCATTGTCTGCTCTCTGTGTCAGTTCGTTGTGTGCTCTCTGTGCTCATCTTCTTTTTCGGAGGCACCAGAATAAGCTGGCACCTCATATGCTGGAGGGAGGCACCCAACCTCTTGAGTCACATGAGCTTCCGTGACCAATGCATTTTTTCCCAGTGAGTCTGTAGCAGTTGAAGCTGTGGAATGTGCTGAGCCAAGCAGTTGATGTCTATGGTGAGTTCTTTCAGTGTAACACCATTATCTGACCAATCGTTCACACACAAAAATGCTTAATGGGTACTTGACCATTCCAGTATACGTTAACTCAGCAAAATACCAAGTCTCAGCATGAGATTGTTTTGTTACACCTTTCTTTTTACTGTCTTATCAGTGGGTTGATTCATTTTCCATTTTTATCAGTGTTTTTTTGAACTAGACAATTGGTTGGATTATTTTGAAAGTACAAAAAACCACGAAAAACCACATAGTTTCTCCAAAAATGTCTCAAAACTCCCAAAGATTAATTTCCAATTTTGTGGTTAGTTTTTATTTTCAGTCTATGACTTGACTGGCATTAAAGCTGCTATTTGGTAGCAATTAAGTATGTTGTCATTGGTATAAGCCTGTTTGATTCAGCAAAGAAATGAAAATGATTGTCATGGACTGGTTCATTTTTCAGGTTGGTGCTGCTGATTTGTGAGCATGCTTGAGATGAAAGAGGCATGAAAAACCTCCTTAAAAAGGTGCAACATCCAATTCAGATATTTGGTCCTGATTCAAAAGTTGGTTGGGGTAGTGCTATTAAAATTTTGTTCAGTTAGTTTTCTTTTTAAAATTCCTTTCTCACATTGTTTGGGGTGCCCTGAGTTCAACAAAGGAGGTATAGGGAAGCCTTAGAATTTTTGAGGGAAAAAAAACCTGTAACATACAATGCAGTCTATCAAACTATTTTACATGAATGACACAAGTATTCTGAATTTTTTAAAGTTGAGTATTGTTAAAAAATAATGTGTTATGTAATAAATTTATTTTTTTATGAATCAATCAGGCAGAGTCATCATAAAAAGGAGAAATACAGGCCCACATTCCTAAGGTGGTCCTGTCCCGCCTCCCCTGAGGTATTGACCCATGCTTACCAGGAGCGTTAGCAACAGCACCTGTGCCTCCCTGCTGGGCCGGGAGGGTCTAGGGCATCCTGATCACCAGGCACTATTTGGATGGAGGGTCCAGTGGTTTGTGCTGAGCCTGACGGGCTCATGGTGGGATTCCAGCGCTGACTGATTGCATGTTGTATGTCTGTTGGTAAATAACTTGGAAAGAAGGCTAAGCTTCTCCCGGTTTCATTCCATCCGAAGTTGTCGCATCCCAACTTGTCCAGGGGTGTGGAGGGGAAGAGTGCGCGACACCAAGAAGCACTTCCTGGTGTCCCGCAGCTGGAGGCGCTCCAGGCTCCAAAGGCCTGAAGCTGCGCTGCTGAAGCCGCTGCTGCCACCTCCTGCAGGTCCCCCCTCCGCCCCAGGGGAAGCATCTGCCCTCCTGTCACCGACCTAGGGCTGCCTGTGGACCCCGAGACGAGACCCGTGTGCACACGGCGCAGCGCCTGGCCCGCGTGACACAGGGGCACTTGTGCCTTCGAGCGCAGCTGCCACACCTGCCGCAGGGCTCCAGCTCCTTGTTCCCCGCGGAGCACACCGCGGGCAGGGGGTCCTTCAGGCGCGCAGGGATGTTGTTTTCCCCTCCAGGGAGGGTAGTGCCGCCGCGCGACACTGACGAGGCCGGGGGCGCTGCCTGGCACCCACACAGCCCCGAGGGCTGGATGCCCTGGCGTGGGGGCGGCGCAGGACATGATGCGCGGTGCGTTGCCTGGCGGGAGACACGCAGGGCTAAAGGCCGCGGGAGCGACCCACAGGCTGGCAGTAACCTCCGCCCCTGAGCGGTGCTGGAGGCCCGAAGCCTCCAACGCGACCCGCTGCCCCCTCCCTCTGACTCTCCCGGAGTGGCAGTGACCTGGGAGCCTGCGTCCAAAAGCCTCTCAAAGTTTGGGTCACTGCCAGCAAGTCGCTCAGGCACTGGAGCATGAGGCCTTCCATCCCTGGGGCAGGGGGCTTGGCCCACCCTAGGACCTTTTACATTTTAAGTGAAACCATTTGAACGTGTATTTTGCATTTGATTTCGCTGGTTCAAAGGGCTTCCCGCGGGAGGGAGTCCTCTCACCGCTGCTCGTGTTCCGACTCTACAGCGCTCTAGCCCACCAGGACCGCGTGTCCCGCGGCCGAGGCCGGGACCCCAGGGCGTAGGAGATCCCCTCGACGGAGCAGGAACCGGAGCAAAGAAAGCAGAAGGCGCAGGCAGGGCTGCAGGGGCGTCCCTCCCAGCGGGTGCGCTCGGGGCTGTCCTCCCGGGACAGGGGCAGCAGGCCTGGCTCGGCAGCCCCACAGGCGCTGCCTGCTGGTCTCTGAGCCCTCGGCGCGCAGGTCCGCAGCCCCCGCTGCCCCGCGTCCACGCAGCTTTCCCCGGGCAGCTGGGAGGAAGGGCCCCCTGTGTTGACCACTCAGATCCAGCTTCAAAAGGCTCCAAACTTCCCTGGCACACCTAGACCCGAAAGTGAGAGCTCTGGTTTTCAGAAGCTCTGTTCCTGCTGCTTTTGGACAGAATGAATAACCTGTCTTTCATATTTTCTTTGTATTTTTTTTCAATAGCTACTTCACCCAACATCTTTCCGTCTGCTCTGTACAATGAAAATACTAACTAAATGAGAATAGAAAAATAATTAAAATATTTAATTGTAAAAATTATGTCTGTCCCCAAATCTACTTATATTACATAAAATTTGCATTTCAGTAATAGCTATACAGTAAATGATTCCAAGCATTCTGGCAAGCTTCAGGATATGTGGCAGGGCCAGCATTCCTGGAAGAAGCTAACAGACTTCGCTTCGATCCCCGTTTGTGGCAGGTTCCTTATTGCCAGTCTGCGGTTGCCCTGACTCATCCTCAGCGTCACGCGTGGGGGAAACTCACTGGCTTGGAATAAGGGTAAGCAAGCCCCAGCCTCGATTCTGAGTTCATTAAAGCTTCTCAGGAGGGTCATCGATAGCCTATACTTTAATTTAAAGTCTGGGTGGAGAGGCCAGTCGGGCCGAAGCGGGAGGCGCCCCTCTGCTGGCTCCGCCTCCTCACCGCCCAGGCCTAGGGATTGCGGGCGGAGGCTGCGCAGGGCAGGCTGTCCCTGCTGTGCCCACGTGTTCCTTCTAGTTTATGTTTTTCCCCAGGACCTCCAGTGAGGATCCTGTCCATTGTGTCCTTTGGGAACACTTGCTCTAGAAGCCACAAGAAAATAGCTGGAGCTATTTGGGCACGCGGTGGTCAAGGGGAGTCTGACGAAGGGACTCCTGAGTCCTAGAGCCTTCAGGGTTATTGGCAGAGACAAATGAAAGAGAGACTAGAAAAATAATAGAGAAAATCAACAAAAACAAAAGTTGTTTTTTTAAATGATCAATAAAATCGACAATTATTAGGCAGGCTGAGAAAGAAAAGGAAAGACAGAACACAAATCACTAAAATCAGGAATGAAAATGGGGATATTACTACTGCTCTTAAAGAAAGAAAAAGGATATGAGGGAACTACATGAAACAGACAAATTCCTAGACGCATACAAATGATCTAATCTGAGCAAGAAGAAATAGAGAATATCAAGAGACCTATAACAAGTAAGGAGATCTAATCAGTAACCAAAAACCTCCCAATGAAGAAAGTCCAGGATCAGATGATTTCACTGCTGAATTCTAGCAACATTTAAAGTTGATTTAACATCAATTTTTCACAGACTCTTCTAAGAAATTGAAGAGGATGGATTATTTCCTAACTCCTTCTATCAGGCCAGCATTGCCCTGATATCAAAGTCAGAGAAAGACAGCAAAAGAATGAAAATTACAGACGAGTATCTCTTATGAATACAGATGAGAAGATCCTTTACAAAATACTGGCAAACCAAATCCAAGAGTACCTTAAAGAATTATACATCATGGCCAAGTGGGATTTATTCCAGGAACACAAGGATGGTTCAGCAAAGGAAATCAATCAATGTAATACACCACATTAATAGAATTAAAGCAAAAAATCACATGACTATCCTGAAATGGCATTTGACAAAGTCTGAATTCTTTAATGATAAAAACACTCAAAAAATATAAAGGAATAGAAGGGAACTTTTTCAGTTCCTCTGAGTGTGTGATAAAGAGCATTTATGAAAGCCCACACTTGGGCAGTTCCTCTGCAAATTATGCGTAGGAATTACCATGTGACTGGCCTATTCTACTCCCAGAATTGAAAGCAGAGACTCATATATTTGTACATTAACGTTCATCACAGCAGTATTTACAATAGTCAAAAGGTGTAAGCAATCCACAAATCCAACAACAGATGAATGGATAAACAAAATATAGTGAAGCCATACAACTGAATATTATTTAGCCATAAGATGTGAAGTCTGGTACGTGCTACGACATGGATGAACCCAAATACATCATGTTGAGTGAAATAAGTCAGATCCAAAAGGACGAATACTGTGTGATTCCTCTTATATGAAATAACTAGAGTAAGCAAATTCATGGAGACAGAAAGTAGAATAGTGGTTCCCAGGGGTGGCAGAGGTAGGATTGGGGAGTTATTGCTAAATGAGCATGGGTTTTAGTCTAGGATGATGGAAACAGTCTGGAAATAGTGATGAGAGTTACATAGTATAGTCAATGTACTTTATATCAAAGAATTGTCTACTTAAAAATACTACTACTAAATAATCCTTTGCTATGTATATTTTACCACCTTTGCTGTGTATATTTTACCACATTATAAGCAAATAAAATAAAATAAAAAAGGAAGGACTTGGGCCCAAGCAATACTATGGAGGCCTGGCCATTAGACTTGGGCCAGCACGAAAACCCCATCAAGGGCACAAGCAGGTCAGGGTGGCAGGTGAGGACCCCGTCACCAAATCAGGCCTCTTAACAGCTCTTTCTGAGATTCTTCTGAGAAGCACATGGGGCGTTTGGCCCTCCTAAAATTTCCTTAATTGAATTGATGTGAGGGATTTGGGACTCCTTCAGTAAGGCATGCTGTATGAAAGAGCCACAACAGATGTACAGTCATAGCTTGCTTTTTGTGCTTTGTTATATTGTGCTTCTCATGTACTGTGTTTCATACCTCTTTGGGGTTTGTGACAACCCTGCGTCAAGCAATCTGCCATCACCATTTTTCCATGAGCCCACTTCGTACCTCTCTGTCACATTTTGGTAATTCTCACAATATTTCAGTCATTTTCATTATAATTATATCTGTTATGGTGATCTGTGACCAGCAATCTTTGATTTTACTACCGTAATTGTTTTGGGGTGCCATGCCTCACGTTCATTTAAGATGGCAAAGTTAATCAATACAGGTTGTGTATGTTCTGACTGCCCCACGGACTGGCTGTTCACATCTCTCCCTCTTCTCTGACCTCCCTACTCTCTGAGACACAGCAGTATTGAAATTAGGACAATTGATAGCACTGCAATGTCCTCTAAGTGATCAAGTGCAAGGAAGAGTCATGCACGTGTCACTTCAAGTCAAAAGCTAAACATGATCAAGCATAGTGAGGAAGGCATGGGAAAAGCAGAGATAGCTTGAAATCAGGCCTCTCGTGCCTCAGTTAGCCAAGCTGTGAATACAAAGGAAAAGTTCTTGAAGGAAATTAAATGTTCAAATACAGTGAAACACACAAATGATAAGAAAGAGAAACTTATTTTTGCTGATATGGATAGTGGTCTGGATAGAAGCTCAAACCATTCACAACATTTCCTTAAGCCAAAGCCTCAGCAAGAGCAAGGCCCTAACTCTCTTCAATTCTGTGAAGGTTGAACAAGGTGAAGAAGCTGAGGAAAGAAAGTTGGAAACCAGCAGAGGTTGGTTCTTTTCATAGGGAAAGAAGTCATCTCCATAACATAAAAGTGCAAGGTGAAGCTGCAAGTGCTGCTGTAGAAGCTGTAGCAAGTTATCCAGAAGATCTAGCTACACTAAACAGCCTATATTGGAAGAAGATGCCCTCTAGGACTTTCCTAGCTAGAGAGAAGTAAAAAATTGGCTTCAAAGGGCAAACTGACTCTTTAATTAGGGGCTGAGGCAGCTAGTGACTTTTTTTTTTAAGATTTATTTATTTATTTCTCTCCCCTCCTCCCCCCCCCCCCATTTTGTTCTCTGTGTCTATTTGCTGTGTCTCCTTTGCTTCTGTTGTCAACGGCACGGCAATCTGTGTTTCTTTTTGTTGTGTCATTCTTGTGTCAGCTCTCCGTGTGTGCTGCACCATTCCTGGGCAGGTTGCACTTTGTTTTGCACTGGGTGGCTCTCCTTACAGGGTGCACTCCTTGCGAGTGGGGCTCCCCTATGCGGGGACACCCCTGTGTGGCAGGGCACTCCTTGCACGCATCAGCACTGTTCATGGGCCAGCTCCACTCGGGTCAGGAGGCCCAGGGGTTTGAACCAGGGATCTCGCTTGTAGTAGATGGGCACCCTAACCACTGGGCCAAGTCCACAGCCACTAGTGACTTTGAGTTGAAGCCAGTGCTCATTTACCATTCTGAAAATCCTAAGGCCCTGAAGAATTATGTTAAATCTGCCCTTCCTGTGCACTATAAACAGATCAATATAGTCTGGATGACAGCACACATATTTACAACATGATATACTGAATATTTGAAACCCATTGTTTAGACCTACTGCTTAGAAAAAAAAAGATTCTTTTCAAAATATTACTGGTCATGATAATGCATCTGGTCACCCAAAAGCTCTGGTGGGGATTAATGTTGTTTTCAAACTAATATAACATCCATTCTGCAGGGAGTAATTTCGAATTTCAAGTCTTGTTGCTAAGAAACACATGCTGTAATGTATAACTGCCGTAGATAGTGATTCCTCTGATGGATCTGGGTAAGTCAAGTGAAAACCTTCTGGAAAGGATACACCATTTTAGATGTCAATACGAACATTTGTGATTCATGGGAGGACTTCAAAATATCAACATGAATTGGAATTTGGAAGAAGTTGATTCCAAGCCTCCTGAATGGCTTTGAAGAGCTCATGACTTCAGTAGAGGACGTAAATACAGATGTGGTGGAAATAGTAGAAGAACTAGAATTAGAAGTGGAGCATGAAGATATGACTGAATTGCTGCATTAATGGTTAGACTAATGTGTCAACTTGGCCAGGAATGGTGCCCTATTGTATAGTCAAGCAAGCACCGGGATAATTGTTATAAAGGGCATTTCATGGACTTTAATCTTGAATGAATTGCCTACATCTATGACGGATTACTTCTACAATCAACTAAGGAGATTTCTTCAGCAATGTGTGATGTCTCATTTAATCAGTTGAAGGCCTTAAAAGGAGAAATATTTTCAGTATTTCAGTAGTGAATTCCCTTCTCTTCCTCAGGCAGCCAGCGTCTCTTGGGCAACTCATCAATGACCTTCACTGGACTCTCTGGCTTGAAGCCTGCACTACAGAATTTGGACTAGTGCATCTCCATAGTTGCATGAGACAATTTTATAAAAACTTACACTACTTACAGATATCTCCTGTCAGTTCTGTTTCCCTAGAGAACACCAATGAATACAGCTTGGGATTAAAACTCGAATTTCTAAATTGATTCTGGGATTTTTCCAAGACAGTTTACAGAACCAGAGCCTCTTGTATGAGGGGAAGGCTGAGTCCCCTTGGGGAAGAATCCTGAGACATTGTCAATAATTTTTATTGTTAATTTCCCTTACACCTTTCCCCAAAAAGGCTTGTGGTCTTTTACCAGGGTAACCATTCATTGGGGGGAAAATGATCAGAAAATTTGGGGATTATTATACATTGTCTCAAAAGTGACAGTAATTCCAGGATACTCAAATGCCCCTGTGGTCCACCAGTCAGTTTAGGGATATATGGAGGTCAGGTGATTGATGGAGTTTTAATCCAGGTCCATTTCACAGTTTGGTCCAGTGGGTCCCTGGACCAATTCTGCCATTATTTCCCTAGTTCCAGAGTGCATAATTGGAATAAACATACTCAGTAACTGGCAGAATCCCCACATTAAATCCCTGACTTGTGGAGTGAGGACAATTATAGCAGGAAAGGCCAAGTGGAAGCCACTAGATTGGGCCTTATCTAGAAAAATAGTAAACCAAAAGGAATACTGGATTCCTGGAGGGATTGCAAAGATCAGGCCACCATTGAGGATTTGAAGGTTGCAGGGGTGGTGATTTCCACCACATCCCCACTCAGCTCTCCTATATGGCCCATGCAGAAAACAGATGGATCTTGGAGGATGACAGTGGATCTTGAGGATGACAGTAAATTTAACTAGGTTTAACTCCAATTATACTGCTGTTCCAGATGTGGTATCAGTGCTTGAGCAAATTAACACATCACCTATTACCTGGTATGCAGCTATTGATCTAGAAAATGCTTTTTTCTCAATTGCCTTTAGTAAGGAACACCAGAAACAATTTGCTTTCAGCTGGCAAGGCTGCCAATATACCTTCACTATCTTGCTTCAGGGGTATATCAACTCTCCAGTGTTGTGCAAAAACCAGTCTGCAAGAAACTTGATTATCTCTCCTTCCCACAAGACATCATACTGTTTTATTATATTGATGGTATTGTGTTGATTGGACCTAGTGAGCAAGAAGTAGCAACTCTTCTAGACTTCTTGGTAATGCACTTGTGTTTCAGAGGATGTACGATAAATCCAACAAAAATATAGGGTCCTTCCACCTCAGTGAAATTTCTAGCTGTCCAGTGGTGTGGGGCATGTTGAGATATCCTTTTTAAATTGAATGATAAGCTGTTGCATCTGGCCCCTTTTATGACCTAAAAAGTGTCTCTTTGGATTATGGAGATGACACATTTCTCATCTGGTGTGCTACTCTGGCCCATTTACTGAGTAACAAGAAAAACAGCTATTTTTGAGTGGTGGGTGGAATAGGAGGCAGTTCTGTGACAGGTCCAGGCTGCTGTGAAAGCTGCATTGCCACTTGGGCCCTATCATCTAGCATGTCTAAAAGTGCTGGAAATGTCAGCGGCAATCAGGGATGCCATCTGGAGCCTTTGGCAGGACCCTATAGTAGAATTACAACATAGACCCTTATGGAACAAAGCCCTGCCATCCTCTGCAGATAACTACTCCCTTTTTGAGAAACAGCTTTTGGCCTGTACTGCACCTTAATAGAGCCTGAATGCTTAACCATGTGCCATCAAGTTATCATGAGACCTGAGTTTCCTATCATGAGTTGGGTATTGACTGACCCACCAAACTACAAAGTTGGGCATGAGCAGCAGCACTGCATCATAAATTGGAAGTGGTATATACAAGATAGGGCTTGAGCAGGTCCTGAAGGTGCAAGTAAGTTACATGAGGAATTGGCCCAAATGTTCATGACCACCACTCCTGCCACATTTTTCTCTCTTTTCCACCCCACAGCTATGGACTATTGCAGGGTTCCTTACAATCATTTGACAGAGGAATGAAAACTCATGCCTGGTTACTGCTGGTTCTGCACAATATGTGGACACCTGCAGCCTTGCAGTCACTTTCTGGGATGTGCCTGAAGGATAGTGGTGAGGGGAAATCCTCCCTGTAGGCAGAATTTCTAGCAGTCCACCTGTCTGTTCATTTTGCTTAGAAAGAGAAATGGCCAGAAGAGACTTTGTGTACTGATTCATGGGCTATTGTCAATGGTTTGCCTGGATGGTCAGGGACATGGAAGGAACATGGTTGGGAAAATTTTACAGAGTTCTGGGGAAGACATATGTGGATAAACCTTTCTGAGTAGACAAAAACAAGAAAATCTTTGTGTCCCACGTGAATGGTCACCATAGGAAGTTTTTTTTAGGAGGTGCTAGGATTGAACCTGAGACCCAATTAATGCAAAGCCAGTGCTCAACTACTGAGCTATGCACACTCCCTAAAGGAAGATTTTAATAATCGAGTGGATGAGATGACCTCTTCTGTGAAAGCATTCAGTCTCTTCCTCAGCCACTCTTGTCATTGCACAAAGGGCTCATGAACAAATTGGCCATGGAAGGAGGGATGGGGCTTATGCATGGGCTCAGCAACATGGACTTCCCCTCACCAAGGCTGACATGGCTGCAGACACTGCTGATTGCCCAATCTGCCAGCAGCAGGGACCCACAATCAGAGCCCCATATGGCTCCCTTTCCTGAGGTGACCAGCCTACTACCTGGTGGTATGTGGATTACATAGGACCTCTTCCATTATGGAAGGGACAGTGATTTGTTGTAACTGGAATAGACACATACTCTGGATATGGGTTTGCTTTCCCTGCATGTGATGGTTTTTTCCAAAACTACCAACAATGGGCTTAGCAAATGTCTTATCCATCACCATGGAATTTCACACAGCAATGCTTCTGGTTAAGGAATCCATTTCACAGCAAATGGCATGTGGGAATGGGCATGTCCTCATGGGATTCACTGGTCATATCCTCTTTCCCATCATTCTGAAGCAATGACCTTTTGAAAACTCAATTATGGTGCCAACTAGATGGCAATACCTTGCTGGGCTGAAGCAATGTTCTGCAGGAGGCTGTGTATGCTCTAAATCAGCATCCGCTCTCTGGTGCTGTTTCTCCCATAGCCAGGATTTGTGGGGCCAGGAATCAAGGGTTGGAAATGGGAGGGCACCACCCATTATTATCCCTAGTGATCCGCTAGGAAAAATTTGCTTTCTGTCCCTGCCAACTTAGGCTCTGCTGGTCTACAAGACTTAGTTCTGAGAGGAGGTGTGCATTCACCAAGAGACACAACAATTCCATTGAACTGGGATAATCGTAAAGAGGGGCATTTCATGGACTTTAATCATCGTGAGTTGGTTGCATTTCTGGCTAATGAATGACAATCAACTGAGGAGATTGCCTTCGGCAATGAGTGATGTCTCATCAATCAATTGAAGGTCTTAAAAGGAGAAGGGATGACTTCAGCAATCAGAAGAGAATTCCCATCTCTACTTCAGCCAGCTTCTCCTGGGCCCTTCATTGAAAAAAAAAAAAAAGAAGTTGTTTCACATTACAGACCTCCCCTTCCACCCCCAAAGCCTAATATGTGCTTACCAAGTCAAAAAAACACAGTTGATTTACAAGCTGGAGGTTTGAGCTTGAGTATTAAGACATTTATGGAAATGTAGACAGGGGCAGTGTCCTCTTTGGCACAGGGCCCACTAAGCACAGCAGAAGAGACTAAAAATTCAACAGTAGGGGAAAGGCTGGATGCTTAGGGTTTGTGAGTGCAGGCACCCCGCTTCTGGCTCAGGAATTCGGGGAGCAGGATAAACAAAACCTACATGGAAAAGAATCAGGGGATAAAACCAGCAGATGCTTTCTGGGTGGAGGCAGAAAAGGAGGCAGGGCCAGGCCAGCAGCATTTCACTTCAGTAACCTAACTGGACAGCACAGTTTTTGCAGCTTAGAGCTCGCTCACCTGCCCCCAATCCAGCTACTCATTCTGCTCCCTTACAGGTATGGGGCCACTCTCTGGTGGGGGCATTTGGGGGCTCTGCAGCCTGGGGCCCTGCCTCTTCTGTGTGTCCTCCCTTGGAGGCAAAACTAGCCTGTGCCCCTTGCCCTGGGGCAGCAACAGCCATCCCCTCCTGGGCAGAGCCTTTGAGGCTGCAGACACCCATCTCCCCCAGCTCCCACTCTTCCTCTGTGGGGAGGAGGCAGAGCAATCACCCTTCCCTCATTCTGATTTCTCTTGAAGGACAGGCCATTCAATTTGAAAGTCTTCTTGAAAGAATTTCTTCTTTTCCTTGGGGGTCTCCTTGGGGGGAGCCTGCCCCTTGGCCTCAGTGCCCTGGCTGGGGAGTGCTGGCTTGATGGCATCGTAGGTGGCCCCGGCTGCCTCATATGTTCCGTTCACAGGGGACGACCCCCCTTCACACTTGGAGCATAAGTCTCCAGTGCTTCTAATGTGGCCGTTCTCTTGTCTGCTGGCCTTGGTGGGGGAAGTGCCTGCTGCTTCCTCGGCCTTCACCTCACCCTGGGGGACCTTGGAGCTCTAGCTGCCCATGCTGGGAGTCTTCTGGGGGGTCCCTGGAGCCACCCCAGGCTAGAGCCTCAGGGGAGAGTTTGGTGGGATTGCAGGGTGGACAGAAGCAAGGGGCTTGCATCTGAAGGAGAAGGCTGCCGGGGGGAATGCAGCTACACCCCGGCTCAGCGCCCACTCACTGGCAGCACCCACCACCACTCTGCTTTGTGCCGGAACCTGTTTGTTTTCTAATTTAGCCATTCTAACAAGTATGTGCAGGGGCATCTCATGTGGTTTTCATCTGCATGTCCCTAATGACAAATGATGCTGAGATTGTTTTTATGTGCTTATTTGGCACCTGTGTATCTTCTTTTGTAAGACATCTGTTCAGGCTTAAACTCATTTTAAATATGGGATTGTTTTCTTACTGTTCAGTTTTAAGAGTTCTTTACATATTTGGGGGAGAAATCCTTTATCAGAAATGTAATTTGAAATATTTTATCTCTGTGGCTTGAGCCAATGATAAAATATAAGCTCTCAAGTGAAAATTAGAAGTTTGGAAAACTTGTATCCATCACCCTAAGCTTGACAGCTTTCCAATACTTACACATTTTCTGGTGGGATCTGTTAATTTTAACAAGTATCACCTTTTGGAAATATGTAATGAAGTGTGTCCATACTGGAAAATCTACATAACTCAGTGGGCCAATGGGCTACTTTAAAAATCTTCATTCAGTAGTACAAGAACCTTTCAATGTGCAAAGACAGACCCAAGGATTTTATGTCACAAGATGAAATTTTCAACAATAAGATTTCAGACTGCAACTCACCTTTAGAAACTACCACTTGTGTGCTTTTTAGTATAGTATTCCCCCCAATCCCCCCTGAAAAGGCTATTCAAAATACTCCTCTCTTTTCCAACAACATTTATATGTGAGGTAGAATTTTTGGTTCAAACCCAAATAACAGATTGAATATGATTTGTACTTCCAGGGATACTCTATTGAGACAGCTAAGCAAGATTTGCAAAAATGTTAAAGATCCACTCTTATTACATTGCTTTCTTTTGGAATTAGTTATCACCGTGTAATGAGTTTTGGTATAAGTATTAATCTATTGTTGCGGTGCTGTCCAGTGGCCCCACTTCTGAAGAGGTAAGGATGAACAGAGCAGGACAACACACAGTAACTGCTCTGGAGATGCAGGCTGGTGGCACAGGTCTGATTTATTGAGGAAGTGTAGTAGCTTTTATAGACCATGAGGCAACGTGCAAGCATCTTACTGGCTATGCTGATTTAGTGAGACTGATTGGTTCATGTGCTCTAGTTGCTGAGGGGAAGGCAGATTTCTGAGGGACATGCCTCGGCACCATCTTTTGGGTGGATTCACAGGGCAACTTGATAACCATTTGCCAAAAGACAACTCATCACTGCTATGACTCTTCTTCCATTTGTTCTCTCCTCTCACTCCTTTCCTACAACTTCTCCTATCCCTCACACTGCTAGAAAGGTTTTCCTACATCTAACAAGACATCAGTGGCTTGCCCACAATTCTCCCTTTTTTCTTTTATTAGAGGCAAGGTGAAGTGCCAGTGTTGTTTTGTGTCAAGGTGACTGTGCCTGTCTTAGGTTGTCCTCCTCTAAGGATCTTACCCATCATTGGCTACCAGCCAAGCTCTCTGGCACGGTGTTTAACTCTGCATTTTTTTGTAGGACTATGAGGCCAAAGATATTTGCAGCTTGAGAAACGGTTTCTGCAGTGCCTTCTTCTGCTTCTATAGTGCTGACCATAGTCTGCTGGACAAGTACTAAAGTTTTAACATCTTTGCAGAGGTTTTGCACTTTGCATAGTACATATCTTATACAGAGTATACACATTAAAAAGAAAGGGAAGAGTTACGCAGGGTAAGGCATGCACAGAGAGGGTGGCATTTGCAGTCTTATTGAGACTGGCAGCCCAGTCTGAGTCATTCGTGTGTGAAGAAACCCAAGTTCCATTAGTGAGCGTGGCATTCATCATTATGAATGGACGAAGATCTAAGCAGATATTTTCTCCTCAGAATGTCCATTTTCCAAAGACTGTCCTCATGGCACAGCGGAGGTCATGGCCTTGATTTGGATGTCCCATGGCTGGAAGGGCAGGGCTCAAGGTCCAGAGGATTGGAGTGATCCAAAGGAGTGTGCCTGAAGCAGTGTGAGCAATTATTAAGAGAAGGATACACCCAATGAAAAACAGTGGTCCTGGTGCCTGTAATTGATGCAAGAGTCCAGAATCATTCTTTCTCCTCGGTATTTTGGTGCTGTGTATTGACTTCATCTCTGGTGGCTGGTTGAACGAGCCAGCTGGGGACCCAGACTGGCTGTTGTGCATTCTCTGGAAAGACACAAGCATACCCTCATCCCTGGGTTAATAGGGGATGGGGCCCTTGCCATGCATTTGTAAGGGGGTCTTTCCATCTAACTAATGGCATAGGGGTTGGAGTATTTCTAAGTCCTCCCCAGTGTCTGACTGCTGTGGTACAGCGTTCATTGTCAAATGTGAGAAAATGCATAGTGATTAAAGTCTTATTTAGAACATCTCTGGGGGTATCTCGGGGATATTTCCCCTTCATTTTTTTTATTTGGTTTTTAAGTGTGAGGTGGGTGTGTTCTATGATAGCTTGGCCCTGGAGATTGTATGGGATACCAGTTTTGTGTGTGATGTGCCATGAAGCACAGAAATTTTGGAAGGATTTGGAAGCATAGCAAGGTCCATTATCAGTCTTTATGGTCCATGGTATGCCCATTTGGTTGAAGGCTTGAAGGCAAGCAGTAATGACATGTCTTGAAGTTTCTCCTGTGAGAGCAGTGGCAAAGGAGTATTTGGAAAAGGTGTCTACTATGACATGTAGAAATTTAGTTTTTCCAAAAATAGGTATGTGTGTGACATTCATTTGCCAAATGGGATTCGGATTTATTCCCTGAGGTTGAAGGGGGCCTAATGGAAGGGGGCTTAATGTAATACATTGTTTACATGCATGAGTGAGGTGTTTGCATTGCTACTGTGTTAAGGAGGGGAAGAGATGATGGGGAGAGAAAGAGTGGACATGTGAAACTTTGCATGAAAGAGTCTTGCCTGGTCTAGGTCTGTGGTTAATAATCTTACTGCGAGTGAGGAATTGGCTAAGGCATTGCCGCTGGCAAGAGGTCCTGGGAGTCCAGTGTGGGAACGAATATGTTGGATGAACCAGGGATGTTTGCGATTTTCAAGGAGGGATTTCAAAAAAAGCAACATATTATCTTGAATGGTCATTTTGTTTTTAAGAACTGCATGTGGCAGCTCACGGATAGTATTAGCTGCATATGCACTGTCAGTGAAGATATTGAAAGGAATGGATTGGTGATGTAGGAAAACTTGAAGGAGAGCACGTAGTTCTCCTTGTTGAACAGAGCTGGTATGTTGCTCGATGTGGATGGAATCTGAGGCGCCGAGGGATTTTACTACTATAGAAAAGTGAGTTTTGTTAGCATCGGTAAAGACTGTAGCAGTGTGAGGGATAGGAGAAGTTGTAGGAAAGGAGTGAGAGGAGAGAACAAATGGAAGAAGAGTCATGGCAGTGATGAGTTGTCTTTTGGCAAATGGTTATCAAGTTGCCCTGTGAATCCTGACAGGAGAGTTTGCATGTTCAAATCAGTTTGGGAAAGATGTTGTATTTGTTTTTGAGTGAATGGTAGAACTAAGGTGTCAGGTTTGATGCCATACAAGAGAACAGCTGTTTTTCTGGGTTTTCTCCCAAGGATACATATGGCATCACAGTAAGAGGTAATTTTACCTAAATGACTAAAAAATAAGTGTACCCAAAAGAGGGGGGAATCCTGATATAGAAGACCTGTGGGCGTCCCAGGGGAGTTGATGACTAGAGCGGAAAGAGGGAGTTTTGGTTGAAAGCAGGCTAGGTGAAGATTTTTAATTCTGTTATTTATGAGGCTCAGGCAGGCTCATTCGGTGCTGCCCACCAAAAGACAGCTGGAGGGGTCAGGGTCACCCTCCAGGAGGTCAAAAAGAGGTTTTAGCTCATGAGTGGTTACACTCAGATGAGGATGCAATCAATTGATATCACCACAGAGGCGCTGAAGCACATTAAGAGTACATTTATGGGGCAAAACAATAGTGGGGATGGCAGGACTGATAGAGCTCATGATGGTATAGCCTAAGACGGTGTAAGGTGGGTAGTTTTGTACTTTTTCAGGTGACATGGTGAGGCCCAGTTGCATAAGGCTATGTAGAAGAGATTTCAAGCAGAATTGTAGGTGAATTGGGTCTGGGTGAGCAATGAGGATCTTGTCCATATAATGAACGATTTGACAAAACTGAGAAAGGGGACAGGTGGCTTCACTAACAAATATTTGGCACATAGCTGGACTGTTTTTCATTCCTTGTGGGAGTACCTTCCACTGATAACATTGTAGGGGGACTGAATTATTTGTGATGGGTACAGAAAAGGTAAAGTATTGATGGTCGTCCTCATGAAGAGGAATGGAAAAGAAACAATCTTTGAGGTCTATTTCAATAATGTGATCATCGCATGGGATGGCTGAAGGATAAGGAAGGCCTGGTTGTGGGGAGACAATCTTTGTCATATGAGCATTAATATTTCTGAGGTCATGTAGTAGCCTCCATTTACCAGATTTTTTTTTGAATCACAAAGATAGGAAAATTATGAGGACTAGTAGAGGGGTCTATGTGCTGCAAATTCAATTGTTCTTGCACAAGGAGTTTTAGTTGTTCTAATTTTACTTGAGGCAGTGGCCACTGGTCCATCCAAGTAGATTTTTGCATTTTCCATGTTAATCTTATAGGTTTTGGTTTGGATAAAGTAAATAAAGGTGGACAGCCAGTGGCTTTTATGCTTGGGGGTAATTTGTAGGATTAGTAGTGAGGACAGCTCCCACTTTGGGGAGAACATCACACCCCCAAAGGGTGTGAGTAAGGTTGGGTAACACAAGGGGGTGGAAGGTGCCTGTTCTGCCATCCAGGTCTGTCCAAGTAATTGTTGATGTAAGCTGGTGTGAGGGCCTCCCACACCTTGAACTAGGGGACCTAGTTTTAGCGGCCATGAAGGGTCTGTGTCAGAAGAGTGGAGGACAGATAAGTCAGCTCCGGTGTCTATTTGCCCAGTAATGGACTTGCCCTGCACTACGAGAGTGAGAAATGCTTTACCTTGGGTAATGGGGATAGTCCAAAAAATGTCAGGTGGGGGGGTCCTCTCTTAGTTGCAGGGCTGAGAGGTGCCCCTGATCTCATTTAAAGGTGGAAGAGGATTGCCCTGAAGGTCAGTTTTTGAGCGACAATCTCTCTTCCAATGAAGTCCTTTCCTACATCTCGGGCAGACTGAGGGGGGAACAATTTGTGGCTTAGGAGTAACCACGAGAGGGCACTCCTTGGTGAAATGACCAGGCTTGCGGCACCTGTAGCAGGTTTTGTGAGGTGGCTAGGTGCGCAAATGATCGGCTAAGGCAGCAGCTAGGACAGAAGCGGAATTAGTTGCAGCTGCCATAGCAGAAGCAGAATGAGACCCAATGTCTCTGCAAGCAAGCACCCAGTCATCAGGGCTTTTATTACAAATAGGCATAATTGTTTGTTGACACTCGGTATTGGCACCTTCCCAAAGAAGGTCTTTTAATAAAGCATCAGCGGCCGCAAAGGGTATAAGGGATCGTGGTCAGGTGGTAGGTAAGGAGGCACGGGGGTAGAAGGAGTTGCGGGCATGACAGAAAATGGGATTGGGGAAGGTACATCTAGCAGAGCACCCATAAGACAAGCATGAATGGCTAAGAGAGCGGGAATGAGGCTTAGAGGAAAGGTTTTTCCCTCATGGACTTCAGCAGAGCTCACGCGCTTAAGCAGCTTCGCCCATGTGGTGGGATCCCATTGGGCAGCTGTGGAGAGCCAGGGGTTAAAATGAACAACAAGGTCCCAATATTGATTAAGTTCCTTTTCAGAAATTTTGATGCGCCTACTTGCCAAAAGGGTGTGTAGGGCGCGCGCTTGTGGAGCCTTCTTAGAGGAGGAGAGATTACCCATTCCGAGGGTCACTTACCGACTGCAACGCAGAGCTGCACTTGATAGCTCACTGATATTGTCTCTGGGGTTTTCAGGCCCCACATTGGGCGCCAGATGTTGCGGTGCCATCCAGCGGCTCCGTTCCCAAAGAGGTAAGGACGAACAGAGCAAGACAACACACAGTAACCGCTCTGGAGATGAAGGCTGGTGGCACAGGTCTGATTTATTGAGGAAGTGTAGTAGCTTTTATAGACCATAAGGCAACATGAAAGCAGCTTACTGGCTATGCTAATTTAGCGAGGCTGATTGGTTCATGTGCTCTAGTTGCTGGGGGGAAGGCAGATTTCTGAGGGACATGGCCGGGCATTCCTAGGCATGTCCGCTGCATGCCTCGGCGCCATCATTTGGGTGGAACCCCAAAGGCCTTATAGTTAGGTTTTCCTACATCTAACAAGGTGTTGGCGGCTTGCCCACAATCTATAGGCATCTGTATTTTAAATTCCATTTTGATTTCTAGTGTAGTCAGTACCAGCAGAGGTCACCAGAATCTCCTTGGGGTCCTCACTGATTTGTGAGCCATGAAGAGTCAGGACCAGGCCTCACTGACAGGTGGTGACAGAGCACTCATGCAGGGGAGGGGTCGGGGTCAGTCCAGGACCCGGTCTCACTCTCAGGGTCTCACCCGAGGCTGGCGTGTGGGGCGGGGAGGCTGAGCTGGGGAGTCCCCGGTCCCCGCAGTTTCATTCTCCGTCTCCCAGCCCGAATCAGGTCCTTTTCCACGACCCTCGTGACACAGGCCCATGCTGCCTCCCATTGTGGCCCGGTTCTGGAGAAGCCAATTGCCGTCCCTGCGGCCCATCCAGGGCCCACCCCAACACCCCCGGCCTCGGTCTGTCAGACCCGGGGATCCGGCCATAGCACCCGGGACCCTCCTCCTGCTGCTCTCAGGGGCCCTGGCCCTGACCCTGACCCAGGCGGGTGAGTGTGGGTAGGGGGACACGGCGTAGCAGAGGGGGGTGAGGTGACTTCCCATGGGGAAAGGACCCCAGAAGCCACGTCACCTGCCCAACTAATGACCTCTACATCCTAATCCCTGGAACCTGTGAATATTACCTTATATGGTAAAAGGGGCCTTTGCATATGTAACTGATCTAGAGATGGGGGATTAGCCAGGATGATCCCCATGGGCCCTAGGTGTGATCACATGGATCTATAACAGGGAAGTGGGGGGAGATTTTACTACACCCAGAGGAGAAGGTGACAGGAAGATGGAGCAGAGATTTGACCATGTTGGCCTTAAGGTTAGAGTGATGCAGCCAGAGGCCAAGGAGAGCTGGCAGCCACCAGAAATGGAAGAGGCAAGAGGCAGGTTCTCTCTGCTTAAGCCTCCAGAGGGAGCCAGGCCTGGCCGACAGTTTGATTTCAACCAGGGACATTGATTTTGGATTTCTGGCCTCCAGACTTGTGAGAACATAAATTTCTGTTGTTTAAAGCCACCAAATGTATGAAAATTTGGTCCACTGGCAATAGGAAACTCACCCTCCAGTTTATTTTAATTTAGCCATTCTTACAGGTATGTGCAGGGACATCTCATGGTGGTTTTCCTCTGCACATCTCTAATGACAAATGATGCTGAGCATGTTTTCATGTGTTTATTTGTCCCCTATGTATGTTCTGTGAGGTGTCTGTTCAGACTTTAGCCCATTTTGAAAACTGGGTTGTTTCTTACCATTCAGTTTTAAGGTTTTTTTTTTTTTATGTACTCTGGATAGAAATCCCTTATCATAAATGGAATTTGAAATATTTCCTCTCTATGGCTTGAGCATTCAGTCATAACAACATACATTAATACTTCAATTTATTTTTCTGGGAAGAGAAGTGAGAATTAGCTACAGCGATGGCTTCTGTGATGGCTGGGGCTGGCAGTGGGGGTGATAAGACTTAACTTTGTACATGCTAGAGTATATTTTGAGCTTTTCTGTGTTTACACAAGTAATGTTTTAAAAAAACCAATTACTTTTAATCTCCTACACTGTGCAGCACTAGACAGATTATATCTGAGCCAACTGTTAGGACTCACATTTGGATTCTCTATTCTGGTACTAATGATCTATCACTGAACTATTTTACCTTATGATTTCCATTTCTGAAAAAGCGAGCTAGATTATGTGGACAAATCCTCC
Organism: Dasypus novemcinctus; assembly: GCF_030445035.2. Lineage (NCBI taxonomy): Eukaryota > Metazoa > Chordata > Mammalia > Cingulata > Dasypodidae > Dasypus > Dasypus novemcinctus. The sequence goes on along the minus strand of NC_080694.1, from coordinate 68,578,734 downwards.
CACTGAAAACAGTTAAAAATGTCATGTTAAACACGAAACCATCTTCTTGAAAGTATCAAAACAGACAAGATATTAATAGTAATAAATGATGCAGCACCCAACAGAAGGAGAAGATGCTCTTGGTCCCATAGAGAAGACGGTCATGGGAAATGGAGAAAAGGCTCTGGGTTCAGTTTGAGGAGCCAGATGAGGAGACCCAGCATCTTCTCTCTTTTTCTATCACACGGAGTGGGAAGTACCCATAAAGCACTTCTGTGCATTCCAATGTACCACGTATGTCCAAAAGTAAACAATTTGTGGGGACTGAACTGGCCTTTTATTTAATGGTAAATATTTTTACTTGAAAGTATCAATGAGAAAAAGAAAGGTTATTTGGATTTCAATACTGGGTTGACACTTTCTTGAAAATGAACAGTGTGATTCTGTCACCTCAAGCATATCTCGCTATATTTGTCAGCAGTGGAAAAAGTTAGTTCTCAGGAGGAAATCAAAACTTTGGAAAAGTTGTATGCTTCACCTTAAGCTTGACAGCTTTACAATCTTACACATTTTCTGCTGGGATCTGTGTTAACTGTGACAAGCATGACCTTTTGGAAACATGTAAAGAAATGTGTCAACACTGGAGGATCTACATAAGTCAGTGCGCCAATATGTTACTTTAAAGTCTTCATGTTTTAGTACAAGATCCATTCAATATGCAAAGACAGACCTGGGAATTTTAATGTCACAAGATGAAATATTCAACAACAAGATTTCAGACTGCAAGTCACTTTAAGAAACCACAACTTCTGAACTGTTCATATGGTGTTGAAGGTGAATTCAACACTCACCTGAAAAAGCAATTAAAAATACCTCTCTAGTGTGTGGGTGCTCATTTTGTCATAGTGTGTTATATCAGTGGATGGAGACCCATACAATGAGTGGGAAGGTGTCATCCCTCCATCCTAGGGAGGCCTGATGTTCTAAAACAGAGGGAGGTGCCTCTCAAGAGCATGGGTGGCTCCCGGTGGGGTAGGACCAATGAATGCATCAAGCCCTTGGTGTTGTTGCAAGTATCTATGAATCTTGTTCTTCAAGGATTGAAGCATGGTTGTCTCTGTGGGCTCCAAGGGGAGTGGGAGAGAGAAATAGAATAGATGGAAGGGGCACTAATTAGGGGCAATGGAAGTGTTCTGCATGATCTTGCAATGTTGGATACAGGCCATGTTAAATTTCACCAAAAATTTATAAGAGTTTTTGGTCTAAAATGGAAACCATAATGGAAACTACTGACCATGGATAGTAGCTATGTTTCAGTATTTGTATATCAGTTGTAACAAATGCACCATCCACATGTAAAGTGATCATTAATAGAGAAGGTGGGAAAGGGGGAGGATGTTGGGTAAATGCGAGTCCCCTATACTCTGTATGTGACTTAACTGCGACCTAAAATGTCTTTGAAGAAACAATGAAAGAAAAAAAGGTGAGACACTGAGGAAGAAATGGAAGAAATTGCCACTGTACATACAGGACAACAGATATTACAGCAATGAAAGGCAAAATGTCAAAAAAATCTTTTTAATACCCCAATATTTTTTTCCTTCATTTTAGTTTTTCTAAACTATCATATGTTTTATTTCTTATGTTTAAACCTATTATTACTATCTCATTTCCCTATTAATTGAATTTGGCAATATATTAGGCTTCATTTTTTAAGAAGTTTTGGATCACAGAGGGGTTCAATTATGGCAGGGGAGCAGCATTCACATGGGGTGTCATTGATGGGGGATGCATGGGAGGAGTTTGCCTAGGCATGTGTATAGGGTATATAGATATGTTTGGAAGTTTGCTGGGTATTGACGTAGTTCTTGGAGATTCACATGACAACTGAGGAAGTGATGGGTTCCCATCCCAGGGAGCTCTGCCATATTCTCCAATGGAACTGCAACAATCCCCCAAGTGCAGGGGCAATGACGAACAAGATTAGATGGTCCAATGATGGGCCCTTGATATTGACAACTATGCTTATTAGCCTTTTACACCTGAAATTTCAACTTGGCCTAGTGTTGCAGGGTGCCTAAGAGTTACCTCCTGAGAGCTTCCATGTTGCTCAAATGTGGCCACTCTCTAAGCCAAAATTCAGCATATAAATACATTATCTTCTCCCCAGCATGGGACATGATTCCTGGGGATGAGCCTCCCTGGTACCGAGGGATTGCTACCAAGCACTGGCTGGTGATGCAAATAGAAAAAGACCTTGAGTAAAAGGGGGGAAAGGTAAAGACAAATTAGCTTATATGACTAAGAGACTCCAAAGTGAGTCAGGAGGTCACCAGAGAGGTAATGTTCATGCATGTCTCAGCAGGATCTCATAGAGAGTCAATGTAGATACTACCCCAAATGTGGGGTATACACAGGTCTTATGGTCATGGCAGAGAGCTCCAGAGTTTGGTGCCTTACCAGTGGGTCCTACTTTGGAATTTGTGCTCCTGAGTGTGAGGAGTTTGACTCAGATATGAGTTCTCTACACATGCCTCTTCTGTCCCTTTTATTAAACCTGTGGTTGGCACTGGGTTGGTATATGTCCAGGAGACTTGAATCTCTGGGCTGTCCATGTGCCAGGTGGGCCTCAGCTGAGTTGCAACACCTACTCTCCTGTGAGTTGGATTTACCCAAGTCAGGTAACAAGGAGGTGAGGATGGACAACCCTCACACCAAGGAACCCAGAGAGTCTACAACTACAAGTGGGAGAATGCCATCCATCAGCCATGTGGGATCAAAGCCCTCTCTCCTCTAAGAAGTAGATTGGGCATCACCATCCCTGAGTCCTTGGTCTGGGGAATAAAACGTGGACTAGAGTAGACTTAATGGTATTCTACTATAGAACTGTTGTGACTCTGACAATGGAAGAAATCGTATTATTGATGTGGAGACAGTGGCCACTGGAGTTGCAGAAGGCAGGGAGAGGGAAAAAGGTGTAATATGGGAGCATTTTTGGGACTTGGAGTTGTCCTGAACGATATTGCAGGGTCTGATGCAGGACATTATATATTCTGCCATAATCTACTGAATGGACTGGGAGAGAGTATAAACTACAATGTAGACTATAATCCATGCTGTGTAGCAATGCTCCAAAACGTATTCATCAGTTGCAATAACTGTACCACAGTAAAGAAAGAAGCAGCTGATGTGGGAAAAGTGGGGTGTGGGGGGAGTGGGGCCTATGGGAATTTCCTATTTTTTTTTAATGTAACATTTTAAGTGATCTATGTATCTTTTACAAATATATAAAAATATATTTTTAAAAAACCCCTTTCTTTTTCAACATTTTAAAGTAAGGCTGAAATTTTTGTTCAAACCAAAATAACAGAATAAATGTGATATGAAACCCCTAGGGTGATCTATTGAGACAGATATGAAAGATTTGCAAAAATGTAAAATATGCCACTGTTCTTACTACATGTTTTCCTTTGATAATTGTTAACGTGTTATTAATTTAATTGTAATGGTTAATAGGTATTAAAATCATTGAGTTAACATTATTCGAAGTTAATAATTTTTTGTCTTTATTTTTTTAATATTACACTAAAAAAATATGAGGTCCCCATATACCCCCACCTCACTATGCCCACTCCTCCCCCCATAACAACAATCTCCTCCATCATCATGAGACATTCATTGCATTTGGTGAATACATCTCTGTGCACCGCTGCACCTCATAGTCAATGGTCCACACCATAACCCACACTCTCCCACAGTCCACCCAGTGGGCCATGGGAGGACATACAATGTCCAGTAACTGTCCCTGCAGCACCACCCAGGACAACTCCAAGTCCCAAAAACGCCCCACATCTCATCTCTTCCTCCCATCCCCTACCCCCAGCAGCCACCATGGCCACTGTCTCCACACCAATGCCACATTTTCTTTGATTACTAATCACAATAGTTCATGAATAGAATATCAGTAAGTCCACTCTAATCCATACTCTATTCCTCCATCCTGTGGACCCTGGAATGGCTGTGTCCACTCCACCTCTATATCAAGAGGGGCCTTAGATTCCACATGGATGCTGGATGCAATCCTCCTGCTTTCAGTTGTAGGCACTCTTGGCTCCCTGGTGTGGGGGTTGACCTTCTTCACCTCCATGTTAGCTGAGTGGGGTAGGTCCAATAAATTGTTTCAATTTCTAATATGGTCCATATGAACAGCTGTAACCAACATAAAATCTCCTCGGGGTCCTCACTAATTTGTAAGCTTTAAAGAGTCAGGACCAGGCCTCACTGACAGGGGTGACAGAGTGCACGGTGCAGGGGAGGGGTCGGGGTCCCGCCCGAGGCTGGCGTGTGGAGCGGGGAGGCCGAGCTGGGGGTCCTGGTCCCCGCAGTTTCATTAACCGTCTCCCAACCCGAGTCAGGTCCTTCTGCCCCGACCCTCGTGACGCGGGCCCAGGCTGCCTCCCACTGCGGGCCTGGTTCTGGAGAAGCCAATCGCCGGCCCCGCGGCGCATCCAGAGCCCTCCCCGACCCGCCCGGACTCAGGTTCCGCCAGACCCGGGGGTCCGGTCATGGCGCCGGGGACCCCCCTCCTGCTGCTCTCGGGGGCCCTGGCCCTGACCCCGACCCGGGCGGGTGAGTGCGGGGTCGGTGGGCGCTGTCCCGGAGTGGGGCAAGGGGACCTCCCGGGCGGGTGGGACCCCGGAAGCCGCGTCCGAGACTTAACTCGGGCCCCACGCTGACCCGCGGCCCCCATCCTGACCCCCCACGCTGACTCCGTAACCCACGCCGCCCCCCGCTCCTTTTCTGTAGCCCCCCTCCCCCGCCTCCGAGGCTCCCACTCCCTCAGGTATTTCAGCACCTGCACGTCCCGGCCCGAGCGCGGGGACACCCACTACCTCGCCGTGGGCTACGTGGACGACACGCAGGGCGCGCGGTTCGACAGCGACGCGGCGAGTCCGAGGATGGAGCCGCGGGCGCCGTGGGTGGAGCAGGAGGGGCCCGAGCACTGGGGGAGCAGACGCGGAGGGCCAAGGACCACGCGCAGATTTTGCAAGGGAACCTGCGGACCCTCGGCGGCTCCTACAACCAAAGCGAGGCAGGGCGCGGGGTCCGCGCACGACCGGGATCCCCAGGACAGGTCGGGGTCACCTCGATCTCGGGTCCCACTGCATCCCGAGGCCGCGGGACCCGGGACCCCACCACCCGGGAGCGCCGGAGGGGCTTTCCTGTTTCGATTTCAGTTTAGACCCGACGGGCCCCAACGACTCAGCGCCAGGGGCGGGGCGAGCAGGTGGGCGAGTCTGAAGGGCGGGGCTGACCTCGGGGGCGGGCCCAGGCCTCACGCCCTCCAGGTGGTGTCTGGCTGCGACATGGGCCCCGACGGGCGCCTCCTCCACGGGTACTTTCAATACGCCTACGACGGCGCCGACTACCTCGCCCTCAACGAGGACCTGCGCTCCTGGACCGCGGCGGACACGGTCTGCAGGTGGGTCTGCAGGTGGGTCAGCAGGCGGGTCAGCAGGTGGGTCTGCAGGTAGCTCATGGACCAGTGTTCATTTCTTAGTGTTGATAAATATACCGAGGGGTGTGGGGGGCTAACAGCAGGGAAGGTGGGTGACAGGGTACAGGAAGTCTCTGTTCTAGGTTTGCAACTCTTCTGTCAATCCAGAATTATTCCTCAAGAACAATGAGACTAAATAGCTAAACCTACATCACTCTGACTAGCTGGCCTCCTCGGGGTTACTTAGGAAAGTCTGAATATCATCAAGGAAATGATCCCCTGCTGCTACTCACCCCAACTTCCCACAGTTGCCTGGGAGAGAAGGAGCAAAATTAGGAACCAGTGCCTGGAGCCACGTTGGCAGAGGAATGTTCTCCTGGATGTGCCTTTTTTGGGAACCACATCCCCAAAGTGAATTTCAAGGGTGCCATGGGCCTGTATTTAAGTCAGACCCTACCAGATATGCCCTTTTCCTTTGGTGAAGTTCACCAGCTCATTTTCACCTGTCGCTCTGGCAGAGGGATGGAGAGCTAGTTTCCCTTGCAGAGCCCTGTCATGTGCCTTGACGAGTTGTCCTGACTCAGGTCGGCAGGAGCTGGGATGAGGCAGTGGGAACAGAATCAGAGCGCTGGGAAGGCTGTGGAGACAACCTGGTTTTCTTGCTCAGGTGAAAGCATTTAGGCCCAGGGAGGGGCATCTCGTGGGATGAAAGAATGAGCCCTGGTCAGGGGATTCTGAAGTTTGGCCTCTGTCCTGCCATGACTCCCCCCTCACAAAACAGGTGAGTGGGCTCAGGAGGGTCTCTAGAAACCCCCGAGCCTGAGCAGTGACTGGCACAGCCTAGCTTGGCTGGGTCCTGGCCTCCTCCCTGCTCCTGGGGGCTTGTGGCGGCTCCTCGGGTCACCTCAGCATGCAGGCACGTGGTGTTGCTCGAACTCAGGGCAGGCGAGAGATGCCCAGGACAAGCCCTCAGCACTGGGATCTGCTCAAGAGCATTTACTAGTAAAAGGAGGACAGCCCTCCAGGGGGCTCTTTATGTCAAGAGGGCTCTGAGCTTGTGAAGTGAGGAAGTCCAGGCAGGTCCCTGGTGTGCTCTGCAGCACATAAGTGCCATGGGATGTAAAATGTGTTACAGGGAGAAAAAAAAGTCCGATAACCAAGAACATTTGGAAAGTTTAAAGGTTTGTGTGTTGCAGGACTTCTCAGAGCCTTTAACATGAGAAAGTGTAAACAGTGTGTGTGTAGAGGTGGGTATTATGTGTAGCTTTCCAAGCTTGATTGACTAGAAAACCTGCCCCTCTTTAAACTTTATTTTTAGGGATAGGAAAACTTTATTTTTAGATTTCCATTTACAGAATAATTACATAGAAAGTATAGGGAATTCCCATATAAGCCTCCCCCCACACCCATACACCCAGTTGCCCCTATTATTGGCATCTTAGATGATTGTGGCACATTTGTTATAGCGGAGGAACTAATACTGAAACATTGCTGCTAACCATGGTCTACAGGTCACATTTTGGTTTGCACTTTCGCTGTACAGTTCCACAGGCCGTGACAAATGTGTAAGGTCATGTGTCCATCATTACAGGATTAAACTGAAGAATCTCCCCACCCCAAAAGTGCCCTGTTCCACCAATTCATCTCCCTCCCTTCTAAATCTCTGTCATCCTCTATCTTTATGTCAATGATACATGTTCTCCTTCCGATACAAGGTAACAACCACAATAACTAACCTACTTTGGCCCATGGCCACCCCCTCCATGGTTATTCATTCCCCAATCCCGAGGGACCCTGGGCATCTGCTCTGACAACTCCAGGCTGAGAGGCTGAGACCATGGGGCAGATGGAGGGAATTATCCTGTCCCCAGCTACAAATACCTCTCATTTTTTGGGATGGGACTTGTTCATCATCATCATTTTAACAATATATTTTGGGGAAGCAGCTATAGCTCAAGTGGTTGAGCTTCCACCTCCCACATGGGAGGTCCCTGGTTCGGTTGCTGGTGACTCCTGAAACAACGACAACAACAACAAGCAAAACAAATGAAAAAACCAACTCAGGGAGGCCGAGGTGGCTCAGTGGTTGAGCGCTGACTTCCCACATAGAGGCCCCAGGTTCAGTCCTTGGCCTCAGTACCTAAAAGAAAAGGAATCTCTTTTGCTTAAACCATGCTCCCAAAATACAAACTCAGCATTTAGGCAGTATAAAAAATTATAGTAGGGATAGTTTACTGGACTTTTGTTCATGCTTCCCATTTCTTGAAATTAGTGTTTTGAACTACCAGGGCATAGAACTTCCTTAATTTTACGTCCTGCCATGAGACATCCTGCCAGATCCAAGGACTCTAGGAAAACATCTGCATCATGCATCCCTGAATGGGGGAGAAAGAGCACAGAGTCGGGTGTGGGGCTGGAACCTCTCCACACAATTTCCTCCACATGGCAGGCCCTTCACCCACCCAAATCCCAGGACTTCAGGAAGCCCCAGGCACAGATGGGGAGCCATCAGGAGGTACACAAACCAAGATCCCCACAGTTACAAAGCAGGCAGTCCTGCCCAACCCCTCAGCCCCGTTCTGGCTGCAGAGCCAGGGCTTTCCATTAGCGCCCAGGTGTGTGCAGGTGCTCCTAGTGTCGGCCCCTGTGACATGTCCTTAAATTCCTTTATGCCTTAGAGCATTTGACTAACACTGCATCCCACAATCTAATCAAAGTCACTTAGTTTTCAAGGGTCCACAAAATTTCAAACCAGGGCAGCCTCCCACCTCAATAGGATGTAAAAGAATCACTGCTGATTAGGGAATAAAGTACTCAATGATACTGTTTGTCCAATGAAATAAAAATAATCTAAGCTGAGAGGGACTGGGTGACCTAATGAGCAAAGTGTGAGTCCCAGTTCCTATAGCATCTATGTCTCTCTTCTGATGCTGTTTCTCACTTTATGACAATTTTCCTTTTTTAAAGAAGGTACTGAGGACTGAACCCAGGACCTCATACATGGGAAACAGGTGCTCGACCTCTTGAACTACATCTGCTCCCCTTTCTGCAGTGATGGTTTTTTTTCTGTTTTGGAGGTATCAGGGATTGAACCCAGGACCTCGTACATGGAAAGCCGATGCTCAATAACTGAGCTACATTTCCTCCCCCAAAAGGAATATTATGAATCACCCTATGCCCACAATTTTTAAAAAACTAGGTACCAGGTATTGAACCAAGGACCTCATATAGGAAAGCAAGCACTCAACCACTGAGGTATACCTGCTCCCCCTTGATGCAATTTTGGTATTGGAGCATTGTAAAGTATTTTCTCCTGACACAATGTTTAAGTGTTGTCAGTGGGAAATGGACACTTTGAAACTGAAAAAATTATTAAAAAAAAAAAAAAAGAACGTAGTTCTGAATGACAAGCCTCACACCCTCAAAAAAACAAACCTGACCTATTATTTCAACAAACAATTTCAAGAAAGATCTTGGAGTTTGAAGGGAGAAAATGGGATATGTCTATCTCACTTTGATAACTTTACTGTACACTTGCTTCTATTTTACTAATACTTTTGTTTTTTAAAAAATACTTTAGATTACATAAATGGTATATTAACAATATAGGGGATTCCCATATGCCCCACTCTCTTCCTCTCGCTCACTTTCCCACAGTATCAACTCCTTCATTACTCTGGTACATTTGTTAAAATTGATGAACACACATTGGAGCATTGCCACTGAGCATGGATCATAGTTTATATTATAGTTTACACTGTGTTTCACACAACTTTTTAAGTTATAACAAAATATATAATGATTTGTATCCATCATTGCAAAGTAATTCAGGACAATTCCAATGTTCCAAAAATAGGATAGGTGTTATGATCAACCAAGTAGGGGTGGAGCATCTACATAAATATTGGGAATTCTTGTGTTTGGGAGCTTTGTCTATTCTTGCTGCATTTAATTATTTATCCAGTCATTTACAGACTCATGGACATTAATTTTGTACTTTTGGCAATAACCCAATTCTGTGCTGTTTATTTTGTAGCTCAGATTATTCCAGTTTTGGGAAATGGATCTGGCTCAAGCAGTTGGGCTCCCATCTTCCATATGGGAGGTCCAGGGTTCAATGCCCACAGCCTCTTGGTTAAGGCAAGCTAGCCCATGCAGGAGTGACCCCTGACCAGGAGTGTTGCCCCACAAAGGAGTGCAGCCTGATGCAGAGAGCTGGCACAGCAAGATGATGCAACAAGAGACACAGAGGAGAGAAAATAAGAGACATAGCAGAACAAGGAGCTGAGTTGGCGCAAGAGAATGATCACCTCATCCCACTGCGGAAGGTCCCAGGGTGGATTCCCAGAGCTGCCCAATGAGAATACAAGCAGGCGCAGAAGAAAGCACAGTGAATGGACACAAAGAGCAAACAATGGGGTGGTGGCGGGGAGAGAAATAAATAAATCTTAAAAATAATTGTTCCAGTTTCGGTCATAGAAAGCCCTTCCAATTGGCTTCTGAGTCCTTCTGACATGTCCTCATGGTTTTATGTTTCGGACAATACTCACTTGCTCACACTCCCATATGCTCCAGACTCATCCTATGTATTTCCTACCCCAACCCTAGATTCAGCATTTTCTACAAGGACCACTGGTTCAGTTTTGAGATAATGGTATTAGAAACTGAGGTCTAGGCACTGGGTTTGCTCATTGCTATTGGGGCTTCATTGCTTCTAGGCCCTCAGTAGAGGAAACTAGGAAATGTATATTTATACCAGTGCATGTGTAATACATCTATAATACATATACATACACATATATCAATATTTACACTAAACTACACTAAGTTAAACATGAGGAGTTGTGTTGATTCCATGTCTTCAATTCTAATCAAGTATCATATATTTCATTCTGGCTTACCCCCTTGCAAGTCTGTAACCTCCCACTTCTCAGTGAGAAATAGGCTCTCACCACCCACCACATATTTATTATTCAGTCCTCATACACATGGGTAGTGACTTCAGAATTGTTAGCCTGTACCCGATGAGAAAACTTTGCCAACTGCAGTCAGTGTTTATGCTTAATTCCTTTTGCCTTCATGCTTACAATTTCCAGGTTTCTCCAAAGACCCTCAGTCCAGCAGCTCCTTCCCTCCTTCAGTGAGGTCATGTCATGCACCTGTAATACAGCTAGATCCTTCTGCCACAGTCTGCAGCCATCCTCAGACTTCTTGTTTGAGGGGATGGCTTTTTATAATTTCTAAACTTAACATTTATTCTCTGTGCTGTAAGATTTATGGTTTTAGACACGGTGTCATGTATCCACCCAACAGTACCACAGAGACTAGGGTCAGGGACCTAAAAACACCTTGTGCTTCACCTAAACAACTCTTCACCCTCTCCAAGGTCATGGCAACCAGGGAAGATGATACAGACAACATGTAGCCTTCCCAGAGTGGCTTCTTTCACTAGCAACCTGCATTTAAGATTCATCCATGATCTTGCATGAATTTATAGCTCATTCCTTTTGATGGCTGAGTAGTATTGTGTACTGTGGGTCAATGGATTACCACCCATTTTTTAAGTGCGGTTCTGTGGATGGAACCCAGAACCTCGTATGTGGGAAGCAGGTGCTCAAACTACTGAGCTAACATTTGCTTCACAACCACTAACTTTTATCCATTCACATATAGAAGGTAAATATGGTTGCACAAAGTTTTGGGGAATTATTAAGCTGCTATAAGCATTTCTGTGTGGGTTTTTATGTAAGTATGTTTTTAAATTAGATGAGCAAATATCTGGGAATGGCATCGCTGAGTTGTATGTTAAGATCCTGTTTAGCTTTTAAGAACCTGCCAAATGCCTGCCTGGTGGCTGCACCCTTTGGCCTTCCTACCAGCAGGGAGTGTGGGTTCCTGGGCTCCTCCACTTTGCCAGTGCAGGTGTCACCACTCGTGACAGAATGAAAATTGCTTCCCATCCCCACTAATGACCTCTACACCCTAATCCCTGGAACCTGTGAATATTACCTTACATGGTAAAAAGGGGTCTTTGCATATGTAATTGATCTAGAGATGGGGGATTAGCTAGGATTATCCCCATGGGCCCTAGGAGTGATCACATGGATCTCATAACAGGGAAGTAGGGGAGATTTTACTACACCCAGAGGAGAAGGTGATCCACCCAGATGGAGCAGAGATCTGATGATGTTGTCCTTGAAAGTTAGAGTGATGTAGCCAGAAGCCAAGGAGAGCTGGCAGCCACCAGAAATGGAAGAGGCAAGACACAGGTTCTCTTTCTGCTCGAGCCTCCAGAGGGAGCCAGGCCTGCTGACACCTTGATTCCAACCAGGGACATGGATTTTGGATTTCTGGCCTCCTTAATGGTGAGAACATAAATTTCTGTTGTTTAATGCCACTGGCAATAGGAAACAAACCCACTAGTTTATTTTTAAATTTTAGTTTAGCCATTCTAACAGGTGTGTGCAGGGGCATCTCATGGTGGCTTCATCTGCACTTCCCTAATGACAGTGACGCTGAGCATGTTTTTAGGTGCTTATTTGCCACGTGTGTATGTTTGTTTGTGAGGTGTCCAGACTTTAGCCCATTTTAAAAATTGGGTTCTTTTCTTATTGTTGAGTTTTAAAAGTTCTTTCTGTATTCTGGGAAGAAATCCTTTATCAGAAATGTGATTTGAAATATTTTATCTCTCTGGCTTGAGCCCATGATAAAATGTAAGCTCTCAAATGAAAATTAGAATGTTGGAAAACTTGTATCCATCACCTTCAGCTTGACAGCTTTCCAATACTCACTCACTTTCTGGTGGGATCTGCGCTAATTGTAACAAGTATCACCTTTTGGAAATATGTAAAGAAATGTGTCTATACTGGAAGATCTACATAACTCAGGGGGCCAATGTGCTACTTTAAAATCTTCATGTATTAGTACAACAACCATTCAATGTGCAAAGAGAGACCTGAGGATTTCAATGTCATAAGATGAAATATTCTAGATTTCAGACTGCAGCTCACATTTAGAAACTGCACTTGTGTGCTTTAGTGTGATATCAAAGATGGATGGCACCACTCACCTGAAAAGGCTATTAAAACTTTTCTTCTCTTTTCCAACTACATTTACATGTGAGCCTAAATTTTTGGTTCAAACCTGAATAACTGATTTAATATGATAAGAAAGTCCGTGGGTGCGCTATTGAGCCAGCTAAGAAAGATTTCCACAAATGTAAATTGATCCACTCTTCTTATTACATTGTTTTCTTTTGGAATTAGTTATCAACGTGTAATGAGTTTTGTTGTAAGTATTAATCTATAGGAATCTGCAGTTTAAATCCACTTAGATTTCTGGCATGGTCAGTACAGTAGAGGTCGTCACAATCTTCTCGGGGTCCTCACTCATTTGTAAGCTGTGAAGAGTCAGCACCAGGCCTCGCTGACAGGGGGTGACGGAGTGCTCCTGCAGGGGAGGGGTCGGGGCCAGTCCAGGACCCATCTTGGCTCTCAGCCGTAGGCTGGCATGTGGGGCGGGGAGGCCGAGCTGGGGAGTCCCCGGTCCCTGCAGTTTCACTTTTTCTCCCAACCCGAGTCAGGTCCTTCTGCCCCGACTCTCGTGACGCGCGCCCAGGGCTGCCTCCCATTGAGGGCCCGGCTCTGGAGAAGCCAATCGCCGGCCCCGCGGCCCATCCAGGGCCCGCCCCGACCTGCCCGGACTCAGGTCCCTCCAGACCCGGGATCCGTCCATGGCGCCGGGGACCCTCCTCCTGCTGCTCTCGGGGGCCCTGGCCCTGACCCAGACCCGGGCGGGTGAGTGCGGGGTTGGGGGACGCTGCCCGGGGCGGGGGGAAGGGACCTGCGGGGGGCAGGATCCCGGAAACCGCGCCCCCCCCACGCTGACCCCCGCCCCTTTCCCGTCCCCCCAGGCCCCCACTCCCTCAGGTATTTCAGCACCATCGTGTCCCGGCCCGAGCGCGGGGACACCCACTACCTCGCCGTGGGCTACGTGGACGACACGCAGGGCGTGCGGTTCGACAGCGACGCGGGGACTCCGAGGTTGGAGCCGCGGGAGCCGTGGATGGAGCAGGAGGGGCCCGAGTACTGGAGGGAGCTCACGCGGAGGGCCAAGGCGAACGCGCAGACTTCTCGGGAGTACCTGCGGGCCCTGCGCGGCTACTATAACCAGAGCGAGGCCGGTGAGCCACCGGGCCGGGGTCCGCGCACAACCGGGATCCCCAGGACGGGCCTAGGTCGCCCTGTGTCTCAAGGCCCCACTGCACCCCGAGGCTGCGGGACCCGGGAGCGCGGGAGGGACTTTTCCTTGGTTTCGTTTTCTGATTAGACCAGACCGGCCCTCTAATCCGCACCGGGGGCGGGGCGAACAGGTGTGCGGAGCTGACCTCGGGGGCGGGGCCAGGGTCTCACACTCTCCAGAGGATGTTTGGCTGCGACGTGGGCGCCGACGGACGCCTCCTCCGCGGGTACTATCAGGTCTCCTACGACGGCGCCGACCACATCGCTCTCAACGAGGACCTGCGCTCCTGGACGGCGGCGGACACGGCGGCGCAGATCACCCGGCGTGAGTGGGAGGAGAAGGGGGTTGCGCAGAGAGCAAAAGCCGACCTGGAGGAGAACTGTGTGAAGTGGCTGCAGAGATTCCTGGAGAGGGGGAAGGAGATTCTGCTGCGCACAGGTACAGGGGCCTGGGACCCTCCCCGATCTCCTGGCCTGGGCTGCGCCCCCACCTGCGTCCACGGGAGGGGGAAATCCAGTAGGTGCAGGAACACTCTCCTGCCTGGGGGCCAGGGGCGGGGTCGGCCCAGGTGTCCAGACCCTGAACCCTGAGTGACTCGCAGAGGCCCCGCCCTCTGTCAGGACAGTGAAGGGTCCAGCCTCCCCCGGGATGGAGGAGACCATCCCTGAAGCACCTGGGCAGCAGGTCAGCCTTGGGGACCACCAGGACGTTCTCAGGCCTTGTTCCTGCAGCTTTTCTGAGCCCCTCAGCCTCCACTAGGTCAGGGTTAGAGGTCCCTGTTCACACCACACACCTGGGGCCTCCTGCACTGGACGGTCTCACCTGACACCAGAACTTCCAAGAATAGGACTTATCCCGGAACCCCGAGTCCAGGCTGGTGTGTGGGGCTTCCACTGCCCCCCAAGACTGTCCTGTCCATTCCTGGTGGTCACATGAGCACTGCTAGAATGGCCAGGAGAAAAATGGAAAGTTCCTGAAGTTTCTGACCTTCCCGCAGACCCCCCAAAGACACACGTGACCCGCCACCCCATCTCTGACCGTCATGTCACCCTGAGGTGCTGGGCCCTGGGCTTCTACCCGGCGGAGATCACGCTGACCTGGCAGCGGGATGGGGAGGACCAGACCCAGGACATGGAGTTTGTGGAGACCAGGCCTGCGGGGGACAGAACTTTCCAGAAGTGGGCAGCTGTGGAGGTGCCTTCTGGGGAGGAAGAGAAATACACGTGCCACGTGCAGCATGAGGGGCTGCCCGAGCCCCTCACCCTGAGATGGGGTAAGTGGGACGAGGTCGGGGCCTCTTCTAGGGAAGCAGGAGCCCTTCTGAGCTCCTCCAGCAGGGTCAGGGCTGAGCCTGGGGTCAGGGCCCCTGACTTTCCCCCCTTCTCAGAGCCGCCTTCCCAGCCCCCCATCCTCATCGTGGGAATCATGGCTGCTCTGGTCATCCTTGGAGTGTCCGTGGTGGCTGCAGTTCTGATCTGGAGGAGGAAGAGCTCAGGTAGGGAAGGGGCGGTTCTGAGGTTTCTTGTCCAGGGGGGTTTCCAGCCCAGGTAGCAGTGTGCCCTGCCCATTCCTGGTACCGTGAAGCCCCTCCTCACACACGTGCCCATCCAGTCTGGGCCTGTCACCACACTTACTTTATAAACCTGTGAGAGAAGTAGGACAATGTCCCCAGTGATGACATGGAGGCCCCTGTTCCCAGCAGTCAGAGGGAAGGGGCTGCTGAGGACAGACCTCCAGGAGGGCAGAAGGTCCAGCTCACACATCCCCCACCTCATGTTTCCTGATCCTGCCCCGGGTCTGCAGCCATGGTTCTGGAAACTTCCCTGGATCCAGGACTAGTTCTCAGGACCTCATGTCCTGGACTCACTGGTTGTTTTTCAACAGGTGGAACAGGAGGGAGCTACGCCCAGGCTGCTTGTAAGTGGGGGATGGAGCGGGAGGTGGTGTGGAGGGTCAAGGCTGACCTGAGGCTTTGGGGAGTGTAGACGGAGCCCACGGGGCAGCTCACCCCATCACTCCTTGACGCACATCTCTCTGTGGCTCTGACCATACCCTGTGTTTGTTCCTCTCTAGGTCGCGACAGTGCCCAGGGCTCTGATGTGTCTCTTGAGGCTTCTAGAGGTGAGACCCCGGGGGGCCTGAAAGGGGATAGGGGTTGGGCCGAGAGGACACGTCTGGGTCCTGGGGACTCCTTGGACATGGACGTGAGGACTGTGGAGGGCTGGCCATGACATCAGCATTTACAGAGACGACCTGAACGTGCTCTTGATTGTTTTCTTCTATAGCGTGACAAAGCTGCCTCGTGGGGGACGGAGAGATTCAAGAGCTGTTCACGCCCCTCGTGTGACTTCAAGACCCCTTCCTTTGGATGTAAAGACTTTCCTTCCTCAGCTGGCATCTGTGTATCTGCATTCCCATTGTATCCTGGAGGATGGGAAGGTAGCTCGCTCCTGTCCCCTACATCCCCCACACGTACCTGTGTTCCCTGCCCCGAGCAACCGTCCTGCTCAGGAGAGCTGGGTGTGGAATGTCCACAGCCCTGTCTTACTTCATGGTATCCTGAGCTACCCCGTCCTGCTTCCCTTGAAAATGTGAACGTGTATGATGTTGCTTTTACAAAGTCTTGCTATTAGGTGGGATTGAGGAATCAAGCATCAGAGAGGAATATTCTAAAACTAGAGAGGAAGTAAATTGTCCTGGGAATCTTCCAGAACCCGTGTCTGTTGTGCTGAGTGCTGCTGTGAAGAGCTGAGGGTGGACAGGCCTGTGTCCAGTCGGTGCTCCATCCATGTGGGCTTTGACTCATCCACCTCTTGGCTGGGCTGTGCTCACTGCTCCTGTGTCCTTGTCCCTGCAGTAGGATTCTGTCCTTCCAGGACCTGAGGTCACAGGGTCTCAGACGTCACCAGGCCTTGTCCATCTGCAGAACCTTGGGCAGTGAGGGCTCATGCAGCCGGTCATCCCCGCTCAGCCTGGTCCACCCTCAGCACCCCTTATTTCTTGTTTGCTTGGTGGTTCTGTGATGATGGAGGAACGTGGCTTTTCTTGCTCCTCTCCATGAGGTCTGCTCTCCTCCTGCTCTGTGTCCCTGTCTCTGACTCCAGCAGGTGTCATGTTGACCATCCCTGACCCACGAAGCCCAAGGTAGCTCCTGCCCAGGAGCATCTCTGACACTGAGAGACTGATTTCCAGACCGTCCAGCTCCTACCCTTGTGCTGGGCTGTTGCCTGGTTGTTCTTGCCACGCTTTCCCCAATCTTTTCTAAGTAACCAGTTCAGAAATTAGCACTGAGGAGGATCGACATTTTGACTTTATTTAACTTCTGGTAGTTTGGTCCTTCTCTGCCACCTGCCCTCCCTCTCTGCCCTTACCCAGCTCCCCTGACTCAAAAGCCAGCTGCAGCCCAAGCCCATGGATGTGTAGAGCAGAGCCTAGAGTAGATCCATAGGTGGGCAATGGGGTCTTAGCCTGGATTGCTCTTGTCTTGGAGGGATTTGAAATTGTGCTGTAGTCACAGGGAGTGGAGGGTAGGGGAGGGAGAGTAGCACTTCTGAGGACAGTCCTGTTGGCCTCAGTGTCAAGTGAGTGGAGGTTGTGTCATTGCTGCCAGGAGAACACAGCTGTGTTAGGAAAGGCACTGAGGGGGGGGGGGTCCTCACTGACCACTCCTGCACCTCGTGTTGGTGGAGGACTGTGCAGGACGCCCCTTTTTAGCTTCTGGGAAATATTTGTGAACTAAAAACAGCTAAAAATCTATGGTTTCAGTGCAGGGAAGGTGTTCTGTAAACTGGGTTGGTCAGTGCGGACCTCACTGAGTCCGTGACCTTCGAGGACAGTTTGAAGGTCATGAAGTGGGTATCTATGAGGATGTCTGGGAAGAGAACTGGGCAGTGTGTTGTGGTGAGCAGGGGTGCCCTGTGGTTCTGGGAAGAGCAGGAGGCTTGAATGGCTGCAGCAGCATCATGGAGACGAGCAGAAGTTGGACAGATCTTGGGGCTTGTGGATACGGGAAGGCTTAAGTTTTCTCCACAAAAAGGGACATTTTTGAAAAGGAGACACATGTTAAGATTTCTCTGACCATATTCTCAGGCTTCTGTTTAGGAAAATTGGAAACTAATTGTCCATCAGAAATGTAAGTGTGGTTGTCAGTTCCTATTGGAAATATGAATCTGGAGATGAGAAGAAGTGTCTGGGCTAGAGACACAGATTTGGGGGTAAGGCCTTGTGAGTGATCTTTTGCACCCAAGGAGAGGAGGAGGTCCCCTAGAGTGTGATTAGCTACAGAAAGGAGAGGAGCAAGGACTGATCCATGGACCTCCCAGAGCCCAGCGATCCATGGGCCACACTCGAGTGACTGTTCAGCTCTGGCACCACATTTGAAAGTCATGTAGACCAGGGAGCCCCAACTTCTCTGTGCACAGGAACCTCCTGGAAATCTCACAAGTATCCAAAAGTTCTTGGTGGAGCATGAGGTTCTGTGTTCATAATAAGAGGGTGCTGAGCTGCTGGATTTCAGGTCCATCTTTAGAGCAGGAACCCAGACCAGGGAGGCCATGTGTCTGTACTCCAGCTTCCTGGGGTGGTGCAATGTGCCTTCTGGGCTCTCCCCCCATGTCCTGAGAAGGAGGGTCTGGGGAGAAGCCGGAGTGTTTCATCACAAGACCATCAGTCTCTCGTGGCTCATCTGGATGGTGAAGCTTGTTCTGCCAGAGTTGAGTGTAGCCCCCCATGTGGTGCTTAAACCATATAAAAAAGTCCTTTCTGGAAAAGAAAAGGAAGACATCTATCATCAGTTATGAGAGTGATGTTGGGCAAGGCATGCACTTTCTCTATGATGGGATGTAGCCAGGTGGGGATTTATAAAGTGGCTCAAAGTTCTCCATAAATTAAAGCTCAGAATTCTTGCTATGTGACATATTTCTTAGACAGATTTCCCACTCAATTATTTGGTCCAATTAAATGCAATTTAGATGTTTCTAATTTCAACATAAGGAGTTTATACCCTCCATGTTACTCAAATGTGGCCACTCTCTAA
This sequence comes from Dasypus novemcinctus, assembly GCF_030445035.2. Lineage (NCBI taxonomy): Eukaryota > Metazoa > Chordata > Mammalia > Cingulata > Dasypodidae > Dasypus > Dasypus novemcinctus. The sequence continues at coordinate 68,559,982 of NC_080694.1, read as the reverse complement.
GCCAAACTCAGCATGTAAATGCATTACCTTCCCCCCAGCATGGGACATGACTCCCAGGGATGAGCCTCCCTGGTGCCAAGGGATTACTACCAAGCCCTGACTGGTAATGTAACTAGAAAAAGACCTTGAATAAAAGGTTCAACTCAGACCAGCAGAATATCTCAGCTTACATGTAGAACCATGTGTTAAAAACTGCTTTTTGACCTTGAATAAAAGGCAGAAATGGCAAAGACAAATGAGTTTATATGGCTAAGAATCTTCAAAACAGAATCAGGAGGTCATCAGAGGGGTTGTACTTATTCACGTCTTCGCAGGACCCCAGAGACAGCCAAAGTAGATACAATCCCATGTACTGGTTGTCCTGAGGGCTATGGAGACCCACAGTTTCTATGGTCATGGCAAATTGCTCTGGAATTCAGTGCTGTGTCAGTTGGCCCTACTTTGGAATTTGTGTTCCTGGGTATGATGGCATTGGACTCAGAGGTGACCATTCTACACATGCCTCTTCTGTCACTTTTACTGAACCTGTGGTTGGCACTAGGGTTGGTGTATACTCAGGACACTTTAATCTCTGGACTGCCCATGTGCCAGCTGGGCCTGAGCCTCTGCAACTCCTACTCTCTGGTTCATTAGACTTACCCAGGCCAGGTAACAGGAAGATGAAGATGATTAACCACCACACCAGGGAGCCAAGAGTTCCTACAACTGCAAGCAGGAGAATTGCATCCATCATCCATGTGGAATTTAAGCCCCTTTGATATAGAGGTGGAGTGGATATTACCATCCCAGGGTCTACTGGATGGAGGAATGAAATATGTATTAGTGTGAACTTACTGATATTCTACTATGGAACTATTGTGACTAGTAATGGAAGATATTGTAGCATTGATGTGGAGAAAGTGGCCACGGTATTTGCTGTGGGCAGGTAGAGGGAAGAAGAGATGTGGTATGGGAGTGTGCTTGGGACTTGGAGTTTTCCTGAATGATGTTGAAGGAGTAGATGTTGGACATTATATATCCTGCCATAGCCTACTGGGTGGATGGGGGGAGAGTGTAAACTACAATGCAGACTGTTATCCTGGTGTGGTGGTGCTCCAGGGTGTGTTCACCAAGTCAATGAGTGTGCTGTAGTGGAGGGGGGATTGTTGATGTGGGAGTAGTGGGGTGAGCGGAGGTGGGAGGTATATGGGAACCTCTTATATTTTTTGAATGTAACATTAAAAAATAAAGAAAAAATAAAGAGTCACAGATATTATAAAAAAAGGAAGTGGTTGGGAAGTGGGTTTTTTTTGTGTGTACATCTATCTGTATACAATCTTTGTTGTTAGTTGTCTATTCTGGAATTCTGAGTTACCACCTAATGTCACTGGCCAGGCAAGCGTGGTTCAAAATAAGAATCAATTGATGAATGTATTTTGTCACTTTTATAGAACAATGGGAGAAAAAACACATGATTATCACAAATGAAGCAGAAAAGATACTTGAAAAAAATCCAGCATCCCTCTTAATAAAAGCACCCAGATTTAGGGATAAAGGAAACTTCCTCAACATGCTTAAGGGCACAATTTGAAAAACCCTCAGCTAGCATCATATTCAATGTCAGAAGATAGAAAACGTTCCCTAAGATTATGTGCAAAACAGGGATGCCCACTGTGGCAGTATGAAATCATTTTATGAAGCCTGAAAAGCAACATACTATGTTTTAAACTAACCATTCCTGTGGAAATTATTTTATGAATCAGAAAAAGAGAGAGTCTGTTGTAAACTAACCCATTCATGTGGGTGTGAGATTCATTTGACTGAATTACGTCAGTGGGGCATGAATGAGTCTCTGCCCTCTTACTGGGTCTGACAAAAAGGGAGAGGCAGAGAACAAAGGGAGCAGATATTTGATTCTGCAACATGAGACCAAGGATTCCTTAAGCACAAGCCCCCAGGAGGCTGGTCTAGGGAGCAGCTCAGGAGGAGAGGAGCCAGCTGGATGTCTGAGAGCACAGTTGAACTTGGAAAGAGAGTGTGGCAGTGGAGATGTATACAAGAGGCCCGGAAGGAGACAAGCCCTATGCCTGGTTGCTCACAGCTGAGCTCCAGGGAATGGGAGATTCTGGAGGGGAAGGCAGGGACCTCTGCAGAGATGGGTGCCATCTTGCTTCTCCACATGGCAACACATCAAGACCCACAGTAGCTGACTTTGTTGAGAAAGAACCTCTTATGGTACCTTGGTTTGGATTTTTCATGGCCAAATAAATACCCTTTATAGAAGTCAACACATTTCTGGTACTTTGCATAAGCAGCCCATTGGGAAATTAAAATACTCACTGCCAGCACTCTTACTCAATATTGTGCTGGAAATTCTAGCTGAAGCAATTAGGCAAAAAGAAGCAATAAAAGTCCCCCCATTTTAAAGGAAGACGCAAAATGTTCCCTATTTCCACATGACATAATCTATATATAGAAAATACTGGAAAATTTACAACCCAGCCTTTAGCTCTAATGAACGAATTCAATAAAGTGGCAGGATAAACGATCAACACACGAAATATCCGTAGTGTCTATATACATGTACTGAGCAATCTATAGAGAAAATTTAAAAAAATTCCATTTCCAATAGCAAGTACAAGAATCAAATATCTATAAACGAATTTGACCAAATATGTAATGAAATTGTACACACACAAAAAATCTACAAAATATTACTGAAAGAAACCAAAGAAGACATCAGTCTGTTAAAGACTGGAAGACCAAATGCTGTTAAGGTGACAATTCTACACAAAAGAATTTGTACTTTTAACACAATCCCAATAAAAATTCCAAAGGCCTTCTTTGCAGAAATGGAAAAACCAATCATCAAATTTGTATTGGGTTGAGAGTATAATGCTAAGAAAACTTTTTCAAAAATATAATAAGGAAGGTTACCTGTTTAAGATGCTTAAAGGGGATAATCTGACACAGGACAGTCTCCCAGGGAGTGTGTGAGTGCTCATTTTGCCATAGTGGGTTATATCATTGGATAGAGACCCATATAATGAGAGTGAAGGTATACCCACATCCTGGGGAGGACTGATGTTCTCAAATAGAGGGAATTGTATCTCTCGAGAGAAATCGTGGCTCCCAATGTGAGGGACGAAACGAGGTCCCTGTTAAGGGACGAGCGGGGTCCCTGTTGCGGGACGAGTGGGGTCCCATTGTGGGATGAGCGGGGTCCCTGTTAAGGGACGAGTGGGGTCCCGTTGTGGGACGAGAGGGGTCCCTGGAGTGGGGAAGAAAGCCTCATACGGCCGCTGAGGCTTCCCTCGGGGGCTCCGAAGGTGTGGAGGGCACACGACCCAGGAAGAAGTCGCGGAGACAGGCTGATGGCACAAGTCTGGTTTATTGCGGAGGGGGATGCAGATTTATAGGATTGGGGAGTGGTGTGGCGGGTTCTGATTGGCTAGGGCAAATGCTGTTTCCATATAAGGCAATGTTCTGGAATTGGGCTAGTGATTGGCCAGTAGAGTATGTGCTAACTCTTGATAGGCTGAAGCTGTTGCTGGGCAAACAGCGTACTAAGAGATTAGGTTTAAGGGAGGGGGGAGGGGAAGTGAGAGCTGGGCTAGGCGGGAGATAGGAAGGGGGAGGGCGGTGCCGGCTAGCCGTTAGCAGCAAAGGCCTAGTCAGGCGTGGTCACCTTGTCTAGGCCCAGTGGGCAGAGGCGGTGTTACCTCTTGCTGCACTGTTTGCCACTGAGGCAAGCCGGGTGCCCCTCCTCCCACACCAATGCATTAGGGCAGTTGAGCATGTCAAGCCCTCAACTTTGTTGCAAGTATCTCTGAACATGGCCCTTTAAGCAATGAAGACTGACTGTTACTGTGGGCCCTGAGGAGAGGGGGAAAGAGGTATTGAATAGATGGAATCAATGTAACTGTGTGCGCAATAGAAGTGTTCCACAAGATTACACAAGGATGGATATGAGACATGTTAAAGTACACCAAAAATGTATAAGGGCTGATAGGCTAAAATGCAAATTATAATGTAAAACATAAGATAACTAAAAATTTAGAAAATTGTATAGTCTAAAATATAAACCACAATGTAAACCCAAATGTTACCTTATTTGAAATCTATTGTCTCAATATCTGTACATCAGTTTCAGGAAATATATTATGAACATGTGAAAAGATTATTGCTGTGGAAGGGAAAAGGGTTTTATGTTGGATATGTGGGAGTACTGTATATTGTATATATGAATTACTGTGACCTAAACTTTTGTGAAGATAAGCTTAATAATTAGGAAAAAGAAAAAGAAAGGACATAGACACTGAGGAAAAGATGGAAGAAGTTGCCTTGCCAATTTGCATAGAGGGCAACACTTATTGCTGTGATGGAAGGCAAAACATCAAAAACAAAGCTTTTGCATTTTTAAATATTTTGATACCCCAATTTATTTTTACCTTAATTTTTTCTAAATTAATACGTATTCTATATCTAACCTTTAAACTCACCACTATATTGCATTTTACTATTAATGGAACCTGGCAATACATTTGGCTTCATTTTTTAAGAAGTTTTGGATCACAGAGAGGTTTAACAATCGCAGGGGAGGAATACTGGTGTGAGATGTTTTTGACAGGGGACACATGGTTGGCAGGGAGTCCCACAGGGCATATATCCAGAGTACATAAAAATGTTGGATATTTTCATAGTGGTTACAATTAAAAATGACAACTGAGGGAGTGCTGAGTTCCTAGCCAGGGGAGCTCTATCACAGTCTCTAACTGAACAGCAACAATCCCCCAAGTGCAACGGCAAAGACCAAAAAAGAAGGAAGGTCCAACAATGAACCCTTGATACTAATGACTATGCTTATAAGCCTGTGCACCTGAAGTAAGAACAAGGCCTAGAGCTGCAGGGTGCCTAAGAGTTACCTCCTGAGAGCCTCCATGTTGCTTAAATGTGGCCAGTCTCGAAGCCAAACTCAGCATGTATATGTGTTGCCTTCCCCCCAGTGTGGGACATGACTCCCGGGGATGAGCCTCCCTGGCACCAAGGGATTACTACCAAGTAGCAGCTGATGATGTAACTACAAAATGACCTTTAATAAAGGGGTCAACTCGGACCAGCAGAATGTCTCATGAGTCTCCAAAAAGAGATGGGAGGTTATCAGAGGGGTTGCCCTTATGCACACTTCAGCAGAGTCCCAGAGACAGGTAAAGTAGATACAACCCCAGGTGTTTGTTCTTCTGAGGCCTACAGAGACCCGCATGTTCTATGGTCATGGCAGATTGAGTTCAGTGACATGTCAGTTGGCCCTATTTTGGAGTTTGTGTTTCTGTGTGATGGAGTTGGACTCAGATGTGATCTTTGTTCACAAGCCTCTCCTGTTACTTTTAATGGATCTGTAGTTGGTGCTGGGGTTTATTTTATACCCAGGGGACCTGAATCTCTGGAATGACCATGTGATAGCCAGGCCCTGAGCCTCAACAGACTTGCAACTCTGGTTTATTGGACTTACCCCACTCAGCTAACATGGAGGTGAAGAAGGTCAACCACCACACCAGGGAGCCAAGAGTACCTACAACTGAGAGCAGGAGAATTGCATCTAGCATCCATGTGGAATCTAAGCCCCCTCTTGATATAGATGTGGAGTGGACACAACCATTCCAGGGTCCACAGGATGGAGTAATAGAGTGTGGATTAGAGTGGACTTACTGATATTCTATTCATGAACTATTGTGATTGGTATTTGAAGAAAATGTCCACTCAATTAGGAGAGAATAGTCTCTTTGATAAATTGTTCTGGGAAAACTGGGTATGCATATGTCAAAGAATGAAGGTGGGCCTCAACCTCACAATATATATAAATATAAACTCAAAATCTATTAAAGATCTAAATATAAGAAAAAACTATAAAACTGCTAGAAGAAAACAGGGAAGCATCTTCAGGGCTTACTGTTAGGCAATGGTTTCTTAAACTTTACACTCAAAGCATGAGCAGTAAAAGAAAATAGACACATATAAAGCTTTTGTGCATCAAAGGACTTTAGCATCAGTCAAAAGACAATCTACAGAACTGAAGGAAATATTTGGAAATCACACATCGCATAGGCTAATATCATGAGAAAAATAAAGAAATCCTGAACTCAACAACAAAAATACAAACAAGCTATGCCCAGTGGCCCCAGTCTCAGGCTGGGGGCTGCAGCAGGAGGGTTTGGAGAGGAGGCAGCAGGAAAGGGGGCTGCGCCTGAGTGGCCACGGCCCAGGAGGAAGGTGGCAGCTCCGATGCCCACATCCTCTGCTTGCCCACCCCCCACCAGGTCGTGGAGGCAAAGGAATGAACAAACCTGACCGAGATGCCCAATGCCACTCTGGACAGGGAGAGATGAGTAAAGCTGCTGTGGGCAGTGGGAAGCAGTTTCCTGATTCCCTGATGTTCAGGCTTAATAGTAAATCAGAAATGTGAACTAAGCAGTTGCTTGGTAGACATGTCTATTCAGGTAGCTGCCACCATTAAATGACTCAAACAAAGATGGCCCCAGACTGGTTGAGGCCACCCATCTGCTGAGTTTGACAACTGGCTCTCAGAGGAGGACTTCAGCGACAAGATCAAGAATCTACAGCTGGATGTGGTAGAGCTCACTGGGCAACAGAACCAGCTGGAGTCCTAACTAAAATAGGAAAGAAAGAAGATTCCAAAACAACAGGAACCTCCAGGAAAGGGCTCCTGAAGCCAGAACACAAATGGCCAAGAAGCACACAATCAAGAGGAACATGTTATACTAAAAATGCCCTTTGAAGAAGCCACAGGCTGGTCTCACCCATGGATGAGCAGGATCTACCCTGGGCATCTGAAAGCCGCAGGTGTGCCAGCTCAGCCAAGATAGCAACATCACCAAGAATGTGTGTAAGACTAGAAGTTTTCTGGTATTTGCCTACAAATGATTTCATTATCAGAGTATGAAGGAACATTTGCCATCTTCCCCTTTAATGATTTCAAAAATAAATATCTGCCATTCTCAGAATCTCCTACCACAAAACAAGCCAACTTTCTCCCCCAGTCCCACTCTACTCCCAAGTAATAATGGAAATTGTAAGGAGTTGTAAAGTTAAGGTTTGAGTTCCTCAAATAGGAAGGGATGAGGAAAGCAAAGCTAAGTCAGGTGTAGAGTAAACAAATTTAATGTATCCATAGCTAAGGATAGTTCTTAAATTGTTTCTTGTTATATAAGAAATGCTTTTTGCTCTGAGCCAAGCTGTAGAGCTGTGGGTGCACAAGATTCTGGAAAGGGCAAAACTCAGACATCCCTTAATAACAATCCCTTTGGGGGAAGGAAGGAAGGGGATCTGCAAAGGAAGGAAAAAAATGGATTGCACTATTTTGATTGTTACATGTGTACAGATTTTAAAATTCCAATTAAGACTTAAGATACAGTCTGTGACTGGCTAAGAATTCTGGGATGGAAACATCCCAGAACTGTGCTGTTTCATAAAAAGGTTTACAGCCTTGAATATAGAGTTGCCACATGACCCTGCAGTACCACTGCTGGGCATTCACCCAGAAGAACTGAGAGCAGTGACACAAACAGACATCTGCACATCGATGTTCGCAGTAGGATTATTCACGATTGCCGAAAGTTGGAAAAAACCCCAGGTGTCCATCAACAGATGAATGGATAAACAAACTGTGGTCTATTCACACAATAGAATATTTTGCAGTTGTAAGCAGAAATGAAGTTGTAAAGCATATGACACCATGGGTGAACATGGAGGACATAATGCTGAGCAAAGCAAGCCAGACACAAAAGGACAAATACTGTATGATTGCGTTACTATGAATCAAATATATTGTGTAACATATTGTATGATTAAATATTTTTATAGGTATCCAGTACCAAAAAAAATGTGCAAAATATTTGAATAGACATTTCTCCACAGAACATATACAATGACTAATAAGTACCTGAAAAAAGGTTCAACATCATTAGCTATTAAAGAAATGCAAACCAAAACTACAATGAGGTGCCATTTTACACTTACTAGAAGTGCTATGATAAAGAAAATGGAAAATAACAAGCATTGACAAGGATGTGGAGAGATGTGAAATCTCATCCATTGTTGGTGGAATGTGGAGTGCTGCAGCCACTATGGAAAACAGTTTGGCAGTTCTTTGTGGGCAGCGGTGGGCCTCCGGGAGGGTCGGTGCGTTTGGCCGGGCGGGCTCTCCGGACGGGGGCTGCCTCGCGGTCGAAGGAGAGGAGGGGGTTCGGCACGAAGCCGTTGGGCCCTCGCTCTCTCCGCTCAGGCACAGGGGACGCGCGGTGCAAGCAAGAACACCACAGAGACTAGGTCTAGGCACAAGTCTACTTTATTGTTGAAGGGGACATGGTTTTATAGGGTCTAGGGATACGTAAAGGGACTTGATTGGTGCCGGTGGGTGCTGTTGCTTGCGTAGGCAGTTACTGGACAGTAAGCTGGCTAAGAGGTTAGGAGCAAGGGAGGGGAAGGGGAAAGTGTGGGCTGTCTAGATAATGGCTAGGCGGAAGACTGAGAGGGGGAGAAGGAGGGGCAGCGCCGGCTGCCAATACTGGGCGGGAAGGAGACGGGGACAGTTCTTCAAAAAGTGATGTATAGAATCACTATATGACCCGTTGATCCCGCTTCTGGGATCTTGGGACTGGAAAAGGTATTTGCATACTGATGTTCATGTTCACAGTTGTCAAAAGATGAAACCAATCCAGGTGCCCATGAGCACAGGAAGGGGCAAACAGAATGTGGTGTATACATACAGTGGAACATCATTCAATCACAGAAAGAATGAAGTTCAACCACATGGTGACAACAGGGATGAACCTTGAAGACGTCACCTGAAACAAGCCAGACACAAAGGACTATTGTTGCATGGTCCCTCTCACATGAAATAATTGGAATATGCAAATTTATAGCTAAAAAATCAGAATATTGGTGTGATGCTGAGGGTTGCACAGTTGTCTGGTCCAGCAAGCACTGGGCTCACTGTCACACCAGAGCATCCATGGACTTTGATCACAGTGAGTTGATTGTGGAGATGGCTGTTCATCTCCAGGCACCTGAGGAGCTTGCCCTCAGCAGTGATGACTCTCATCCAGTCACTGGAAGGCCTTAAGGGGGAAGGGTCTTCAGCATCCAGAGAATTCCCATCTCTGCTCCAGACCACCAGCATCTCCTGGGAGCTCATCCAGGACCCTCATGAGCACCTGGCTTGCAGCCTGCCTTACGGAATATGGACTCGTGCATCCCCACCCTCATGTGAGACAATTTTATAAAATCTCATACTATCTACAGACATCTCCTGTGGGTTCTGCTTCTCTAGAGAACGCTGACAATACAGCAGGTTACCAGGCGCTGGGGTAAGGGTGGGAAATAGAGTTGACACTTGATGGTACAGAGTTCCTGATTGGGGCAGTGGGAAAGCTTTGCTAATGGATGTAGCAATGGGAGCACGACACTGTGAATGTAATAAATACCTCTGAAATATATACTTGACAATGGTGAAATGGAAAATGCTAGGTTGAATATATATTACAAAAATAAATTTAAAAAAACCTAGAACTGTAGCTTACAGTGAGCCTCATGTAGACTGTGGACTACAGTTAATAGGGTAATGGTAATAGTGTTGCTTCATCAGTTGTAACAAAGGCACCACACTAATGTGAATAGTTAATAATAGGGAAAACCGTGTACGAGAGAGGCGTATGGGAATTCTGTACTTTCTGCCTGATTTATTTTTAAAATTTTTGTTATTGTAAACCTACCTACCAAAAAAGTGAGGTCGGGGCTTCCCGGAGCGCAGCTAGCGAAGGGGCGGTGGCGCAAGCACTTTGGGGACCGCAGTGGTGCCCCCCACCCCGGCTGGTGCGGCTGAGGCGGGCGCCAAGGGGGGTCCAGGCGGCGGCGACCAGGGCTTCCTGCCGGCGCTCCCGAAGGCTGGGGTGGGGGGGGGGGGGGCGGGGCGGGAGAAAGAGCTGGGGAGCCGGGGTGGGCGCGGAGCGGGGCGGTGTCGGGAGGGACTCGGCCTGCGCCGAGGACGCCGCTCCGAGGCCACCGGGAACCAGGGATTCCCCAGCGGAGGAGACCCCCACCCCGCCCCACCGTGATTCCCGCCGCGAGGGGACCCCACGGCTCTCCTCAGGCAGCTCTGGAGGGAAGCGAAGGAAGCGGGTCCCGCCTCCGCGCCTGCCCCGGCCTCACTGCCCGAGAAGGAGATTCCAAGCGGCCCCGGGGCTGCCGGAACTGCACCCGCCAGCCAGCCCCGCGCCCAACCCCGCCGCCTGGGCCGCCAGCGAGCGCCTGGGCCACCTGCGCTCAGGCCCACCTGAGCCGGACAGAGCCAGCGAGAGACGCTGCCGAGGCGGCGGGCGGGGCCGCAGCCCAGAGCTGCCCAGAGCTGCCCAGCGCAGCCCGGCCCGGCCCAGCGCAGCCCAGCCGGGCCCAGCCCCCTGCAGCACATACCGCCCCCTCTTTCTAGGGTGTCTGTCCACACCTGCGGGCGGTGCGGAGTCCGTCTGCTTGGTCTCCCGTGCCCAGCCCCGCGCGGAGCTTGGCACCTGGAGGGCCTGGGAAAGGCGGGTTAAGTTTGGGCAGAAGCCAGAGAAGCCGCCCCCGACACACCTGCCCGGGTCCTGCCCTCGAGCATCTGCACGTGGGCTCAGGGGAGCAAGAAATCCCGACGTGGGCGAAGGTCGCCCCATCCAGCCCCTTCCTCAGCTCTAAACAGAGCTAAGGGCCTCCCTGGGCTGCTAGAGGCTCCGCACAGCTGGCGATAGGATCAGGACGAACAGCTGGGATGATGGCTGGTCACGGGGACTGGCAGAGCCATCGCCAACCCCCTGCCGTGCCCCCGCCGTCCCCTCAGTGCCTATGGTCTCCTGAGGGTCCAGCCTACCCTTCTGTGCTCCGGTGTCGGCGAGGTAAGGGGGGCGGTGCTGGTTCTGGAGGCCAGGCAAGGCCAGGCTGAGGAGCTTGACTCCATCTTGAGAGCACTGGGGAGCCCCGGAAGCTCTAGAGGAGTGGAGCACCGGGCAGAGCTGGGGTTAGCGCAGGGCCTCGGGGCAGGGGCCTGGGGGGCCTGGGGTTGTGTGGCTCAGGGCTGGTTTCTGAGCAGAAGAAGGGAGTCCTGAGGGAGGAGGAGGTTTCTGGGATAGGCATGAGACAGGATGCTGCAGGCAGCAGCGGAGGGGACAGTAAGGAAGGGCCAGCCCCTAAGGGGGTGTGAAGACCTGAGGCCGGAGTGTGGGCCAGCCCAGGGCTTGGTGTCTCCAGTGAAGCTGTGGAGGCGCTGGGGAGTTCTCTGAGTATAGAAAGATGCTTCAGGGATCGTGGGAGGGGAGGGGGCTGGAGGGGGTTCAGGCCACAGGTCGGGGAGGAGGGTGGGCCTGGGGGTGTGCACGGGGCTCCAGCTCTACAGCGTCCAGGGTGCTTCCATGTCCAAGACAGGAAAAGACCCGCGGTGAGGACAGTGCTAGCAAGACGCGCTGTCACTCAGCGCAGCAAGCATTGCCTGGCACCCTTCTAGGGGTCTCAAAATTGTCAGGAGCTACTTCCCAGCCTGTCCCTGGAACTCACCTGGCTTTCCGCCCCCAGCCCACCTCGATTGGGACCAGCCTCTTTTCCCGGGCTCCAGGGCTGTGGTACCAGCAGCTTTCCTCAGCGTCTCAGGGAGCTCAGGATTAGGAGGTAAGACGACGACGTGGGCACAGCCTCTGAGGGCAGCGCGGCAGCTCCTAGAAAAGCTTCCTCTCTGTCCTCATGGGTCAGGAACTCCACTTTGAGGACGATAACTCCGCTCCCCCCACCCGGGGAAACCGTCCCCCTTGCCACAAAGCAGCAGGGAGGAGCATGTTCTTTGCCCCTGATTCTAAGAGCGCGACGGGGGAGAAACTGCTCCATCCATCACCAGGAGAACGGATCCTTGAAATTCAGTAGTTCCAGAAAACACTGTGCACCCAGAGGCACGCCAGGTCATTGAACAGCCTTGCAGAGGAGAGAGGCGGAGTTCCAGCAAGGCCACGTAGCGCACGTGGTGGGCTGAGGACGAAAGCTGCAGGACCTCAGCGCCAGGAGACCGTTTGGGGCAGCATCTAAAAACCCGCAGGGTGACGCTCGACTTTGGACTCATGCATGTGTAGCAGAAGCATTTTAAAAACCAGAAGGACGGCTCACTGGGGACAGTGGGTCCCGTGAGAGGGCTGGGAGGCTTTGGAGAGGGGCCATCACACGGCGCGTTTCAATTCTGTGTGGAAAGTTCCGTTTCCTGAGCTGAGTGGTGGCTCACGGCTGCTCCTGCTCACCTGTCTTTGGCCTGGGGATGCCTGAAATACTTCAGAGCCTGAGGGACCTCAGTGAGGTTTTGAGCTGCCTGTGTCGCCTCTCGTCTATAAAGAAGAGCACACCTGTCGCAGGTAGGCCGTGAGGATGACGTGAAGTCAATGCGCAGGCGCGTGAGGCCCCCAAGCCAGCGCCTGGCCCGTCCCAGCTGCTGATATCACCGCAAAGCACTTGCTAGGCGACAGGCGGTGTCTACAGCCCGTCCTTGGCTCTATTTAACACTCCTTGCCAATTCTGCCCATAGGAACAAAGGGGCGCCCGTGCAGTGCAGGGACTGGAACTACTGCTGTGAGAACAGGTGCGAAGGCTGCCCTCCATCACCACGAGGCTGTTACGACCATCAGGCTGAGGTCAGGGGTGGAGATTCTGGCTGACTCGGTCACAGGCTTATTCTTTCCAGAAGGAACAAATCAGTTTAACATCACAGCCCTTTCTTATTTTTCTTCTTCTTTTTTTAGAGGATGTGCTAAGTTTCAACTGCACAATCTTTGAAATATGTCAATTTTATGTGATATCTATTTGAAAAAATTAATCACATATAAGGGGGGTCATATATAATTACATTATAGAGATTATAATATAGTATATAGTACATATAATGTATAACTTTACATAATATAGCATATACAATATTTCAATATATATTATATTTTATATGATATATACTATATAGTTAAGTAATCATTTAGCATTTGTTTACCTAAAAGTAATTTATATGATATAGCTAAATAAGCACTTAATATTCTTTAATATTTAAACATATAGTGTATATATTATGTAATATATATTGTTAAATAAACATTAATATTTATAATATATGATCTAATGTGCCGTGCATAATATAGTATAGTGTATGCCATCATATAGAATATAATATGCAGTACATACAGTATTTTAATGCATTGCATGTGTGCTGCATATGCTATAGCCTATGTAGCATATACAATGTTACATGTTTTATAAATATTAAATGTTATTTAACAATATCTCTCAGGAAGGAGCTGTGGTTGCCCTCCCTTCCCACAGAGGAAACTGAGGCACGGAGGCAGCTGGACACTTGCCGGGAGCTCTCAGCCAGGAGAGGGTTACAGTGGAGCAGGGAAGGGGGAGAGTGGAGGGGGGTTGTGACAGCAGAGCCAGGGGGGAGGTTGGGGGGGACATGAGAGCTGGAAGGGAGGACAGCGTGGTGGGGGGGGACAGAGGAGGGGCAGCAGAGCCCCTCGCGCCGACGGGGGCCAGGAGGCCCTGAGCCGGCTGAAGCCCCCCCACCCAGGCCCGAGGTCCCCAGGTGACCCCGCAGACGGCGTCGCTAGGGGGGAGGGGAAATCCCCCGGGTCAAAGGAGAGCCTCCAAGGAGGACAGCGAGGGCTGCAGGCTGCGTGTCGCTCCGCCCTCTTGCCCCCGGGACCCAGGTGGCCGGCTGTCCACTGACTGTCAGGAGCAGCTGCCTCTGCGCCCCGCGGACCCCGCACGCACGCGGCCAGCTCCCGGGGTCCGCGGCTCCCCCGCACGGGGCCTCGCCGCAGCGCCAGGCAGTGACTGGAGTCCCGGGGCCTCGCGGAAGCTGGACCCGCCCTTGCGGGCGGCGGCACGACCGATGACCGCCTCTGGGAGCCTCAGTTTCCCCATCAGTGCCCTGGAGACCCTCCTTCTGCTTGCCCAGGGTTTGGTGTGGGGGGACTTAATGATTTTCTTTTCTTTCACATTTTCGGGTCGGTCACCCTTGCTGCTGGGAAACAATTCAAATAAAGGAAAGGCATAGCCTAAAAGTTCCCCCAAAGCCACGTGTGCACCTTGATCGGGATTTGACTAAAGCAGCAAGGAAAAGCATTTTTGGAAAAACTGGAGGAAATGTAATACGGACTGTATTCACTAATTTTAAGGAAATATTAGGTCTGATAATAGTGTTGAAATTAAGCTGGAAATGGTCCTCTTTTCTAGACGTGTCCATCTGAGTGACTGGGCACAATTTATCACCTGTACAAAGTTTATTTATAACTTTTAGCTTTCTAGGAGGGAACACTTCAAGCATACCCCCAAACTAGAGAAAAGAGAAAACGCACCTCTCGTCCCCGATTGGCGACACTTCGGCTGTTCTCAGGTCACCCTCCACCCACCCCACACACTCACTTTATTTTCCTTTGCTGAAGTTATTTTAAAGCAAAGGACAGACATCATACCGTTTCAGCTGGAAGGATTTCCATACACTGTAATTTGCTTAAAATGCTTCGTGCCAATATTTTAAAATGTGCGGTGCAGGTAGGACACGGCGTTCCCGTCCCCTAAACCTGGCCACTGCTTCCCGCTGGGTGGTCAGTTTGACAGTTTTCCCCATCTAACCTCCTCACAGAAGTCCCACGAGGCGGCCGGTTCTGCGGGAGGCTGCCCCGCGGGCGGCGGCTTGAGCAGAGCAGCCCCGAGTGCGAGCGCGGGGACGGGGGAGGCCGGAGCCGGGCAGGCGCGCCCCGGGGGCCAGGGCAAGGCGCGGGGACCGCGGGGGCTCCACAGGGGCAGGGGGGTCTCCACGTCAGCGGATCCTCAGAGGCCACAGCCCACCGAGACCCCCAAGGCCGGGCTGCGCAGCCGCGGGTCCGAACGTCCCGGCGCGGTTCCAGGGGGCCCCATGGGGGGCGGACGCTGGGGCCCCCCCCCACCGCCTCGCAGGATACAGCCGCTCAGCGCCGGGGACCCGGGCGACTGCGGGGGCGGGAGCTGAACGAGGGGCCCCGGGGGCTCCTGCGGGAAGGCGCGGGCGGGGGGCTTCGGGAGGTCCTGGGGGGCGGGGGCGCGCCTGGGAGGCGGGGCGAGCCTGGGGCGGGGGGGCGCGCGCCTGGGGGCGGGGACCTGTTCCCTCAGCCTGGGGGCTGGTGTGGCGAGAGCGAGGGGAGCAACGTGGTGGGGTCCCTGCCCCCTCGCTCTTGCCCCCTGGCTGACCCCCCCCCCCCCGCCCTGCAGCCCCCCACGTGGCTCGCCCACCAGGTAGCGCCAGTGGAAAGAGCAGGAGGGTCTCCCGAATGCCTGCTCTCCAGGGGCGACGGCGGGACCCCACTACCGCCTCAGAACCCCCCACCACCCTGCTTGGTCCTCATTCAGCCAAACCGCTTCCAAATCGCCGTTTATAAGGCAATCGAGGGAAATGTAAACCTGCACTGGGTGTTCGATGGAAGTGAAGAGTAATGGTTAATTTTGCCACGTGTGAAAACGCCCGTTCTAGAATGTAAGCACCCCAAAGGCAGGGACTCCTGTCAGTCGCCCCGGCCCTTAATCACCTGCTGAACCCCACCTGTGAGTGGAGACGGTGTTTCCTCTCCCGAGGGCTTTGGCCACCGCTTTCCACAGCAGCGCCCTGCGCTTCCACCATAACGGCCACACGCCTGTATTTTGATAGCCTCTGCCCATTTGTTTTTTTAAATTTTTAAATTTTTTTTATTATTACATTAAAAAATATGAGGTCCCCATATACCCCCCACTGCTCCCCCATAGCAACAATCGCCTCCATCATCATGAGACATTCATTGCATTTGGTGAATACATCTGAGCACCGCTGCACCTCATGGTCAATGTCCACACCATAGTCCACACTCTCCCAGGTTCCACCCACTGGGCCATGGGAGGACATACAATGTCTGGTAACTGTCCCTGCAACATCACCCAGGAAAACTCCAAGTCCCAAAATGCCTCCACATCTCATCTCTTCCTCCCATTCCTCACACCCAGCAGCCACCATGGCCACTTTCTCCACACCAATGCCACATTTTCTTCAATTACTAATCACACTAGTTCATGAATGAATATCAGTAAGTCCACTCTAATCCATATTCTATTCCTCCATCCTGTGGACCTTGGAATGGTTGTGTCCACTCCACATCTATATCAAGAGGGGGCTTAGATTCCACATGGATGCTGGATGCAATCCTCCTGCTTTCAGTTGTAGGCACCCTTGGCTCCCTGGTGTGCTGGTTGACCTTCTTCACCTCCATGTTAGCTGAGTGGGGTAAGTCCAATAAACCAGAGTGTAGGAGCTGAAGTCTGTTGAGGCTCAGGGCCTGGCTATCATATGGTCAGTCCAGAGATTCAGGTCCCTGGGTATATATTAAACCCCAGCACCAACGCAGTTCTGGTAAAAGTAACAGGAGAGGCTTGTGAATAAAGATCACATCTGAGTCCAGCTCCATTACACAGAAACACAAACTCCAAAGAAGGGCCAGTTGAAATGGCACTGAACTCCATCTGCCATGTCCATAGAGCCTGTGGGTCTCTGCAACCCTCAGAAGAACCAATACCTGGGGTTGTATCTACTTTATCTGTCTCTGGGACTCTGCTGAGGTGTGCATAAGGGCAACCCTCTGATAACCTCCCAGCTCTTTTTGGAGACTCATAGGGATGTAAACTCATTTGTCCTTTCCATTTCCCCCTTGATTCAGGTCAAAAAGCATTTTTAACTCCTGATATTATATGTAAACTGAGATATTCTGCTGGTCCGAGTTGACCCTTTTATTCAAGGTCATTTTCTATTTACATCATCAGCTGGTACTTGGTTAATCCCTTGGCACCAGGGAGGCTCATCCCCGGGAGTCATGTCCCACACTGGGGGGAAGGCAACGCATTTACATGCTGAGTTTGGCTTTGAGACTGCCACATTTGAGCAACATGGAGGCTCTCAGGAGGCAACTCTTAGGCACCCCTGCAGCTCTAGGCCTTGTTCTTTTTTCAGGTGCACAGGCTCACAAGCCTAGTCAATAGTATCAAGGGCTCTTTGTTGGACCTTCCTTCTCTTTTGGTCTTTGCCGCTGCACTAGGGGATTGTTGCTGTTCCTTTAGGGGACTGTGATAGAGCTGCCTGGCTAGGAACTCAGCACTCCCTCAGCTGTTGTTTTTAATTGTATCCACTATGAAAATATCCAAACATTTTTATGTACCCTGGATATATGCCCTGGAGAACTCCCTGCCATCCATGTGTCCCCATCAATAACATCCCACACCAGTATTCCTCCACTGACATTGTTGAACCTCTCGTGATCCAAAGCTTCCTGAAAAGTGAAGCCCAGTATATTGCCAGGTTCCATTAACAGTAAAATGGAATAGAGTGATGAGTTTAAAGGTTAGATATAGAATACATATTAATTTGGAAAAATTATGGTGAAAATAAATTGGGGTATCAAAAAATTTAAAAATGCAAAGTTTTGTTTGTTTTTTTATGTTTTGCCTTCTATCACTGCAATAAGTGTTGCCCTGACCTCTGCCATTTTGTTCCCCCCAAACTTGAGCCTCTGAGGACAGCTGTGTCTTCGTGGCCCACATCAACCAGTCCTGGGGCAGGTGAGCAGGCACCCCCAGAGCATGTGGGACGAGACCCCAGGAGAGTGCCGTCCAGGTGCGCCCATGGGTGAGGCTGTGGGGACCGGGACTTGGGTCTCTGCTTCTTGCTCTCCCTCCCTCCTCCTCCCTCCCTCTCCCCTCTCCCTCCCTCCCCTCCCCTCCCCTCTACCTCCCCTCCCCTCGTCCTCCCCTCCCCTCCCTCGTCCCTGTCCCTCCCCTCTCCCCTTCCCTTCCCTTCCCTTCCCTTCCCTTCCCTTCCCTTCCCTCCCTTGCCCTTCCCTTCCCTTCCCTTCCCTCCCCTTGCCTTCCCTTCTCTTCCCTTCCCTCCCCTTGCCTTCCCTTCCCTTCCCTTCCCCCTTGCCTTCCTCTCCCTCCCCATCAGCCTGAGCTCACTGAAGGCAGAGACTGGCTCACATTCATCTCTGCATCCTCAGCTCCGCCCAGCACAGGGCTGAACAACAAGTGCCGCAGGGGTGTGTACTGACCTGAAGCGACTGCGTTCCATCCACAGCATCCCAGGTTCGTGGCAAGAACAGAAGGGTGATGGACGCTTGGTGGAAAGTGCCGGAAGAGAGTGAGGTGCTTGTCCTGCACGCCCACCGTGCACGAGCCTTGCTCTGTGCTTGGCAGAGGAGAATGCCAGGGGCAGTGGGAGCTAACGATGGAGATGGGGGCCCCTTGGAGCTGACGTTCCTCGAGGCCTGAGTAATGGAAAGGGGGCGTCGGTGCCAGGATGTGGGGAGTCTTCCCGCAGGAGAGCAGCAGCTCAGAGGCCCTGGGGCGGGTCTTCACTGACATGGGGGGGCTGAGGGCCGCGCTCACTGCTGACCCGACCCGCAGCCTCTGGGGTAATTGCTGGCGCCTTATCTGGGACCTAATCATCTGCCTGTTCATCTCTAGAGCCAGGTGTGTCCTGGGATTTGGGGAGAGGGGGCAAAGCCCCCTCCCAGCTCAGCCACTGTAGGATTTGAAGCTGCGTTTCAGGAGCTCTGTGATATCCCAGTGGCCCACTGGGAGGCGCTGTGGGTTAGCTGTGAGGCTCCACCGTGAGGAACCGTGATCCATGCACCTGCGCAAGCCTGACAGCTGCAGAGCGCTCTCCCGTCACGGTTTTCTCTGTGGAATCATCTGCGGGGCACAGGGGTGGAGCTCTCAGCCACTGCCAAACACGACTGTGATCTCCAAAGGAGAGTGACACGAGAGCCTGCCTCCCATGGCCTGGAGAACATGTGTGTTGAGGCATGGCCTGGAGTGCAGTGGCCCTGGGTAACTGGGCGTGAAGTGAGAACACATGTGTCGAGGCATGGCCTGGTGTGTAGTAGCCCTTGGTGTCTGGTGGCCCACAGTTTCCAGATCAAAACCCAGGGCTAAGATTAACTCTTTTTTTTTTTTTTAAAGAAAGTTTATTTTATTTAGGATTTATTTTTATTTCTTTCTCTCCCCTTCCCCCACACCCCAGTTGTCTGTTCTCTGTGTCCATTTGCTGCGTGTTCTTTTTGTCCGCTTCTATTGCTGTCAGCGGCACAGGAATCTGTGTTTCTTTTTTTGTTGTTGTTGCTCATCTTGTTGTGTCAGCTCTCTATGTGTGCAGCGCCATTCCTGGGCAGGCTGCACTTTCTTTTGCGCTGGGCGGCTCTCCTTACGGGGCGCACTCCTTGTGCGTGGGGCTCCCCTACGCGGGGACACACCTGCGTGGCATGGCACTCCTTGCGCACATCAGCACTACGCATGGGCCAGCTCCACACGGTTCAAGGAGGCCCGGGGTTTGAACTGCAGACCTCCCATGTGGTAGACGGACACCCTATCCACTGGGCCAAGTCCGCTTCCGACTCTTTTTTTTTAAATAATTTTTTTCTTTTTTATCTCTCTTTTTAAAAGATATATAGACCACACAAAATGTTACATTAAAAAATATAAGAGGTTCCATATACCCCACTCCCCAACCACCCACTCCTCCCATATCAACAACCTCTTTAATCAGTGTGGCACATTTGTGCATTTGAGGAATACATTTTGGAGCACTGCTACATAGCATGGAATAGAGTTTACATTGTAGTTTACACTCTCCCCCAGTCCATTCAGTGGGTTATGACAGAATATATAATGTTCTGCATCTGTCCTTGCAATATCATTGAGGACAACTCCAAGTCCTAAAAATGCCTCCATATCACACCTCTATTTCCTTCTCCCAGCCTACAGCAACTCCTGTGGCCACTGTCTGCACATCAGTGATACAATTCCACTGCTGGGCCCAGCCTCCAGCCCAGGCCACAGGGGACAAGTAGCGGCACTTAACAATTGTGCTGAATGACTTGCCTAAGGCCGCCCAGCTGGTCAAGGGCAGCGCTCCCTGTCCCTCCAACCCAGAATGACTCTGTCCCCACTCACTTGGCCTCCAGGGGGTCGAGCCCTGCTGTGGTCTCTGTGCCAAGCTCAAGGAGAGGGCCTGGGTCCTCCAGAGGCTCAGGGTCCGGCATGTCCACCAGGCCCTGGCACGAGGCCACCAGCAAATATGTGTCCCTCCAGGCCTCAGTCTCCCCTTCTTAGAATGGACGGTTTTGGCTTGGCATTGGAGAGGGTTTTTCTGTTTTGAGGACCCTCGCTGGGGCCTTCTTAGGGTTTGAGTCCTGAGTTGCTGGGAAGAGAACCAGGGCTTGGTACCGGCAGGAGCTGGGCCCTGAGGCTGCTTTGCCACGTGCTTGCCCTGTGGTTTGGGGCAGCGTCTCACTTCTCTGTGTTTCCTTTTCTCACATGTGAAATGTGCTCTGACACCTTCCCTGTGGGCACAGGTGTTAGGTGAGATGGTGTAGAATCCTGACCCCAGCAAGTCCAGCTCCCCGTGTCTTTTCTGCCTGGCTCTGCCTCTTCTCTCCTCTTGGTGCTGGTTTTGGAGAGTCACCTTGAGCCCTCACAGGGAATCCTGGAGGAAGTGCGGAACTGAAGAGAGGAACTGAAGATTGTGTGTCTCTGGGAAGAGAAGGGGCTGTGAAAACATCTGAGGCTGAAATGGTGCCTCATCCGGGCAGCTGAGGCTCCAGGCTGCCCTGCTCTAGGCACAGGAGCCAAGGCTATTTCATGATCATTGTTGCCACAACAGGATCCTGGTATCAGGGACCAGCAATGGGGGAGGGCTTTAAGCCTCCAAAATGCCTGCCCAGACACGGTCTCATTGTACTCTCCTAAGGCAGCATGTCCAAGCCATGGGCAGGCAGTCTGGGCGCTGGAGAGTGGAGGGACCAGCCCAGGACATGTCCAGTGAGGGCAGAATGGACACTCAGACCCAGAGCTGGAGCCACAGGGCACAGTTTTCCTCCATCTGGCATGCAGTGGAGCATGGCATCTACTTCCTGAACCAAAACAAATCCCTCCACTGAGGAGGCTGAGGATTAAATGTAGTGTGGTGCCTGGACTGGGTCCTGGGACAGAAATAGGTAGTGGTGAAAACCTGGAGACACAGGAACAGGGTCTGCAGGTGGGTGTGCAGGGAGCTCATAGTCATGGGCCAGGGTTCATTCCTTAGTGTTGACTAATGTACCAAGGAGTGTGAGGGGCTAACAGCAAGGAAGGTGGGTGACAGGCTATAGGAAGCCTCTGTTCTAGGTTTGCAACTCTTCTGTCAATCCAGACTTATTCCTCAAGAACAATGAGACTAAATAGCTAAACCCACATCATTCCAACTAGCTGGCCTCCTCGGGGTTACTTACGAAAGTCTGAAGTATCATCAAGGAAATGATCCCCTGCTGCTACTCACCCCAACTTCCCACAGTTGCCTGTGAGAGAAGGAGCAAAATTAGGAACCAGTGCCTGGAGCCACGTTGGCAGAGGAATGTTCTCCTGGACGTGCCTTTTTTGGGAACTGCACCCCCAAAGTGAATTTCGAGAGTGCCATGAGCCGGTATTTAAGCCAGACCCTACCAGATATGCCCTTTTCCTTTGGTGAAGTTCACCAACTCATTTTCACCTGTTGCTCTGACGGAGGGATGGAGAGCTAGTTTCCTTTGCAGAGCCCTGTCATGTGCCTTGATGAGTTGTCCCGACTCAGGTCGGCAGGAGCTGGGACGAGGCAGTGGGAACAGAATCAGAGCCCTGGGAAGGCTGTGGAGACAACCCGGTTTTCTTGCTCAGGTGAAAGCATTTAGGTACAGGGAGGGGCGTCTCGTGGATGAAGGAACGAGCCCTGGTCAGGGGATTCTGAGGCTTGGCCTCTGCCCTGCCATGACTCCCCCTTCACAAAACAAGTGAGTGGGCTCAGGAGGGTCTCTGGAAACCCCCAAGCCTGAGCAGTGACTGGCACAGCCTAGCCTGGCTGGGTCCTGGCCTCCTCCCTGCTCCTGGGGGCTTGTGGCCGCTCCTTGGGTCACCTCGGTTTGCAGGCATGTGGTGTCGCTCGAACTCAGGGCAGGCGGGAGATGCCCAGGACAAGCCCTCGACACAGGGATCTGCTCAAGAGCATTTACTAGTTAAAGGAGGACAGCCCTCCAGGGGCTCTTTATGTCAGGAGAGCTCTAAGCTTGCGAAGTGAGGAAGTCCAGCAGGTCCCTGGTGCAGCACTTAAGTGCCATGGGAGGCTGCAGGTGTTAGAGAGACAGCAGCACCCCCTTCTGGCCAGGTTGAGGGAGCTGGAGCAGGTCGAGCAGGAGCATGAGGACGAACTCCAGAAGGTCCCTGAGGAAGTTGCTGGCTTGGCCCTCTTGTCAAGGAGCTGAAGTGCAGGCCGCCAGCACACGAGCTCCTAAAAGTGAGTGACTCCTGCCACATGGGATAGAAAAGGGAGGCAGAACATCCTTTGGGGGGATGATTGAATGAGGGGGGAGGGGCTGGGGATTATTTCCAGTGGGGGTCTGGGGGGCATCTGACTCCTTCAGCCCAGAGAGGAGACGAGGAGGACGATGTGGTGACCGCCCTGGTCACTGGGTCTTGCTAGGGCGCTGGGCTGAGTCTTGGACTGAGATGGCCCTTCTAGCTGGGGGGTCCTGGCAAGTTTCTTTGTCTCTTGTAGACAACAGAGTATTAATAGCACCTCCTCACAGGGCTGTTGCTAAGATTATAAGAACTAATCCAGGTAAATGCTCAGCGCAGTCCTGGCACCCAAGAAGACTGCAGGAAATGGTGGCTGCTGTGGTATCATCAGCATCATCCTTCCAGTTAGCAGAGCTGGTTGACATCCCGAGGTGTGACTGATAACTCAACGTCCAGTTCCTGATCTCCACACACTCACCTGCTGGAGGCAGAACACTTCCCAGGACGAGATGGAGACAGGAACCAGCAGCTCCAGGTACCGAGGAAAGTCAATGTGGAAAGAGCTCCAGGGAGTAGGCAATTCAGCAGGTGGAACTCTCTGCAGGAGGAACTTTTGAGCTGGTACTTCAAGGAGTAAAGGATGTGCAGGACCAAGGAAGGGCACGTGGAACCAAGTTCTGCTCCTGTCTGCTTGTGTAGGACGTGGAGACACCTGGAGCAGGGAGGCCCGTTCCCAGCCCCGTGTTCTTTAAACAGCATTTCCAGAGAAGGGGACTCTCACATACCACTCCCCCCAACCCTATGAAGACAACTCTGCAGAAAAGCACGGGCGCTCTGATATACACATCATGTTATTCACTCACACAACACCCAAGCCCACCACAGGGCTGTGCTCAAAGAGTCACATCGTTAAAATAGATTATCTGGTATTGGGGGGACACCCCCCCGAAATGATTATAAATAATGATGTTTTTAAGCTTGTCGCATTACAGCTGTTTAATCTATGAAATGAATAGTACCCAAGTCAGTGTCTAACACCTTTTAAAATATAAAATTCTAAGGGAACTATCTTCGATAGAATACAATAAATCTGGAACTCGAGAGGACCAGAGGTGCCTTCCAATCATCTTTCCCATGCAGCTCCCCCTTTTCCTCCAGAATTTTCAAATGCTGTGTGGAAGGGCAGCTCCAGGCTCTGGCAGGCTCTGAAATACAGGCATTTTCCTTCCTCCATGCTCAAGCATTAGCCCTCTGCCCTGGGAGGGGAAAAGAACACTTGCCGTGTGCTGTGTGCCCTCCATGAGTGGAGGGGCTGAACCAGGTACCACTGAGTCAGGAGGTGCCTCTCACCTGCTTGTCCAGGAGTCTGGAAGGGCCTTGGGACTCCTGGGGGAACAGCCCCAGAGGATGAAGTGCTTGCTCAAGGTCATCAGCCAGTGGCTAGCAGGGGCCCCACCGGGGGCTTTTTCACTGTAATGTGTATTTATCTCCACTTGTCCCCTCTCCCTTGGAAAACACAGCACACAAGTTAGAAAGCTGGTTGAAGGCTGCTTTCCACCCTGTGCCATAGCGCCCTCTGGAGGCGAGCAGAGGTAATGCCCACGTCCCCCCCATCCCCACTGGCCTCACTGCCCCCTCCTCTTAGGTCTAACTGAAAACCTCCTGCCCTGGCAGCTGGGGAGAGAGGTGACACCATCTAATTTTCACCACAGACCCAAGAGCTTCCTTTCCTGTGAGTTTAAGCCCCACTCACTAGGAATTTGGGTTTAACTGGCTACCAGCTTGTCTGCAGAGGTGAAATGTAGACTTTCATGGGTCCAGAGCTCATTTCTGTTGACCTTGTCAAAGAGATCCGCACTCTCCACAGGAAAATACTCACCTCCCAGAGATGATGAGAACATTCTCGGGTACAGGTGAAGGGCCGCAGCTCCCCAGTTCCCATCAGCTGCCCTTCTGCTCTCCAGCATCTCTGAGTTTTCCCACCTCCCAGCACCGGTAAGCTTCCCCTTAGGGAACCCCACTCCTGGGGCATCCCCTCTTCTCCCCAAGGGCTGGCCCTGTGTGCTGACACTGACCCTGGAGGGGGTGCACCTCTCTCCCTTAGACCCCAGAAGGCTTCTCCATGTCCTCACACTGCACACTCTACGCTGGGAATGCCCATAAAGAACACATCACAGCTTTCTGTATTTCAGCTTCTCTCATGCAACTTGGTGCTCCACCTGCAAGCAGATTCAGGGAAAGAGCTGGGGTGTTGGGAGCTCCATTCCAGCACATTAGGAACGCGTCTGCTCATGAGCCCCAGAGCCCAGCTGCTTGGGTTCTCTGTTCTGGCCCTTGCTAGTGCAAAAAAGGCCACGTTATTGAAACTTTTGGCTCCACAACATCTTCATATATCAGTTGGGAAGAATAATAGCACCTACCCCCTAGCAGCTGTGAGGACTAAATATGGTCATGTGCTGAGCTGAGGGCAGTACCTGGCATGTAGTGAGCGCTCAGTAAATGTTAGTTACTTGTATAGCTCTTACCATTCAAAACCACCCATCAGGGCTCACTTTTGGCAGCACATATACTAAAATTGGAACAATACAGAGAAGATTGACATGGCCACTGTGCAAGGATGACATGCAGATTCTTGGAGAGTTTCATATTTTACCCCAAATAACTGCCCTTTATAAAAGTAAAAAAAAAAAAATCCATCAAGTCCATGTTTTATGTCCAGCACTTTGTCAGAATCTTTATTGAATTTAATATCATGCCATCTCACTCTGATACAGACACTTACATGAGTCCTTTTCCAATTGACATGCAGACAGGCCCCCTGGGGAGCTTGTTAAAGGCAGGCTCTGATTCTGGAGGTCTGGGTGGGCTCCAGAGAGTTTCTAAGCAGCTCCCCTGAGATGCAAGGAAGTGGCACTGGGTTGGGACCACACTGAGATGCCAGGTGTTGAAGCGCCACCTGGCAGTCAGTTAAAAGAGTGGTCATCCTCTGTCCTCATCTGACAGAAGGGGAAACTGAGCCAAGGAGACCAGGCTGAGGAAGGCTCTACAAGACCAGCACTCTGTCTGCCCCCACGCTTGCCCTCACCCGCTCCAGGGCCTCACCTGCCCTAGGACCCTCACCTGCTCCAGGGCCCTCACCTGCTCAGGGCCCTCACCTGTTCTGTGCTGCCAGCTCTCCCGAAGCTGCTCCCTCTTTGCCTAGAGCAGGGGTCTTAACCTTTCTGTTCCACAGACCCCTTCCCTCTGCCAGTCAGGTGAAAACCACGGACCTCCCCCTAAGTCCACACTGCACTGTGTGTATTTAATAAATACATACACTCCACCAGCACGTCCCACAAGAATAATGTCTTTTTGAATTTCAATTCAGGTCAGGGACCCTGGTTAAGGACCCCTGCCCTGGGGGCTCCCTGGACCCGCAGAGCAGCCCGAGTCTGGCCCTGGCTAGGGACAAGCCTTCGGGGAGGGGCGCAGGGCAGAAGCGGAGCCTCCCCACAGCCCCCTGCGCAGCGAGGGCCTCCCTCGGGGACCCCATCAAGTGGAGGTGCAGTCCAAAGGGGGTGGACAGGGGCGGGAAGCGAGGGGGCAGCCCGGGAGGCGGCCAGGGTGCAAGGACGGTGGGCGAGTGCAGGGGAGGGCGGGGCCAGCCCCGGGGGGTGAGGGCAGCGCTGAGTGCGGTCCCGCCCGGAGGGCGCCTCCTGGCCCTAGAGACTGGCGACCTTCCTGGACGCCCAGACGTGAGCGCCGATCTCCTTGACTGCGTCTTTCTCCGCAGAGGCTTTTCTTCCCGCCTTGGGAAGGAA
The DNA here is from genome assembly GCF_030445035.2 of Dasypus novemcinctus. NCBI lineage: Eukaryota > Metazoa > Chordata > Mammalia > Cingulata > Dasypodidae > Dasypus > Dasypus novemcinctus. Next base: position 68,533,781 of record NC_080694.1, on the reverse strand, counting down.
GGTTCCTGGAACCTTAAAGGCTGGGGCGCAGCGAGTCGCGGCGCCAACCCTTGGGTCCAGAGGAGGGAGCGGCCGCGCAGGCAGGGCAGCCAGTGGCTTTGATTTTATTTTATCCTTCCGCGTGTTCCGCTTTGTCTGCTCCTCCAGTGGAGAAGCAGAGGCAGGCTTGGCTGGCCTAGGGCACAGCACAGCCAGGTGCCAGCCAGTTTTGGGGGGAAAATCTAAAATAAAAAGCTCTTCAAATAATCGACATGGGAAAATCAGATCTCTTTTGGGCTGGCACTAAGGAGTACTGCCTCGTGTTTTTGGTAAAGTAGCTTGTGCTCAGGGTGAAAAACTCCAGCGTTTTCAGAGGTGAGACACCCCTCTCCACCCCACTTCCCACGTCACTCCACATAGACAACTACTGGTTTCATTTTTCTGTGAATCCTGCCAGTTTTGTATACAAGTGTGTGACTTTACCATTTTTACACAAGTACAGTCTACAGTTCCACCTGGCACAGAGTTAAAGACTTATTGTCTGGTTGTCCAGCTGGTCTGTGGCTGCTGGACGAGGCGTCCGCAGGTCCCACCCCCGGCCTCAGTCCTGGGCCCTCCCACCATGCTCAGACCTTCTGCACTCACATCCCCATGGGCTCTGCTTCACTTACTGCGTGCTGAACTAGGGTGTAGACAGGCAGGGCTTTCCTGGGTGGGTGTGGAGCAGAACAAATGAACAGCCGCTCACGCTGCATCTGCAAGTCCCCCGTGCGTCCTTCTCTGTCCAGTTCCCTGAGGGATGTGGACGGCACGTTTGGAGGTGCTGAGTGGAAAGGATTGCCCTGCATGAGAAGGACAGAGGAGGCGGCTCTGGGCCGCTAGCCCCCCATAAGGGCTCTGGACCCTCGTCACCCACTGCCCCTCGCCTGCCACCCGTCGCCCTCAGCCCCAGACTCACTGGCAGCAAGAGTTGTGTCCAGATGGACGGCTGCGGTGAGGCAGCAGTGAGCCTGAGGACCTCTCATTAGTAGAGAGGAAAGCTTCCAGACATTCAGTGAAGAAAAAAGGGCTTATTGATGCCGTTGAGAGACTGAAGTACAAAACTGCATAAGTGACGACAGATTGTCAGCTAACTTCCCTAGAGGAGAGCAGCACTGCTCAGAGGAGCAAGCAAGTAGTTGTGGGAAGAAATTCCACGTACGTCCCACAGAGGGGACCCAGTGTCCAGCAGAGAAGGGCCTGCAGCAGTTCCTGGAGACGCAGCTGCTCCTCTAAACAGGAGAGGCCTAAATAAGACCCAGTGGGGACTCTGGGTGAAGGGACGGGTTGAGCGGGACGTCCTCCGCCCTCTGGAGCTCCTCGAGTTTGCAGATCTCAGCCTGGCACAAGCCTTAGCAATTCTTAGGAGCCTTCCACCCAGGAGAGCCTCAGAAAATCGAGTGCCCATGGGAGGCCGTGGGGTCCCTGCTGCCTGTGCCGCCTCGTCCTGCAGCCCCCAGTGTGGCCTCCACGCTGCGCTCCGCCATCCTGCTCCACCAGCCTCCAGCACAACGAGCGGGACAAGCCCTGGTGTGCTCAGGCCCCAGGACAGGCACGATGGAGGTGGAGACCTGCCCAGGGGCTGCTGCGGGATGTGCGTGAAAGTGTCAAGAAGGAACCCAAGGGGTGAGTTCTGGGAATGGGGCCTTTTCCCTGGCCTCAGCGTCAGCGTGTGGCCCCACAGCGGGTCTCACAGGGTCGCCGAGCCCACGGCTGATGGCTTCTGACCTCCTTCTTCACTATTCAAAATGCTTAGATAAAATGAATGCTTTGTTTTACCGGCCTAACCATTTGACCAAATTTCTTAATGTAGTGAATAAGCTGCTTTCAGAGATTTACTCTCCCATGATGAGGAGGAAAAGCCAGCTATGGGACAGGAAGGTGATGTAAGGTACAAACACCTTTAGACCAAACAGCGGGGCACGTAGGACTGCTGGGGACAGTTTAAACCCGAGGACCCTGACCAGGAGGTGGTCAGGCCGCTGCTCCCTGAGGACGGCTGTGCAGTGGTCAGCTGGGGGCTGAGGGCGAGTGCCTGGGGAGGCGGCCGTGGGCCTCCAGGAAGCCTTTTCCACGGGGGCTCATTTCCACCCCAGGACACACATGGACACGTGGGGCCGCTGGCCGTGAGGACCGTTCTGTGACGGGGGCTCTGCTCAGGGGTCTGTTTCCCACAGCACCTGCTGCCCCTGCCCCCTCGTAGACCACCTTGAGTTTGCACCTGGAGAAGCCATTAACTGCTCCTGTGGGAAAGGAAGTCAAAGAAGACCTTGGGCTGCACGGGCCTAAGTTCAGTTCTGAACAGCAGAGGGAATGTCCAGAACGAGTCCCGAGCCTTGACCTGCTGCGGCCCTTTGCCAGCGGAGCTGACCTTGGTGTGGCTTTAAGTCACGCTGCTCGGCTGAGGGGGCTGTGCCTGGAGCTCTGCGTCACGGGTCAAACGGGCTTTTTTGGTGCATTCCCAGCATTTTAGGCTTCCTTACTGTGCTGGTGCCCTGAATCCCAGCCTTGGCTTTTGAGAAGGCACCTGTCAGCTCTGGAACCACCTGTCTGCTGTACACCTGCTCTGGGCTCTTTGCCGTGAGCACAGAAATCGCCCCAGAGCTGCCGCCGCGATGCCCCTCCGCGTCCAGGATGCTGCGTCCTCCTGTCAGTATCTCACGCTCAGGAAAACTGTCTTCTCCCTCCCGACTCTGACCTCTGCTGTGACCCTGGAGCACAGGGCTCTGTCCCAGGCTTGGCCTCAGCACTGTGCAGGGACAAGAGAGCAGGAAGGAAGCACCTGACCAAGTGCTCCTCTGCTCCGTCACAGGCGGGGGCGTCATGGGCGGGGGCGTCACCCACGGCTGGTTCTCTAGGAGGCTCCAGGGACCTGTCGTCCCCAATTCCAGCCTCTGCAGCGTCCCCAGGAGGGTGGGTCGTCCTCAGGCAGGGGCCCAGAAGCCTCCCCAGGTCTGTCCTGCCATTCTGGGGGCTGAAGGGACCCTCAGCTGCTCATGTTCATCACACCCCAAAGGTCCATGCTCGATGTGTGAATTGTCAGTTCAGCTGTGGCCAGAGACAAAAATCAGAGGCAGAGGGAGCAGCAGTGAGCAGGGGCTGGGGGTGGAGAGCATGGCCTTTCTGAGGAGTAGTTAGACTGACCATGGACCCCAGACAGGGGCTCCAGGTCACCTGTGTTTTGACCAGTTTATCTTGGTGCCAAAGGAAGTCAAAATGGGAGCTGTTTATAGATGCAGCTGCTCTAGTGCCTCAGGTACAGCAATGCCTGTTTTCCAACTTGCAAACACACATCTCTGCGTAAATCTGCATAGATGTGCTGGCTGAGAAGTTAGGTCGATGGTGAGCCAGAAGCCACTAGTAGGTTTTTCATTTTCTTAGAAAACATTTCTACGTACAGTAAATGTAGTTAACATGTATGCAAGGTACATAGCTTGATTTCCAGGATGATTATTAAGTGAATATACACCCACAACTTGTGCGAAGAAATATTCTATATCTATTTTGTTGTAAAGTGAAGAGTTAGTAAAATTGAAGGGTTTTTGGCTATAAAAGCTGTCTTGTAAATATTGCTTATGCCATAAAAATCAAATTATTGTTAAAAGAAAAAAGAAAGGAAAGAGAAATGGAGTGCCTAAGGGTGAGGTTTGGGCCTGCCCAGGAGCCAGGGGTGTGGACTGGGCACTGCCTGGAGGAAAGCAGAGGGGAGGGTCTGCTGGTGGCCTCTGGATGGTCCGCAGAGGTCTGATGGTGGTGTTGGCGATGCAAAGCCTTCCTGTCTCCCTCAGTGCACACTGCATTATCCTGACCCCTGAGAGGGACACTCTTTCCTGAGTGTTTGGTTCTGTCCATCCCTGGGCAGCAACCAAGGGAGGGCCCACCAGAGACAGCCAGGCTGCTGGACGTGAGGGGCAGACACACCTCGAGGTGCCCCAGGAGAGAGGGGTCAGTGCAAGGACTGGGAAGGGGTCAGGGTGGGCTGTCTGGGGCTGAGGGAGTGACCCCACTGGACATGATGTTGGGAACTAGAGCCTGGCAGGTGCAGTCTGTCTGTCCACCTGCTCTGCTCCATGGAGGCCCAGCCTCCCATCCATGCGCGGGCTGCTGGCCTTGCTCGGTCCTTCCCTGCCGTCCCATCCTCAGGGCCTTCTTTCTTAGGACTTTCAGTACAGGGACTTGGCTCACTCACATGCCTCAGTTTTTGGTACACAGGTGTCATTGGTCTTACTTTATTTTTCTCTGCTCTATCAGCAATTCTTATTCCCAGTCTTCCCACCCCCATAGACAGCTACTCTCTAATGTTTTTTATATGTCCTTAGACACAGGGACCCTCGACTATAGAAATAGGGCAGTATTTGTCTTTCTGCTTCTATTTTACCATAGCCCAGTACCCTGCTGTTAGACCCCATGTTGCGTATAGACTCCACCAGGGCTCCTCACTGCTGAGGAGGGTCCCAGAGCACATGCCCACCAAGTTCACACCTGGTCTCAGAATGGACACCTGCCTAGGACTACAAACAATGCTGCTCACACTCCTGCACGATCCTGTGCAAGAGCCTCTCTGAGCCACACCAGGAGTGCATGGGGGGCTTGCACCCTGAATTTCCTGAAGTATCACCAGATTGCTCCCCGGATGGCAGTGTCAGTCTACACTTCCACCAAAGAGGCATGATTCTACTATCAAACTTGCTGCTTTTTTTAAAGATCTGATAACTAAAGTTTTATCTCACTATTCTTTTATTTTGGCTTTTTCTGATTACCCGTAAAATTGAGCATCTCTTCTGGACTTTCCTATTTATGTCCTTTGCCCATTTTCAATTTCCAGTCTTTCTTTTGTTGGTTTGCAGGAATTTATTGTATATTCCAGATATTAAGCCTTTTAGACTTGAAAATATCATTCATTAACTTTGACTATGATGCTCTTCATGAGAAAATTCTTGAATTTTGGTGATTAAATTTTATCAAATTTTTACCCGATGGTTTATGTTTTTAGGGTCTTTTTTAAAGTATTTTTTAACACCTTAAGATCATAAATATATCCATATGTGTATGTATTTTCCATTAGTTTTATAATTTTACCATTCACAAAGTCTTTAAGTCACCTAGTGTGCAGGAGATAATCTACTCTAGTTTCCTCTATACCATGAGCCAGTTTTCCCACCTCCATCTACTTAGCAGTTCATCATATTCCCACTGATGGGATACAGTGGTATCATTTCTAGTAGACCAAATTTCCATGAACACAGATGTTGTTTCTGAGGGTCACAGCTGTGGCAGGGGAGGATCACTGGTGTAGGGTGTTGGTGATGGGGGATGTGAGAGGAAGGGTGCACCTGGGGTATGCCTCTCTAGCACATGAATATGTCCAAGTAGTCATGAGGCATTTTCTTAGTAGGTTCATAGCCACACAATAATCAAAGAATATTGAATTCCCACCCTGGGGAGTCTTGCTACCTTCTCTAATAGAGTGGCAAGAATCCCCTGAGTATGTTGGCAGTGCCTTGTGAAGGAAGACAGACCATTACACCAAGCCCTTGATATTGATGGTTGTATGTATGAGCCTTTCCGTGTGAAATCAAAACTTAGCCTAGTATTATATATTACCTAACATTTACCTCCTGAAAGCCTCCTTATTGTTCAAATGTGGCCTCTCTCTAAGCCAAACTCAGCATATAAATGCACTATCTTCCCCCCAGCATGGGCTACAACTCCTGGGGATGAACCTCCTTGGTGCCAAGGGAATATTACCAAGCACTGGCTATAGATGCATCTAGAAAAAGACCTTGACCAAAAGGAGAAATTATTAAATACAAATGAGTTTTTATGGCTAAGAGATTTCAGAGTAAATCCTGAGGTTATGCTCATGCACATCTCAGCAGGATATCATTGAGGCCACAGTACCTCCAACAGTGGGACTCCTGAGGGCTTTGGAGACATCTAGATACTATTGGCAGGGCAAATAATCTCGGGAATTTGGCACCTGTCAGTGGGCCTTACTTTGGAATATATGCTCCCCAATGTAGCAGAGTTAGGCTCATTTATAATTTCTCTATACATGGTTCTTCTTTCCCTTTTATCTGAGCCTATAATTAGCACTATACACATTAAATATATGTCTTGGAGACATATATCTTTGGTTTTTCATATGCTAATTGTGGCATGAATCTCAACAGAGTTGCAGCACCTATTCTCCAGTTCATTGGACTCACCCAGAGCAACAACCAAAAGGATGATGACAGACAATGACCATGCTTTAAAAAAGCTACCTACAACTGCAAGCAAGACATTTCCATCCATCTGCCCCATGGGATCCAAGACCCCTCTCAATGAAAGACAGAGTGGGCATTCACCCTCCCAAAATTCCCAGACTGCAGAAAGAACAAACATAAGAGGGGAATGCAGCTATGGACTAAAGTAGGCTTATTCTAGCAATGAAAGAACTTGAATCACTGATATAAAGGCAGAGGCCACCAGAATTTCTGAGAGGAGGGAGAGAGAAGAGTAGGTATAACATGGGGGCATACTGGGGACACTGGAATTGTCCTGAATGACATTACAATGACAGATACAGGCCATTATACACCTTGTCAAAACCTATAAAATTGTACAGGGCAGAGTATAAACTATAATATTAACTATAATCTATGCTTAATGGCAATGCTCCAATGTGTGTTCATCAATTTTAACAAATATGCCATGCTAATGACAGATGTTGTTAATATGGGAAAATATGGGAGGGGAGGGGAGAGGAGCATATGGGAACCCCCATTATGTAACATTTATGTAATCCAAAGTATTTTTAAAAAATAAAAAGTATTAACGAAATAAAAGCAAATCTACAGTAAAGTTATCAAACTCAGATAAACAGATTCCATTTTTTTCCGTCAAACTCCAAGATCTTCCTTGAAATTCTTTGTTGGAGTAATAGTTCAGATTTTATTTTTGACCTTTAGAACACTTTTTTTTTTTCAAATAACTGTTTCAGTTTCAAAGTGTCTATTTTCCATTGACAGCACTTAAACGTTGTCAGGAGAAAATATTTTACAATGCTCCAATATCAAAATTGTGTCAAGGGGGGCCAGGTGTAGCTCAGTGGTTGAGTGCTTGCTTGCATAGTAGAGGTCCTGGGTTCATATAAGAGGCTCCTGGCATTGAAAATTGTGGGCATGAGGGTTCATAATATTCCTTTGGGGGAGCAGATGTAGCTCAGTTGTTGAGCATCGGCTTTCCATGTACAAGGTCCTTGTTTCAATCCCCTGTACCTCCAAAAAAAAAACAAAAACAAAAACACACAAAAAGAAACCATCACTGCAGACAGGGGAGAAGATGTAATTCAATGGTTAAGCACCAGTTTCCCATGTCTGAAGTCCTGGGTTCAATCCTCAGTACCTTCTTAAAAAAAGGAAAATTGCTACACGGTCAGAAACAGGACCAGAGCAGGGACACTGAGGCTACAGGACCTGGGACTCACACTTCACCCCTTACATCACCCAGCCCCTCTCAGCTCAGAAGATGTGTTTATTTGATTGAACAAATAGTATTATTGTGTGTTTTATTACCTAATTCAGCAGAGATTCTTTCACATTCTACTAAGATGGGCAGCTGCCCTGGTTTGAAACTTTTGTGGACTCTGGAAAATTATGTTCTTAAGCTAACCCATGCCTGCGCATGTAAACCTATTTTATGTGGTATTTTTTGTTAGATTATTTTTATTATATCAGTTCAGTTAAGTATCTTTGATTAGATTGTGGGACCCAGTATTAGCCGCATGCTCTAAACATAAAGGAAATTAAGGACATGCCAAAGGGCATGTTAGAAGCACCTGCACACACCTGGGAGCTATGAGGCAAGCACTGGCTCTGCAACCAGAATGGGGCTGATGCTAGAAGCACCTGCAAATGCCTGGACACTAAAGGGAAAGCCCTGGCTCTGCAGCCAGAATGGGGCTGAGGGATTGGGCAGGACTGCCTGGTTTGTAACTGTGGAGATCTTGGTTTGTGCACCTCCTGATGGCTCCCCATCTGTGCTGGGGCTTTCTGAAATCCTGGGGATTCAGATGGGTAAGGTGCCTCTCACGGGGAAGAAATTGGGGAGAGAGGTTCCATCCCCATGCCTGATTCTGTGCTTTCTCTCCCCCACTCAATGTCTGAGGGATGCATGATACAGATGTTTTCCTAGAGTCCTTGGATCTGGCAGCAAGCCTCATGGCAGGATGTAAAATCAAGGAAATCTACCCCATAAAGTTCAAAACTCTCATTTCAAGAAAGGGTAAGCATGAATCAAAGTCCAGTAAAATATCCCATTGATAGTTTTTTATATTGCCTAAATGCGGAAATAATTTATATTTGGGGAGCATTGGTTTTAACAAAACAGACTCTGTTTTGTTTTATTTTTGTTTTTTTTTTTTTAGGTACTGGGGCCAGGGATTGAGCCTGGGACCTCTATGTGGGAAGCCAGTGCTCAACCACTGAGCCACATCAGCCTCCCTGAGTTGGTTTCTCATTCATTTTTCAGGAGTCACTAGGAACTGAATTAGGGAACTCACTTGTGGAAGGTGATGCTCAACCACTTGAGCTATAGCTGCTTCCCCAAAATATATCATTAAAATTGATTTTGG